>NC_092037.1:90907536-91548334 GCF_003086295.3 Arachis hypogaea | reverse complement strand
ACAACAAAATATTTATAATAATAAATATGAGAGAACAATTCCTACATAACAACCTAACAAGATGTATTCAATCAAGGACAGAACAAGCAATACTTAATATAATTAGGAATCGGTCTCAATGATAAAATACTATAAACGATCACAAACATGATCATAACTCTGATAAATATTAACCAATCATAAAAAACTTAATGTAAGATCCATGATTTAAAATATATATATATAATATATATATATATATATATTATGAGTTAGTTTCAATTTATTTATTTATTTATTAAAGACTTTATTTTTAAAAATTATTTTATTAAAAGTAATTAAATTAAGTTTTGATAATTAAATTAAAAATTTTACTTAATCTCATAATATTAAGTAATTTTCTATATTTAAATTATACAACTTTATAGTTATAAAAGGATAAAATTTTATATGATTTAATTTAAATAATTGAGATTTTAGAATTTAATATTTAATTTTAAAACAAGAAAAAATTATATTTCTAAAAAAAAAAATACTTAAAAATTAATTAATAAATTATAATTAAATAAATTAAAAAATTTGAGAGACTAAATTATAAATAAAACTATATAATATAAAATTACTAAATCACTTTATTCTAACTTAATTTATACGCCCACCTCACCCTTATGCTCAGCTCAGCAAAAACAAAGAAAAGAAAAGAAAGGGAAAAAAAAAGAGAGGGAAAAAAGGGAAAAAGGGGAAGCGGAAATGAGAAGAGGGAGAACGAAGGGGAGAAGAAGCGAGGATGGAGAGGGAGGAGGAGAGTCGCCGCTGTCCAGCTCGCACCACCATCGTCACACACTACTACTGCCTCGTCGCCACGCCGCACCTTGTTGTCGTAATCAAGCCACCACCGCTGTCTGTTGAAAGCATTCGCGTCGCCACCAGAACCCTGCCGTCGTCGTTGCATGGACGAAGGAGAGAGGAAAGATGCGATGTACATAGCAGCTCACTGCCGTGCTTCATCTCCGCCGCTGCCATGGACGCCGGTGAGTTGCACGGTGTCATCGGGTTTGATGAGGAAGATTGTAGATTGGGTTTTCCAAAATCAAGGTTTGGAATTTAGTGAAGATTGGTTCAGTGGTTGGATTCTTGGAGTTGCTGTTCTGCCAGCGCCGTTGCTGTAGCCGTGCCTCTATTACCGGAAAACGGCGCCGTTGTCGCCGGAGAACCACCGTGAAGCCGTTACTGCTCTGGTGAGCCTTACCCTATTTCTGATCTCATTTTGTACGCTTAAATTGTTTCGTTGCTGTTGTGAGAGAGTGTTTATGTTGAATGAAGTTGTTATTGTGAGTTATTCAGCTGCCGCCCCGCTAGAGGTAGCTACTGGAGCTGCCGCCGGAACCCTTGTCTTCTTGGTTGGTCGTTTAGATGGTATGCAGCAGTTGTGTAAGGTCTTTGGTTGTTAAAGCTGGAACCTTTGCCAAATGAGTGAGAATAAATAACACTAGGAGAAGTTTGCAAGCTGTCCCTAGTATTTCTTATTCGCCTACTCGTCAATTCAAGACATTCCCAGTGATGATGGTGGGTACGGGTTCCGTGTCAAGAAGTGCTGGTTCCCTTGTAGATATGATGCCAGAGAAAGATGATGATGGCCGGTTTGCAAGTGGAGGGTGGAATAGTGAGGATGGAAGGCTTAGTTGTGGGTATTCAAGCTTCAGGGGGAAGATGGAGGACTGAGGACTTTTACGATATTAAAACATTGAAAATTGGTGGTAATCCAATATGCTTACTTGGAATATTTGATGGTCATGGTGGTTTTCGTGCTGCAGAGTATTTGAAAAAGCATCTCTTTGATAATCTCATGAAGCATCCATTTTTTTTACCGATGCCAAATTGGCTATAAGTGAAACGTACCAAGGTACTAATTCTCAATTTCTGTATTCTGAAGAAGACATTTACTGGGATGATAGCTCTACTGCTTCAACCGCTGTTTTGACTGATAACATCTCTATGTTGCTAATGTTGAAGATTATAGGACTATAATATCAAAGGCTGGTAAGGCAATTGCTCTCTGTGAGGATCATAAGCCAAACAGAAGTGATGAACGGAAGAGGAATTGATGCGTTTAAACTAAATTGAGGTAGGGGCGTTTTTATTAAACTCATTTTTATTCTTAAGAGTTGTTATAAATTGATATTTAAGCAAATAATTATTTTTAGTGATTATGGAGTCTTATGAATTGAACTGAATTGTCTTGAATGAATGTGATTGCTTACTTGACTGTGGTTATTTCAGAATATTGAGTTGGTATTGAGATAGCTAGTGAAAGATTAATTTGAAAATTCGATTTGAATGTTTATCAAGTATAATTTGAGAAATTGGAAAAATGATTTGATGTTAGAGTTAGTTTGGGTTTGGAAAATGACTCGGATTTGAAACCGTTGGAAAGGGTTTGAGTAAATGTTGGTTGGCTTTGTTGGAAATGAATTGAGATCTGAAAAGGATTATCAATTACATTCGGCATCAAAAGTTCAAAAAACAAATTCAGAAATTAGAATCCAAACAATTAGACAATTAAATCAACAATTAACAAGCAACAAAATTATTTTAAAAGAATGAATTCAAATTGAAAAGAAAAGTGAACCTGAACAAAATCACTAAATGAAGTCAATCAAAATACAATGGTTCTCAACAAGCAACTAGAGAGGGCTAATTCCATAATTTCTAGCCTTGAAGATGCCCACAGAATTATGTTGTAGTTGCTGATCATGGCTGTTCCATCTAAATTCAAAATGACAGCAATCTAGAATCCAGAAAATATATCAATCCATATAACTCATACGACATTTATTCAACATAATTAACAGAGTAGAATTGAATTTAAATTTTAAACCCCAAATTTCAACAGAGCAGAAATAAACAAAACTCAATATAGCCAAATCCAACATAGCAGAATTGAATTTATATACCAAAATTCAAAATAAACAAAATTGAAAAACAAAACAAGAATAATTAACAAAATAAAAATTAATTGAAAAATAGAACAAGAACCCATGAACAAGAACTCAGAAGATGGAAAAGATTTGAAAAACAGAACAAGAACCATGAACTCAAATCTGTCCAATTCATACAGTTTTATCACCAAATAAATGAAATTAATTGAAAGAAGGAAAAGATTGAAGTACTGACTACTGAGTACTCACCGCGGGACGGCGACCTTCGACCCGGATGCCACAGTGACCTTCGACCCACGACGGTGATGCTTTGCTCCCGCGTTTGTTGGAGGTGACGGTGGTGTTTGTACTTTGGAGGAAGAAGGTTGAAGAGAGACTGAGAAAGTTAGGGTTGAAAGGCAGAGTATTACCGGTGGCGAGTAAGGGCGACGATGGGTGGCTATGTGACGGTGGGTTTGCCCGTGGTGGCTATGGTGTCTCTTGTGAGAGTGTGAGAGTTGAGAGTTAAGAGTTGAGAGTTGAGACTGAGATTAGGATTAGGGTTGTACGTTTAGCACTTTAGCTTCTCTCTCTCTCTCTCTCTTTTTTTACCTTCAAAACGACGCCGTTTTGAAGTTTAATATCCAAACTAAAAACCACTAAAAAACCAGACGGTTCTCCCGGTTCACCGGTTAACCATCGGATCGACCGGTTTTTTCATCGATTTTTTGCCAAGCGGTTTCTGACCTTACCCGGACCGGCTAGGTGACCGGTTCCCATTTTTTTGGTTGAACCGGCCGGTCCGGTTCAATTTTTAAAACCATGGCTGTGGCATTCGTTTTTAAGTTCAAATAAAATCTTCCATTTCAACAACTCTTAGTAACCCTTGAATTGACTGCAGGAAGCATCTGTTGCAAGAGTAAGTGTTAATTCTGTTAAGAATGTCTCATGTATTTGGAAATTATATGTTGATGTTCAGGTATCATTTGTTTTGTTAGTATTAAAAAGATTTCTTTATTTTCAAGATTTTATATTTTCAGGCATATGTTGGTGTCATGGCATGGATGTGGATCTTCTTCTCTGTTAATATATTATTCAATGGTGCCTTATTTTCAATTTCTAGATGACCTATCATTGTTAGTGGATGAGCTATGAACTGATTTTTGTTGAGATTCAATATTAATAATAGAGGCCAATTCTCCTTGAAGATTGAGTGTGCCTTAAATGCCCCATTAAAGAGTTGTGTTAGACATGATTAACTTACTGGATAAGAGCATATAGAAAATATACTGGAGCGCCATAGCATTGCTATCGGTTGCATTGCTGAAGCTTGCTTGCATTGACCGACTACCCTTGTCAGATACATGAAGAGTAGTTTGAAAGAAGTTTACATGTCAAAGATAGGTAGTTAATGTAGTTATGTATATTTTAGTTTATATTTTTATGCCTAGCTGTGAAGATGGAAACTAATAAGCTAAAGCCTTATCTCAGTTGTTAAATCCATGAGTTGTAATTATTGAACTAAATAATTTTGACAGTGTAGCATTAAGAGTTATAATACCAGGAAGTTCATAACTAGGGAGATATTACCTTCATTATAAAGCAGCTCGCGCATATGCACGGGTCATACACTAGTTAGATATTAATGATAATATTAGACCTTTATAAGAGATTGAATCAAGTTGATTTTAGAAAATAAGTTCTTTTAGAAATTTTTTACAGAAGTAGATTATGCAGAAAAAATTTTATTTTTTGTCTCTAAAATTAGAATAGAACAAAATAAAAAAGAAGAGAATGAGACAAGTATGTATTCTGATTTGGTTTTTTAATGCTATGAAACTTACATCCAATCTCCACCAGTAGAATTTTCATTATAATCAAATTGATTACATACACAAATACCAATGAATTACAACCTAATTCATCTAATATCGAATTCTAAACTTCTACCCAAGTCTAGTTAGCTACCACAAAGTATTGTTCCAACTTGGCAAAAGAAAACTTAATGGTTCAATTAGCCACCAAATGTTATCCCAACTTATTAAGGGAATCTAATCCTATTTTATTAAATAACAAATACACAAAAACTTTATTTAGCTTTTTCAATGCATCTCTCTTGTTTTTTTCTCATGGTTTTTTTAATTTTCTCCTCACCATGATATGCCTTTTTTCTCAATTATAGAAATATGAACCTTAGATAGCCATAATACTAAAATTTCAAATGAAGTACAAAATTAGAAAAATGTTTCAGCTCAAATGTATGAGATGATGTTCAAATATCACTCTTTTCCTTGCCTTCAATTGATGTTGTGAAGACAACGTTATAGTATGAAATTTGTTGTGCAAATTCCATCACTACCTTTTCAATTTTCTTATTGATTCTATCTTTTGTAGTTGTCTTTCTTGATATGCAATGCTTTTCCATTTTTCTCCACTATCTCTATTGTCCTTGGAGTTGCTCTACCACCTCTACTCTCTTTAAAGTTGTTCCACTATCTCTGCTCTCTTTAAAATTGCTCTACTACCTCTGCTATTCTTGTTACTATGGTACAAAGAGTTTAAGAATTATTTAGAAAAGTATTATTTTTATTATTCATATTTCTCATATGTGATTACAAGGTTCTTACCAATATATAGACCAAGAGTACGCTAAGAGTACACTCGTTATGGAATAATATCCTAATAAATTACATTGATTTTTTTCTAATCCTCTTTGATATTTTCCTGATTTTGTTCCCTAATTATGATATGATTCTAATAATCCCCCTCAAGGTGAGTAGTGGGATCACCAATACTCAGCTTGGTTAGAACTTTAGCAAGGACTTGTCTTGAAGTTACAAATGGAAGCTCAATAATGCCATTCTCAATTTTTTTCTTTGATAAAGTGTCAATCCACCTCAACATGTTTTGTTCTATCATGTTGTACGGGATTCTCTGAAATGTTGATTGCGGCTTTGTTGTCACATTTCAACTGGCTTGGCAATTTTGGTGGAAACCCAATCTTAGTCATCAATTTTCTTATCAACAATACTTCAGTTATGCCTTTAACGATCCCTCAAAATTCTGCCTCTGCGCTTGAAAGAGCTACAACTTTCTGCTTCTTGCTTTTTCAAGTTACCAGGTTGCCTCCAACAAGTGTAAAGTAACCAGCTGTTGATCTTCTATCATTTGGGTTGCTTGCCCAATCTGCGTCAGTGTATGCCTCAACCTTCAAATGGCCATTCCTTCTGAAAATAATTCCACTTCCTGGAGCTCCTTTCAAATATCAAACTATTATCATGGCAGCTTCCATATGATCTTCTTGTGGCTTATGCATAAACTGACTTACTATTCCCACAACATAAGCTATGTCAGGTCGAGTATGTGATAAGTAAATTAGTTTTTCAACCAGTCGCTGTACCTTTCCTTATCTACTAGGGTGGCACCTTTTACTATCTTCAACTTGTGATTAACTTGCATGGGCGTATCTATTGGTTTGTAATCCATCATTCCTGTTTCTGCCAGAAGGTTTAAGATGTACTTTCTTTGGGAGATAAAGATTCCTTTGCTGGATTGTAGAACCTCTGTTCCTAAGAAATATTTTAGTCTTCCCAAATCCCTCATTTCGAAGTTTGTAAATAAGTTCCTTCTCAATTTTTCAATTTCTTCAACATCACTTCCTGTTATGATCATATCATCCACATAGATTATTAGGCAAGTGATTAAATCTTCCCGTTTTTTTCAAAAAAAGGGTATGATCAGAGTTACTTTGCTTGTACCCATACCTTTTCATGGTATCTGTAAATCTTCCAAACCAGGCACGTGGAGATTGTTTAAGTCCATAAAGAGCCTTCTTTAACCAGGAAACTTTATGTTTTCTAAATCCCGTTGAGAAACCTGGAGGAGCTTCCATGTATACTTCTTCTTTCAACTCTCTATGCAAGAAAGTATTCTTGACGTCAAATTGATGGAGTGGCCAATTTTCATTTGCTGCTATTGAAAACAACACCCTGATAGTATTAATCTTTGCAACCGGTGAAAAAGTTTCAGTGTAGTCGATACCATAGGTCTGTGTATAACCTTTGGCCACCAACCTTGCCTTGTACCATTCAATAGTGTCATTTGCCTTGTGTTTAATGGAGAAAATCCATTTGCACCCGACTGGCTTTTTTCTGTCGGTAGGATACACTTATCCCAAGTTCCGTTCTTCTCTAGAGCTTCCATTTCTGTATTCATGGCTTTTCGTCATTCAGCTTTTTCATTGGCTTCTCGAACAGTTATTGGAATGTCTTCTGTTAAGAATTTGGTGAAAAAAGCCTTTGCAACATCTGCTATTCCTTCTCTAGCCACTCTTATCGGGTATCTTGAGTTACGAGGAATATGTTCTGGTGAGTAGCGATCAGGAGGCATCCCTCTGTTTCTTCTTGGAGGAACAATAAAGGTATTGGGCTCTGGTTCTTCATGTTCTAGTGCTATACTATTATTGTTAGTGGCCTCATTAAAAACAGGGAGTAAATTATCAGATTGACAATTACTTACCTCTTGTCTGACATTCTCAAAAGGACTCTCACTGGTTGTATGTACCGAGTTGTTTTCTACGTTGAGTGAAGTATGCTCGGTGGCTCCATCTACTTGCTCTATTTGAACAGTTTCTGGGCAACAAAGGTTATTTAGCCAACTTGGTGGTTCATTATTGTTCTCTCCCTGAATGCCATATTGGCGGCTGAAGTAAAATTCGGATTCTAAAAAATCACAATCCATGGTCACATGAATACGACGAGTGATTAGATTGTAGCACCTATACCCCTTTTGGTCTATAGCATACCGAACGAAAACACATTTTTCTGCACAAGGATCAAGTTTGGTTCTATTGACTTTGGGAATATGGACAAAGATGGAACATCCAAATACTCAAGGTGGTAAGGTTAGAATAGGCGAGATTGTAGTCTGAGTAGCCAAGACTTGCAAGGGTCTTTTGTGGTGGAGAGCTTGGGTAGGTAGGCGATTTAGTAAGTAGGCAGAGGTCGCTATAGCTTCAGACCAAAAAATTTTCGGAGCTTGTGCATTCAAAATGGATTGGGTCATCTCAAGTAACTTACAATTTCATCGCTCAGCCATACCATTTTGTTGGGGTGTATTTGGACAGGAAGTTTGATGTATAAGACCATTTTCATAAAAAAATCACGCATTTATTGGTTTATAAATTCTCCACCATTATTTGAGCAAAGTACTTGGATTTTCTTGTTGAATTGAGTTTGAATCATTTGGTAGAAAGCAAAGAACTTATCAGGTACTTTAGATTTGTATTTTAAAAAATATACCCAAGTCATGCGAGAAAAATCATCTACAAATAACACAAAATATTGAAAATAATTATGGAAAATAGGAGCTGGACCCTACACATCAGAGTGTATTAGAGAAAAACTGGAATTGACTCTAGTATTGGTTAGAGAAAAAGAAACTCTGTGATTTTTTGTACGAATACAAGTTTCACATTTGAGAGGTTCAGTACTACTTGTAAAAAGACTAGGAAATAGTAATTTGAGGTACCCAAATGAAGGATGTCCGAGATGCCTGTACCATAACCAAAGTTGCCTAGTAACCGTTCCGTGAGCAAGCATGGTATGACCCTGGTGTGCTACTTCATCAACGTAGTAAAGGCCTTCTCGCTCAATACCACGCCCAATGATCTCCTTCAATTCGTAAGAAATTCCTGCAAAAGACAAAAGGTAGAGTACATGAGTACCACACAATTTAGTTCCTTTGTTACTTGACTAGCAGACTATAATTTTGATGATAGTGTAGGGACATAGAGGCAATTTTTTAATTTCAATTTTTCTGAAAAAAAGTAATGGAGCCTCCTCTTTTAATATCAATTAATTTTCCACTAGCGGTTTCAATATGAGCTTTTGAGGGTATAGTCAAGCTGTTAAAATCATGAAAGTCATGAGTCATAGTATCGATAGCCCCACAATCGAAAATCCATTCATTTATCTTTTTAATTGGATTCTAATTTTGGGTCTCCCCTTTGTATTGAGTCGCGGTCTGGGCTGAGCAGCCAAGGAGTTCAGTAGTCCTTGTCCTTAATGCCACTGCTGCCTTGCCATCGTAACTTGCTTCCTCTCTTCTGGCCTCGTTGGTAACCTACAATCTTAAAGCCATTTTTTTGGTGTGTTTCTTCTTTCTTCTTCCACCAATTGCTTTTTCCATCAGTGTTCCCATAATGGATAATTATATCCGTTTAGTTTAAAACCAATTTACAAATTATCAGAATTGGTTTGTGATGATCGTATGCCAAAACTATTGCATGTCATATTTGTAATTTGTAATGTGAATTCGTCAGAATTTTAAATTCCTAGAACCTAACTCTCTCTGATACCATGTTACCATGGTGCAAAGAGTTTAGGAAGAAATGAAGAATTATTTAAAAAAGTATTATTTTTATTATTCATATTTTTTATCTGTGATTAAAAAGTTCTTACCAATATATAGACCAAGAATACGCTAAGAGTACACTTGTTATGAAATAATATCCTAATAAATTATATTAATTTTTTTAATCCTCTTTGATATTTTTCTAATTTTGTTCCCTAATTATAATATTCTACTAATTTTTGCATATTATATTTTTTTTATCAATTTCTGAATTTTAATCCTCTGATATCCTTTGTATAGTATTGCTGTCTTTTTTAAAATTTTAGTATTCCAGCTGTCTCTCATTCTCCATAATAATATCAAATGTCTCACTTTATTTTTTTTTTTATTTCAACTATGAATTTTCGAAATCTTCTCTCTGGGCATCTAGGTTATGATAGTTGCTCATTAAATGTATTGAGCTAAAACCTTAAATTGGTGTATTAGAACTTTGCTGAAGCAACATGAATTTGGGATGAGAGCTAAAATATTAGATTTGCACCACTAACATACATTAAACTAAATTTAGACTTTTAATTTAATAAATATTTGTATCATATTTATATACCTAGAATTAAACTTAACTCAATAGATTGAGACCTTTTAAGATATTTCATATAATAGACTTAACATGTATTATTATTGTGCAGGGATGAAGAGATTATATTTATCATATATCTAAGATTTATTTTAATCCATTGAATGCCATAATTCTTCCATATTTATATTTGCAAAAAATATTTCACTCTTTAATTATTTATAGCAAAATAATCATGTTAAATTCTATTGAAAATAATGTTACTAATATAATGTTGTTTATTTTTTATTATACTTTTATTTTTATTATTTGTTTATTTTAAATTCTAGATCTTAAATCATAATTTTTTAATTTTAAACATTAAATACTAAATTCCCCAAAAAATAAAAATAAAAAATAAAAATCTTAACTCATTCTCTTAATTATCCTCCTAATTTTTAAATAACATATATTTTAATTATTTATTATATAAAAAATGATTAAGACTCCCAACTATTGCTCTTTTTAGAATATATGTGTATATGTGTATCTTAACTCTGGTTTTTTTAATTATTCTCTTAATTTTTAAATAACATATATTTCAATGCTTTATTATATAAAAAAATGATTAAGACTCCCAATTACTGCTCTTTTTAGAATATGTGTGTGTGAACAATATAATATAATAATGTGGCATTTATATTGACAATAAATAAAGCTACACAGTCAAGTAATTTTATCATCAAATTTCAACTAAATTAGATACACGTGTGTTTTTTTTTTTAATGTAATCATAGTCTTTTTTTCTTTTTCAACAACATAATCATCGTGTTTAACTTTTTTTTTCTTCTTTTATTTGGTTTTGCTCTTTTTTTTCATCCTCCTTTATTATCATCATCGTTGCCGTCTTTTTCATCTTTTTTTTCTCTTATATATATTCAAAAAACTAAAACATAAAAATTTTAATTTATAACATAAAAATTTTGTATATAATACAAAATTTTAAAGGACCACATATCTAAAATATTGACTCTCAAAACCAACAAAATACACAGTACAAAAATTTTAGTATACAACACAAAAATTTGGTGTACAATATAAAATTTTTGAAGACTACATATATAAAATATTGACACTCAACCAACAGAATATAAATAATACATAAATTTTGGTATGTATTATATAAATTTTGATATACAATATATAATTTTTAATAGACAATATAAAAAAATTTAAAGAATTGCAAAATATATTTATAGTAAAAATTTATGTGTTATGTATAAAAATTTGTGATATAAATAAAAATGTCTATGTTATATACAGATTTTTGTATTATATTAATAAATTTATGTTATGTATAAAAATTTGATTTGTATTATATATAAAAATTTATGTGCTGTGTTTATAAATTTTTATGTTCTTTTAACAAAAATCTCTATGCTAAAAGAATGTAGAAAAAGAAAAACAATAACACATACACGATATTTTTTTTGTTGGACTGGTGCTAACGTAATTAAATTAAATTTAAAAAATATTTATATATATAGTATCACCGTTGACAATATACTACGTGCATGATATCTACTAAGGGTGTTTGTGGTGCGGTTTGGTTCGGTTTTTGAAGGAAAAACCATCCGATCCGATCGTTTAATTAAGCTGCGGTTTGGTTTGGTTCAGTTTTTTTTCAAGATTATCCGAACCAAACCAAACCAATTAAAATCGGTTTGGTTTGGTTCGGTTTGTTCGGTTTTTTCAATCAAATCAAAAAAAATCTAGTAATCTACCATACTATTATGCAAAGTCATAACATTGAAATCGACAAACCGAAATACACAATAGGTAACAAAGTCTTGATCTAATGAAATATAACGACAACAGAATTCAAATACGACAATTAAAGAAGTTTAATAGTTCAACAATCAACACAACTGAAAATAAAAATAAATTATCATTAAACTGATAGCAAAGTTATGGTGTCTTCTCCAACAAAATAGCTAAACTTCTTAATGCAAACCAACCTGAAATTAAAAAAAAAAAGTTACATAATAAGAACAAGAAGAACAACAACAATAATAATTATAATAATAATAATATGAGGAGAACAATTCCTACCATAACAACCTAACAAGATGTATTCAATCAAGGACAGAACAAGCAATACTTAATATAATTAGGAATCGGTCTCAATGATAAAATACTATAAACGATCACAAACATGATCATAACTCTGATAAAATATTAACCAATCATAAAAAACTTAATGTAAGATCCATGATTTAAAATATATATATATATATATATATATATATATATATATTATTATGAGTTAGTTTCAATTTATTTATTTATTTATTAAAGACTTTATTTTTAAAAATTATTTTATTAAAAGTAATTAAATTAAGTTTTGATAATTAAATTAAAAATTTTACTTAATCTCATAATCATTAAGTAATTTTCTATATTTAAATTATACAACTTTATAGTTATAAAAGGATAAAAATTTTATATGATTTAATTTAAATAATTGAGATTTTAGAATTTAATATTTTAATTTTATAAACAAAGAAAATAAATTATATTATTTCTAATTTTAAATTAAAATACTTATTAAAAATTAATTAATAAATTTATAATTAAATAATATTTTAAAATAATTTTGAGAGACTAAATTATATTTTTAATTAATACTCTATACCTCTAATTTTATTAAAATTATCTAAATCACTTTATTCTAACCTTAATTTATCACCGCCACACCTCAGCCCTTATGCCTCAGCCTTCAGCAAAAACAAAAGAAAAGAAAAGGAGAAAGGGAAAAAAAAAACGGAGAGGGGAAAAAAAGGAGAAAAAGGGGGAAGCGGAAATAGAGAAGAGGGAGAACGAAGGGGAGAAGAGAGCCGAGGATGGAGAGGGAGGAGGAGAGGTCGCCGCTGTCCAGCTCGCACCACCATCGTCACACACTACTACTGCCTCGTCGCCACCGCCGCACCTTGTTGTCGTAATCAGAGCCACCACCGCTGTCTGTTGAAAGCATTCGCGTCGCCGCCAGAACCCTTGCCGTCGTCGTTGCCATTGGACGAAGGAGAGAGGAAAAGATGCGATGTACATAGCAGCTCACTGCCGTGCTTCATCTCCGCCGCTGCCATGGACGCCGGTGAGTTGCACGGTGTCATCGGGGTTTGATGAGGAAGATTCGTAGATTGGGTTTTCCAAAATCAAGGTTTGGAATTTAGTGAAGATTGGTTCAGTGGTTGGATTCTTGGAGTTGCTGTTCTGCCAGCGCCGTTGCTGTAGCCGTGCCTCTATTACCGGAAAACGGCGCCGTTGTCGCCGGAGAACCACCGTTGAAGCCGTTACTGCTCTGGTGAGCCTTACCCTTATTTCTGATCTCATTTTGTACGCTTAAATTGTTTCGTTGCTGTTGTGAGAGAGTGTTTATGTTGAATGAAGTTGTTATTGTGAGTTATTCAGCTGCCGCCCCCGCTAGAGGTAGCTACTGGAGCTGCCGCCGGAACCCTTGTCTTCTTGGTTGGTCGTTTAGATGGTATGCAGCAGTTGTGTAAGGTCTTTGGTTGTTAAAGCTGGAACCTTTGCCAAATGAGTGAGAATAAATAACACTAGGAGAAGTTTGCAAGCTGTCCCTAGTATTTCTTATTCGCCTACTCGTCAATTCAAGACATTCCCAGTGATGATGGTGGGTACGGGTTCCGTGTCAAGAAGTGCTGGTTCCCTTGTAGATATGATGCCAGAGAAAGATGATGATGGCCGGTTTGCAAGTGGAGGGTGGAATAGTGAGGATGGAAGGCTTAGTTGTGGGTATTCAAGTTTCAGGGGGAAGATGGAGGACTGAGGACTTTTACGATATTAAAACATTGAAAATTGGTGGTAATCCAATATGCTTACTTGGAATATTTGATGGTCATGGTGGTTTTCGTGCTGCAGAGTATTTGAAAAAGCATCTCTTTGATAATCTCATGAAGCATCCATTTTTTTTACCGATGCCAAATTGGCTATAAGTGAAACGTACCAAGGTACTAATTCTCAATTTCTGTATTCTGAAGAAGACATTTACTGGGATGATAGCTCTACTGCTTCAACCGCTGTTTTGACTGATAACCATCTCTATGTTGCTAATGTTGAAGATTATAGGACTATAATATCAAAGGCTGGTAAGGCAATTGCTCTCTGTGAGGATCATAAGCCAAACAGAAGTGATGAACGGAAGAGGAATTGATGCGTTTAAACTAAATTGAGGTAGGGGCGTTTTTATTAAACTCATTTTTATTCTTAAGAGTTGTTATAAATTGATATTTAAGCAAATAATTATTTTTAGTGATTATGGAGTCTTATGAATTGAACTGAATTGTCTTGAATGAATGTGATTGCTTACTTGACTGTGGTTATTTCAGAATATTGAGTTGGTATTGAGATAGCTAGTGAAAGATTAATTTGAAAATTCGATTTGAATGTTTATCAAGCATAATTTGAGAAATTGGAAAAATGATTTGATGTTAGAGTTAGTTTGGGTTTGGAAAATGACTCGGATTTGAAACCGTTGGAAAGGGTTTGAGTAAATGTTGGTTGGCTTTGTTGGAAATGAATTGAGATCTGAAAAGGATTATAATATTGGAAATGAGTTTGATTTGTTGAAAAATGAGTTTAAATTGAAAATGGACTAAGATATTGAAATTGGTCTGATTTTGAAGTTGAATTGAAAGGAGTTTGAGAAATGGTTTTGTTGGGACCCGAAAAGGGTGGCAGAATCCGATTTTTAGAGGATATGCTGTCGAAATTTTATAAAATTAGAAGTTTCATTTAAAGTAGTTATTTTAAAAAGATTTAATTTTAAGCATTATATGGTTTAAGATTACTTTATTTATCAAAGAAAGAATTATGTTTTGTATTGGGATTGTTAATGAACGGAATGAAAAGAAGGATGATGATGATTTTCTTTGAAATATGGTTTTTGAATGAATTTGAAAATGAGATATGGCTTATGAATTTGAATTATCTGAGATACGAGGTTTCCTGGATAAAGTGTCGTGGCTTGCCACCACGTGTACCAGGTTGAAAACTCGATACTCTGTTGACCATACGACGTAAGTGTGACCGGGCACTATATAAATTCCCGGGTATGTTACCCCCATTGAGCAATATTGATTATTTGAGAAAAAGCTATGCATAGACTCTTGGAGATGCACGTCGGGGGATAGTCTAAGGACAATTCAGACTTCTCAGGTTGGCTGGATAACCGACAGATGAGCCTCATCAGCCATAGGACAGGCATGCATCATATGCATTTGTATGCTTTGCTTGAGTTTGAACTTGTTTTGGTTTGTCTAATTGCTAAACTGTTTATAACTGCTACTTGAACTATTTGCTGTAACTGCTGCCTACTTGTGCTTTCCTTGTCTGCCTTGCCTGTGTTTGTCCTGGCGTGTTACATTTGAGATTGAACTTTGATGCTGAATTAATGATTGTGTTGTTTGATTGCGTGGTTAGTCTCTGATTGAGATTTTCTTATAAGAAAGGAAATGTCAGATTTTTGAAAGATTAAACATTGTTTATTTGAAAAGGTTTTGAACGATTATCTATTGGTTTTTAAAAGATTCATAAGACAATGATAATCACTGAGTTCGAAAACAGTTTTCCTATTAAATATCTTCTTATGACAATTTTGAAACTCCGTGGTGAGACTGTGTGGTTAGGTTCTCACCCCCCCTACAGCTTTACCTTTTCAGGAACTGGATGAAGAAGTTTTAAGAAGAGTTATACTGCGTTTGGTTTATTAAGTTGTTGTATTAATTAGATTATTTTCTTCCCTCGTCTTTGTTATTACAAGTTTGTAAGAGGGATAGGAATTATATGTTTTATATGTATATTATATTATGAGTTATTATGTAAGGAGTCTTGTATATAAACCTGTGTCTGTTTGTATTTTTCTTAAGATAAAGTATTTATTTTTTGTTTTCAAAAAATCAGTGATACAGTTTCGAGGCACAGGCTCCTATTTTACTATTTAATATGTAAAGTAGTCGTAATACTTCTTGCTATCAGAGTGGCGCAGCCGGAAGCGTGACTTCAGATAGTGAGGGTGTTACACTTAACATATTTCACCAATTTTACATGAATAAGGTTACTGACATGAAGCCTTTCCTAGCTCAAATAATCTGATAGCTAGAAATACAACACAACTGATATAAAATAATACCAGCAATTGCGAGAGTTGCCACATCTTTCCAAATCTAAAGACAAAATAACAAGCTTCAATGGTTTGTAGTGAGGAAGAATTCGTCGTAAAAACAAGACAATCTTCCATTATGTTAATGCTCATCCGTAAAATCAATATAGACACGTTAATAGAAGCATCAACCACTTAAGAACACAACTTGATCACACGACATGTGTGAAGTTAGGTAGGCAGCTGAAGTCTCCTTTTCAAACAGTACAAGAAAATGCAGAGGACAATGCTAATAATTGTTGGAGCATTCACACTATTGAATAATCATGGCAATATAATTGAAAAATTTTAATGCATGAATAATGACAATTTTATAGCCTTTTGCAATGCCATAAGACAGTTAGACAGAAAAGTGCAGAACAACTAATCTTTTTTCAACTCAATGGATGGGGGTAGTTATGACTTATAATCTACCTACCACAAAGTGTTTCCACGTTTGCAAAAATTTACAAATCCTGTTAACAAGTGTACTTATAATCACAAATTATTGGACCCAAATAGCAATTAAATGGATGCAAACAGCCAAACACTACAGGTGATTTATGAACAGCAGCTACATCTTGATTTTAAAGGAAAAGTACTTCAGAACTAGACAAAAGCTAAGCACCAAAATATAAAATCCGCAAATCAAAGAGGGGAAAAGGAGCAAAATTTAAATTGGATTAATTCAATAAGTTAAACAATATCAGTTCAATAACAAGTTTAGATCAGAACCAGCAATAAATCAAGTACAGAACCAGCAATAAACAAGCACTTTTACCAGCATTAAACAAGCACAGAACCAGCAATAAACAAGCAGCTGAAGTTTAAATCATTAAGCACAGAACCAGCACTGAATAACTGATAAACTGATAAATCAATAGACTGATAAACTGAACAATAAACAATAAATCAGCAATAAACAATAAACTGATAAACTGATAAGTTATAACTCTAGGCTTAAACTGAACAATAAATCAGCAAAGTTTACCTGAATAGATGGCTCGGGCTCCATATGCACTTGAATCGGACAATCGGTGGCTGGGTGGGTGGGCTCCAGAAACGCTGTTGGGTGGACTGGAGGCGGCGAGGTCGGACATGGCGAGGTCGGACGTGGCTCCAGAAACACTGCTGGGTGGACTGGAGGCAGCGAGGTCGGACGTGGCGTGGTCAGAGGTGGCTCCAAAAACGTTGCTGGGTGGAGGCTGGGTCGTACACCGGCGGTGGGGGTTCTCCTCTGTTCGGCGGTGGGATTTGGAGGAACTGAGGAAGGCTTCGATCTGGGATTTGGAGAGGGATTTGGAGAGGAAAGCTGTCGCGCATGGGTTTGGCTGTCTGGAGAAGGAGAAGGATCAAGGACGCGTTTGCCATTTGGGCAGGGGGAGTGGGGGTGGGTGTGGCCGTCTCACACTCTCACACTCTCACACTCTCACGTCTGGGTGGGTCTGGGTCTGGGCTGGGGGTGGGGTAGGTTTAAATTTTTAGGATTTTGGGAAGAACCGGTTCGGTTCGGTTCGGTTAGAATTTTAGTAGTGAAAATCGAAAACCGAACCGAACCGTAAAAAACAGCAACACATGAATTTTTTGGTTTTTTCGATTTTCGGTTAATTCGATTTTCGATTTTTTAGATTGAGTTTTTCGGTTTAGTTCGGTCCGGATCGATTTTGAACCCTAGTATCTACAATAATTTTAGTACATTGAATATGGACACCACCTGTCCATCAAAAAGTTAGTTAAAAAAATTATGCACAATCAAACAAAGTGAAAAAAAGAAATAATATTACTTTTATTACGGATAGTTGTTATTACACTACTCTTAAAAATGACTTAATTTTTTTATATATTAATAGTATAAAAAATATTTTATACTTTTATTCAAATTTTTTTATTGTTTAGATGTAAAAAATAATTAATTTTATTAATAATCATAATATCTGCATGGTTATATATTTTTATGTAAAATTATTTTATATTATGAGTATATATCTGACAATTTAATTTCTTTTAATATGATATTAAAATTTTTATAATTAAAAGATTTAAAATTTCGTTCTAAATGTCAATTTATTATTTTTTAATTTTTTATTAACTATTAACGGTTTGAAAATTAACTATAAAAGATAAAATTAAAATTAATTTTTTAACGTTAGAAAAAAATTTAAGTCAAATTAAAAATATTTTTAAAAAAATTAAAAACAAAAATATATTTTATTCTAAAATTATATATATAATCATGTATCCCTACTTACCTGAATTATCATTCTCATGTAATCAATTAGAACTTCTTCATGACAACTTCATGAATATCGACGTCTAATAAATTTATTCTTGGTTGATCATAATTAAGTTGTTTGGATTTCAATATTGAAGATGAGTGCGCTAGCTCAAATCATGAATGTTATGTGACAGGTTTGAATACATATCCAGATTTCGAAACGGTAATGATGAATTTATTGATGAAAATCTACCACTCTCGATGTTAGGTGGTCCTGCATGCATCAAATTAATATATTAATCTCCATGCATATAATGGGAGGATACAGTGGCAGAACCAGAAATTTTATAAGAGGCGGTCAAATTAAATATAAAATATAACAAAAAATTAATAAAATATGATTTGTAATATATATATCAAAAGAGTAATTATATTATATAAAAGTTAATGTTCAACTACATATTTTAAGATTTTGATATTTTTAAACTTGCTCGACGATGCTTTATAGAACTAAAATCATCAATTATTATATCTGAAGTGAATTTTGAAACAATTTTCTTTTTAATATATACAATCATATAATCTGCTAAAAATTTATCTTCCATCTTATTTCGAAGCCTTGTTTTAATAATTTTCATAGCTGAAAAGGCTCGTTCAGTTGTTGCTGTTGTCACAGGAAGAGTCAAAATAAGATGAATTAATCTATCAATTAAAAAATATATATTTGATTTTCTTTTTTCTGTCAATTTCTGACACAATTTAGCAAGAGTAGACAAATCCTGAAAATCTGGAGCTTTAACCACATCAAGTTCATAATGTTGTAACTCATAATCCAATTGAATCTTTTCTTGCTCAAAAAAATCTAAATAATAGAAATTCTTTGCAAGATTGTGTATCAATATTAACTTGATCTATTTCAGTCCTTGTTATTTTGGAAGTAGGGGGTTGAATATCTTGGTCAACAAGTTGTCACAGGTTGTTCAATAATATTTTGAACATTACTCAAAGAATCTGAAGCTGAATTTTGTTCATCATATATTCTCTCTTTTCTCTTAAAAAATGAGTGAATTGTTTTCATCTTTGACATTT
The DNA here is from genome assembly GCF_003086295.3 of Arachis hypogaea. Classification (NCBI taxonomy): domain Eukaryota; kingdom Viridiplantae; phylum Streptophyta; class Magnoliopsida; order Fabales; family Fabaceae; genus Arachis; species Arachis hypogaea. The sequence continues at coordinate 91,529,003 of NC_092037.1, read as the reverse complement.
TTAACTTAACTAGAACTATTTAACAAAAAAAAAACAAAAATAATTGCATATATGTTATTTTCTTAAAAAAAAATATTAAACCTATTGAGCAAATAACAAATAACTTTAAAAACATAAATATATAATAACCAAAAATAAAGTTATTGATTTACCTTATTATTTTTTTGTTCTAAGTCTCACCCAAAAATAATTCTATTGAGTTTTGCCCTTATTTCAATCTTTGAACACTGTCTATTATAAAAAAAAATTTAATTATTTTAAATAAATAATGTAAATAATACTTGACATTATTATTAACTTAAAAAAAATTGAAATATACCTCTTTGAATTTTTGTTGTGCATTCAATGGTTAATATTTTGCTGTTTACTTTTTTTCAATGGTTTTTCTTCATATATCTTGTTTTGGTATGAAAAGAAAATTAGAATGAGAAGAGTAAAAGACCAAAAGTTTGGGAGCCACTAAAAGAGAGAGAAAAATGGCGTTAATGCCTCTGATGGTTTAAAAAAAATGTTTGAAAAATATACTAGTGTTACTTTTAATTAATAGTATGGACTTGGACTAATATAATAGAACCATTTTTATTAATTATTAGAATGGACTATTTATTAACAAGAGTAACAATAATTCAAATATTCAATACATAATACAGTTTTTAGTTATTTTAATTTATAAAATTTTGTAATTTATTTTTTTTTAATATTATATATAAAAAAATTTAATATTATTAATTATTACTATTTACTATTTTTTTTTTAATTTTGGGGGACCATGGCCACCTTAACCCCGTGAATCCGCCATTCGGAGGATATATATTAATAATCAGACAAAGTTTGCATGAATGAATGATATATGATGAGGGAAGAGTGGTCACTATTCTACAACATAACTGAATCACCCGGAATCCATGGGAAAAGTATAGCTAGTCAAATCATTCATGCATGGACAGCTAAGATCAGAAGCTACTCATCAAAGAATAATCAATGGCGGCTTGATTATTCCGCCGACAGAGACGTATATGTATGAACTGATCCATCGTGTGAATTGATCGATACTATATATTATTACTATATGTGAAATTTTATTTACCTAGTTTATTAATTGCTTAATTATATATTCACATTTTGACTTTATCAATAATAATTCAACACGTTTTACAAATGTGTGAAATAATGGTGGTTGGTTGTAGTTCATCGCATCCGTCCCCATGACATTATATGATGGTCAGTATAAAAATCCGTAGGAGCTGGGAGCAGAAGAGTTGGCACATTCCTTAATTAATAGAATATCATATATTTAAATTAGAGTAAATTGACAAGTAAACTCCTAAAAATTTATATTTTAGACAGATTATTAAAAAAGTTTTCTAAAATAATAAATGTGGATGAATTAGTTTAAATTAATATATTTTTTATTTTAAAATTATAAGGCTAATTTAAAAGTAGTGTGTCTACATTTATTATTCTAGATGATTTTATTAGTATTTTTTTAGCGACTAATATGTTTAAATGGTAAATCTTCAAGAGTTTAATTGTCACTTTAATTTTCAAATTATATTATTTTACAAATTCTTTTATTTTTAAGTTATAATTCTTTTGAATTTTTACTGTGTTAGCTAAAAATAATTAATAAAAATATTTTTTGATAGAACAATACGTGAGCATAAATTAAAAGTATTTATGATAAATAAATAATCACTCCTTTGTCTTTTATTTTCTCTCTTGCTTTCCTTTAATTTCTTTGGATTTTCTCTCTTTTATATGCTTGTGAGTGAATTCGGGTTCGTGTGTATACTCATCTAAAAGTAGTACATGTAACAGGTGTTTTTTTTTTTTGGTAATTTTTTAAAATTTGTATCAATTTATACTTAATTTTAAAAATTTGGGTTATTCAATTTGAAAAATTATGAATATATTTTATAGTACATTATTACGTTTCAAATTTTATGACTTGAATAATGCATTTGAATGCACTTATAATGTTTATATGAAACAAAATGTTATTTTAATTTATCGAATATAAGGGGTAATTTACCATTTTAAAATAATTGGGAGAAACCTTTACCAGATTACAACAATTGAAAAGTTGATACCTTTATGTCTTGTTTCATTTTATATAGAAACCGTGGGTTTCTAAATGAACATAAACCGTGCTTGCTAGCCGGGTTTTATGTTGAAGAGCATTTGAATGTAAACCGTGGCTGGCCACGGTTTACCCTCGGTGAATGCAACACATAAACCGTAGGAGGCAGCCACGATTTATGAGGAAGATTTTGTGTGCATAAAATTTTGGAGGCAGCCACGGTTTATGCATGAGCGGCTATGTGAAGTAGGGTGGTTGAGAGAGAATCTGAAGAGCTTTGTGGTTTATGGAGTCAGCAAACTTATTTACGTTTTAATACGATTTGAATTATATTAGTATATTTTTATTTTTTAATCAATTTAATTTTATATAAATAATTAGAATTTTAAATTATAAAATTTGTATTAGTTTGTAATTTAAAATTTAAATAGACAAAATTTAAATTAATTATTTATAAAATTGTCTGTATTCGTATTATTGTACTCATATAATTTATTTTTACTATTGTATTCATATGATTAATTATATTTATTCGATTTAAAAAAAATAACGGTTGCTAATTTTTAACTAACAAATAAATACACTTATATTATTTTTAAATTAAAATTTTTTAAATAAATGTACTCTTATTATTTTAAATTTTAATTTAAATAAATATATTTGTATTATTTTAAATAAAATTTAAAATTAATATAAGTAATTTTATTTAAAATTTAAAATTTTAATATTTTAAATAAACATATTCTTATTAACATTTTTTAAATTTAAATAAACGTAATCATATTATTTTAAATAAGTATATTCTTTTAATTTGAAAATAATATAAATGTATTTAATTATCATCTAATTTCATCTTTTATTTTTATTTATTCTCAACATTTTAAATTATCATATGATAACACCATTGAGTGGTATAATTTAATTTTTGAATTATATGTAATAACTTCAGTGACAATTGTTAAATATGCCTATTGATCTTTGACTGAGTTTTTGAGATATTAGTACATATATGTGTAAAGTTCACAATGTAATTGTGTTGGATGTCTTATATCATGTATTTTGACTTTGAAATACTTCAAATTACATTATAATCATTGAATTATAAATATAGTGGCCGAATGATGTGCAATAATATTAATAGTGGTTGATTATAACAAGCCATGATAATTTTAATAGTTTTTTTATCTTAATGCGAAATTATAGTGTCCAGATTAAGTATATAAATAATTAACATATTAGTTTCAATAAATATCTTTGTAAAGTACTTTATTTTACACAATTATAATAACTAACTATAAATTTATACATATCATTGATTTATATAATATCATATTTGTAAATTTATAGTATCATATTTGTAAACTTATAGTTAGTTATAGTTAGTTACAAATATTCATATGAATACAATAATACGAATACATACAATTTTATAAATAATTAATTTAAATTATGTCTATTTAAATTTTAAATTACAAACTAATACAAATTTTATAATTTAAAATTTTAATTATTTATATAAAATTAAATTGATTAAAAAATAAAAATATACTAATACAATTCAAATCGTATTAAAACATAAATAAGTTTGCTAGACTCCATAAACCACAAAGCTCCTCGGATTCTCTCTCAGCTACCCTACTTCACATAGCATAAACCATGGCTGCCTCCAAAGTTTTATGCACACAAAATCTTCCTCATAAACCGTGGCTGCCTCCCACGGTTTATGTGTTGCATTCACCGACGATAAACCGTGGCTGCCTCCCACGGTTTATATTCAAATGCTCTTCAACATAAAATCTGGCTAGCAGGCACGGTTTACGTTCATTTAAAAACCGTGCTAAGCAGCCACGGTTTTTAAATAAAATTAAACAAGACATAAAGGTATGAATTTTCCAATTGTTGTAATCTGGTAAAAGTTTCTCCCGATTATTTTAAAATGGTAAATTGCCCAATATAAGTTTAAGACTAAAACTTTATTTGTGCTGTTGAGATATTTTTTTGAGATATTTTTTAGCCAGTTGCGTGTATTTTTCTGGTTAGCAGCAACCTTTACATGGCTTCTATATTGGGTTGTGATGAGGTTCTGTGGCTAAGTTTTGATGCTACTTTGATTTTTATATGTACTAGACTACTTCTCATCAGGACTTGTCCCCTTTGGTTGGGGCATGTCATATTATATGTATAACTAAAACTGTATCTTAATCATTCAAAACAATTTTTCATTTTATAATGGAATTAAAAATTGGTGTAAACACTAACATGTGTCCAGGATACTAATAAGTGCATATGTTTTTTTTTTCAAAAACACAATACGAAATGTGTTTTAACAATGTATGTCTATTCACGGTTTAGGAGAAAAAGAGTAGCACATTAAGGTTATTTGTGCTCTGTTAGGATTTTAGTGCCTATTAGGTTTCTTCTACTTTCATTTTTAGATCTAAGTATCTTTAATCTATACATCGTGACTAGTAGACGTTGGCAATTTAGCATGAATGAAAGATATGAGAATCACCACGTGTTTGAACAACCAGAGGAGCGTGATGAGGGAGTTATCTATCTTGAAAAAGAGGATATATTTGAAAAAGTACAATCTTGTGCCAATAACTTAAGAAGGAGAGTGTTTACAGGCAGATCCTTTTCAGTAGGTGCCATGAAGAATGCTTTTAAGAGCTATATGAGGAAAACCAGTTGGGTTTCACGTGATTGGAATTGGCCATAATCAATTTCAATTCTTTTTTTATTTGAAAGCCGAATTGATGAGAATTGAAAAAGGCTCTCCATAGATATTTAAGAACTATGTTTTACACATTAAAATGTGGAGATATTCAGAGACATTGGAAGGAGTGGTTATCACAAAATTTTCAGTTTGGACACAATTATGAGGTTTGTCAGAGAGGTTCAAAACTTTAGAAGTAGGGAGAAAAATTAGTGATGATTGGGGAGTCTATGACATAGGATGTTTTAAGGTTCGGGCCAAGAAACAAGGATTCTTAAAGCAAAGATTTGCATGAATGAAGAGAAGGAGATCCAAGGTAGTGTTAAAGTTGCTGGCCTTTATAAGAAACTAATTGAAGTATAAATGATTAGGGCAATTGTTGTATCTATTGCACTAGGTTGGGAAATGAAGCTAAGACATGCCCAATGTGAATTGTGGATTCAACAGATAATCAGATATAGCAGAACAAAATCAGAGATTGGGTAAAGACAGATCAAGTAGGAAAGAGGATTGAAGAAAAAGAAAATGTGAATTCCTTCAAATTTAGGTCAGCACATGAGAATGTTCCTCAACCAAAAAAGAAACCTACACCTTCTTGGCTTTTATATGGCTTTTCAAAACTAAGTATGGGAGATGAAAGAAATTTCAGAGCAAACACAATGAGCAAAACATATTCCAACATAGGAGGTAAAAAGCCTGATGCTGCCAAAACTGATTCAGCTACTTCAGAAGCTTCTATTCCAACTCTCTTGGACAAGCTTAGACTGCCATTAAAAGAGATCGCCTCGAAAAATACCATTGCTCCTATCACTATAAAATATACTAGAGCTCCAAACATGAAACATTTAGCGCGACAAGGAAGTTCTTCAATCAAGAAGTTGTAGGAGATAAAAGAAAGATGACAAATAATAAGGAGAATGAACGTATTCAAAAGAGATTATGTCCAGATGACAAATGTGTTGCTGACTTTGAGGTGGAGGGTGCCATCCATCAAATGACACCTTAGGAGACATGAAGCTACTGATATGGAACTGTCGGAATTTCGAGAGACTCTTGATAGCCCGTAATCTTAAAAGGATGATGTGATCCCACTCCCCTAAGCTTGATTTTTTCTGCGAGATAAAAAACCAAGCTCGCCATATGGAAACTAAAATGCGGTTTGTGAGTTTTAAAAACTGGTTCCTGGTGGACCCGAATGATATGACTGGTGGTTGGTATTAGCATGGAAAGAAGACATCAAGATCCAAATTTTATAATCTGATCGGTTTTACACTACGGCTCGAGGATCCAATTCTGGCAGAGAACTGGGGGGTTAATAGGAGTTTATTTGAGCACAAATGAATAGATTTGCTACTCTCAATTCATGTATTTACAAATTATAATTCAGCAATTCAATTCTAAAGTTGTGGTTGCGGGTGACTCCAATGCCATCCTTTCCCAAGCTGAAAAATAGTGTGATAATGATAAATTTAAATTTTTTATCACTAATTTTCAGAATTTCATTAATGATACCTCTATCTTGTATTTAGGTATGTTGGGGAGACCATTTACATTATCTAATAAACATAGAGGGGCCGATCTTAGCCAAGAAAGATTAGATCAGGTTCTTGATAGTGCTGATTAGATGAATCTTTATCCCTCTTCAGTAACGCTTAAATTATCCAAAACGGATTCGGATCATGCGCCTCTTATGAATTACAAACTGAGTGTTGAAAGATCTAAAAGAAGATTTAAATTCCAAGAAAGATGGTGCTCTATGCTAGAGGTTAGGAGGATTGTTTGTGATGTTTGGAGGGAGAGAATAGAAGGATCAGTTATGTTTGTTCTAGCGCAGAAGATTAAAGGGTGCAAACATAAATTAGTACAATGATAATAATCAGGCAACCAAAACTCAAGAAAGGCAATTGAGCAACTCACTAATCGTATAGAGAAACTGAGATCAGCTGGGATTTTTGGTGACACCGAACTGACCAAATTGGAGAGAAAACTTGAGGTAGCTTATCATGATGAAGAAATGTACTGGAAAGCCAAATCCAGAGTCAGGTGGCTCAAAGAGGGGGATCAAAACACAAAATTCTTTCATCAAAAGCTCAAAAGCAGAATGAGGGGTAATAAAATTTGGAGGCTTGTGAGTCTTGAAGGCAAGGTAGCTACTTCGAATATGGATATTGCAGTAGTGACTGAAAAACACTTCCGAGGAATTCTTACCTCAACTTCCCAAGCTGATTCAGATTTGTTTTTTACGTACTTCGAACCCAAGGCTACAGCTTTCATGAACCATTGGTTACGAAGGTTGGTCTCTTTTGAGGAAGTGAAGAAGGCCACTATTAATATACATCCTTAGAGTGCTCCAGGAGATGACGGCATAACTGCAAAATTCTTTCAACATTTTTGGAATTTGGTTGGCGGGGATGTATTTCGAGGAGTACGTAGTTTCTATACAAGTGCAAGAATACTGAATAGTTTCAATCACACATATATATGTTTGATTCCAAAAATCTCGGATGCCTCTAATATGACTTAGGTGAAACCCATTAGTTTATCTTCTGTCATTTACAAAATTATATCTAAAGTTCTTGTCTATAGACTTCAAGGTATAATGAATAAACTAGTGAGTCTTAATCAAAGTACATTTATTAAAGGAAGGCTGATCTTAGATAATATTCTTATAGCTCACGAATATATGCACTACGTTAAGACTAAAAGGCAAGGTTGTGAAACTGAAATGGCTTTGAAGTTAGATACGAGTAAGGCTTCTGACAGAGTAGAATGGCATTTTTTTGTGGTTTATCCTAAATAAGCTGGGATTCGATGATGCTTTTGTTGGTTGGATTCGAGAATTGGTCACTACTGTTTCTTATTCTGCCCTTATGGAAGGACAATTCTATGATTTTTTCAAACTACATAGAGGCATCTGTCAAGGTAACCCTTTAACTCCATACCTTTTTTTTTGTAGAAGGTCTATCCTTCTTGCTATACAAGATAGACCAAAACAGACTAATTCAGGACATTCAAGTAACAAAGAGACATCCTAGGGTGAACCATTTATTATTTGTAGATGACTCCATTCTTTTTTTACAAGGCCTCCTCTGAATCTTGCAAAAGAATTATAGAGTTGTTGTATTCTTACGAGAGCTTTGGTGGGCAGCAGATAAATTTAAATAAATCAGCTGTGTTTTTCAGTAATAATACCTCCGAGCCAGTTCGTTTACAATTGGCAATATCTCTAATAATTGATCATATTGGCGCACAAGATAAATATCTTGGCTTACCTTCAACTGTTTCTAAATCTAAAAAGGCTACATTTGGGGAAATAAAAGAGAAGGTGTGTAAGAAAGTAAATGGATGGAAAAGAAGTCTTTTATCGATAAGAGGAAGACAAATCCTTCTTAAGGCAGTAAGAGGAGCTGTTCCAATTTATACTCTCTCCTGTTTTAAACTCCCTGATGGCTTATTATCTGACATTCACAATATTTTGTCCTAATTCTGGTGGGGCCAAAAATGGTCAGAGAGAAGAATGGCTTGGAATGGTTATAAAACTATGACCCGACCTAAAAAGGAAGGAGGTTTGGGGATTAAAGATCTCATGACTCAAAATCTGGCTCTATTGGGCAAGCAATTTTGGAGACTGGCGACACAATCCAATTCCCTTCTAGTAAGGATTCTTAAAGGCAAATATTTCAATACACTAATGCTCTAAAAGTTAAAGTTGGGAGTATACTTTTTTAGGGCTGAGATTAGAACTTTTGAGGATCTTTGGCTTCCGCCTCCCTACCTATTCACGATCCCTCCAATTTCATTGTCCCAAGTAGCTCAGTGTTAGTTGTTTTAGGTGAAAGACCGACTCAATGAAGACAGATAATGGAATCAATCTCTAATGTTAAAACATTTTCTCCAGGATATCAATAACAGAATTTTATCCACTACAACTAGTGACGGTGTTGATAAACTGCAATGGATAAAGAATAAAACAAATGTTATGATGTTGCTTCTGGTTATCAAGTAGACTACCGCTTTATACATGAGGCAATTGAATTGCCCCCCTACTATTGCAACAAAAGAAAATGTGAAATTGTCTTTGAAAACTCTCAATTCTCCATAAAATCAAGATTTTTTTGTGGAAAGCTCTCCACGAATGACTCTCAGTTCTTCAATTACTCCACCAGAGATTTCCGTTAACCAGAGACACTTGCCCTTCCTGCCAGGAAAATCCAGAGATAGTACTTCACTACTTAATATACTGTAAATTTTTCAAGGAGATCTGAGTGCGTTCTCTCCTGAGTGTGTTTCTCCCAGTTGTGCCCCCAACTTGCTTTCATCAATAGTGCAAACGATGGTTGGAAAGCTCAAATTTAACCCAAACGGTGAAGAAGATTATGCTCTCTTGGCAATCCTTCTCTGGTATAACTAGAAAGAACGTAACTCCTAGGTTTTTGTAAAAATAAAAACACCTCCATCAGAAGTAATTTCTACCTCTACCAAGCTGCTGGTCGAACTCCAGATGCTACACGCTCTATCAAGTCTTTCTTCACCATGATTCAAGAATTTTTCTTTTTTTTGAAGTTTATTATTTCTTTTTACTGTAGTGATGTATTTAGGGAGACACCCATTTTTTGCTTGGTCTATTGTTGGACAACTGTACTTTTTTTATTAATTAATGAAGTACTTTTATCTTTGAAAAAAAAAGTTTAGAAAAAAAAATATTGAAGAGTAATATGTTAAATTAATTTCTAAGAATTTTTTAATTAGATATGTTAATTTTTAATAAATTTTAATTAAAATTAATTTTTAAATTTTTTATTTTATTGATTAAGTTAGTTTTCATATTTTTATTCGTTAAAAAATATTATATCTTTAGTAAATAATAATAATGATTGATTTGGTTATCTTTTTATTAAAATTTAATTTGGATAGTAATTTGTCAAACAAAATAAAATATCTATAATTGATTTAGTAATTAAAAATTATTGAGCATTAAAATATTTGACTAAACTTGGTTAGAGGCTGATTTGAATATTAGTCAATGATTAAAAATAAATATTTATACACATAAATAGGATGGCTTGCCGTTTGTATTCAGGATCAGCAAAAGGCCTGAGTCATTTTTAGCCTAATACCCCTCTAAGGCATAGGAAATTAAGAGTTTTAATTTATTTTTTAAGCAATGCTTATTGATTCTATCTTTTGTAGTTGTCTTTCTTGATATGCAATGCTTTTCCATTTTTCTCCACTATCTCTATTGTCCTTGGAGTTGCTCTACCACCTCTACTCTCTTTAAAGTTGTTCCACTATCTCTGTCTCTTTAAAATTGCTCTACTACCTCTGCTATTCTTGTTACTATGGTACAAAGAGTTTAAGAATTATTTAGAAAAGTATTATTTTTATTATTCATATTTCTCATATGTGATTACAAGGTTCTTACCAATATATAGACCAAGAGTACGCTAAGAGTACACTCGTTATGGAATAATATCCTAATAAATTACATTGATTTTTTCTAATCCTCTTTGATATTTTCCTGATTTTGTTCCCTAATTATGATATGATTCTAATAATCCCCTCAAGGTGAGTAGTGGGATCACCAATACTCAGCTTGGTTAGAACTTTAGCAAGGACTTGTCTTGAAGTTACAAATGGAAGCTCAATAATGCCATTCTCAATTTTTTTCTTTGATAAAGTGTCAATCCACCTCAACATGTTTTGTTCTATCATGTTGTACGGGATTCTCTGAAATGTTGATTGCGGCTTTGTTGTCACATTTCAACTGGCTTGGCAATTTTGGTGAAACCCAATCTTAGTCATCAATTTTCTTATCAACAATACTTCAGTTATGCTTTAACGATCCTCAAAATTCTGCCTCTGCGCTTGAAAGAGCTACAACTTTCTGCTTCTTGCTTTTTCAAGTTACCAGGTTGCCTCCAACAAGTGTAAAGTAACCAGCTGTTGATCTTCTATCATTTGGTTGCTCGCCAATCTGCGTCAGTGTATGCCTCAACTTCAAATGGCCATTCCTTCTGAAAATAATTCACTTCCTGGAGCTCCTTTCAAATATCAAACTATTATCATGGCAGCTTCCATATGATCTTCTTGTGGCTTATGCATAAACTGACTTACTATTCCACAACATAAGCTATGTCAGGTCGAGTATGTGATAAGTAAATTAGTTTTTCAACCAGTCGCTGTACCTTTCCTTATCTACTAGGTGCACTTTTACTATCTTCAACTTGTGATTAACTTGCATGGCGTATCTATTGGTTTGTAATCCATCATTCCTGTTTCTGCCAGAAGTTAAGATGTACTTTCTTTGGAGATAAAGATTCCTTTGCTGGATTGTAGAACCTCTGTTCCTAAGAAATATTTTAGTCTTCCAAATCCTCATTTCGAAGTTTGTAAATAAGTTCCTTCTCAATTTTTCAATTTCTTCAACATCACTTCCTGTTATGATCATATCATCCACATAGATTATTAGGCAAGTGATTAAATCTTCCCGTTTTTTCAAAAAAAGGTATGATCAGAGTTACTTTGCTTGTACCATACTTTCATGGTATCTGTAAATCTTCCAAACAGCACGTGAGATTGTTTAAGTCATAAAAGCTTCTTTAACAGGAAACTTTATGTTTTCTAAATCCGTTAGAACTGAGAGCTTCCATGTATACTTCTTCTTTCAACTCTCTATGCAAGAAAGTATTCTTGACGTCAAATTGATGATGGCAATTTTCATTTGCTGCTATTGAAAACAACACTGATAGTATTAATTTTGCACGTAAAAATTTATGTATCATAATATCTTGATAATTAAATCTAATCAATATTATTTTTTTTAATAAAAATATTTCACCATCTTTTTTTTGTAGCATAATTGAATAAATTTGATCACAATTCAGAACATTTGATATTTAATTTTTCTTTTTATTGTTCAAAAAAATATAGTCATTGATACTAAAAAAAATTTTGAAAATTCACTTGACAAAAAATTGTCAAATTTTAAGGATAAAAAGATCTTATTTTTTTAATAATGATTGTGAAAATTTGCATCAAAATTTGATCTCTAAATCGTTTTTTAGAATATATATTTAATATCTAACTATTTTGTCGTGCTTTTAAATTTTTCAGATGCTTATTTGTCATTAGCATCTTTAATTAGAGTTTGTTTTGTCAATGATGCGAACTTTCGGATATCATTTTGATAGTTTTTTCTATTATCATTTATCAAATAATATAAAATTTAAATTTTCAATAAATTTATTATATATTTATTAAAAATAAAATTAAAATTTTTACTAATAATAATCTTATTAAAACATATTAGCTAAAATCTAATTTTAACCCCCTTAAAAATGTGCGACATTATTAACTATTCAAAGATTTTGGTTACCAAATATTAGTCTTTGTCATTGAGATTTGAGAATGTGATCAACATGCACATGACTGCATGTGTGTCCACTATACAGCACTCCTCCCACCTCACACCTCACAACACACACTTTTGGAAAAGGACTATGTGGTATAGTGACAACACACACTTTTGGAATATTTTGGATTTTTGAGGGTCTATGCATGGTGATAGATGACAACGATATATATCTGGATGACAGTGTGTATAGTGACATTTCTATTGAATGTGGTACTTTAGTTATCAAGAGATTATGTTGATGGCCGGAATTTTCGGATGATCGTCGGAGTAACTATGAAGTAAAATGAGGACTAACTTTGGCCCCTTTTCTTAGCGTGGTAGAGTAAAACTCAAAGTTCTTTAGAAACTTTTATATAGTTTTTCCTTTATTAACTCACCGACTCTAACAAGAAAAACCCTAATTTTTTTTTTGGTTTGCACCAGGGTATCCATCAGGCCGGAAGCCCAATGACTAATCCCTCGGGTACTGCAGAGGCACACAAAGTGGGCGACCCTCCCAAACAAGCAAGCTCCATTCCCATCCTCCAGTGAGTATCGAACCCGGGAGAGATGGTTAAGGGACACAGACCCTCATCCATCTGTGCCAACTTGCGTTGGTAGAAAAACCCTAATTTCTCAAGTTTTTTCACGCATTTGACCAATTTTTTCTTTTGGTCTTGGCATTTGACCAATTCATCTTGATAAAAATCTATTTTTGGACACAGGTAAAATAATATATCTATTGGGCTTAGACAAACTCTTATCTTGGTTTACAGCCCAATATGATGATAGCCCAACCAAAGAGAAGATCAGTGTACATTGGATGCGTGTTGGTCATGTTTATTATTGAAGCCCAACTTGAACAAAGGTTGAAACATAATGAATATTTGTTCTCGCACTTGTTCACCGAAGAAAAAAAAGTTCTCGCACTTAAAAGAAATCAACAAAAACCTGAAAAATGATTACACTAAAAAATTTATTGAGTTTAGGAAAGAATAACTATTTTTGATAATGACAAAGATTATTTGATTGAATTTGAAAGACCAACGTTTATTTGATGTGTATTTTATTTATGCATGTTCATATTAGAATTTTTTGGTGATAAAAAGGCTAGCACTTCAGCTATTCATATTGGACAAAAATTAAAGAAAAAGCTCGGGTTTTTCTCTTTTTTGTGAGATCCAAGTCTAATTTTTGGGTGTATTCTTGCATCTTAGTGTCTCTACCCTAATCAGATTTTGGGGTTAATTTGAGAGTGAGAGTTTAGCCACCAAAGAAAGAAAGAAGAGGAAAAAACAGAATTTTCGTTTTTATCCAAAGCAGTACATTTCAAATGACAGTTTCTCATTCATTCACCGTTAGATCGGCTTGAAATTTGAACTGTGTTTCCCTCATTTTTTTCTTCATTCTGGTTGGTGAAGATGTTGATTGGAGGTTTGCAGTGGGAGAAATTGGCTTCGCAAGAGAGAAAATAGGTTCCTATTTTTACACAGAGCATCAATCTTTGAACAGCAGTTTCTCATTATTCCACCGTTGGATCAACGTGAAATGTGGACTGCAGATTCTACTCATCTTGTTCTTCATTTTGAACGGTGAAGATTTTAATTGGAGACCTGCAAAGAGAGAAATAGACTTCGAACAACAACTCTATTTTTGGATATTTTTCATCTTCTTGCTTCTCATTTGTAAGCTTTGGTACTTTGATATTTTGGCTAGTTATATGCACGTTTTTGTACTTTGTTTGAGACCCTCTTATACCTCATTTGATTATAGTGGAGCTATTTCATTGGTCTGGACAGCCCATGATTTTTACCTCTCACATTGAAAAGGTTTTCACGTTAAAATGTCAGTGTGTTCTTGTTATTTCTTTACTTGTTATATTTATTTGTTATAGATGCTGCTACATTGTATTATGAGTGCTTTCATATTCTTCTTGTGTTAGATATCTGTGTCATTTCTGCTACTAAGCTCTTTCAAAAGCTACAGCTATTTGAACCAATTTCAACAAATAATATAGTTTAATATTGCTAAAAGTTTTTCCTATATCAGTTCCGGTAAAGCATTTGCAAGAGGGAAGAAAAGTTTCTTTTCATCCATTTAGGACTGGAAGTGAGTCAAGCCAGCTTATGAGCTAGCTCGAGCTCGACTCGTTAATAGCTCAATAAGCTGAGCTCGTGAGCCAGTGAGCCGAGCTTGAGCTTGGAATTGAGCTCATAAATTAAATGAGCTGAGTTTGAGCTATATATATATATATATATATATATATATATATATATATATATATATATATATATATATATATATATATATATAGGTATAAGATTTAATGTTTTAGTTTGTTAAATATATGGATGCATTTTTTTATTTTGTTATATTAAAATTTTAATATTTTAATATAGAACTATAGATTATATTTCTGTTATTTGAGCCAGCTCGTGAGTTTTCGGTGAGCTGAGTTTGAGCTTAAAAAATAGGCTCGATTGTTAATGAGTCGAGTCTTGAGCCAAGCTCAATTTTTGTGAGCCGAGCTTGAGCTTAGTTTAGATCGGCTCAGCTCGACTCACTTCCAGCCCTACATTCATTTGATGGAGAGCAAAGATAAAAATTTAGAGCTAAAGAAAAGATTAAAAATGTTAATTTAACTAGTACAACAAGAATAAGTGTGGCTATCCAAAAAAAAAAAAAAAAAAACAACACACACCCATCACGTTCCTCTGTTATTGTAATTTTATTCTTCTGCATTTTCACACCTCTACTATCTTACTGTAACACTCTGATTTGGGAGAAAAATATAATCACAATCCTATTTGCTGTGTTCAAAATTTGTTATCAAGAAAAGCTTTAATTGTTAGAAGCAGTATACCTATACAAAAAGAGTATTTTACCAAGTTTTGAGATTAAGGAATAAGCAAAAATTTAGTTTTTTCTAGAGCATTTTTGTTATATTTTTTTTCTTTTATTATTTACATTGAATGTAATATTTTTTTTAATTTATCTTTTTTATTTCAAAAAAAAAGATTAATATGTGAAAAATTTGAAAAAAAAAGTCATTGACGAAAAAAATAAAGAGAGATAAATTAAAAAAAATAATAAATTATATCATATCTTTTTGATGTAATTTCTGTGTCATAAATTTAAAAAATTTGGGTCTCTTTGTTAAGTTGAAAGAGTATTTAAATTAATTTAGTGGTGACAAATTTAATTAGAAAATTGTGTATTCTTTGATAGTATTAGAAAGAATTCTAAAAAATTGAATGTAATTTTTTGAAATTATAATCAATATTCTATTATTGTTATAGTGAATATTAGATACAAGTCACATTATACTAAATAATTGAATCAAAGATACATGATAGTGCAAGTTGGTCTTTTCTGCTCTATCTTTATTATTCTCATTATGAGATAAAAATAACTTGTCTTTTGTATAATTGTTTTAAGTTTTAACCAACAATGTATTACTTCTATTTCAAATCTGTTTTTAATGATTTGCTTAAAAGGAATTCTAAATTTAATCGCTTATTTAGGTCATTGAAAATTTTTAAAATTAAATAGAAAACAATTAAGATATGAATATTTATTCCAACCCAGAAAAGCTTTACATTTATAGGCTAAAATAAAGTTTTATTTCTAAGCTATTGACTGAGTCTAAGTTATTTTTCTATTACAATTTTAAGTTGTGTTGGATAAATAAGAAATATCCTATTACTTTGTTTGGATTAAGTTTATCACCAACAAAAAGTATAAGATGCTATTTAACTGCATGAGTTTAAAGAAAAAAATATGCAATGAAGTAATACAATTGGTACTGAAGTTTTGTGAATAATTTAGAGAAGGGGTTAAATTTATGACATTTTTTTTATTTTTTTATTTTTTATTTTTTGCTTTTACTTTTGATTGGAATAGAAATTTAATTGCTATTTAGTCTGTTAATATAAAATTTTAGGAGATAATTTTTTTTTTTTGCCTCTTCATGATACATTCAAAAACAGAACAATTCTTTACTTTTGAATAAATGTGACTTCTGATAAATAAACAATGCAGAAGATATTTTTATTTTGTCTCATAAAAAAAAAACAGTAGAAGAGTAAAGAGAAAATCACACAGTCATATATCTTGGTTCAGCCACCATGTGTAATGTGACCTACATTCAGTTTCTCCTACAACAATGGAAGAATTTTCACTTTCACAAGATTAAAAACATCAATTTCCTTAGAATTCAACCCAATCCTATCTAGGACAAATCCAGCTTCTACCCAAACTAGATTTAGCTAGATCCACTCTCTAGACTTTTAACCACTAAGTGTTCACCCAATTTAGTAAGAGAATTCTCTCAGGATCATGTGTACAAAACAGAAAACATACAAAAGAGTTTTAATATAATTTTCTAACATTTTTTTATGACTCTCTTTGCCTTTTCTCTCTATGACTTTTACTGATTCCTCACTTAATATACCTTTTTTCATTGAAAAGAAACAAAAAAAGATGAACTCTAAAGAACAAAAAATTTAATGTAAACTCATAAAAGAGAAGTGTTAGCTTGAAAGCTATGAAAACCCAAACTCGTGTGCTCACTCTTACTCCAATCTATGGCCGTTTACTCCTTTAATAGAGGAGTAAAGCTTCCAAAGCTTGAAACTTGGTTTGAACAGCTTTGACTTCTTCTTCTCCAAATAACACAACAACAACAGCAGCACAGAAGGGAGATTTGACAACAACAGTGAATAAAGCAAACATGCATTCTTACCTAGCTGCTTCTCTTTCTTCATTTTTTAAATTTCTTCAAGGGTCTGAGTCATTCATCAATACATTGGCTCCAAGTTTGGTTCTTGACCATTGATTTGTAATAGAGTTTCATAACCTCTATTTTCTTCAAGTTTTCTATTCGGTGCATGAAGGAGGAAAGCATCTTCAACAAGCTACAAATGAAGCACAAAGAAAGAAATGATTTTTTGATTCACCTTTGGATTTGATCTTTGTTTTTGAGCCCTAATTTTTTACTTTTTTTTCTTCTTTTCCTTTTGTTTCTTAATTTTAATAATCCACTTTTTCTTTTTTATTTGAGCCCTAATAAAAGCTACATTTTATTGTTTACTCTTGAAGTAATTACATGAGTAGAAAAAAGAGAAGAGAGAAATTGAGTTTGGTTGTTTTGGTTTTGGTTCAAAGGAAAAAAAATTTGCTTCTCTCCATTTTGGATATTAATATGCAACCATTTTTTAGGCCAATAGTGAATGAATGAACTGAATGCTTTGATCATGGGCCTGGACCACTATTTGGGCTTTGCAATATTGCTCTTCCTTTTGATATTTCCTACACACTCTTTTGCCCATCACTCTAGACCTGATTAACTGATGAAAAAATCAAGGTTGCGAAAATCAAACCGATCAATGAACCGGTCGAGTAACTGATTGAATGGTTTAATGGTTTAACCGGGATCGAATTGTGGTTGAACCGATTTAATTAAATATAAAAGAAAAATACTAAAAAATGAAAATTCAATATATAACTTACCTACAATTTATTATTAAATATTCATGAAACATCAAAGTTTATAAAAAAATTGAAAACATAATTTCTTTTCTTTTTCTGGATGATGAGGAGGGGTCCAAGGCCCAAAAACAACAAAAAACTAACACAAGCCTAATACAGAAGATCTAATACCAGCTAAATCAAAAAAAAAGAAAGGAACGAGGAACATTGGAAGAACTTCGAAGAAACTGATACCCATCTCATGAATCTGACCTTCTCTTGCCAAAAAAATTATCAGATCATTCAATCCAATTTGTCCAATATAATATAAAACAACATAACTCAGAAATTAATTAACCAAAAAGCACAACCATTAACTAAGAAAAACAACAAACAACAATAAAAAAATTAATCCAGAAAAACAATCAACTCGCAAAAATGAAATTGAAGCAGTGGAAAACTGGAGACTATACAAAATTAACTCAGAAATTTATCAATAATCAACAGTAATTAACTCAACAAAAACAACCTCCCCTGTTAACAAAATCACCAATCAAGGAAGAGAACATCGGCGGCA
The DNA here is from genome assembly GCF_003086295.3 of Arachis hypogaea. Classification (NCBI taxonomy): domain Eukaryota; kingdom Viridiplantae; phylum Streptophyta; class Magnoliopsida; order Fabales; family Fabaceae; genus Arachis; species Arachis hypogaea. The sequence goes on along the minus strand of NC_092037.1, from coordinate 91,510,768 downwards.
CAGGAAGAGAACCGCGACTGTATGAACGCTGGAGCCGACGTGAGTTTTTGGCGATGGAGAATGTGGTGAGGGTGAGTGTGGGTACTGGCTAAGGCTATGAACTGTGATTTTGATTCCTCAATGCATGCAACTTGGGTGAGGGTGAGAGAGAGTGAAGTCAGAGAGAGCTTGAAGAGATATGTAGAGAGGAGAACGAACCACCATGATGACAAGAAAAAGATTGCGATTGAAAACGAAGAGCACCGGTAAGAAAATGAACGTGCCCATGGGTTCTGCGCACGTGAGTGACGCCGATGGGAGAAGTGGGAGGCTCGGTTGAGGCTAGTCCGGCGGCGACGGCAGCCTCTGTTTGACGGAGAGTATCTCGGTAATGGAGAAGAGGGATCCTGACATGCTCCTATGCTCTGATAGGGTTTAGGATTGGGTTTGTGATAGAGAGAAGGGGGAGGGGGTATGTTGCTTTTTGCCTTTTTATTTTCGAGCAAAACGACGCTGTTCTCCATGTCCATAGCGAACCGAGCCTTTAAAAAACCTGGCCGGTTTGATTGGTTCACCGGTTAACCGCTGATTCGATCGATTTTTTAACCGGTTTTTTGCAATACGGTTTTGGAGATCAACCGGACCGACCAAATGACCGGTTCCCGATTAATCCGGTCGAACCGGCCGGTCCGATCCGATTTTCAGAACACTGGAAAAAACCCGCGGGATGGGTCGGCTCGAATTACTATTCCTATGAACTCAATAATTAATTAAAATAGCGAAAAAGCGAACGTTATAAACTTATAATAAAGTCAAGGTTGTGAGAACCGGATCGGTCAATAAACCGGTAAAGTTACTGGTTTACTGGTTCATTGGTTCGACCGAAATTCAACCAGGGTTCAACCGGTTTAATTAAATATTAAATAAAATTATTAAAAAAACCTATATATAATTTCAAATATATAAATTCAACCTATAATCTTTCATCAATGGAGCTAAGATGTTATGCGTTTCATACCTTTTAAGACCAAAAGAAATAACTTAGATAATAATTACTTATTGATTCCAAGAACTCCTCCAATGACCCCCAATAGTATTGTTGCTAGTACGTCGCCGGCGTTGTATGTTACCTTGGGAAGAACCAATATCATACATTATCAGACCACCTTCTCCGAATAAGCCGCATTTCCTAGTGGCGCAAAGCTGAATTGCAGCTCTTAAAACAATAGCAACTACTGCTGTGGTGAAAAATGTCCTCCACCAAAGAGCACTGCTCCACCTAAAGAAAAAGAAAGAAAATGATGAGTTTTCAGGCTATGCTATGTAACATCTTTGTTTGCTACTCTTTTTACACATTGATGATCAAAGCAACGTAAACTCTTACATCTAGTTAACATTTTATAGAAAATGATAGAAAAATTGGATTGGTAAGTAAGTTTTTCTTTCCCTCAATATCAAATTTACAAGCTATAGATAGTATGAGATTGAGAAAGTAAGAATGAATAGTCTAAGCAGAAATAGATAGATACCATGAAGCTGCCTCTTCAAGGGCAAAGAGTGTAACACCCTAACTATCAAAGTATCACGCTTCCAGCTGTGCCACTCTGATAGCTCGAGTATTATGATGACTCTTCTAATATTTAATACTAAAATATGAGCCTGTTTAAATCTTAAAACCGCATAACCTTTCCTAAACACTTTTTCGTTGAAAACATAAACATACATGCACATACAAACCAGATACAATACCATAAGATATATATATATATATATATATATATATATATATATATATATATATATATATATATATATATATATATATATATATATAACACTAGTTTACAAACATACATATCATAATTACCCATCCCTCTTACAAATTTAATAAAGATAAAGGCGAGAGAAAAAATAATAACTATGATAATACAAAGATACCGAATAAACAGAAAATAAACATAACTCTTCTGAAACTCCGTCATCCATTTCCTGAAAGGGAATAACCTGTAGGAGAGTGAGAACGTCTTCCTCGCTTGTTCTCCCTATAGGATTACAGAAATTGCTATAACAAGATGCGTAAAATAAATTATTCTTAAAGTACAGTGATCATTGCTCATCTTATGAGTCTTTCCAAAAACCTTGGGTACACATTCGAAATCCAGAAAATTCATTTTTGAAGACTTGGTAAATTTCTCAAATGATTTAAAACAAAATCTTTTTAAATCATTTGAGAAATTTACCAAGTCTTCAAAAATGAATTTTCTGGATTTCGAATGTGTACCCAAGGTTTTTGGAAAGACTCATAAGATGAGCAATGATCACTGTACTTTAAGAATAATTTATTTTACGCATCTTGTTATAACAATTTCTGTAATCCTATAGGGAGAACAAGCGAGGAAGACGTTCTCACTCTCCTACAGGTTATTCCCTTTCAGGAAATGGATGACGGAGCTTCAGAAGAGTTATGTTTATTTTCTGTTTATTCGGTATCTTTGTATTATCATAGTTATTATTTTTTCCCTCGCCTTTATCTTTATTAAATTTGTAAGAGGGATGGGTAATTATGATATGTATGTTTGTAAACTAGTGTTATATATATATATATATATATATATATATATATATATATATATATATATATATATATATATATATATATATATATATATCTTATGGTATTGTATCTGGTTTGTATGTACATGTATGTTTATGTTTTCAACGAAAAAGTGTTTAGGAAAGGTTATGCAGTTTTAAGATTTAAACAGGCTCATATTTTGGTATTAAATATTAGAAGAGTCATCATAATACTCGAGCTATCAGAGTGGCGCAGCTGGAAGCGTGATACTTTGATAGTTAGGGTGTTACACTCTTTGCCCTTGAAGAGGCAGCTTCATGGTATCTATCTATTTCTGCTTAGACTATTCATTCTTACTCTCTCAATCTCATACTATCTATAGCTTGTAAATTTGATACTAAGGGAAAGAAAAACTTACTTACCAATCCAATTTTTCTATCATTCTCTATAAAATGTTAACTAGATGTAAGAGTCTATGTTGCTTTGATCATCAATGTGTAAAAAGTGTAGCAAATAAAGATGTTACATAGCATAGCCTGAAAACTCATCATTTTCTTTCTTTTTCTTTAGGTGGAGGAGTTCTCTTTGGTGGAGGACATTTTTCACCACAACAGTAGTTGCTATTGTTTTAAAAGCTGCAATTTAGCTTTGCGCCACCAAGAAATGCGGCTTATTCGGAGAAGGTGGTCTGATAATGTATGATGTTGGTTCTTCCCAAGGTAACATACAGTGCCGGCGACGTACTAACAGCAATACTATTGGGGTCATTAGAGGAGTTCTTGGAATTAATAAGTAATTGATTATTAAGTTATTTCTTTTGGTCTTAAAAGGTATGAAACTCATAACATCTTAACTCTATTGATGAAAGATTATAGGTTGAATTTATATATTTGAAATTATATATAGGTTTTTTAATAATTTTATTTAATATTTAATTAAACCGGTTGAACTTCGGTTGAACCAGTGAACTAATAAACCAGTAATTTTATCGGTTTATTGATCGGTCCAGTTCTCGCAACCTTGCTTAGAATATATATTAACATTATCAGTGAATATTAAACTTTTAATGCCTTCAACATCTCCATTAATAAATTCAAGATCATTCTCATCTGGCATTACCCAAAAATCTACCGTGTTAATACTTTGAATGTCAATTGAATCATAATTCCTTTTTTTTATGCAACCTAAATTGAAGGCGTAACTTATAGGTCATATAAATAATGTCACTTAGCCTTTGATGATCTAACCGGTTCTTTCTCCTTGAATGAATTTGTTCAAAAAATTTCCAGTTCCTCTCACATCCAAATGAAGAAGATATTTAATAAAGAAGGCGAATTGTTATTTTTTACAAATTAGGAGTACTCCTACCATGTAACCTCCATCATTCACCTACATAGATATAAAAATTAAATACTGTTTAATATTTATCACTCAACATATTAAACTTTCAAACTAAATTGAACTTGGAAAAAAAAATTTATCAGGTTCGAGTCTTGTTGTCACTTTTTTGGCACTTTTCCTCCCAAAACTTTCTTTATAATCTCGATACAATTGTATCTGTTGCATTGCGGCAATTGAGCCATCGCAAAGTATTTCAACATCAAGCAAATCAAGTAAAAATCTCAAGATATTTGCCTTCTCAATAAAATCCTCACTATAGAAAAAAAAAACTAAATTTAAAAAGTACGCCACCGCATGGAGATCGCGCTTCAAATGCTTATTTCACCGCATTTTTAAGATACTTGTGTATGGTGTATAAAAGCTTTTCGATTTCTATACATTGTCTTGATAGCATTTTTTGCTCTTTGCATGCATTGATACACGTATCCCAAAGAGATTTTCTCATGAGCATAACAATCCTCAACAACTTAATAAGGGGACCAACAATTTTCACAGTGATAACACAATTTTGTCAAAACTTACTATCCAAGACAATTGAATTAACAATCTTTTCATTAGCCCTTTTAGCTAATTTATGAGAAGTGAAATATTTGTCTACCATCAATGCTTGCAAATCTTCCTTACAAATCGTTCCATTAGCCTTGCACAATTTTTTTACTGGCCAAAATACTTTTCAAAGTCGGTTGAGACTTGGAGTAGTCCTTTCTTTAAAATAACTTTCAATTTGTGTAGCAATATAGCTCTTCTCTTTCCTTTGACTCCCGTTGTTGTATGAACAACATGTTGTATTTAGGCGATTCAGACTCTTGTGCTTGTGTTTTCATACCATAAGATTCCTCCTCAAATTTTCTTTTTTCCATAAGAAGCCTTTTGAATTGAAGGTCAACCTTTTCAGTGACTTTGTTACATACTTTAATTTGTCCAAAAAATTTTGTAAGATGATATTTCATTCTATATACCCCTTCCATTATAAGTATTTAAATAAAAGATGCATGTATATTGCACCTTGTGATTTTTGTCGTACTTCACAGTAAAATATTTTCAAGCCGGGTTAAATTTTCTTTGAGAGGAACTTGTTTAAAATTCTTGGATGGCATTATTTTGTAGTTGTTGATCACTTTGTGGTTGTTCCATCTAAATTACATACAATATATAAATTACATACAGCAAAATAAAATCTCATCCATTACAGCAATTACAACAAAATTCAAAATCCAAAATTATGTCAATTCTATCCAAAATTCAAAATTATATCAAAATTCTATTTAACATTCAAAATCCAAAATCCAAAATTATATCAAAATTCTATGTAGCATTCAAAATTCAGAATCCAAAATTGAATTTATATCAAAATTATATTCGCAAAATTCGGAATTATAGAATGGTTAATTCATATAATTAACAAAATAAAAAACTGAAAAGCAGAAGAACTATGCATCAATTCATATAATTAATAAAATAAAAAAATTAACTGAATTCAAATCAATGGACTAAATTGCTTACTGTAGCAACCATCAATTCATATAGCTAATTAACAAAATAAAAAAAATTAATTGAAATACACAAGAACTCGCCACGGCAGAGAGCAGAGAAGGCCTAGAATTTACGGAGGCAAAACAAGTGCCCGACGATAACATTGACAGAATCTTCAAACCGTGCTTCAAAAGACCAGATGACGACGCTGCTGACAGTAGCTTCGATCTGTGACGGCGAGTTTCTTTTGACCGTTTAGAGTTCCTTTTGTTGTTGACAGTAGTTTCGATCTGGCATCGATTGTGGTAGGGACGGTGGAGTTTGTTAAAAGAAGATTGGAAGAGAAAATTAGGGTTGAGGAGGTGTGGTGAGTGGCTCTTCAAAAATGAGTTGGGTGGGTCAGCTATGTAAGTAGTAATTAGTAATGAATTCTTTTTTTGGCGTCAAAACGACACCGTTTTAGTAGATATTGAAAAACCTAAATTTTAAAAGATTCGACTAATTCGGCTGATTTACTGATTAACTGCCAATTTGATCGATTTTTTATTGATTTTTACAAGACGATTCTGAAATCAATTGGATCAATTATTAGATGACCGATTTCCAATTTTCAGAACCTTGTATATATAAATACAAATCCAAAAACATTTTTTAAAATTTAAACAATTAAGCTATTATTGGCCGCACGACATTTATATAAGAAAGCGTAAATCAAATTGATGTGTTTGCCGTAGAATCAATTTATTATTGTCTCAGATAATAGCATGTGCCAAATATTAATATTATATAGATGTACCGCAGCATGTAGATTTTAATAGAGAAAGGACCTACTTTACAAAAAGTAACTAGTATTTGCAGTCTTCTGTAAATGTCATTACTCAATTTCAAACAAAATTAAAGATGCAAGGATTTATTATCTTTTTTTATTCAATTAATAATTTGTTCGAAAATGGAAATATTTCTTTAATATATATAAACTAGTGATATGAGTAGTTTAGTCAGCACATACATAAATTCCAATCCCATCATCATGCATGTATGTGTGGTGAATTTCAATGCCCCCACTGTTTAAATACGTAGGATAAAATCTTAAGGTCAAATATTGGAAAAGTATTTTCTACCAAACAATTAACAAAAGAAATTAGAGGCTGATTTTTTAACATATGATGCAGCGTTTGGTGTAACGTCCGGTTATGGACATGGGAGGTGTTTAACAGAATTATGACGGCGGTTAGTTGACGGACTGAAATCGAACGGTCCGATTTCGATCAGGGGTCAGGGGGCACAAATCGGACCGTCCGATTTGTGCGTGGTGAGGTCGCGTGCATGGTAATCGGACCGTGCGATTTCATGCGTGGGGAGATTTTAGTTTTTTGGCCCAAGAAAATCGGACCGATCGATTTTAGGCCTCATTCAAAAAGAGCACCAAATCGGACCCAGCGATTTCTGGGTTTCAAAATTTTTGGGCGGGCTTCTTAGTAATCGGACTGTCTGATTTTCTTGATTAAAAAATTTCGAAAGAGGATGCAAGCGGTCGGATGGTCCGATTTGAATGTGATATATATATATATATATATATATATATATATATATATATATATATATATATATATATATATATATATATATATATATGTTTCTTCTTAGGCTGAGCAGCTGAGCAGCTCATTTCATTTTCTTCTTCTCCGGTGTTACAAGTATCTAAACTTCTTATCTCCGGATCTCTTCTTTTAGTTTGTATATCTGCTCTTCTCTATTATCATGGATGATAGAGTAAGATTAAAAGTGTATTACCATGGCCAAATTTTATTACAAACATCAGAAGGAGTAAAGCTTGTGTGTGAAAATCCGTTGGATATTATTATTCCGTTCACACTTTCATTTGAAGAATTAAAAGGTGTCATTTCTGAGAAGATAGATTCTCAAATATCTAGCAGAGTGTCGTGTGTTCTGTACAGATATCATGTACCTGTCTTTGGTGGGTTCGTGCAATTTCAAACAAAATACGTGACCGACGAAGCGAGCATGCAAGAAATGTTTTCAGTGTATCTTGAAAGTCGGTCGCGAATATCGTTCATCGAACTGTATGTCGAGTTCGAGCAATCTGCAGTGGACCGAGACATTGAATTGGAAGATTACAACAGTGATAGTGAAGAAGAGTTCGAAAGTAACTACGAGGTTGTTGATCCGGGTGTAGACGAAGATCAAGCTGACGAGGCTATGGTGGCAGATGTGGCGGATGTGGCAAATGCACTAGCAAACCAGCAGCCTTTAGTGGAGCCGAGTTTCATGCGGTCGTTGGATTTGGAGGCTATGCATGAGCCGAAGTTTCCTCAATATGTAAATGCAGGTGAGCCATCAATTTAAATTAAGATTTGTTATAGTATGATTTGAGCATGAGGTTTGAGTTTATGAGAAACAGTAGAGACAACAGTAAATAGGCCAAATATAGCATGTAATAAGTTAGTCTTCTGTTTAGTAAGTCAGCCGGACCTGGCGGTTCAGTCAGACCAACCGGTTCAGCCGAACCGACGGGTTCAACCGGACCGACGGGTTTAGCCGGACCAACGACATCGTTCTGTGATTATTAGTTTATTAGATTATTACTTCTGACAACTCTAAAATTTGTGATGTGATTGCAGCAGAGCTTCCCCTTATGCCAGATGGCGAATTTACTGTGGGAATGGAGTTCAGTTCTAGGGAGGCAGTAATTAAGGCGATGAAAGATTATACAATCCGCAGAGGTGTAGATTATCGGGTGTATGAGTCAGAACCGACGACATTCTATGCTAAATGCACCCAGTATGGTGTAGGATGTGATTGGCTTATCAGAGTGACCAAAATGTCCAGAAAGTTCTGCTGGGAGATAAAGAGGTACAATGGAAGTCACACCTGTACTAGGGCCACCATTTCTCAAGATCATTCGAAGTTGGATTCCAACACAGTTGCAGAAGCAATAAAGCCATTGGTAGAAGTTGACCCGTCTATAAGGGTGAAATCAGTGATTGCGGAAGTACAGGCAAAGTTTAACTACACCACAAGTTATCACAAAGCATGGTTGACAAAACAGAAGGCAGTGGAGTCAATTTTCGGTGGGTGGGAAGCTTCGTACGAAGCCTTACCGATATGGTTTGAGGCTACGTGTCACAAGGAGCCATCCGCAGTCGTTCATTTTGAAACGATGCCTGCGTATCAGGGAGATGACTTGGTTCCTAATATTCGTGTACTATACCGAGTCTTCTGGAGTTATTACCCTTGTATTAGAGCATTCAGACATTGCAAGCCAATAGTGCAGATAGACGGAACTTATTTGTATGGAAAGTACAAGGGTTGTTTGTTGGTTGCAGTCTCACAGGATGGCAACAACAACATCGTGCCGATTGCATTTGCGATAGTTGAGGGAGAGACATCTGAGGCTTGGCACTTTTTTCTGAGTAACCTGAGACAGCATGTTGTGACACGTGATGGTGTCGGCCTTATCTCCGATCGGCACGATTCCATTAGAGCTGCTATTGCTCGTAGTAATGGAGCTTGGTCTCCTCCAAGAGCATTCCACATGTTCTGTATCAGACACATAGAGTCCAACTTTCTCAGGAAATTCAAGGCTTCGTATCTGCAGAAACTAATCGTCAACATCGGTATGATAGTTATGATTACATTTACTCCTGAACTCAGTTATTATGATGAGCTTTTTTTAAACGTGGGTCTTTTTGATTTGACAGGATACTCGCGAACAGTTCGCGAGTATGAGACACGTTATCAGCGTTTACGCGAGCGGGGTGAGGCTTATACCAACTGGTTGGATCGGATTCCGCGTGAGCAGTATGCGTTAGCGTTTGATGGGGGATATCGATGGGGTCACATGACAACCAATCTAGTGGAATGCATCAACTCGGTTCTGAAAGGGGCTCGCAATCTTCCAGTCACGGCACTTGTTAAGGCAACGTTTTACAGGCTTAATGAGTTGTTCACCCGGAAAAGAGCCGAGGCCAAGGCTCGAATTAACGCAAGACATGTGTTCTCTGAGCTTGTAACCTCCAAACTGCATGCGAATCAGCGGGCAGCGGGTAACATCCAAGTTAGTTGCTTTGACCGACAGAATGAAGTATTCGAAGTGCGTGAGTGTCCCAGTGGTGTGGAGTATGCAGTGGACCTCCGTTGTCAACGGTGTGACTGTGGTGAATTCCAAGTGGACCGGGTTCCGTGTCGACATGTGTTTACTTGTTGTGCAAACCAACGGCTGGATTGGCAACTGTATGTGCATGATGTCTACAAGATGGACCAGGTTCGACGAGTGTATAGGGCTGGGTTTAGGCCCCTCGGGAATCCCACAACATGGCCTGTTTATCATGGACCTCGATTCGTAGGTAATCCATTCCTTAGACGGGTGTCTAAAGGTCGGCCAAGGATGACCCGTTTCTTGAATGAGATGGACACTCGGATGTTGCGTGCTCCTAGGCGATGTAAGCAGTGTGGGGTCGAGGGCCACAGTCGTAGTAGATGTCATCAACGTGGTGGTGCAGGTAATCCGGATGCGACAACCCAATAGGGCTCCAGTTATAGTGTGACTTTCAATATTTTATGTATGGTATGACTTTCATATGTGACCTTATTGTATGACTTTCATATGTGACCTTAATGTGAGTCGAACACCTAAAACATAAATAAGTCATACAATACAAATAACTAAATCCAAGACATGAACCATAAACGAGTCCAACACATTTTACTTAAACAAGTCCACTAAATGCACAAGTCCAACACCTGATAGATACATAATAAATACGATACAAATAACAAAATCCAAGACATGAACCATAAATGAGTCCAACACATTCTACTTAAACAAGTCCAGTAAATGCACAAGTCCAACAGAAATCATTGTCCTCATCAACTGGCTGGTAGCTCTCTAGAATGAGATTCATCGGAACACGGCGTGAATTTCCACTCTGTATGATCCCCCTTGTGGCATCATCACTCATACTTGAGTCAACAGAAATCCTACCTCCGGAAGTACCAGACGAAGTGATCTGTCGAGGTCTCGCATCCAATGAAAATCTACCTGGAGCAATCCCACTCGGTTGGGCCATCTGGTCGGTGGGAATGTTTTCGTATGCTGGGTATGAGTAACCTGACACAGGAGCCATGAATCCAAGCAACTGGCTAAATGAACCATGTTCACCTGATTCTTGGTGCGGGACATTCCAGTACTGCTGGTGAACTGGAATACTCAAGTAATCCGCAGAATGCGTATCAGGGATGTATGGACTGAACTGCTCAGGCTCTTGTTGTGCATGTGTCTGTGAGGGAGGCGGTGGTGGTGGCGGTGGTTGTTCTTGTTGATTCTCCTGGTTAATCATAGGATCACCATGCTGATTCTCTTCCGGTCCGAGCTGTGACAGATGCAAGTGGTCACCATATGTACGTCGGTACCAATGCAAGTAGATATCTGACTGATGCTGTGATGGCACCGTGTCTTGAACAAGAACATGATTATACCGGTTCATCCAATGCATAACCCAGACTGAGTGGGTTCCAGACCAATCTTGATTCTTCGGACCTGTTAGAACTTGGCAGTGTGCTTCACCTAGGTCACGCTCTTGTTGAGGAACGCCTTGAGTCAAGCCAAATTGCCTCCTCAGCCTATCAGAGGCATGCCACTCAATACATTCAAAAGATATAAGCGGAACTGTGGCACTCCAAATAGCTGAATGCTGACGGATGTCAGCAGGAATCACGTCTGGATTGGTCCGACCTATTGCATAAGGCTTCCAAACAAACTGCACACATTATGCAAGTAACCGAGGATTACACAATGAATAATAACACGGCTAATTGAAAACAACTACGTATTTATTACAACAGACCTGTCCTTCTTGCAAAGCATCCAGGTTTCCCCTAAGGTGCTCAAGTTTCCTCAATCTGTAAGGCCAATTCTCACGTTCCCAGTTATGCCACCTAACATCATGCAATTCGTTAATATACATTTATCAACTCAATTTAAGATACACTATTATAAAGCGTTTAGTAATTAAATTTACCTATTTGCAATCAGAAAGATTCGAGGATTGCTAGGAATCGGCGCAAGGAACGGTAGGCGGATCCAAGCCCAAGCAAGCAAGAGTGTCAACGGACCATCAATCTCCTTACAGTCGACACGAGTTGCCCTACACAAAGCTCTGTACAGGTGTGCCAGGCATGCCGAACCCCAACTGAACTGTATTATCCCAGCAAAATTACGGAGTAATGGGAGAAACTTCCAGTGCACCCCTGCTCCAGACTTATCTCCAAACATAACGATTCCAAACAATAACATTATGTGGCACTTCACGTACCTCTGAATCTGGATATCATCAACCAACACTAACTGATCCTTCAATGCTCGAAACCACGTCAACTTGATGAAACTTCCCCTACAGTCTGCCTGCCTAGGTGCAACACCAAACTGATCCAAGCATTCAGCCTCTAACGCCTCATAACTACTCAGTGTCGGTCCCGTAACTGGCAAACCATTCGTCGGAAGACCATAAATTAACGCCACATCCTCCAGTGTCACAGCACACTCACCAACCGGAAAATGGAAGCTGTGAGTCTCGGGGCGCCATCTCTCAATCAGAGCATTAACCAATGTCGCCTGACATTGGACAACTCCAATCTGTGAAACATAATAAAAGCCGGTGTCCCGTAAAAACCCTCCACTATTGGATTGTATCGATCCAGCGACATGTAGTGGTCACATTGCAACATTCTAGATCCCTAAACAAAAATAATAATATTAATAAATTAACAAATTAAACTTAAAAGAATCGAATTTTCATTATCAAATAATCAGCCACACATAAGAATCAATAAATATATTAATAACAACAATATAATACAATACTTTATACAAATAACTATTATATTATCTACTAATACTCAAATAACTAACTACTCTATTTTATTCTATTCTAACAGCAAACATACAATAATAAATCAATCACTAACCCTTCATTAATTATTTATATTAAACTTATAACATAAATAATTAATTCAACAATTTTTAATTCATAATATTTATTTACGAACGACTACTAATACAATATTAAGTAACTACAAAAAAATTATTTATTACTAACAATTAAAACTACTTAACTTATTTATATTCACACGTACAGCACATTAGCACTACTATATGTATTCTATTCTACTGATAGTTAAAGCAGTAATAATTATTATTATTACAATAAGCGTTATAACAATTAATATTAATATTACTTATTCTATTTATTTATCATACATCCAAAATTTTATAATAACCGTATTATTATTAACAATATTATTATTGCAATTATTCTATTAATAACAATAATTAATTTATTATTATAATGTAATATCTGAACAATATTAATACCCAATAATCTCTAATATCATTTTAATTGAACTCAAATATCTAAATATTATTACTCCACTAATTCCTAACATTATCATTATAATAAATTATTACTAATCTCTAACATTATAATTATTATTTTAACTAAAATAAAAAATTTTGGATTAAAAATTTACATAATTAGAATGATCAAGATAATTAGTAATATGGAATTCTGGACGATTCACATCTTTTACTTTTCTTCTTTTAGGCATATTTTCTGTGTGGTCCAATTTTTTTGAGCTCAAACCTTCAACAATGGAGTGAACTACTGTGGCTTGGGGGTGGGGTATATGGGAGAAGAGAAATGGAACAAAGCGAAAGTGAAATGGGAAAGGGAAAGTGAAACTGGCTTAAGGGAGCTCGGGTGGTTGGGATTTGATCATCTTTGCTAGACCAACGTGCATGCGGGACACGTGGCTGGGGCGCAAATTGGACCGTCTGATTTGCGTACCTGTCCAGCCTAAAATCGGACCATTCGATTTCAGCTCCTCAAAACGGACCGTCCGATTTCTTCAATCTTAGTCGTCACACTCCGATTATGCACCATGCAGCCCCATATCGTTGTTATACACCACTTCTCCCCCAATATTAAAAATAAAAAAGTGGAAATCAGACGGGGTGGGAATAAATATGGTTTAATTTGCAGTTGGAGACACGGGCATACGGTGAAAATAATAAAAACTACTTTGAAAAAAGAAAGTTTTGAGGGTTTTTTTAAAGTGGTCACAATGCAAGTGTGTTGAAAAGTGCTTTCCACGTGTGAAGATTCAAGAGAAACTATGAATCTCTTGTTGAAAGAATACCTAGGGTATTGGCTCATGAATTATATCACCTTTGCAACAAAAAGCAATGCTAAATAATTATACATACTTCCATGCTTAATTTTTGCATTTGAATATAATTAGGTATCAATTAATATAAAAAAAGAAAAAAATTCTAAAGCGAATTTTTTTTGTGAAAATGTGAAAAATAAAATTGATCATTTTTAACTTTTATTTCCAGTGAAAGTTACTAATCATGCAGATTAACTTTTCACTTTTCCCTTTATGAACTCAAATGTCAATTTAGATATGGAAATAATATCTACAAACTTTATTAACTCAAATTTCAATATAGATATGGAAATAATATCTAGAAAGTCTACCGGGACATGCATCTTTTAATTTTTTTGGCTTTTGGACTTATTTTTGGCTTAACTAATTTTTTGTTTGAACATATCTTTTATTTTTAGTCAACAACTCGTTTTGTTTAGAGTTTGGGCAACATTTTTGTTCGTCAACTAAACAAGATTTATTCTCATGGGCTTTCGTAACTTGCCTCAACCAGGAATCCTCATTGGGTATATAAGATAGAATTCTTGACAAAAAAGAAAAAGGAATTCACAAATTTAACTGACTCAAGTTAGTCTAATCGTTAATTCATTAGTTCGTTTAAATAAATATCAATAACTAGAGTTCTGTCTTGTGCATATAGCAATTTATTGGCTAATAATAAACTCTTAAATAAAATTCTAATATACGATAAATTAATTCTTAACCTGCTATATTGAGAAATAACATTAAAAATTTTTTTCACAAATTTGTGTCTGGAATTCTAATCGGGTATCTATTGAAGAATGAGCCAACGATTCATAGACAATGACTTGGTTAAGGAAAACCACCGAAGTCACTAAACACAGCTTAGAACTTTTATCATACTGTCATCTTTAAAAAGTAACTCTTTTTAAAATGTCAAAATGTGAGATTAACTTTTCAAAAATCTCAATTGCACTTATATTTATTACTGTAAAAATTGAGTTCAAAACCCGATCCAACCTCTAAAAATTGCAATTAAGATACTTGTTTATTCATGCCTATGTCATTAGTAATATTATTAGCATTTAGCAAGCGAGCTAATGTATTTAAGAGTGTAGTGCTATCTAAAAATTAACTTACTATAAAATTATAAATTATAAATCTGAAGGAATGATATAAAAGTATAATATATGAAAACTTAATTTTTTGTTTAAATTAACAAATAGTATTATATTTTTTTACTTAGTAAATAATATTATTTAAGATAATTCCGGTTAACAACTTTATTCCGAAAAATTGTGTATATAATAAAGAGAAGATTTAAAAAAAATATTGATACAACACAAGATGAATTGACATTTGATTTACTTGGCCAAAAAAAAAAAAAACAATTGCAGACTTCTAAATCTTGAGCTTACACAACAACACATTTTGAATATCATGTATATGTTTTGTATAACTGCAGTATTACATCATTATCCTTTTTGCTAGGACATGATGAAACAGAGCAGCAGCAAATAGCTATAAGCTACCTGCAATTCAATCAATCATATACAGACAAAACTATAATTCATTACATATATTTACAATCTATCCTGCTTCTCTACTTCTTTTCTGATTCGGTCCAAATTAGACTTTTCTATTGTTCGCAGAACATCGGTTGAAAGGTACACAACCATGCCGGTTCTGGAGAAACCTTATCACGCAAGTAATCACTCATGATTACTAATCAACAATTAAAGACAGTATAGGTTGGCAAGAATAGGCTTGTCCCCGTTGAGGACACTCAAAAATTGTGGATTTTTTAATTTCTAATTCTCTCACTTTTCTTCTATAATACGTTCTCGAGCTTTGTTGCAAAGCTCGAGCATATCGCCGTTGCTGGAATCCAGACAAAGGGCTGCTTCGCAGTCTCGGACGGTGGAAACATAATCACCCATTGAATCATAAAATGCTGCTCGGAGATGTAACAATTGTATATCTGGCTTAAAATCAATGGCCCTTGAAAGCTCTGCTATTGCTTCGGCCTCCTTATGAACATCCATTAACACTGGCACACACAGGTTTCAAGGTCAGTGATAAAATCTAATAGCATGTTTCAAACATTCATCTCCATCATCCATATCATAATCCTATTACTCTACCAAGATACTTATAGCGAGTGTTAATACTCAATTTGATCTTTGAAATTTAAGATCGAACTTAAATTGACTCTTAAAAATTCAGTTGACCCAAATTAAAACTCTGAATATAACTCTTAAATTGACTGTTAAACGCTTAACATAGAAAAAAGGCAAATGAAAATAGTAATAGAAAATAAAAAGAGAAAGCAAACGAACCTGCTGCTCTGTATTTGTAAGGATAAGTGCGTAGAGGATCCAACTCTGTTGCCATGGTAAGATCACTCTTTGCCATATCACGGTCACAATACTCTGAACGTTTCTCAAAAGCCGATGCATTATTTCTCGCCTTCTCTATTAGCTTTGTCATCTCATCATACGCAGCTTTGCGATCATTTTTAAGATGATGAACACGCGCTAATCCCTAATGCGCTTGTGTATGCTTGATGTTGAGCGCATTCATGTAGCAATTCGCTGCCAGGTCAAACTTGTCGCAGTCTACGTAGACACTCCCTAAATTATTCAATGCCTGAAATGTGAAACAATGGTATGAATATTATGTACTGAGATGAAGGCAACACTAAAATTAAGCTGACATTGTTGCTTGTCAATCAAAATACAACTCACTTGTCCTTTTCGAAGGCCATCTGAAGGACATCTAAGTGCTTCTTCCAAGAGCTTGATCACAATCGTTGAAGACTCTGCATCAAGATTTGAATCGGCTAAGGCGTATGCTTTCAGAAAGTAAGCTTCAAATGACCTCTGAATTGAAATGGACTCCTCGGCCTTTGCTAGTGCTTCTTCGCGATGACCCGTGTCATACAGTATCCATCCTTCATACACAAGCCTTTCATGGTCAGAGGCCGAATGGTTTCTAGCTAGTCGCAAGCTACGCATGGCTGCCTTTTGACAGTTTAACCTGCAAAAGTCACAAAACACCAAGATGAACAATAAACCTGATAAAAAGTACACTAAAATTATGCTCCTGAACGCCTTTCATTGAAAAATTGTATCTCAAAGAATTTTTCTCTTCATGAACATGCATATGTACTCTGCATTACTCAAAGTACATGAATTTTTATATATTTACTGGACATTTTACTAGACACAAATTAGGAAGGAGTGCTAATGGTAGAACTGTTAGTGCAATTATGACAACAAATTTTGGGATGATTGTTTTACTGCATGCAAACTTATGAGTCCGTTGATTAAATTGATGAGGATTGTTGATGCTAATAATAAACCATCATTGGGATATGTCTATGAAGGTATAATGAGGACAGAAAATGCAATAAAAAAATGTTCAGTCATAGTAAGATTGCATATCAGTCTTACACAGAGATTATCAAATCAAAATGGGACAAATATTTAAAAAAAAAATCTCCATGCAGCGACTTATTTCTTGAATCCTACCTTTTTTTTCGATAAAAATTATAAAGAAGCACCTGATGTCATGCGAGGTTTACTTGATCTTGTTAGATTGTATTGGGAGGTTAGTAATTTAGATTCAGTTGAAACAATAAAAGAAATACACTTGTATAGAGATAAAAAAAAAGTTTTGATAGACCTGAAGCTTTTTCAGCTGCAAAAAGACTTCAACCTAGTAAGAATATCTGTTTAAGAGTAACGTATTTTATGTTTTTATTTCTTTAATTTGATAACTAATAGTTGAGTTATGGGATTATAACTTGTAGATGAATGGTGGAGGTTGTTTGGTGGTTTTGTTCCATATTTACAAAACATGGCAGTTCATATTCTTTGCCAGGCATATGCTTTTTCGGGATGTGAAAAGGATTGGAGTCTCTTTGATCAGATTCATACAAAAAAGAAGGAATAGATTAGAACATGATAGGCTAAATGATATTGTGTATGTTACATATAATTTGTATTTTAAATCTAGGTAATATATATTTCGTACTTTCATTTCATATCATCATTAGAAATTGTTTAGCTAATATGTTATACTAAGTTTATCATATATTGTATTTAATTTATTAGGAAGGAAAGACAAAAAAAAAAAAAACAAAAGGTGTAACATGATCCAATTGATTATGAAAGTATTGATTTGGTTAATTTTTGGGTGACGGAAAAAGTTGTTGAAAAAGAGTCTGATCTTCCTAGTAATATTGAAGACTTGCTTCGTGAGTATTATAATTTATTTTTCTGATCATTTATGACAATAACTTTAATCACTAATTTATTGATAATGTGTTATATATTTCGTTAGATGATATTGATGCTGATTTAGATTAAAGTGGTGGTGGTAGTAGTAGTAGTAGTAGTACATTTTATGCTGCATCACTTGATTTTTCTGGTTCAAGTAGTGAAAATAAAGGTGATGATATCAAGGAAGTAAATCTGTAACAAGTTATGGCGGATTTTGATGATTGATGACAAATTTAGATGTTGGTATCTTGTGTTTGGTTCATTGTTTTGTTCTTTGACTTTTAAACTTATATTTAAAGGAGATCATAACATTGTGATTTATGTAATATTTTTAATTTAAATAATATTTTAAAATTTATATTAGACTATAATTATGTTTTAGTATATTATTTATATTTTATTTATTATTTTATTATAAATTTTTTTTAGTTGAACTACAATCGAATTGAACTAATAAATAAATAAACAAACTAATAACTAGAATCAATATTCGATTTTTAGAACCTTGACTGTTAACTCTGTTCATGGTCTAATAAACTTGTGCACTTCACATACATGGTACAATCGCTTAGGTAATGCTTCTTTAAATATTTTGAAACACTTAGCAAGTACTTTAAAATTATCCATCAAAAACAGATTGTAATGATTGTGATGTTTATTAGCTCATACTCCAGGATATTAAATTAGCCATAATTAGTTAAATTAAAAATACTAATTGAGAGTCCTGCACTAAATTCACATACAACAGACAGTAGTGTCTATATATGTATATATCATTGTGTACATACAATAATCACAATTCTTCGCATCAATAACAGAAGAGGAATATTAGGAACCAATAATTTTGGTATTTTATAATTATTAATTAGTCATCAATAATATTTTTAATAATATGAGATTACATCTAATGATATTTAATAGTAGAAGATCTATTACTTTTATTTTGATGATTAAATACTGACCAAAAAATAAAAAAATTGATGATCCTAGACTTTTCTATATCAAAATATATACTCCATCTTCTCTCTCAATACTCATTCCTCTAACAATATTTAAACAGACGTACGCTAATAAATTCTCCCTTTTTTATACTAAATATATTATTGATCCCTAACATGTTTTTATGTAATTTTTTAGGTACTTATCCACACAATATAGTAATAGTAGAAGTTAAGAAAAAATAGGAGAGAGAAAGAAAGAATTTGACTAACAAATAATATACAAGTCAGCCATCCTTAGTTCTACCACGCATGCACGGTCCACTTTTCCTAAAGCAAGCATGCATTGCATTTGCATACTTTAATGACTCTTATCACTTTTAGTATTTGATATTTGAGTTCAAAAGCAGATATTTCTATTAGATATTTTGGTTATACGTTATACCTTTTCTAGACTACTACTCCAATTTCAATTATTACTTGTCAATTTTCTCTTCTTCTTTTTCAAAAAAAAAAAATTGGAATATCTGCTAGTTTTAATATTAAGGAAATACTAAGTTACTAATTAGATTTTTTAACGATTATTGTTATGACAATAGGCCAACATTATCAATCCAAAATACCTCTAGCCCAACATTAAAATTTTTAACCAAAATATTTGACATGAGCTCAACGTAATAATTTTTTTTAAATATTATTAGGAGGTCAATACTTTTAATATATATATATATATATATATATATATATATATATATATATATATATATATATATATTATAAAATTGACTAGTGTTAGCCAAATATAAAACAAAAACAAAAAATGTTGATTATTTATGATTTTTCAAGAAGTTTTTTTTATATCAGTTCTGATTTGGAATAAAAACACAACAGAGACTTATTCACAAAGATAGTAATTGATAACTATTGAACAAGCTCCCAGTAAAAACTTTTTATTCAATCATGTCAATTTCACTTTCTAATTCATCATTCAAGAAAACAATTTTTCCAATTTCTGGATGAGAATAATTTCAACTGTTCAAAGTACCCTCATCCCATTTCTAAATATTTCTAAGTATAAGTCGATTAAGGACTGTTCTCTCTTATTCTATTACTAATTAAAGTACTTGACTCTAATATAAATACCCATGTCTTTCCAATAGAAGAAATTGGGGGAATAAAGACACTTAAAATATGTCACTGACTCAAGCCATCTCCGTTTTAATCACCAGTGCAAACTAAAAATTAAAATCTTCTTGTGTTGCTTTGCTAGTTATATAACAAAATAAATCATTCAACACTTAAGAAGTTTTATGATTGAAATTATTATTAATTTTACATGTTAGTAGGACTATATTATTTGAATTTATATGTTATGAAAACATACTAAAAATTTATTGCTTGAATTTATATTTTAAAATACAATGTTAGTATTTTTGTAGAATTATTATTATTATGATAAAATTAATTTATATAATAATTAAAAAAAATAAAATCTGGCCGGAGAGATTAGGCGGGCATAAAATTTAAAATATTTTTTCATTGTTATTTAACTGTGATTTAAAATTATCACTAAATATAACAAAAAATAAAAAACTAATAATAATTTAGCAACAGTTTCAAATTAAACTATCAATAAATGCTACAGATTTGTGATGGTTTAACCAACAATAACCTAAAATAGTCACGGAGTGCACTGATAATATCCAAATTTGATGACAATTTTATAACAAAAAATATTAAAAATATCAAAATTTATTATTTTTTATTATCACTTAGTTATTAATTTAATATTTTTAATCTAATAAATTAATAATATATTTTATTTTATATTTATAAATATTAATGACTAAGTGGTAGTCAAAATAATAAATTATGATAATTTTTTAATATTCCAATTTTATAACCATTGCGGACAAATTTTTGAAGTTATCCCTAAACAGAAAAATAATTAGTCACAAAAAAAAAAATTCGAAGAGTAATGGTCGCGCAAATACTGTTTTAATTTATTTTAGTGCTCAATAAATTATGCAGACCTCTCGCATAATTCTCCTCCTAACCATATTTTATATTCTTAAAATTTTTAAGTATCTGTATCTCTCTTTTTATATAATTCTTTGTTCATTTTTTATTTATGGTATAAAAGATTATTTTTTTGTCGGTCACATTGAATAACATTAGTCAATAATATATGTATTATATATATTTTTTATTTTTATCAATAACGAATTATTTAAAACTTCGTAAACATAAAGTAAGTAAAAGGAAATATAATAAAATATAATAAAAGGGACTAAGAGGCCATTTATTTTACACTCGTCAATGTGTAAATGAACGAGTGTTTATAAAAAAATATTATGTGTATATTAAAATTAATTATTAAAATTATTTATAATAAATTTATGTATAAATAACATATTTAATATGTATTTTATATAAAAAATTTAATGACCAACAATTTTATTTTATATTAACCAAAATTTTTAGCGAATAATTTAATATTTTTAATTTAGTAATTTAATAATATATTTTTAACATATTTTTAAATATTGTTGATTAATTAATAATAAAAAAAACAAATTATGTTAGTCCTGTAATATTATTTATTTTGTATCTCAATGTGTATATTTTATATTAGTAATTAATTTTAATTATTAATTTTAATGTGCAACTAGCATAATTGATTTATAAAATGAGAAATTAACTAACTTTGATCAATGTAATCATGTGAGGTCAAACGTGATGAAAGGATTCAAATGATGTTGTTATAAAGAATTTCG
Organism: Arachis hypogaea; assembly: GCF_003086295.3. NCBI lineage: Eukaryota > Viridiplantae > Streptophyta > Magnoliopsida > Fabales > Fabaceae > Arachis > Arachis hypogaea. Next base: position 91,489,131 of record NC_092037.1, on the reverse strand, counting down.
CTAGAAAAATAATGAAATATTGTTTAATGTGTACAATAGATTATTTATTTGGTTTAATATGGGTTAAAAAATGAATATCCAAAATAAAATATTACTAATTTTTTAAACACAATACATCTATATTATTCAAAATAACCATTCGGATATCAGAGATAATAAACATATCCTACTGAATCAAACATTCCTAAACTCTCATTATACACATTATACGTATACTCCATTGGCTCTGTATACTTCATCAATTACAAATTATATAAGATGAGTATGTACCAGTTAATTCATAGACAAAACTATTCAATAAAAAAAAAATATAAGCTAATGCATGGAACGTCCGTGTTATGGCTTGTTCTATAAATAAACGAGAGAATTATTGGAACGAACTAATACATATACAGGTGCACATATACTAAATAACAATGAAAGGGGAAAAAAATGAAGAAATTAAGAAAGAACTCTACTAATAACAATCATATACTATCCTCTTTAGAATTTGTACAAGAACAAGGCAAGTGTGTAAGTGTTGATGACGAAGAACGACGCCGATGCTTCTTCTGCTTGGCGCCACCGCGCTGATTATGCTCCTCCGCCTTCTTCTTCTTAAGAGGCGGCAACAACACAGGGCTCTTCATGGAACAAAGCTTATGCTTCATGCGCCACGGCAACAGAACCTCAAGGCCGCAATAACAACCTTTCGGAGAGTAAGAATAAGAATAAGAATAAGCATTATCGTTATAATTATCGTTTCTCACGACGGAGGATCTTGCTGATGATAAACAACATTCTTGGTAACTGCACGTTTCGCAACCTTTCTCGTCGCAGTTGCTCGGAAAATGCAATGCGGAGGAGGCGGCCAACGCCGTCGCATCGGGAAGGAAGCGGTTGATCATGTAAGTCGGCGATTGGTAACCGTCAGATTCTTGAATCTTTAATCGCAACAATCCTTCGTTAGTGTTGCTATTGTTATTGTAACGCGCCTTCTCTGATTTCTTTTGAACAATGTCCAGAGCTTCTGAAAGAGAGAAAACATCCATAGCATCTGAGTAAACCTCGTCGTCGTCGTCGTCACTAACATCAGCGACCGGTGGTGGTAGTCTTGGCCGAGGGGTGTCGCCGGCTTCGGCGTAATCATTCTTGTCATTGTGCTTTGGCTTTCCCGGTGCTTGCTCCCACGAAAATGGAACTCCTGCACCTGCACACAGTGAATTATTATCTGACGGTGAAGAAAAACCGTAACGCTTTGTTGATAAAAGTGGTGCATTCAAGTTCAGCTTTCTTGGGCGTTGTTGTTTCAACAAGTCCATTATGGTGTACTCTCTCTAATCTTCTCATTCATATTATTCCTCCATATAAATTTCATGAGATAATTATTCAGATCTGGTTAGTTGGGGGTGGAATAAATATGGTTTAATTTGCAGTTGGAGACACGGGCATAAGGTGAAAATAATAAAAACTACTTTGAAAAAAGAAAGTTTTGAGGGTTTTTTTAAAGTCGTCACAAGTGTGTTGAAAAGTGCTTTCCACGTGTGAAGATTCAAGAAAATCTATGAATCTCTTGTTGAAAGAACCTAGGGTATTGGCTCTTGAATTATATCACAAAAAGCAATGCTAAATAATGATACATACTTACATGCTTAATTTTTTGCATTTGAATATAATTAGGTATCAATTAACATCAAAAAAGAAAAAAAAATTCTAAAGCGAAATTTTTTTGTGAAAATGTGAAAAATAAAATTGATCATTTTAACTTTTATTTCCAGTGAAAGTTACTAATCATGCAGATTAACTTTTCACTTTTCCCTTTATGAACTCAAATGTCAATTTAGATATGGAAATAATATCTAGAAACTTTATTAACTCAAATTTCAATATAGGTATGGAAATAATATCTAGAAAGTCTACCGGGACATGCATCTTTTAGGGTTTTTTGCTTTTGGACTTATTTTTGGTTTACCTTATTATTTGTTTGAACATATCTTTTATTTTTAGTCAACAACTCGTTTTGTTTAGAGTTTGGGCAACATTTTTGTTCGTCAACTAAACTAGATTTATTCTCATGGGCTTTCATAACTTGCCTCAACCAGGAATCCTCATTGGGTATACAAGATAGAATTCTTGAAAAAAATAAAAGGAAGAGAAAAAAGCATTCACGAATTTGTAGTGCCAAAAAAAAGTTGGTCTAATAGTTAATCAAGATACTTGTTTATTCATGGCTAATAGGCACACGGATCGGATCGGATCGGATATAATCTAAAATTCTATCTGATCCGCACTGGATTCATCGAATCGGAGAAGATATGATATTCGCATTTTTTTAGGCCAGATCTAATCCGATCTGATCCGCATACTTGCGGATCGGATATCGCGTATATCCGCATAATTAAAAAAAAAAATTTTAAAATTTTGTTTGGCTGTTTTTACAAGAAAAATGTTCATAAAATTCATTTTTTATCTGTTTAAGCCTATTTATTCCTAGAATATTATCAATAATAGTTCTTTTGAATAACAAAAACAAAATAATAACACAAGATTTAAGTTTAATTATTCTAAGTTGAAATACAACATAAAAAATTAAAAACAAAATATCATAAAATTCATAAAATTCATAAAATAACACACTAAAATTTATATCACATTAGGGTTTAAAGTCTTAAACTATGCTATTAATATATGATGTGCGGATATGCGGATTTGCGGATCGGATTTGCGGATATCACTGCCGAATCCGCAATTCGATCCGACCATAGTACGGATCGGATAATATCCGCAAAATTCGGATCAGATGCGAATAATTATGGCAGATATGCGGAATCATCCGATCCATGTGCAGCCCATTGCCTATGTCAATAGTAATATTATAAAAGTATAATACCTGAAAACTTAAAATTTTGTTTAATTAACAAATAGTTTTATATTTTTACTTAGTAAATACAAAATAGTATTATTTAAAGATAATTCCGGTTAACAAGTTTATTCCAAAAGATTGTGTATATAATAAAGAGAAGATTTAAAAAAAAATATTGATACAACACAAGATGAATTGGCATTTGATTTACTTGGCCAAAAAAAAGAAAACAATTGCAGACTTCTAAATCTTGAGCTTACACAACAACACATTTTGAATATAATGTACATGTTTTGTATAACTGCAGTATCTCATCATTATCCTTTTTGCTAGGACATGATGAAACAGAGCAGCAGCAAATAGCTATAAGCTACCTGCAATTCAATCAATCATATGCAGACAAAACTATAATTCATTACATATATTTACAAGCTATCCTGCTCCTCTACTTTCTTTCTGATTCGGTCCAAATTGGACTTTTCTATTGTTCGCAGAACATCGGTTGAAAGGTACACAACCATGCCGGTTCTGGAGAAACCTTATCACGCAAGTAATCACTCATGATTACTAATCAACAATTAAAGACAGTATAGGTTGGCAAGAATAGGCTTGTCCCCCTTGAGGACATTCAAAAATTGTGGATTTTTTAATTTCTAATTCTCTCACTTTTCTTCTTTAATACGATCTCGAGCTTTGTTGCAAAGCTCGAGCGTATCGCCGTGGCTGGGATCCAGACAAAGGGCTGCTTCGCAGTCTCGGACGGTGGAAACATAATCACCCATTGAATCATAAAATGCTGCTCGGAGATGTAACAATTGTATATCTGGCTTAAAATCAATGGCCCTTGAAAGCTCTGCTATTGCTTCGTCCTCCTTATGATCATCCATTAACACTGGCACACACAGGTTTCAAGGTCAGTGATAAAATCTAATAGCATGTTTCAAACATTCATCTCCATAATCCATATCATAATCCTATTACTCTACCAAGATACTTAAATTGACTCTTAAAAATTCAGTTGACCCAAATTAAAACTCCGAATATAACTCTTAACATAAAAAAGCAAATGAAAATGGTAATAGAAAATAAAAAGACAAAGCAAACGAACCTGCTGCTCTATATCTGTAAGGATAAGTGCGTAGAGGATCCAACTCTGTTGCCATGGTAAGATCACTCTTTGCCATATCACGGTCACAATACTCTGAACGTTTCTCAAAAGCCGATGCATTATTTCTCGCCTTCTCTATTAGCTTTGTCATCTCATCATACGCAGCTTTGCGATCATTTTTAAGATGATGAACACGCGCTAATCCCTGATGCGCTCGCGTATGCTTGATGTTGAGCGCATTCATGTAGCAATCCGCTGCCAGGTCTAACTTGTCGCAGTCTACGTACACACTCCCTAGATTATTCAATGCCTAAAATGTGAAACAATGGTATGAATATTACTTACTGAGATGAAGGCAACACTAAAATTAAGCTGACATTGTTGCTTGTCAATCAAAATACAACTCACTTGTCCTTTTCGAAGGCCATCTGAAGGACATCTAAGTGCTTCTTCCAAGAGCTTGATCACAATCGTTGAAGACTCTGCATCAAGATTTGAATCGGCTAAGGCGTATGCTTTCAGAAAGTAAGCTTCAAATGACCTCTGAATTGAAATGGACTCCTCGGCCTTTGCTAGTGCTTCTTCGCGATGACCCGTGTCATACAGTATCCATCCTTCATACACAAGCCTTTCATGGTCAGAGGCCGAATGGTTTCTAGCTAGTCGCAAGCTACGCATGGCTGCCTTTTGACAGTTTAACCTGCAAAATTCAAAAACACCAAGATGAACAATAAACCTGATAAAAAATACACCAAAACTATGCTCCTGAACGCCTTTCATTGAAAAATTGTATCTCAAAGAATTTTTCTCTTCATGAACATGCATATGTACTCTGCATTACTCAAAGTACATGACTTCTTATATATTTAGAAAGTATATCTCACAAGACATAAGAGCATTATTTACATGTCACTCTTCTCATTAATTATATGAAAAACCACATCAGACAATCCCATAACTCAGAATAATTATTCAAGACAGAAATTTACGAATTATGATCTGAAATTAGAATCTATATGATTGGTTACTGGTTTAAAACTACTTCATACTTAATACTTCAATCAATGAAGAAAGTTACCGTAGCAAGAGGAGAGACTGACGAAAGTGCAAGAGACTTCTCCCTGGATCATTTTCCAACATTTGGTGTACAACAGCCAAAGAACCAACATCATCAACAGAGGACCATCGATCGTACAATTGCATCCAACAATCAGCCTGGCTATAATGACGAGCAAGAGGACTAAGTAGTTCTACCAAGTAATTACCAGGCATATTCCCATAAAACATCCTATAATTGGGATCCAGTGTCAAAATGGCACGAACATCTCTAAGAGCTCCTTCATAATTCTCCACAGCAATCAAGAACCAAGCTCTCAACTCAAGGCAATCTGGAGAAACCTTGAAACCAATTACTTTATTGATTTCTGAAATAGAAGCTCCAATCATATTGTCCTCAAGCAATGCAACGGCGCGATACTTGTAGGGAAAACAAAGAGTTGGGTCTAATTCAGTTGCGGCCATCAAGTCCATCGTTTTCTCTTTTCCAACACAATACAAAGATCTTTCCTGATACATCCAACCAACCGGCTTATAATCCGAAATAAGCGAGTTCATTAGCTTGTAAGCCGAATACGTATGGCCGCGCTTATACTTTGCCCTTGCAACACCCACCAAAGAATAAACATGCCCTGCCCCCACTGCTGCCTCAAACCAATGCTGTGCATCCTTGTATTCTTTCCTTTCAAGCATGACAACACCTAATTGATGAAATGCAAGCTGTTTTTGCCAACCATCTGCTGCACACTCTACTAGTCTTTCCAATAACATTACTGTTGTATTAGATCTCATGTCTTCCTCCATTGCAATTTGACTCAAAAAATAATACAACACAAAAGAAGCATGCCTAGCGGCGGCCAGCCTATCCCTACCCTCTGGACTACAAAATATCTTCATGAAATTTGAGCACTGCATAGATCCAGGAAGCTCTCTCAAGAACAACTGCAAGCAAGCCGCCACAAGTAGGTTCGCGGTCTCCTCTAATCCATACTCAATAAGCAACCCAGCATCCTCCATGTCAGAAACCAACGACGCCAAATGCGCGTCGCACGCAGCCTTCATCTCCTCGCAACAATACCGGTTCGCTAAAGAAAGCAACTCAAGAACAACCTTAGGCTCAAAATGGCTAACCCTCTTAGTCCTACTAAACACCTCTGCTGCCTTCATTGCCTCTGCTGAGAACCCATTCTGTGTGAAATTAATCTTCTCCCTTTTAGATTCCAAGAACCCTCCATATAACATTGTCTTAAAAGGCCGCGAAAGCGAGGCCATATCGTTTCTCCTACACCTAACATCATAATCCCCAATGCAAAAACTCAAGTCGCAGTCGTCATCGTCATCGCTGTCATTGTCATCGTAATTAACCGCCTCTTCCATTGCCATTTCATCACCAGTACTAAAATTGAAGTTCTGTTTTGCGCAAACGCATGGATCATAAACAGATTCAGGATCATACCCTGCCACCAAATTTGCCTTAGGGCATTCAAGGTTTCTTCCGCAACAATCCATTGATGAGATCCCGATTAGCTCATCCTCCCTGCGCTCGTAGCGGAGCCAGGAGGAAAGCACCACCTTCGTATGCACGTCCACCGCGTGTTGCCGTGCCGACCGGAGCGTTCTTCGGAACAGTTTCGGCTCCGGTAGGCCGCGAAACACCGCGGATTGTTCTAGAAACACCTCTGCCTTTTCAAATTCGGCAGAGTTCTCGGCTCTTCGATGCAGGTCAGCTAAGGTTTGGACGTAATCGAGAGGTGTCAAAGTCGCCTCGATCTTCGGTTCTAGAAGCTTCGTCGCAGGGAGTCCGTAAGGAAGGAGTGTACCGTCGGAGACGATGGCGGCAGCTTCCAAGTTAAGGTTGGAAGACGGCGAGTATCCCCGCACCGATTTTTTACGGGGCATTTGGCTTCTCAAGGTCTCTTGGATGTGGTGGCGGAGCTTTCCAGCTCCGCCGTCGGTGTCGACGGAGGGGTTGTAGGTGCGGACCGGTGGTCCCTTGCACCCGTCAATCATCTTCATGCTTCGCATTTTGGTGAAGATTTTATGTTGCATCTTCTAACAAAAAAATAAAAAATAAAAATGTTAAAATATTTGGTTAATTTAAAAAAAAAAGGTTTTCACCGTTGCGGCATTGAAAGGTGAAATAAAACTACAAAAGCATGAGGTTTTATTTATTGTTATATTTTATTTTATATTTTTGTTTGGTTTATGGATTCCTGCAAACACCGTTGGGTTTTAGGCGAAATGAGAAAACTCGACGGTGATGCAGGAAATGAAAAAAGGTGTTGCGGGAGAAGAGAAGAGGAGATGAACAAGAAAAAAACAACTCCAATAGTTGTTTGATTCTTGTTACGGAAAGGGTAGTTTTGTTAGTTTTGTTTGGCTGTGTAACCCTCCAGATTATTTTATTTTATTATTATTGCGTTGGAATGAAATAAGACTCCCTTATTTTTCTCTGATTCTATGTGTATTTTTGTTGCTCTTGTCTAAATATAATACTTTTTTTATGAAATAAAAAATAAAAAAACCGAAACTATGTTGTTTCCAATTAGCACTTGCCACTTGGTTTCGCAATTGGTTCTGATTTCTGCTGGATTGAAGATAAAATACAAAGAAGTTAGAGATTGATAATCTTATTCTGATTCATTGGAACAACTCCTTTCTAACAATTCAAGCAGAAGCAGCATCTATCTCCAAGCTCACTCCAATTTTCCAATAAAAATTATCACCTAACATCTCATATCAAACAAACACATAAACTAAAAAAAAAAAACTAATACCGTTACAATATTAAGAAACCCGATCCAAACAAAACAAAAAGATTTCCATAACATAGAGATAGACCAGATATGTATCTATTTTCTTTATTGCTATCAATAACGAGAACAGTAGATATATAGCAATTCTCGTGTAACATGTTAGATCTGATCTGCCAATCATTTCAGTTAATTAAGTTGATTCTTCTAACATCTACTTTATATATATTATCAAAATCAGTCTAGTTATATATTTAAATATTTTTGATAATTAAGTTTAATTAAGTTGGCCTAAATTTAACAAAATTCACTTTCATTACATCAGTGTATACACACGTGCGTTTCAATAACGTAAAACATATTCTTTTCCATTTTCTTCTTCTCCTTTTCTTTGTCCTTCTTCTTTTACATTCACACACGTAAATTTTTCTTATTCTTTGCGTACGCTTCTTCTTCTGCCCCTTTTTTTCGTTATCGTTATCGCCAATAACACCAACATTTTGCTAACATCTTTATTGGTTCTGATTTTCTCTAATATTATCATTAAATAATTTTTGGTTTATTTTTTAGCTTAACTTATTTCGATTCATTTGTGAATTAATTAAGATTCACTTGATGCTGTTTATAGTATTAACCAAATTTTTTAGTTTTTAGTGAGTTTCATCTGAATTTAGAAATAAATTGTATGTGTTTTTGTGATGATTAAGTCTTTTTGGCTGTTTGTTCAAAATTGAACTAATTTCGATTTATTTGTGTGTTAATTGAAGTTCACATGATGCTGCTGATAAGTATTAATTAAATTTTTTATTTCTTTAAGTAATTTCGGTTCATTTCTTAGTTTATTTGAGATTGATTTGAATCCATAAATGAATTTGATGTATTTGTGTTAATTGGGGTTCACTTGATACTGCTGATAAGTATTGACAAATTTTTTTAGAAAAGCAGAATAAAATTATTTATTATTACTTTATTCAATTGCATTAGATTGCACTCTATTCCATTTAATTAGTTCAAATTTAAACAAGCAGTTAAAAAAAACTCAACAATCAACAAAACATATCAAATTTATTTTCGGATCCAAATGAACTTCAATTAAACTAAGAAATGAACCGAAATTATTTAAAGAATAAAAAATTTGGTCAATACTTGTTAGCAGCATCAAATAAATCTCAATTAAACCGAAATTAGTTCAGATTTAAACAAACAGTAAAAAAGACTCAATTATTAACAAAAACGCATCAAATTCATTTCTAGATCCAAATGAACCTCAATTAAACTAAGAAATGAACCGAAATTATTTAAGGAATAAAAAATTTGGTCAATACTTATCAGTAGTATCAAGCCAACCTTAATTAATACACAAATGAACCCAAAAACATTAAAAAATGAACCGAAATTATTTAATAACAGTATAAAAAAATCAAAATTAATAAAAATATTTACAAAATATTGGTGTTATTGGTAATAACGATAACAGAAAAGAAAAAGAAAAAGAAGAAGACGCAACATTAGAGAAGAAGAAAAAAGAGGAGAAGGAAAAAGAATCTGAAAAGAAAAAGGAGGAGACGCATAGTTTAAAAAGATGTTATAACAACTTAGTTAAACTTAATTAAGTATTTTACTTAGATATAAAGTTTTATTGTATTAAAATAATATCATTATACCAAACAAAAATTACATTAATAAGATATAAAATTCTGGGGTTGCTTTGGTGATAAATATATATGATGGTATGGTATGTACCCAACTCAGTGATACGTTGCACAATGTTTCTTTTGTTTTTTTCTGCTTTATTTCTGACATAAGCCTCAGGAAAAAAAAGGGAAAAAGAATAAGTTCGAAACAATGTATACGGTTTTGTTATCTGTTTATATTTGGTGAAAGAAGAGAAAATATTTCAATATATATGATCAATTTTAAATATCAAATATATATCTTTCGGTTTTGTTATTTAAAAAAAATCAAGGAAATGTAAATTATTCTAAATTTTGTCGTTATCAATTATTTTAGGTGTTAATACATAAATTAATTTAAGTTACATTCACGTTTTTATTTTATTTTCAAAATTTTAATTTGCTTAATTCTATCTTTCAATTTAATATTTGTAATTTATACTAATTTTTATCTTTTTTTTTATTATAAAACTATTAACAGTGTGTTAAAATAGATTCATAGTTGTCACATTCAATTTTTTAACAGCTATTTGATATGGTAATAAAAACTTTTATCTCAATTTACTCTTTAAAAATTCTTTAAAATTTTTAAATTAGAATTAGAATTTAAAAAATTTCATAAAAAAATAAATTAAAGTACAAAAATTTTAATTGTCATTTCAAATAATTATTAGAAAATCAAACATAACATAACAGAGTAATTATCGATTTATCTTAATAAATTATTACAGTTATATGATGAAAATAAAATAAAAACTAATATAAATTATAAATACTAAATTAAAAAATTAATTGAATAAATTAAAATTTTGAAAATCAGATTGAAACGTAAATATAACTGTAGACGATATTAACTCATTAATTTAGCGTACAATTTTTAGAGAATAAAATTGATGACCGAAGCTTTTTTTGTCGTGTATTTTATTTTTCTTATCCTAATATTTATAACAACTTTGATGTTTTTTTTTTCCAATGCATATGCTACTATTACATGTCAATATAACACTTATTAAATATTTATTTTTTATTTGTATTTTGTACACAATGTTAATTATTATAAATAATAAAATATATATTCATCTTAAGTGAACTACACTTATATATACTCAGTAAATTTTATCAAAAGGACGTATATTACCCTTATTCATTTAATTAGTACATTATATTTTCCATCCTTACATTGTATCTATTGAGTTTGGAAAATTTATATTTAATTAAATGTGATCAAATATTATTAAAATATAAATTAAAAAATTATTAAAATTAAGTGTATTATTTAATGTTTTCAATAATTTATTTGATTAGTGTGTAGGAGGAAGAAATTAATTTTCTATTAAGCCAAAAGGATAAAACAGCCCACTTTGATCAAAAAATTATTTTAGTTTAATGCAAAATTAATTGAAATATAAAGTGGCTAAATTTTGAGATTGAGTTAAGCCCAAATTAAAAGTCCATAAACCAAAGTTGATAAATCAAAGAATGGAGCCCAAGGATCTCAAGCATGTCTTGTAGTTCCATACCTTAGTTATTGGAATCCAAATTTTAATTAAATTGAAAGCATGCTTTCCACGGATGCCATTCTTTATGGGTGATGGAATTCAAATTTATTCAAACTTGGTTTAAAGTGCCTTGGTAAAGCGACAAAAGGTCGAAGCGACAAAAGGTTGAGATTCGGGACATGGAACATAGGCACTCTAACAGGAAAGTCCATGGAGATGGTGGACACCATGACAAGGAGGAAGATTAACATTATGTGCCTACAAGAAACGAAATGGGTTGGTGCAAAGGCTAGGGAGTTGGATTCTTCTGGTTTCAAACTTTGGTATACAGGAAAGGTGAAGAATAGGAATGGAGTCGGAATAATTGTGGATAAGCAGTGGAAGAAGGACGTAGTTGATGTCAAAAGGGTGGGAGATCGGATCATCTCTATCAAACTTGTGGTGGAGGGAGGTGCTTTCCATGTGATTAGCGCCTATGCACCGCAAGTGGGTTCGGACGAACAACACAAGATAAGGTTTTGGGAGGATCTAGAGAGTTTGGTTCAAGGCATATCTTTGGGAGATAAGATTTTCTTAGGAGGAGATTTAAATGGCCATGTTGGGAGAGAAGTGACTGGATATGGGAGTATTCACGGAGGCCATGGTTTCGGGGTGATCAATGCCGAGGGTAAAACTATTTTGGACTTTTCCTCAACTTTTGATCTTCTCATCGCAAATACATGTTTTAAAAAGAGAGACGAACATCTTATAACCTATAAGAGTGGCATGACAAGCTCTCAAATCGACTTCTTCTTGTTGAGGAGAGTCGACCGGAAATTTTGCATTAACTGTAAAATTATCCCGGGAGAGAGTTTGACAACACAACATAGGGTGCTCGTCATGGATTTTTGCGTTGAGCAAAAGTTGAGGAAAAGACATCATACGAAGAACCCAAGGACGAGGTGGTGGCGGATGAAAGGTGAGGAACAAAGAAGCTTCCTAAGACGGGTAGGAGAAGAGGCAAAGTGGGATGGGAATGGAAGCGCGGAAGAGATGTGGAGGGAGATGGCAGAAGTTATTAGAAGAACAGCAAAAGAAAGTTTTGGTGAATCTAAAGGAATAGGACCAAGAGACAAGGAGTCCTGGTGGTGGAATGCGAGTATACAAGAAAAGATAAAGATAAAAAGAGAATGCTTTAAAGAGTGGTCTTTATGCCGCAATGCAGATAACTGAGAAAAATATAAGGCGGCTAAGAAAGAGACAAAAGTGGCTGTAAGTGAAGCAAGAACAAGAGCATATGAGGGTCTCTACCAGTCTTTAGGCACGAAAGAAGGAGAAAAATGTATATATAGAATTGCAAAGAGCCGGGAAAGAAGAACGAGAGATTTGGATCAGGTTAAGTGCATAAAGGATAAGGATGGAGAGGTGTTGGCTCAAGAGGAGAAGATTAATGAAAGGTGGAAGAGCTACTTCTATGAGTTATTTAATGAGGGACAGAAGACTCTTCCGAGCCTTGGTCGATTATGCACAAGGGAAGAAGATCAAAACTTTGACTACTATCGAAGGATTCGAGACTTCGAGGTAAAAGAGGCTCTAAAGCAGATGAAAAATGGCAGGGCAGTAGGACCTGATAATATCCCGATTGAGGTTTGGAAGGGTCTTGGAGGAAAAGGCATCAACTGGTTAACCAAGCTTTTTAATGAGATTTTAAGGTCAAAGAAGATGCCTGATGAGTGGAGAAAGAGCACCTTGGTACCTATCTACAAGAATAAGGGGGATATACAAAGTTGCGGAAATTATAGAGGGATTAAGCTTATGAGTCATACTATGAAGTTATGGAAAAGGGTGATAGAACGGAGGTTGAGAAAAGAGACACAAGTAACAGAGAACCAATTTGGATTTATGCCAGGCAGATCTACCACTGAAGCGATATACCTATTAAGAAGGATGATGGAGAGGTATCGTAGTAATAAAAGGGATCTACACATGGTGTTTATTGATTTGGAAAAAGCGTATGATAGGGTACCAAGGGAGGTCTTATGGAAGGTTTTAGAAAAGAGGAGAGTAAGAATCGCATATATTCGGGCAATTAAAGACATGTATGATGGGGCCACAACTAGTGTGAAGACTCAAGGTGGTGTGACAGAGGAATTTCCTATTGGTATAGGATTACACCAGGGATCATCCTTAAGTCCATACCTTTTCACATTAGTCTTGGAAGTACTCACAGAGCACATCCAAGAGCCTGTGCCATGGTGCATGCTTTTTGCCGATGATATCGTCCTTATGGGAGAGTCAAGGAAAGACCTAAATAAGAAGTTGGAGTTATGGAGAGAAGCTCTAGAAGTGTATGGTCTGCGCATAAGCCGTAGCAAGACGGAATATATGGAATGTAAGTTCAGTCTGAGAAGGGAAAACTCCAATATAGAGGTGAAAATTGGAGAGAACACCCTACGAAAAGTTAAAAGTTTTAAGTATCTTGGGTGCATCATACAGGATAATGGAGAGATTGAACATGATGTAAATCATAGGATCCAAGCAGGTTGGTCAAAATGGCGGAGTGCATCTGGTTTTATATGCGACAAAAAAGTGCCTTTAAAACTTAAAGGTAAATTCTATCGCACCGCTATAAGACCGGCTATGCTGTATGGTACGGAGTGTTGGGCGGCTAAAGGGGAGCACGAACATAAGCTGAGTGTGGCAGAGATGAAGATGTTGAGATGGATGAGTGGTCATACGCGATTGGATAAAATGAGGAATGAAGATATAAGGGAGAGAGTTGGAGTAGCACCCATTGTGGAAAAGATGGTTGAATCGCGTCTCAGGTGGTTTGGACATGTCAGAAGAAGACCGATAGAACATCCAGTCAGGAGGGTGGATGAGATGGAAGATGGACAAAGGGCGAAAGGCAGAGGAAGACCTAAAAAGACCATCCATGAGGTGGTCAAACGAGATCTACATATAAACGGTCTCACTGTAAACATGATACATGACAGAGCACAATGGCGTCGTTTGATTCATGTAGCCGACCCCACTTAGTGGGACAAGGCTTTGTTGTTGTTGTTGTTTGGTTTAAAGTGCCTTGGTAACATGAAAGAGAAAGTGCAAATGATTTGATGGCATTAATTGATTTTGCACGTTACTAGGCATGGGAGTTTGGAAAGTAGAAACTTAACTCATTTTAATTTCCTTTTTTAATTCCATTGAAAGCTTTTCTCCATTCTCTCTTTTCTCTCTCTAGTTTCGGTCATCTCAGTGTCAGAGAAGAAGATGGTAGAAGCAAGTTATCAGAAGAAGGAAGCAAAAACTAGAAGAAGCAAGAGGCCAAGGTGATGATGGCTCTTGTAAAAAAAAAAAAAAAGATCTACAGTTGGCGTGGCTAAGATCTTTACCACTAATGATAAGATGTGGTGAAGAAGTCTCAAGATCACCATGCCTAAAGATGGTAGAAGATCCAACTCGGTTAGAGAAGAAGATCCTTGGGGTATGGCTCGTCTCTACTTTTTTATCATGCTTCACAGGAGGTAGCTACTGTAGCTACATGGAGGAAGAAACAGAAGATAGAGCAGATGGAGTTGTCAAGGATCAAGGGTTCATCAAGGGTCAGAAATCCTTCTTGGGGACCAAGTCAAGATGGAAGGTTCAGATCGATGAAGCTTGATGAGATGGGATGAGAGAGAGGTAATTGCATGTTGGTTTTACTTTCGGTTCCCTCTCTCTTCTCTCTGTCTGAACTGGTTTGATGATTGAAGAAGAAGAAGTTGGCTCGGTTCAACCGTTTCAACCTTGGAGGCTTCTCCTTTTATAATAAGGGTGAACAGCCAAGGCTTGGAGTAAGGAGAGTAAGCACAGAGTTCTCATAGCTACTTAAGCTAACAGTAGTTCTTCTCCTTCAATGTGTTACATTTTGTATTTTCTTTAGTTTTGTCTGTCTTGAGTCTCATGGTGAAAAAGGCAAACAGTGTGAGGTTTGTAAGAAAAAGCCAGTGAACAAAAATAGGCAAAGTGTACAAAATTAAAGAAAAAGCCATAGATGTCTTAGAGGTCCTTTGTACATCTGTGTTGTGTATCATGATTCTGTGGGAATTCCCTTGCAAGTTGGGTTAGCACTTAGCAGTTGAAAGCTTGGTAGGCGACCAAGTCAAGTTCAGGATTGGGGATAGATTCTGAACTTGTCCCGGATAGGAAGAGTAGTTCCTAGGGAGAATTGGTATTTGTAATCAAGATGATTATAGTGAAATTTCATCATTGTTGTGATGGAGACTGTATGTAGGCTGCATTGCACTGAGCAGCTGAACCAGGATACTTCTTGGTGTGATTCTCTCTTTCTTCTCTACTCCATTTCAGATTTTGTTCACAGGAGACATAATTGAAAAATATCTCTTGACTAGTTACGAGACAAAAAGAAAAAGTCTCTTGACTAGTCACGAGACAAAAACAAGAAAAATCTCCTGAAGTTTTTAAAAGTCAGAAAGTTACACTCAGCGAAAAGAGGCTAAGATTCAACCCCCTTCTCTTAGCCAATGATAACCATCAATTGGTATCAGAGATTAGGCTCAAAGGGATCAAGCTTTGCACCTTGGAGAAAAGATCCAGATGGCAGAGAACAGTGGCTCAAACCTGGTGTCCTACACTCTGACAGAAGGGCAGTCAAGTAACAGACTTCCTTTCTTTAATGAAAAGAACTACACTTATTGGAAGGAGAGAATGAAGATTTTTGTGCAAGCAGTAGATTACAGACTCTGGAAGATAATCCTTGAAAGTCCTCAATTTCCAACCACTACAGGAGCTGATGGAGTGGTCTCTCTCAAAGGCGAAGCCAGTTGGACTGAAGAAGACAGAAAAAAGGTGAAGCTCAACACCAAGACTATCAACTTGCTCAACTGTGCAATCAGCTTTGAGGAATACCGACGGGTATAACGATGCACAACGGCAAAGAAAATCTGGGACAAACTTCAAATCACTCATGAAGGCACAACCCTAGTGAAGAAGACCAGAATAGACATGCTGAACAGAGAGTATGAAATGTTCTCAATGAAGGAAGGAGAATCGATAGATGAATTGTTTGAAAGATTCAACATCATCATTAATGGCTTGGATGCTATGGGGATCACATATCATGAATCTGTGCTTGTGACAAGAATTTTGAGAAGTCTCACAAAAGAGTGGGAAACTAAGGCAATAGTGATATCTAAGAGTAGTGGTCTTGATTCTATGACTTATGATGATTTGATAAGAAATTTACTTGCCTTTGAAAACACATATTTGAAAAAAGATACAAAAGGAAAAGGAATAGCTCTCAAATCTGTTAGTAACCCTCTAGATAATGAATCCATTGATAACTCATCTGAAAATGAATTTGTTTTGTTTGCTAAGAAATTCATGAAAATGGTGAAACTGAAGGAAAGAAGCAAAGGAAGCGGCTCAAGAAAACCAAAGAAAGACTTCAGCAAAGTGATCTGATATAACTACAAAGAGGCTAGGCACTTCAAATCCGATTGCCGTAAGTTGAAGAAGGAAGAGAAGTCAAAGAAGGGAAAGAAGAAAGGACTGATGGCTTCTTGGGAAGACTTGGAAAACGTCTCAGAAGAAGATGAAGAATCAGAAACCAAGTCTCAACCGTGCCTTATGGCAGATCACATTGAACAGGTAGTATATCATAACCCTGACACTGAAGATCTTCATATCATGATTGATCATCTTTTTGAAAAATCAGATGCTTCCTAAGTGAAAACCAAGATCTTGAATCACAAATTACTATTCTTAAAGCTGAAAATGGTTTTCTTAAAGATAAATTAAGAGAGGCTGAAACTGCTGTTGAACTTGTTGAAGAAAACAAGCAGTTAAAAGCTCAACCTAAAAGCTGTGAATTCCACCATTCTGTGACTGCAAATCTAAATTATTTTGAAGAAAATGACTGGCTGCATAAAGAGATAAAAAGGCTCAAAGCTGACTTAGCCAACTTTGCTCAAAGTTCTGAAAATCTAAATCAACTCTTTGCTAGTCAGAAACCTCTTTATGATAAAGCTAGTTTGGATTTTCATAAAGCTTCAAAATCTGTTGAAAACCCTTATTTTACCAACATGGCTTCATCTTCAAATGATATAAGGTTTCAAAATCCAACAAGCTTTAGTAAAACAGCAACTCCAAGATTTTGTAAATTATGCAATCGGAATGGTCATTTTTCTATTCAGTGTTTCTTTAGTCAAAGAATTATTGGAAATAAAGTTTTTAAAATTATTTGTGATTACAATGGCTTAGGACAAAGAAGATGGTTTAACGTCAAAGGATCCAAAAAGATTTGGATACCTAAGGTCACTTGAGCTTATTTTGTAGGTATGCCTAACATCCAAGCGGAAGGACAATATGTGGTACATGGATAGTGGATGTTCTAGGCATGTGACCGGAAATGCAACCTTCTTCATTAACCTTGATGAATATGATGGAGGGTTTGTCATTTTCGGTGATAATTATAAAGGAAAGATAGTGGCCATAGGTAAAGTTGGTAAGAGCTTTTCTTCTTTCATAAAAGATGTTCTACTTGTTGATGGGCTGAAACACAATTTACTAAGCATTAGCCAATTATGTGATCTTGGTTATAAAATTATTTTTAGAAAATTGGACTGTTAGTTATTTGTGAAAAATCTGGAAAAATCTTGTTTGAAGCTAAAAGGTGTAATAATGTGTATGGATTGACTATTGAGGATTTAAAAGATCAAAAGGTGACATGTTTTACATCACTTGAATCGAAAAATGGCTTTACCATAAGAAATTAGGTCATGCAAGCATGTACCAAATTTCTAAACTTGTTAAGAAGAACTTAGTGAGAGGAATTCCTAATATCAAATTTGATAAGGATATTACTTGTGATGCTTGTCAACTAGGCAAACAAGTAAAATCCTCTTTTAAACCTAAAGATGGAATTTTCACTAAGAGACCATTAGAAATGTTGCATATTGATCTTTTTGGTCCCACTAGAACTCAAAATTTAGGAGGTAAACATTATGGTTTGGTGGTGGTGGATGACTACTCTAGATTCGGTTGGATACTATTCCTTGCTCATAAGAATGATGCTTTCCATGCTTTTTCATCTCTTTGTAAAAAAATTCAAAATGAAAAAAAATTTAAAAATTATCCACCTGAGAAGTGATAATGGAAAAGGGTTTAAAAATCATGATTTTGAAAAATTTTGTGATAATTTTGGAATTGCACATAACTTTTCATGTCCTAGAACTCCTCAACAAAATGGGGTAGTTGAAAGAAGGAATAGAAGCCTTCAAGAAATGACTAGGGCTATACTTTGTGAAAATGATGTTCCAAAATTTTTGTGGGCTAAAAGTATTTTGAATAGGACTATCATTCGAAAATGATTAAAGAAAACTCCTTATGAGCTATGAAAAGGAACCCACTTAATCTTAAGTATTTCAACATTTTTGGATGCAAATGCTTTGTACTTAACAATAAAAAAAACCTTGAAAAATTGATTCAAAATCCTATGAAGGAATATTTGTTGGATACTCCACCACTAGCAAGGCATTTAGAATTTACCTCAAGGAACATAGGATCATAGAAGAATCCATACATGTGTCCTTTTGTGATACTAATTCAATTTTCAGTGCCATTTTAGATTATGATACAGGAAGTGAAGCTGATATGAACCATCAACCAAGTCAAGAAAATTCTAACACTGTCCCAAGTGAAGAACCTGTCCGTTCAGAAATGTCTCATCAGAATGGAGGAGACATTTCAGTTTTGTCTCCTGAACCAGTAAGAAAATCCGAAACAGAATAGTCTGTTGAAGCTCATCAAGGCAAAACCTTACCTTAAAGGCAATTTATCTCTCTCACGCACATTGCTTTCAACAAATTTAATTTATAACTGTTTTTGAATATTCAATTTACTTTTAAATACTCTTTTTGCCCCGACTTTTGGATGTTTATGGGCATGTGCATGGCTAATGCTCTTCTAAATGCTAATATGAGTTAAAAATTAATTTTTTAAAAAATGGATCAACATAAAGAACATTTTTAATGTTTAATGTTTAATTTTATTTTATTTTAAATTTTACGCAATATCACATAAATATTTGTGAAATGATATATTTTAAGAATAGAGAAATTTTATATTGAGTTTTAAAATTTATCATTAAATTTTTTATTTTCAATAATAAATAAGAATAGAGAAATACTCAACGGATAACAATTTTTTTTTGTCATCACTTTTAGCCATCAAATCAATTTTTTTTAATTTAGTAATTTAACAATATATTTTTAAGATCAATCTAACAAGTTATATGAACTGACTCTTTTTTTATTTTTTAAAAGAACTTTGGTTGAAACTCCAATTTTAGGTTAAAAATATTTTTTTGGACAAAAATATTCACTTTTGGGCACAAAAAAACACCCTTAAACAATCAGAGTTTTTTAGTGAGTAGGTCGGGATTTTAAATCAGATTAAAAAATGGTAAAGTATAATTTTTTGTCCTTTAAGTTTGTCAAAAATATTAAAAATATCTTTAAATTTTATTTTTCTTGTTGAATTTTGTCCCTGAAGTTGTCGATTCACATTTATCTATGATAGCTAAATTTTTAAAAAAATCTGGACCAATCCAACAATAATGCATGACAATATATTTGATTTACTTATGTTGAAGGTTGTTCTTATGAAATTGTTGCTGAATTAGTTCTAAATATTTTGAAAAATTATGGTAGAAGTGTAATGCTCAAGTCAGTGTCTTAAGGTCCAAGTAACTGAGGTAGCAGTTAGTTTTACATTTACTTTTATCTTTCTGTTTTTAAGTTTGTTAAGAGTTAGTTGCAGCACTTTTTATTCAGAGTTTGTTAGAATTAGTTATCTATTAGAATCCTCTAAAAGACTCTAAAACTAATATGTACCTATAAAAGGTTCACTCTCTCATTATCATTGTTGCTGTTCAATTACAAACCAAATCACTCACTGTAGATTTATTTTCTCTTCTCTTCTTCTTTTTCTTCCTCTACTCTTTCTTTCTAAAATTTCATCACCCAAGTTCATGATATCTTTCATGGTATCAGAACTTATGGTATCACAGTTTCCTTAAAATTCAATAAATCAGGTCTGATTAAGTTGAAGCTCAATCACGATAGCGCAAGGACTCACTACAAAACACTAATTTCAATGAAATTAGACGAGGATAACTATCTACAGTAAAAAGATCAGACAGAGTCAACAATTAAAGAAAATGACATGCTGAATCACATCACAGGAGAAGAAATGCCTCTGTAGTTTCTAGCATTAGAAAATAGTGGAGCTGGTACAGTGAACCCAGAGTTTTAGAAGTGGAAAAGGTAAGATGCACCCTCAAGTCATGGTTGTTAGCTTCAATGAGTAAACCATTCACAACAAGAATGGTTGGATGCATAAATACATGTCAAGTTTGGAAGAATTTGGAAGATCATTTCTCTTCTCAAATTAAAGCCAAGGTAATACAGTTAAAGAACAAGTTGAGTACTATCCCATCAATGCTTCTGTTACTGAATATGTCCTATCAATAAAAGGAACAATAGATGCATTAGCTTCTGTAGGAGAGTCTATAAAAGAAAGTGACAATGTCAATACAATCCTGAACGGTTTAACTGAAGAATACTCATTGTTAATAACTTCTGTTCTAACCACAGTAAGATCTCAAGGCATAAGTGTAAGTGAATTAGAAGCGTTACCCTTAGCACATCAAATTATGTCAGCAAAATTTCAAAGACCATAAGAATTTGTTCAAGCTAATCTAACTCAGCACTTTTAGCCTGAACAAAATCAGCAAGTGAGAGGTGGATTTAGAGATGGTTTTCGAGGCAGAGGTGGACGCATGTATAAAGGAAGCATAAGCTCAAATACTAGTGGTAGAATGATGCAAGAATCATATAATGGAGATAGAGGCTCATTCAATAATGGAGGGAGAGCAACATGAGATCAATCCTCTTTTCGCTATGGAAGAGGATAGTATGAAAGAAGAAACTATAATGATTCAAGAAATTATGCTGATGCAAGGATTTAAAATTGGGGAAGAAATTACATGGGAGAAAGGCCTCAGTATAACAAGTCGCAATGTCAAATATGTGATAGAATAGGTCACACAGCAAAGACATGCTAGTACAGGTACAGTGAGGAGCAGTATGATGCAGCCTATAATAAAGAAGACTATAACAATCAGATTTCTCAACCTAAGGCTAACTTTAGTAATGTGTTAGCAACTCCAGCAACCATTCAGGATCCAAATTGGTACCTAGATTCAGGTGCTACATACCACATGACACATGATGAGCAGAATTTGATGAAAAAACGAAAGTATGAAGAAGACAAACAAGTTGTGATAGGCAATGGAATATGTTTGTAAATCAATTTTTTTTGTAATTCCTATTTTAATCCTGATTTGAGCTCTAGGTTATCCTTGATGAGAAAATTATTACATGTACCTGCCATCACTAAGAATTTGATGAGTGTATATCAATTTTATTGTGATAACAAAGTATTATATGAATTTTATGCTGATAAATATTATATCAAATCACAGAAAAATATGGAAGTTATTCTTCAAGGAAATATGGATAGGAAATTGTATAAATTTGTCAAGTTCACCGCTGCACACATACCGACACCTGCACATACACATACATATACACCAGTAGCCTATGCTTCTTCATTGAAAAGCTTGAATTAGTTTCTTGTTTGGCATCCCAGATTAGGGCATCCAAGTAAAAGTGTCATGTATAAAGTTCTTAACATTTGTAATATCTCTTTTACAATTGATAAGATAGAATGTCCAGCTTGTTGTATTGGTAAATCATGCTAATTATCCTTTCCTGTCTCACAAATAATGTACACAAAGCCTTTAGAACTTGTATACACAGATATTTGGGGCCCAGCACCCATATCTGACAATAATAGAAATTAGTACTTTATGAATTTTATTGATGCATTCTCAAAGTTTACTTGGATATATCTTTTTAAATCTAGAGCTCAACTGAAATAAGTCTTTAATCACTTGCAACAAATTATTGAGTTGTAACTAAACACAAAATTAAAGATGGTATAAAATGACAATACTGCTGAATATGTTGGTTTAACAAAGATTTTGCAGAAAATAGGCATTTGTCATAGGTTTTTTTGTCCGCATGTGCATAAGCAAAATAGCTTAGCAGAAAGAAAAAATATGCATGTAGTTGAAATAGAGCTAACGTTGCTGGCTGGAGCTTCAATGCCTACCAAGTTTCATGGAGAAGCTTTTACAATAGCTGCCAAGTTAATCAATGTGCTACCTATACCAATTTTAGATGGACAGTCACCTACAGAGAAGTTGTTTGGGAAGAGACCTTCCTATGAGAATCTAAGAGTGTTCGAGTGCTTATGCTTTCCTCACCAAAGACCCTTCAACAAGCACAAGTTAGATTTCAAATCATTACCCTGTATATTTGTTGGTTATGGAACAACTTAGAAAGGATACAAATGCCTCACTCAACAAGAAAAAATATTACAACTCCAAATGTAATTTTCTTTGAAAACAGATTTCCTTTTAAAGAAGCAGCTAAGAAAGGATACAAAAAGATTAATCCAGACTCAACCCTAGCGATTTAAATGATTCATAAAATTTTCTCAGTAAATAATGAAGATAGACAGCAGCAACAACAAACTAATTGAGCCTCAAGACAGCAGCATCACCAACTAGTACCAACAGATCAATAGCAGTATAGTTCAGCCTTAAATGGTTCAGCCTCAAGACAGCAACAACAACAATTAACCTAGGAAAATGAAGGTAGACAGCAACAACATTCTATTTCAGTCTCAAGACAACAGCAATAGCAACTAATATCAACAGATCAGTAGCAACAATATACTTCAGTCTCAAGATAGCAACAACAACAATTGACCCAAACAAATGAAAGTAGACAGTAACAACAATATCCTAATTTAGTATCAAGACAATAGTAACAAAAACTAGTACCAACAAAGCAGCAGCAGCAACAACAATTAACACAAACAAGTGAAGGTAAACAGCAGCAGTAGTATGGTTCATTATCAAGTTCAGCAATTCTAGTAATTCTAAGAATTCCCTTAATCAATAATAACAGACGACAACAACAATTAGCACAAGCGAAACAACATCATGGTTTAGTATCAAGTTAAGCAATTCCAATGATTCCAATAACTCTCAATCAATAATGAAGATAGGCAACAACATCAACAATTAGCACTAGAAAATTAGTAGCAGGAGTATTTGAATTCTACAATTCCCTTAATCAATATTGGCAGACAGTAACAACAACTAGCACAAGCAGAACAGTAGCATGGTTCAGTATCAAGATCAGCAATTCCAACAATTCCAAGAATTTCTCCAATCAATTATGAAGATAGATAGCAGCAGCAGCAATTAGCATTGGCAACTCAACAGCAACAGTATTTGAGTTCCTCAATTTCATTGATCAGCAATAAAGGGAGACAGCAGTAGCAACAATTATAATTAGTGACAGGCACGACAAATAACATTTAGAACATAAAACATCTGTTAGATAATACTCAAAGAAGCAAATACAGAATTGAATAATCAATTAAAATAGTAACACCTTAACAAAAACTATTAGTAGCATCAACAACCCCTATTTCAATACCTATAAATGACATAGAAATTGTCTTACCACTTGATGAAGAAGCACTTACAACAGCACCAACAGTGAATGGACACTCCATGATCACCATAAGCAAGATTGGTATCTTCAAACCAAGAGTGTTTTTAGCTAGTGTGGAGCCAAGGAATGTATAGCAAGCATTGCAGTTCCCATAATGGAAAGCAACTATGGATCTGGAGTATGAAGCAATAATGAAGAATAAAACCTGGGAACTAATCAATCTTCTCCCAAATTGAGAAGCAATAGGAAGTAGGTAAGGGATCAAAATTAAATACAATTCTGATGGTTCATTGTAAAATTACAAGGCAAGGCTGGTGGTATAAGGGTACTTGCAGAGGGTCAAACCCACTTCAATCAGGCTACTTCTATCAATTGCTCTGGCTAAGTCATGGGCAATTAGGCAATTCGATGTAAACAATACTTTTTTACATAGAGATTTGATGGAAGAAGTATATATGAAGCAGCCTAAAGGATGAAAAAGGTGACTCATTGATAATTTTCAAATTAACCAAAGCACTCTATGGATTGAAGCAAGCTCCGAGAGAGTGGTATCGCAAACTAGCCAGTGAATTATTAGATGAATTGGATTCAAAGCAACAAAATTAGATGTGCCAGTATTTTTAAGAAAGATAAATAATGGAGTGAAAACTTTTGTGTTGGTGTATGTAGATGATATAATCATCACAAGAAAGTCTGAGATGCATATAAAAGAAGTAATTGAAAGGTTGAATGCAATGTCTGCACTCAAAGACATGGATGACCTTAGCTTCATTATTTTCTTGGCATTCAAGTAGCAAAAACAAGTGATCGAGGGTTGCTTCTATGTTAATAGAAGTACATTAATGAGGTACTAAAGAAAGCAAATATGAAAAGATGCTCAAGTTGTCATACTCCTCTACCATCAATAGTGAAACTAGCAGCTTTGGTGGTTCTAACTTCAATGATCCTCAACTTTATAGGTCAATAATTGGTAGCCTGCAGTATTTGACTGTGACAAGCCCTAAAATTTCATATAGCATATACAAAATGTCACAATTTGTACAAGCTCCTTTAGATGTTCACCTAAAAATGGTGAAGAGAATACTTAGATACCTCAAGGGCACAACAAACCATGATCTACTCTTGAAAAAAGCTAATTCCATGGAAATCACTACATACAGTGACTTAGATTGGGATAGAAACCCTGATGATAGAAAATTTACAAGTGGGTATTGTGTGTTTCTTGGTTCAAATATGGTTTTATGGGCTTCAAGAAAGCAAACAACAGTGGCAAAGTCAAGCATAGAAGCTGAATACAGGAGTATGGTAGGCCTAGTAGCTGAGCTAATTTGGTGAAAAATCTGATAATTGAGTTGCAGTTTCTACCAAAAGAGGCACTTATGGTCTACTATGACAACTTAAGCGCAGTTTTACTGACTGCCAATCCAATCTTACACTCCAAATCAAAGCACTTTGAGATAAATCTTCATTTTATTAGAGATCATGTGAACAACAAAAAAATTAAGATGAGTCACATTCCAGAAACTTTGTAAATAGCTGACATTTTAACAAAGACAATACCCTCTGATAATTCTTTTAGCTTTATAACTAAACTGAACATTGAGAATTTAGACAGTGCAAATGGAAAATCAAGAAACAATAAAGAAAATGGATCAAAGAGCAATGACAGCAACTACAGAGCAGAGAGCAGAACTCAAGAGAGAAGACTACTAATTGCATGATTGTTGATTGCTATAGTCTTTAATTGCCTAAGAAAAAAAAAGAAAGTAGTTAATTACCTAAAAAAAAAGAAAGCAGCGATGATAATAAGAGTTTAAAAAAAAAAGACAGTGGAAATGATGATAGTTACCTAATCTTTCTATTTTTAAGTCTGTTAAGAGTTAGTTGCAACATTTTTTGTTCAGAGTTTGTTAGAATTAGTTAGCTATTAAAATCTTGTAAAATATAGATTCTAGAACTAATCTATATCTATAAATTAAGGCTCACTCTCTCATTGTCATTGTTGTTGTTCAATCACAAACCAAATTACTCACTGTAGATTCAGTTTTTCTTCTCTTCTTCTTCTACTCTTCTTCTTTGTCTACTCTTTTTTTTTTTGAATTTTCATCACCTAATAAATTTATGCATGATACCTTTTAAATTAATTGTTAGGGATATATTTGATACAAATAAACAAATTTTAGAATAAAATTAAAACAATAAAATTTAAGAATATTTTTAAAATTTTTAACAAATTTTAAAAATAAAAAATATATTTTATCCTTAAAAAAAAAAATAATAAAAAGTGTTGAATTTTTTTTGAAAGATACCAATATTTTTTTTAAATGAATCGTCAAGCTAAAATAGTCTATTTAACCAATTATTTTTCAAATTAATTAGGCCAAATCTGCTTAACGTCTAGTTTTTATAAATACAATTTTAGAGACCAAAGTCTGCTATTTAAACTGAATAAATAGTTTAGCTCGATGGATTCGCTACCTTGGTAATATCTTTAAACGGTTTTCTTCCATTAACTTAGTTATCGTTGTAGTTCGTAGTATAATACTAGTATAATTCTGTACATGGTTGGGATGCATGCATGTGTAAGGCGTATATATACACGCCACGCGTACGTATGCAGAATAATAAATTCATATATTAAGGATGCATGATTGCATGATGTTTAATATTATTTTATATTTGGTGAAAGATTTATAATGCTTAAATAATTCCATTTGTACATAATTTATTGATTTAGCAGAATACTGTCATAAAACGACAGACATGCTCATTCTCAATTGATAATGATGAAGTTTAGATCCGAATAAGTAGGGTCACGCACTCTAATGTAGCTTGTTGTATCAATTAATTAACAAAATTATGATTATTTAAGATAGAAATTAAAAACATATAAAACTGAAGAAAAAGGACACAATTGGACTGTGGAGCGTTGACCTCCTAGCTAGCATGTTCAAGTTGCATGCAGTGAATCTTTTCTAACATATTATTCTTAAATATAATTAATTACTAGCAAGTAATACAAAAACACCTACATTTTTTATATAAATTTTCTTTTTGAAATTTGTGCTATCACACAATGGTGAGTAGGCTTGGTGTTTACAATAATATAAAATAAGTAACAACTTAGCTAATTATTTCAGCATTTTCATTTCCATGAGAATGAATTAATAGTGATAAATAAAATATATTTTTTGTTATGATAATTGTGGAATTAAAATTTATTATAATATTTTTTAGGTAACATTGACTCTATAAAAATCGATGCAATCTAATAACATGATACAAAATTGCATCAATTTTTAAAGTCGTTATAATATATTTTGCAAAAATTAAAAACCGCCATAAAATAAAAAAGGGGAATGTTAGGGGGACAATAATTTTATTGAACAATATGAACAACCACCAATCAAATGAAAATACACTACATTTCCAAATTAACCTTCTAAATTTTAATATTAAAATAACCATCCGTACACTAGTAAAATAAACATCCAATATATCTATTGTTTACATTGTTTAATATTTTCATTGTTCACCTATACTTTTCCAATAAAAAAAAGTTGCAATTTAACAATTTTTTTGTAATGCTCTGGGTGAGTGAACAGATAAATATATAATCATTTATGTATCTCATCCTATACTTTTGAGATAAATATTTTCGTAATAATATTGGACTAAGTCTTATATTATTATTCTTCATGTTTATAGAGAGTAATGTAAATCATGTAGAGTGAGTTAGTAATTATGAATTTTATTTAGCAAATGATTTAACGATTACCACTAAAGTCATTCTATTTAGTCATTAAATTAAAAATTAGCGACTGGTTTACTGTCATCACCGTAGTTTAGTTGTCGTGATTCTAGTTCTGAATTATCTGAATAGTTCGCAAAGGTAAGAAATAATGAAGAAATAGTTAAGAAATTGCAAGAGAAAAATAATGCTTTGACAACTAATAAATTGGAGAAGTAGAAAATGAACTCAATAACCAATTGCTACGATGAAAAAGCTGAATTTTGAGATTTTGATTCTTCAATTATGGGATGAAGAAACAAATGAAAGCGAGGATGACCAATGATGGCGAGCAATCTTCGAAAGAGTGATGATAATGATATATTCATAGTAGTATGATTAGTTAGTAATTGAAAAAGTTTAGGGAATCTACTACAACATAAGTCAACTCAAACCAATCTTTTATATTTTTTATTTTAAAATTAAAAAAATTAGAGTAATAAGAAGTTATTTTTTCTTTTTATAACAGATTTCCTATTTTTTAATTAGTTGGTCTAATTAACTACCTCCTAGTTAACTCTAACCCGTTAATAATTAAGACATTTGGATGATTAAGTAATTGGTTATATAAGCATTACTTTTGCTTATTAGTTAAATGGAAATTGTGAAATGTTATTTGGTATTTATATGAAAAAATAGGTCTATTTTTTATTATTTTATATTTTGTTCATTTATAATTATATTTAAAAATCAAGTTTTATTCTTTGCTACATATGAAATATAGTAACATTTATATTTAAAAAAGCAGTAATAACTAATTTAGTGATCAATTTTGAGATTTTTATATCAAGTACTAACAACCTATTTAGCAACAAAAAATATAGTGACCAAATTAGTAACTATTGAAATTATATATGTTAAGTTGTTAACAATAATCGATTTATTTAACAATTGACTTTTAGCGATTTAGAAACTAAGATTTTAATAGTCATTTAGTGACTGATATAATTTAGCATGGATTTGGTGGCTCTTTGTTAAAAATTAATTGTTAAAATCGGTCCTTAAAGGCTAATGGCCGAAATTAGTCGTTAAATATAATTTAGCGACCAAAGTTCTGGTATCCATTCAAATAAGTTGTTATTTGATTATTTTTTGTAGTGCAATAATTAAATTTGTTTACAATTAATATAATAAATCTTATAAGATATGAAATATGTATTTCTATGTATAGTGGCTAATTATTGACTAATTTTTTATATACATATTATATATCATCGCATAATAATTTTGTTGAAAATATTATTTACCTATATTATTTGTTAGTGGTTGATGTTTCATTAATGGATATATAATTTGTTTCCCATGGGTAGGATTAATTATAAAGGGGAGAGAATTAATATACCTGCAGAACCTAACATTATCAAGAACCTCGTGATGATTAATGAAAAAGTTATGTAAATTTTGCTTTCACTGATTAGCTTTTGTTGATCTGAATCACGTTCCATGCATGCATGGAAGGCCACACGGTCATGCACGTGTGAGGAATGAAAAGGGTCCTATTTACCAACTCAAAAGCATTCTTTCCTCTGCCCCAAATTAAAGTGGAAAAAGAAATAAGGTTGTAGCCTAATAATGGTTTTAACATTTTTTTTTTGTAATAAGATATTGCCGAGGTGTAAAGAGATGGACTGCATTTGTTATTATTATAAATAGATTTGTTACAAATATGCAAGTTATTATAATTTTATTGAAACTATTGTTACTTCCCTATAATGTAAGTTTTTTTTAAAAAGAAAGTTAGTTTTATATTAAATAAATATTTATAAGTTGGTTTTTAAAAGCTTCATTACTTCATTAGTATATTTTAAATTTATAAGTTTTATATATCTAGATATTCATTTTAGTTTGGGTAAATTTTTATATATAATTTATGGAGATAAGCCATTTAATTTAGGTATTTAAGCTGACATGAGATTTTATTATTTTATAATTATGACTAGATTAACCGCCAAAATTTAATCATATTTTTAATTCTCTTAGCTAGTTTTGGAGTTGAGCCAGTTATTCTAATATTTTTTTAAACTATTTGTGAATTAAATATAAAAAGGGATTTGTTGGACATACAAATCATTTTGATATATAAGTTTATATAAGTTGATTCAAACTCAACAAAAAAGATATTTAGTTTAGATTGTGTGTAAACACGCGCTTTCCTAACTCTTAAATAACGCAAACGGTTTTTTTAAATCAAAATCACAACGTTCAAAATTAAACAATGATTAAAATCTCTTAAAAATCTCTGAAAATCGTCACAAAAAGTAAAGGAAGTTGCGAAGTTGAATTCAAAAGGAATTATGAGAAAATGAAATAAAAAGATGAAGAAGAAGAAGCAATAGAAGATGAGGAGGAGAAAGAGGAAGAGTTTTGACTTATGCAGAACTTATCAGCACACATATACCGAAAATTCTTAAACAATACACTCAAATATTTTCGTGTTACACCTAAATATTTTCATGTTACACCTAAATTTGCTGCAAATAAAGAAAAATGTTTCTTCTAATGCTGCATTTTTTTCTTCTTTTTTTCTTATTTCTTTCTTTCTTTTAGTTAAATGAATGTAAGTTCATCCTCTTTCAAGTAATTTTGTACCATTATGTGTTTTTTCTTCTTCTTTGTTTCATTTGTTTTATTTTTATTCTTGTTAAAAGAGTAAAATAAGAAAAAACTTGAGAAGATAAAACAAGGGAAAAAAGATGAACAAGAAAAAAAAAGAAGATTATGATGATGACGATGATGAAAAAGAAGAAGAAGAAGCAACAGAAGATGGGGAGGAGAGAGAAAAAGAATTTTAAATTATGCAGAACTTATTAGCACACATACCCCAAAAATTCTTAAACAATACACTCAAATATCTTCATGTTACACCGAAATTTGCAACAAATACAGAAAAATATTTTCTTTAATGCATAACTTTTACATTACATTCAATTCAAACCATCAATGATGAACAACAATTTTTACAAATAAAAATAACATTATCCACCTACATAATCATAAACTACTAACGAAAACATTAACTAGAATCGAACCACACCTCAACCACTTGATTGGATTCAGAACAATAATCAACTTCGTTCTAGTTTAATTGACAATCTAAACTTGAATTATTCATTATCTTCAACAACGAAATAACTGTTCAAAACTGATTTTAGAGTTTGATTTAAAAAATGTAGAGAAGAATGCATAGATGGAAGAGAACGTAGATCGAAAACGTTGAGAAAATTTGAAAACAAAGACGAAATCCTTTTGAAAAAGACAGTTATATATTCGCACGTTGATTGAAAAGTTAGTTAGATTAAGAGACGCGTGAGGTAAATTGGGGTAAAATGATTTATATGGACTTGTATAAAAAATAATTTGTACGTGGAGAATAATTGATATAAAAATTATTTTAACTAACAAAAATTTCTTGTAATAAAGTTAAATTGCTCTACGGATTGAATTTCAAAATTTTGTTAAGGCATTTACTGCTGGACATATATATATAAAGAGTAATCTATTTTTTATATTCTGTAGAACTATTTAAAAGAACAATATATACTGATCATAATTATAATTTTGACTATTTTATTATCGTTTTGAAAGAAAAAATAAAAATAAATTCAAAGGAGAAGAAACCTAGCTCCATGATTCCCGATTGAACAGAAAAATATTTGAAATTATTATGATATGTTGTGTGTTTTTGAGAGACACGTGATCTGCACCATTGGATCTGTTTTATTTGGTTTTATTTTCTTTACGCATAGACAGCATAGCACAACACATATGAATCCACAGAAATCCAAGTCACAGATCAGAGATCACTGTCATGTCATACACACATGCTGCGATAATCTTCCCTATGTGTGTGTTCTTCCCTAATAAAACATTGATCTTGTTACGAATTTATCACACTAAATTTTATAGGTTAATGGGTTTATTTGAATCATAATAAGGAGTGAATTAAGGTAATTAAATTTGGAGAAAGAGTAAGCAGGGCTTTTCACCATATTAGTTCTTTGAATATTTTTGACTTAGAGGTGAAAATAGATAGAGTAAGGCAGGGTTTAGATTCAATCCTAATTTTATTCGTAGATTAAAATTTTTATATAAATTTAATTTTATTTTATCTATAAATAGATTGAGAATATTCTAACCCTAATCTTACCTGTTCTAAACCCGCAAATACTCAACTTTACTCGAAGATTATAAAAAAAGATGTAATATTATTAATAACTTGATGATAATTTAAACATAATTGATTTTTATGTAAAAAAAAATATTAAATTATCAATTTATGATTTTTTTAATGACTAAAAATATTTTGCATTTAGTGAGAGATCTTTAATTTAACATACATTCACTTAAAACATATATTTATATAAGTATATAATATATACATATATAAGGTACGGGTTAGTCAATAACCTTATTCTACCCGCTGCAAATCAAATTGATGACCCTACTCGATAAAATTGGATCGAATTATATACCTGCGAATAGGATGTATTTATTGCTACTCCTATTCGAGCCGAATCAAAAAGTTAGGAAAGAAGACTAAGCCGATTATTCAGTAATAAGAAAAATTAAATTACTATACTTTTTGTTGAAAGAGAAAAAAAACAAATTAAGAATAAGCTTTTATTATTTTTTATCTAATTCAAATAAATTAAATTACTCATTTTCTTGTATCAGTCTCGTTACATTTACATTCTTTTATAATAAACATTGTTTTAACATTAGTATTTTTTAAAAAACTAAATACGCGTTTTTTTGTTAATTTAAAAATAATTTAAATACTTCAGCGATGATTATATTAGTAATTATTAAAAATCGTCACAAATCTTAATTCTCACACCTTAAAAAATGGTAATTTTCAAACGGTTATATTTTGCGATGATTTATAACCGCCACAAATTATAAAAGAACAACTGTTATTTGGCGGCCCTTTATTTGTCTCTCCTCTGTTTTCTCCTCTTGCAGAACGCATGGACAATTTAAATGAGGTCTATATATATAATGAATTTGGACCCTCTAAAATGAAAAAAATTAATAAAGTGATAAAGTAAAAAATTAATCATCATTAGATTCTGTTAAAAAACTATATTGAAATACAGTCAATTATAACCAACTAGTTGAAAAATATGCTAGTTACATAAAAAAATAAAATAACTCCCCACTATCTCTATTTTTTGGAATTTCAAAATTAAAAACAAAAAATTAATTAAATTGACTTACGTTATAGTTAATTTTTTAAAATTTCTCATCACGATCGATTTTGTAACTTTTATAAAATATATGCTTTATTATCTTAATTCAAAAGTAATTAACTCATCATTTTACCACTTTATCAGCTTTCTATCTTTTAAAAGATTTTCATCCATATATAATAACTCAAGTTTTTCCTATATAAAGCTCCATCAAACAAAAGGTTTGTGTTTGATATGTCATATTAACTATGATAGGATTTTATACAGTATGACTTTGATTGTTATTTAGTATAGTTAATACATTGCGTCAATTTATCCATGATATAACCCCATTAAACACCAAAACATTGCTAACGTTATTATTAATTTTTTTTTATTAGATTATATATAAAGAAATTTGACGCGTAAAATATTTTTTTTTTAAAGAATGAAACTAGAACAAACAACAACTTGTATTAACTTCATCTTGCCCCGGAAATTTTGGGGACTTAACCTTATACTTGTTCACTTCTTTATATTTTCAGAAAAACAGGGCTAAGCTAGCCAGTATCGGTAATAAAAAATAAAAATAGAGAAAAAATTCTAAATGGCTTGATAATTAGTTCGAAATATAAAGAGACTTTAAATATATATATATATATATATATATATATATATATATTTATTGACTTTTGATCTTTATTTTTGTGAGATTGATTAAATTAGTCTTTCTATTAATATTTTTTCTGTATTAACGGACTAAACTTACATAACATGTTAAATTGTTGATTTATCCATTAAAAATTAAGGATTGATAGATTCTTTTTTGATAGGAGTCTCATTGTCTTTTGAAGATAATTGTTATGGTTGTTTAGTTTATTATTATTATTATATTATTATTATTAGTTAAATTTACAGTATAAAATTAAAAAATATTAATTGTTTTTAAATTATTTTATTTATAAAAATTAAATAAAAAATATATTAATGATTAATATATTACATAAACATGTTTTAAAGAAAAATTATTAAAAAAATCAATTTTACAAAATTAAATATGATATCAAAAATTAAAAATGGTATTTTTTATTAAAAATTTCATGATCTTTCAAAAAAATTGTCAAGAAGGGGCTAGAATGGATATTCACCCAAAAAATATTATCATGAGAAGAATCAAAGCCCTGCTTATTTTTTTTATTATTAATAATATTTATTGAGAAGAAAACATGTTTGTCTATTATGATAGAAACGTTCCAGCGATATAATAGTAAAATATTAGTGTGACTAGCTATCCGTTCATCGGTATTGATTACTTTATTGTCACACCAAAAAATAGCTTTCCTTATTCAAGTGGCAACAAATAAAGGTCTTGTATTCACATGAAATTATTAACTATATTCCTTGCATTCCATCATCACCATGCATATTCAAAACACATATATGTTTTTATTCATCACCTCATCACTCCCCTATGCATAAAGAGAAGAGAGAGAAGAAGTAGTAAGAAGAAGCTAGATGTTCTAATTAAATTTTTTGAAGATCGATCTAGGGTTTCTACTACTTTGTATCTCTTGTTAAGTGTCAAAGCATGGAGGAGGATGAACAATTATTATTAGGTTTTAAGTAGTGGATTTGGTTCCATTAATTGACCTCTAAGGTCAAAAAAGTCAACCCCATTTCTTTCTTTGTTTTTTTCCCTTATTAGTCTCCAATTAAGTATGGAAGAAAGCCATGGATCCCAATGTTCCAAGACAAGCCCTTCAAACCTTGAGGAGGAAGAAGAAGACGACGACGACAAATACGAAATCAACAAGAATAATGGAGGAGGAGGAGGAGGGTGTTCAAGCAATAGCACAGTGGAAGAGAATAGTAATAATAATAATGATAAGAAAAAAATAAGGCCTTATGTTAGATCCAAGTTTCCAAGGCTTCGTTGGACACCTGATCTTCACCTTAGATTTCTTCATGCTGTTCAAAGACTTGGAGGTCAAGAGAGTAAGTTCCATATATATATTATTCTTACTTGGATTATTTCAATTTTTGCTATATTATTATTTATATTTATTATTATTATCTTTCTTGGGAATAGGAGCAACCCCAAAATTGGTTCTTCAATTGATGAACATCAAAGGATTAAGTATTGCCCATGTTAAGAGTCATTTACAGGTAATTAATTAATTAACATAAATAAGTTTGGTATGCCCTCGTGATTATCTCTTTATATTTAGTTTTGAATTTTAATTTATTCTTAAAAATTAATGGTTATTTTAATCTATATATTTTCTTAGCATATCCTATCTCATTAGCCTGATTTAATAATTCGTTGCTTATTTTCTTTTCTTTTTTAATTTTCTCAGATGTTTAGAAGCAAAAAATTGGATGAACCAAATCATCAAGGTACAAAATGTTTGTTTCCGGGCCCCTTGCATAATTCATAAACTTATAAATGCATGTTAGTATTATTTATTAGGGTTTCCAATTAATTGCAATTAGTCCTAATTGTATGTATCACAGTATTGGCCAATCATCATGGTAGTCGTCTTATGGATACTGGAGACAGAAATATATATAATCTTAGCCAACTTCCAATGCTTCAAGGGTATAACCCAAGCACAATTTCATCCCACAGGTACACATGTATAATCTAGACCATAGTTATATATAGGTTTAATTATTTTGTTAGTTTTTATAATTTTATAAAATTTGTAATTAAATTTTTATATATATATGTATATTTTAATTTAGTTTTTATATTATTTTTAATTTTATAATTAAGTCATTTTCACATTAAAAATATTAAAATTAATAAAATATTTTTTCAAAATATATATAGTCAAAAATTTAGTTAGATTCTTAATTGTTAGTACCTTTAATTTGTAAAAAAAATATTATGTTAATTCTAATAATTTTTACGTTGACAAAAATCTAATTATAAAATTAGAAGTAGTATAAAAATCTAATCAAAAAAATATAAAAATCTAATTATAAATTTAGTAAAACTATAAATACCAATAAAATAATTAAACCTTATATATGTATCTTGGTTGGTTCTCTTATCTCTTTTACTTATTAAGTACTTATATTAAAGCTGTATTTATTAGTAAGTATTTGAAGTAAAAATATAAATACATTAATAGAAAATTAAGGTAGATTTGTTTTGTGTCTTTATTTTTTATTTTTAGTATATTCTATTTTGATAGAAATCAAAATATTATAAATGCGTTTGATTTGTATTTTTATTTTAGTATTTTTTATTTTTTAAATTTTATAAAAAATAATAAAAATAATAAAATTTTATTTTTTATTTTTAATTCTACTTTTTTCTTTTTGCTTTATAAAATTATAAAAAAAGAAATAAGTGAAAATAAAAAAATAAAAATATGAATCAAATACACTCATATTATTTATATTTTTTTCACAAAATTATAAAAACAAAAAATATGAAATAAAAGAAAAATAAAAACACAAACTAAATATACATATTTCTATTTTAGTTTTCAGCGAATTAAAAATAGGTCAAATTTTCTCTTAAATACTTTGAAATTTGGCCTTAATATTAATCAAACTAGTAACAAATTGTCTTTGTTTAATTTTTTACAGATTTGGATACGGGGATAATTCATTCACAAGTGCCTATGAAAAAATGGTGCATAGACCTTTCAATTGGGCTAATAGCATCTTCCGGGTTGGTTCTTCTTCCAATTTTATTGAGCAACAACAACAACAACAACCAATAATAACAAGTAATAGTAGTTTTAAAATCCATGAACCAAGAAAAGATGATCATGAATTCCTCTCATTTGGTAGTAATAGTAGTAGTGCACATGATCAATCTCTATGCACTAAAAGATTGAGCAATAATAATAATGTTGGTCTCACCCCATTATTATTATCATCACAAAATCCAAGAACACAAGACAATAATAACAATCATAACACCATCATGCCATTGAAAAGGAAGGCATCACCATCATCATCATCATCATTAGCTACTGAAAAAATTGATTTGGATCTTTCACTAAAATTGAACTCAAGGATAGATGGTGATGAAGAAAGAAGAGTGGAATTGGAGGATCATGATAATAACAATAATAATGATGATGATGATAACAATCTATCATTATCTTTGTACCCTCCTATTCAATCATCAACCTCTAATAATCTTAGAAGCAATAATAAGTTGAAGGAAGCACAAGATTGTTGCAAGAAGCAAGGGAAAATGGCTAGTACCCTGGATCTGACTATATGAATGAGACAAAATAATTCTCAGTGAGATCTTGAGGTACTTGTCAGAATTTTAATTTATGCATTTTTATTATAACCAGATTCTTACATTAACTCATCATCTGACATAGTTGTATTTTTCTTGTTTCATTTGTGTTTAATTAATTATTATGTACTATCAATTACATGCATTAGATGAATCATATATGTTATTATTAGTTATGAAATTATCTTTAGAAATATGTTTGGTTGGAGGTAAAAATAGAATAATCTTTTTTCTTTTTTTTTTTCAGATAAGAGAATTTTTAAGGTGTAATATTATTATAGATAAAACTATAATTTCACCCAAAGTTTTAATTTTCTAAATTGAACATACCCATCTATAAAAATTCATATGAGAAAACCCAGTGATACAAAAGAATGAAATTAGAGTAAAAATCCCAAATATATATATAAAAATGTTCCTTTTTGCCTTTTTGGTGAAGCAGAAGCAAGATCAATAATGGATTTGGGGTAGATTTTCATTTTTTTTTCGTTTTGCTAAATTCTATATGTTTTTATATGGTAAAGTTAAAAATTTTAAATATATAGGTTACTAGTGCAACTAGAATCTACATGCTTGGCTGGTAGATCAAATGTTTCGAGTTTTATTCTCAATTTTCAATTCTCAAAAATAATCAAAACTATTTTATTTAGAGATGTGTGTTTAAGCTGCGCAACATCAGATTTGATTCTGTAAGTTAATTATCAATGATGGCAAGCATATGTTTTTTACCATTTTATTGCTATTACTTTATTTGTATGCATAAAAAAATATTACGTGTATACTAATTTTTAATGATTAAATTAGTTATTAAATATTTATTTATGTTTAAATATATGTATTATTTAGTAAATTTTAATGTGTATTTTATATTTTAATATAAATTTTTTTAAGAAATTAACACAGTTAATATTTAATAAAAAAATCTAAAATTCTTAAAAATAAAAATATTTAAAATTTAATTAAAAAATTTAAAATTAACAAAAAGTTATTTTAATAAATTTAATATTAAACTTGTTTGATAATCTATTATAGTATTAATTATTATAATATTGGTCTTAATATTATTTTTTAATATATATTTTATAAAATAATTAACTTAATAACTATTTTTTATATATACACAATATGTTTAAAAAAATAATAGAAAATAGTAGCTGGATAAGAACAGTTGAATATCACGTGCATTGAAAAGTAATCGTCAAAGTTCAAAAGGGGGTACTAAAAACAAGAGGATATAAGTATAATAATTGTTTTTTCCCCTTAGAAGTGCAATTTCGTTTCAACAAACTTCAGTTACATTTAATTTTATAATGAGGGGAAAATTAAAATAGAAGTAAATATTTTTCATTTGATTTATTAATTTTTACGACTACACATTCAGATTCATTATTATAATAGCATTATTTATCTTTAAAGTTATAATGTGTTTCTATTATATCACATTATTTTCTTTGGTATTGTATTCTTTTTATTACTTTACAAAACTATATTTTATATTTTTTCTAACAATAAACTGATTAAGATGAAGTAGAAGCTGAAAGTAGCTAGTTTAATAAAATAAAAATCGGATAAAGAAAATAATAACTGCATTTAAAAGAATAAAAATAGTTAACAAAAATTGGACATCAAATATCACATTAGGAAACCAGATACATATTGAGTTGATACATCTTTATACATGTACGTTAGGGTGTGTTTATTTACACGTATTGAACATTGAAAAAAGAAAATAGAGAGATAATTAAAATTATGTATCACGGGTGAGATATAGATATAAAAATTATATTTTTAAATATAGAATTGGTATATTTTGTGTTTTTTTTATAGAAACTATACAAATATATTAATGAGAAACATAATTTTATTTTTTATTATTCTTATTATTTTTTATAATTATATTTTAATTTTATTTTTTTAAATTTGTGTGAAAAAAAATAAAGGTATGATTTTTTATAATTTATTTTATCTTAAATTTAATTTATCATCAAACAAAATATAGAATTACTAACTTTTTGTATCTTTTTTCTTTTTAAAAACAAATACAACCTTAGGTACATTGAAGACACCAACATTCCAATATTAAAGAATAATAACGCTAGTCGAACTATATAGACACTGTTTTTTCATATTGATCTCTTTTAATGTGAGTGAGTGAAAGTTTAATCACTTTTAAATTAAAATTTTAAAATTTATATGTGATAGATGTTAACAATTTAACAATAATTAACTTCTTATTTGTTCTCTTTACAAATTTTTTATTTTAGAACTTTTTTTTTTCAATTTTTATGCAGTAACATTAATTGAGAAGAATTCAGCGTATAAATGTTTTTCCCTTAAAATTAAAATCAAACATTTTAATTAAAATGTAAAGTATATAATATTTTAACTAATTTCACATGTATTAATATATATTTCATAAATGTATAAATCACATGCTTCTATATATTTATTACGAGTAATGATAGGTAACAACCAATTTTTTTTAATCAATATGGGTAATTTTTTAATTATTTATTTATCTTATATTCTAAGTCTTAAATAATAAATATTTAATTTTAAATTTTAAATTATAAATCTAATTACAATTAATATTGGCTAACTAAAAGTTAGTTTCGTATATTTTTTTATTTATTATCATTCAGTTATGCATTCTGCTTAAGACTATAAGTGAACCGAGTCGAATTAAATTTGAAAACCAAATTTAAGTTCTACTCATAAAAATTAAGCTCAATTCATTTATAATTGAATCTGTTCATAAAACTCAAACTTAACTCATAAAAAACTTACGAATTGACTTAAATAATAATATAATTTATAAATTTATATAAATAAAAATTTATGTTTCTATAATCATAATTTATGTCTTTTATTATAATCATATATAAAAATTATATATATGTATAAAATACAAAATATTTATTAATATAAAAATTATAACAAGTCATATATATATATATATATATATATATATATATATAATTGAATTAATTTATAAACTAATTAATTAAGGTTATTAAAGTTTAAATTTGATAATTTAATATATGAGTTTAAATTCACTTAAGTTTAGTTCACAAATTCATAAACAGTTTATTAAATTAATTAATTCATGAATTGATTTGGCTCACTTTTAACGTTAATTCCGTTTAAAGCCGATTATACATAGTTCCGCTGGAAGTCGATCGATTATACATAGCTTCAATAATAATCTAATGAAATATATATACAGAGAGAAACAGGCAATTTAATTAATTATACTTTACCTGTGAAGACAAGATATTTTTCCTTTTAGAAAATTAAATTGCAAGTTGCATTGGGGCTAGGTAGTATAATTTTTTTGGGAAATTATGAACAGAAATATAAATAATTAATTGAAAGATTTGAAGCTGCTCACTTGCATATTCTCGACCTGATTTATAAGCTAATTAATCCTTCCTAACTTCGCTTAACACGATTTCTTGCAGAATCTATACAAAACATGTTTACATGAGAAATGAAATATATATAATCATGTTAATCGTATATTAAAATTAATTATTAATATAAAATTATATTAAAATATTAAATATATATTAAAAATAAATTAAATTATATATATTTATACATAATATATATTAATTAAGTTTAATAGTTAATTTTTATATACAAATAATATTTTTATTATATATATGTATTGGAAAAACCAATTGTTTGATTACTCTTTCATACGCAATTTATATTTATAAAGTTTCAGACTAGATAAAAATATAACGATTTAATGTACAAATGTATATAATAATATAAATTAAAATTAATGTAGTAAATACTTTTAATGGTATTAATAACATGTAGGAATAAAAGTATTTAATGCCATTTTTATAGATGATACCCATTTTTTTTGAAATTGAAACAAACATTTAATATATATATATATATATATATATATATATATATATATATATATATATATATATTTGCTATCAGTATCTTATCTTCAAATTCGATAAGTCAATAAAGATTAATTTCATAATCCATCACAGATAAGAGTTTGGCGCTAGTTAATGGGTTGCTACATGCACAATATAAAATTCAAATTCGGAATATTTATTTACAAGTTGATTGACAAATACTATATATATATATATATATATATATATATATATATATATATATATATATATATATATATAACAGATCGAAGATAACACATCTCAAAATTATTATCTAGAACACGGTTGATCTAATCTGATCTGATATGAATCTAATTATAAAAGAAGTAAAAAAAAAGCTCTTTCTTATTTCAATCTCAAAAAAACATAATAAGTAACTATATATAACTGAACGACACGAGTAATAAAAAATTATATTAAAAGAGCATTCTGATACATAAATATTCTGCGTTAACACATATTTCAAAAAAACTAAAGATCAATCACACACATTGATAATTACATCAATTTCATAGTTCGAACCCATAATTTTAAAGTCACATGAAAATAATTCAATTATTGCTACAAAACTTCCATCTCATAATATAAAGTTATATTATCATAGAATAATTTACCTAAAGCATAAGTTTACAAAGTTTACGATGTCAATAAATTCCTCAGTGTACCTATTCATCTTAGTCCATGAATCAACCTCTTGAGTATGATCAGCCACATGCTGATCAACATAATTATAATCATGATGATGATGATGAGTTGCAGCCACAACAAGTTCATGATCAAGTAGAAATGAAAGATTAGGATTTTCATCTGTCCTCAGCACATTATTTGCTTGAAAGAAAATTTCACAGAGTTCATTGGCATCAGGTTCATCGCCAAAGACATTTGAAATCTTAATCTTCAGATCCTTATTATTACAAGACATTTGGAGTTTTAAAAAAATATATATATAGACAATAATCAGCAAGACTTTTGAGAATGTTATTCTCAAAGATATGAAGGAGTTGCAAACCTATATTAGAGACTAGAAAAACCTAAACGAGAGTTGAACATGTGAATCCATAAGACATAGACATAGGTACCTTTTTATAGTGGTTTATATTTTATAATAAATGGTAAGTGTAGGCATACACCAACTTTTCCGTTGACTATCATGAAAGTGGAGCGTGCGTGTTTTTAATTTGCTTAATCAAATTTGACCTCATAATATGTTATAGAATAATGGTTATGGAAAAGTCTAGGGGTAGCAGTTTTGTTGAATTTTGGCCAGCATGTAATTAGCAGAAAAATATAAGTTATTAGATGAAATTTCACATCAATCTCACATTATTAAATTATCATTGATAGTTATTTACTAGCTACCAATCACAAAAGTTACTGACCTTCTAGCATTGCTCATTATGTTATACGTATAAGTTTTTTTATAAATTAAGTTAAATAATAAAAAAATATTAGAAATTAATAAATTTTATAATTTATAGTTATTAATTAATTATTATTAATATTTTTAATAGTATAAAATTATATTTAATAATATAAAATTATTTATTTATTTTTTATTAATTAAATACTAATCAAATTTTAATAAAAATACTAATTTTTTAAATTTTTTCGTAATAAAATTTAAAATAATATTATTATAACTGATTTTTATTATATAAAATTAATTTAATTAAATTTAATTAATAAAAAATTTAAATGGGTAATATTATTCATAAATATATATGTCCTGCCTGCCATTTAAGAAATGTGTTAAAAACGTATCTACTACCAAGCATCCGGTAGTTATAAATTTAAATATAGATTGCAAATGACAATCTTAAATAATTAATGCATAATTTTACTTAGATTAAGCTTAACTTTTTGGGTGCACATATTCATGGGATAATAGTAAAAAATTGCAGGAGTTTTGAGTGTTAATCTCTAAACGAAAAAAAAAAAAGTATAACTATTGCTTATAATATTTGGGGTTTGTTTTAGTTTCTTCCATAATATCTTTTACAATGATACTATATTTATACAAAAAATTAGTTACCAATCAATTATTATGTATATAAATATATGTGAGATCTCATAATTTTTTTATCATACTTCTATAAACTGTTTAATTAATTATTTATCTATTATAAATTTGATTATTTTATTATGACAAATTTAATTATTTTAGTAGTTGACTATTTAGTTAAAAAATATATAAATTAATGTGTATAAATACATGTCCATACATAAAACTTGATTTAGTGATTTATTTTGTGTGTGAACAACATATTTTTGTATTTTTTTATTATATGTTTATCGCTAATTAATGCTCTCAAAACGTTCTAATTTTGTCATTTCAATAAATAAAATCTAAATGAAAAACAAAATATAAATATAAAATTAATCCAAATTCTTATGAATAAAATTAAAATCACCGGTAAATATCACAAAAATATTATTTACTTATATAAATTTTAAGAAAGTATGATCATAACTATTAGAGTAAATATATATTTTAATTGATCTCTAAAAATTTTAGATAAGATATTTTGATATTTAATAAATTTTTATTATTTTAGAGGTCGTCGAGACAAATTGATTCTTCAATAAGGAGGACTAATTTATCTTAGAAAAATACTAGAAAACTATCAAAATTTATTATTTTTAATTATTATTTAGTTATTAATTCAATTTCTTTAGTTTAGTTCGTTTAATCTTGTAATCTAACAATATACTTTATCTTATACTTTTAAATATTGATGACTAATTACTGGAAAAAAATAATAAATTCTGATAACCCTTTAACATTTTTCTTTATCTTATAGTGGTATTTGTTAAGGATATAATTACCTTCTAATAAAATTTATTAAAAATTTATTTGTCTAATATATATGCTAAGCGTTTTATTGTAAGTAATAAAGCTATAAAGGGACTAAACTATTTGAGAAAAGTAATACTTATTAGAAATTTATAAAATAATAAATTTATTAGAGATTAAAATATTTTATATGAAATTTACGGAGGACTAATTTAAATATATTCTCTAAATATTATTATTTTTATTTAGTGGTGATGAGAATTAAGACCATTCCGAGATTTCAGTTGACTAGACTTAACAGTAAACACACTTTTAAGGTAAGTGTTAAAAACGCATCTATTACACTGGATTCTATGACTATAAAAGTTTTGAATTAAATGTATAAGATATCGTCTCATTTTTTTCTATATGAAAAAAATGTTGCTGGTTTTGCTAGAAATAGAGTTATTTAGTATAACTACATATGGGTAGATATTACAAGGAGAGCAGGAGCAACACGTATGGGGCGTACTTAGTCA
Organism: Arachis hypogaea; assembly: GCF_003086295.3. Taxonomy (NCBI): domain Eukaryota; kingdom Viridiplantae; phylum Streptophyta; class Magnoliopsida; order Fabales; family Fabaceae; genus Arachis; species Arachis hypogaea. The sequence continues at coordinate 91,445,099 of NC_092037.1, read as the reverse complement.
GCATGTGAGACACGTGTTGGTCACACTATAAGAAAAAATGTCTATTGGCATATTTTTTTGGCCAAAAGTGGTCAATGACCACGCTTTTATGAGTGTGGCGACTGATTAGTAATTTGGTCACGTTTTTTTCCACGTTTTAGAGAAAAATAGACACGCTTTTATGAGGGTGGCGATCGATTACTGATTTAGTAACACTTTTTTTGCCACGCTTCAAAAGTGTGGCCATAGAGTAAAACAGGCACGCTTTTAAAGCGTGGCTAGTTTGTCTTTATATGGTCACATTTTTAAAGCGTGGCGATATCCTTTAATTAATTGGTTACCCCAAAAAAGCATAGCAATAGAGTTCCCACCAAAATTTTTTTCCAAAGCCTTTAGTTTTTTTCCAAGTTAAACACTTTAACCCTAAACCTTCTAAGTGATAACCCTTCATCATCACCCAACTGTCAAACACACCCTACCCAGCCCTCTCCACCCAGCTGCGGACTCTTCACTGTAGATGAGGACCCTTGCCATCCCGCTGCGCTCTCTCCCAGCCCTTCATCTTCATCACTGCTATGAGAACCCTCACACCATCCCTCTCTCTGAGCCCTCTGTCGCACCCTCTCTATCGCAACCCTGGCACCCTCAACGTAAGCCTCCTTCTCAGATTCGCAACCTCGCACCCTCTTTTATAACCTTCCATCAGCGTTGCCCCTGTTATTGTCCACCATGTGTTTGATTAAATGTGTGTGAGCAATGCAATGCATTTTTAGAATACTGAAAATGTCTCTAAGTTAGATACTTATTCTTGATAGTTAACGACCTAGATTTAGATTGTTTTTGTGAGCAATCGCTTACTTTGCATCTTTACATACTTATTTGGAACTTGGCATCTGCTAAGTAATTCTTATTCTTTTGTTTTTTTGGATCTTATATGTTTTTTCTGAACAAATTTATTATGTTTATTAGTAATATACATGAAGTTTTTTATATGTCTAAACTTGAACTTGAGTCTTGAAGTGATAAATCAGTGAGTGAGGGAGGTTTTTGAAAAATATTAAAGGTTACATATTAGTAATTAGTATTTATTTAAATTTATCTTTTTATTTCAAGCTTTTGGTAATTGTCTATTCATTGCTACTGGCGCTGCCACCTCTCTTGATTTGCTTTCACTGCGGTACTATTGCGGTACGGATTTATTTTCTACTATGCAATGCTAGTTGACTATCTTAATTTTAATCTACACGTTCCACTTATATTAATTTTTAACATACGAGCTACTTTAATCTTGCTAGTTGCTACTGTCCAACTTTAGTCAATGAACGGAACTAAACATTTTTCAAAATTTATTGTGTTTGCTTGCTTGCTCTTAGTTTACTTCCTGAACTGAATCTTGTGTTTCCTTGTTTGGTGAATCTTGATGTCACATGCTTATTCATGCAACAATTGTTAGAAAATTGATTGATTTGTAATATAATTGATAACCTTGAGTCCTTGATCATCTTGAGAAATAAAAAAATATGATTCTGATGAGATTATTTTAATTTGTGCTCTTGGAGCAGCTGCCCGCTGGTAGTTCTGCCCCTTTGCACAGCTTACATGATTTTGGAAATTTAAGCGAGACTATTAAGGTATTATAATTTTTTTTAATAGTATATAATTCTTTGTGAAATGTTTAGTGTGATCAATATTCATGTATTTTCTTTGTTTTGTGCAATTAACCTTGAGAAATAAAGAATGAATTCATGATGAATTGGGATGGTCTGCGAACAAAAGACAAAAAGCATGTACTTGTTCTCGCTGCTACAAATAGGCCCTTTGATCTTGATGAGGCTGTTATCAGGAGGCTTCCAAAAAGGTAAACATACTATTTTAATATCTTATTCTAGGTGCTAACTTCAGCCATTGGCTCAAATTTTCAATGGTTATGATTTTCAATGGCTATTGATTTTTGAGCTTCACTTCAGTTCAGATGTGTGTGTTTGGTTCCGGAAGCTTTTTTTTGTTCATTTTTAGATATTTTGTATTGATTGGAGACTAGTTTTGCTTTCTAATCTTTCTCCCATATTATTCTTGTCTTTTGTATGAAGAAAATGAACAAGCTATATTTGATGCTATTCTCATCGAATCCTTGGCTTCTCATATTGAGCAGTGTCAAAGATCTGGTCAAGATGTTACATGCTGATGCCAAGGAAGGGCTTTCAGCAGCTGAAGTCCTTAGTAAGTTAGTAAACTTGTATTATGTCAAAAGTGGTTTATATTTTATATGTAAGTGTATTGCACTATTGTTTATAAAGTCCAGCTACCTGTGTGTTATCTACTTCATAAATCTCTAATATTATCTTTAAGATCAGATTTATTGGAAGGATAACAAAATCAGCGAAGACTGAAAAACTGGCATGAAATAGATTTAATTGTGACACAAGAACTTTGCTATATAGAGGTAAGCTTGACAGGAAATATGCTAAAATTGATACACGCTTAGACATTCTATTTGTGGCATTGTAGACAACATAGTTCCAGCCTTCTTCTGTATTGAGAGAAGCTTAAGATTTTTATTTTGATTCATTATGACTGCTTGCTATCATTGCAGTCAATGCAATGTTTAAATTTCATTTGTCAATATTTTTATGTGATTTTAATGCATACTTTTTACTAATGCTTCCTTGATGCTGGCATGAATTTTTTTTACATTAATTCAGTTAATGAAATTATTTAATGAGATGAGATGGAAATTTTCATTTGTTCACTTTGCTATTAGAAAAATGTACCTATATTTTTTATTTGGGAACCTAATGTATGAAATTGAAATATGCATTTAGCCTCTAGTATCTGAATTTTGATGCTATACCGTTAATATTAATATGTTTAGGTCAGAGGTGGCCAGCTTTGGGGGATTGATGTCTACACATATGACTCAAATCTTGCTGCAGGTACGTATTATTATAAAAAAGGGCTACTAGTTTTGATTACTAAGTGACAAATTTGACATGCTGAAAATTAGTACTGATTTTGTGATTTGTTGTATAGTTCTCATGCTTACAGGTTATTGTCACCCAACAGCTTCTCCACCTCAGACAGCTATACAAGAGTTACGTGCAACCATTCGTGTGCTACAAATTAGTCCGGATATTGTTTAGGAATTAGATTAGATTTTTTCTAATATAGAATTGTAATTTTTTTAAAATGTTTATTTTAGAAGTTGAATTTATTTTTTCTTAAATGTTTCATTCATATTTTATTATGTACATAATTCATATAAATCAATGAAAGATTAGTTTTTTAGTATTTTATTTTATTTAAAAGATTAACTAATTAATATTTCTATTTTATTTTTTATTTTTTATTTTTTATTTGAAAAGGATTAGGCCACGCTTTTGAAGTGTAACGACAAGTTTTCACTTTTCGACACACGTTAAAAGTGTGGCTGTATGTCTATTTTTCGGCAGTTTTAAAAGCATGGCTATAGGGTTATACATACAACCACATTTTTAAGTGTGCCAATAGATAAAAGTGTGGCAAAAAGTAAAGCGTACCAATAGATCAAGAAAAGCGTGGCGATAGATCAACCGGCATGCTTGCAGATGTGACCCTCTCAAAAGCGTGCCAGTAGCTCAAAAAGCGTGGCGAAAGGCTATTAGCATGCTTTTTCACACTTTTTGACACACTTTAAAAGCGTTGCAAAAAGCTTATTTTCTCGTAGTTCCACATGGCAACATCTAAGGCAACACGCAGGGGACGCGTTGCCCACGTGGCGACATCCCAGGTAACATGCAGGAGGCATGTTGAGTGCTTTGTCTGTATAAGGCAAGGCTCGCTACCATTTTACTTCATTGCAACAGGAAGAGTTGTTTGTGTATTGGTGGTGTGAAAGAGGGTATCACGAATATGATAGTATATCACAACGGTTAGATTATACGAAATACTCATAAGCGGTTGAGTTTTACGTGTGAGAATCCATTTTCGTTTATGGTTCTATGCACCATGACGTTCGTGGAGCTACAGTATGATCTCTGTCAAAGCATAAAGAGTGATATCTTAAAGAGAATCAGCAATATTCTGCAACAGAATTCCATTATTGTATTTGATAGCTTAATACAGTTTGATATTATGCCGACCATTGATGAAGCAAGTATCCTGCGTATGTAAAATTCTTCGGCAGACTCAGGTGCAATAGCCAAATATTGAGTTGTATGTTGAGTTTGAAAATATAGATGTAGATGGGATTCAACATGATTTCAGATATGGAAGATAATATAGCTGAAGTGTACGAAGGAATAAACAGTGATAGCAAAGAAAACTTCGAAACTACCTACAAAGCCAGCGAGAAGGACGAGGATGGTGATGTGGGAGTTGAGGCAGTAGTGAAAAATATAGTGGTTCCACCCGCAGTCAATCAACTGATGGACTTTCTACCTTTTATGCATAGCTTGGATTTTGACAGCATGCATGCACCGGAATTTTTCGAATATGCAAACATGGGTATGTGAGGAGTGAGTAATATATTTTCCTTTATTTATATTTTGGATAGATCAACGAGTGACAATTTTTTTTCTATAGATGTTGCTGATGTTGAGGACGATGAGTTCAGGATCAGAAAGTTGGTCATTACGACAACTAGGAGTTACATTATCTCTAGAGGAGTCAATTACAATGTTTATGAGTCTGAGCCACAGACGTTCTATGCAAAATACAAGACGTATGGTTGTGAGTACGATTGGCTTATCCGAGCCAGCTTGATACAAAAGAAAGGTTGTTGGAAGATATAGAGATATAATAGAAGGAACATATGTACCATCGGAATGTTTTCACGGTTGCTGAGTGGTGCGCTTGTACGCAAACCCCACACTGTTTGTACAGCAGTAGTACCAGCAAATGCACTGGGTCGTCCAAGTAATACCTAAGCGAGTTAAGGTTGATCCCACGAGGATTGTGGCTTGAAGCAAGCTATGGTTGTCTTGCAGGTCTTAGTCAGGCAAAATCAGAAGTTGTTGGATTAAGTATATAGAGTTGGATAAATATCATGAAACTATGAAAGGAATACTAGGAATTATATGATGGGAATAGAGTTGAGAGTTGGAGTTACTTTGTCTTTCTGAATTAACTTTGGTACTACTGTCTTCCTTGCTTGTGAATGATCTTCTTCTATGGTAGGCTATAAGTGATCAAAGCCATTGCCCGTGGTCATTGATCTCCTCTGCTACAGAATGAACGCCGTTGGCCGTGGCTATTAGCCGGGGTCATTCAATCTGACGAAGGGTGAAGCGCTTAGCAGGTCATTCTCTTGGCGATCCTACTCAAAATGCCATAGACAAGGTCGAATCTTCTGGATTAGAGAACACTGCTTCTTTGGATTCTAGCCTATACGACGGAGACCCTAATCTCCCCGGAAATCGGATGAACTAGTGTCTCGAGAAGTCCCCAACGAAGTCGTGGAGTAACTGTCTGAGAGATGTATAAACATAGCTGTTGGCTCGTGCTTTTCTTCCAGGTACTCACACGAACCCAAGTAGACACGGATGTTTTTCAAGCACGTTCGTCTTAATGTGATGAACAGAGCTAATTTGTCAGATCATCCTGCTCACCACGATGAAGATCGGATATACATCTTAGAGATAGATCAAACACGGATCGAAGAAGAAACAATAGTACTTTTATTAATTCATAGGACTCAGCAGGGATCTTTCCCTCAACCTAGGAGGTTTAGAAACTCATACTGAAAGTAAAAAAACACAATGTAAAATGTGAATATGGCTGAATGTCATCCAAAAAGCTTTAAATTACATGAAATAAACCCCTTAAATACTAAACAGATAACTAGTAAGGGTAAAACAGTCTATTTAGTGCTAAAATCCACTTTTGAGGCCCACTTGGTGAGTGTTTGGGATGAGCTTTGATGAGATACACGTGCTATGAGGCTCCTAGGACATGGAACACTAGCTAGGGGGTCCTCTCTGGGCGTTTGTACATTGGTCTCTGCTCTTTGGGCGCTGGACGCCTGGAAGGAGGCAGGTAGCTGACATTGGACGCCAGTTTTGGGCCTTCTAATCCGAAGCAAAATATAAAATATTATATATTGCTGGAAAGCTCTGGAAGTCAGCTTTCCATAACCGTTAAGAGCGCTCCATTTGAACTTTTGTAGCTCCAGAAAAGTCCTTCCGAATGCAGGCAGATCAGATCTGGACAGCATCTGCAGTGCTTTCTCTGTCTCTGAATCAGACTTCTGCTCCAACTCCTCAATTTCAGCCAAAAAATACCTAAAATTGTACCAAAACACAAAAACTCATAGTAAAATTCAAAAATGTGAATTTAACACTAAAACCTATAAAAACTTAATAAAAACTACTAAAAACTATATGAAAATGATGCCAAAAAGTGTATAAAATATCCGCTCATCACTGAAACTATAAGGCCATTGGTTAAAATTGACCTATTCACGAAGGTAACATCTATAATTGTTAAAGTCCAATCAAGGTTCAACTACACTATCAATTACCAAAAGACTTGGTTGACAAAGCAGAAAGCCAGAAATCAATAAACCAAAGTTTTCGGTGGTTGGAAAGAATCTTACCAAACTTTACCAATCCTTTATCCATCCCACATGTAACATTCTTCGGTCACGAAGTTACACTCCATGAACAGTGATACAATGGTCTTCTACTCTAATGAGTTTTCTAGGTTCAGAGATAGGTTGTGCATACTCAAATTGGTGCATCACTCAGTCTGCAGGCACTACAAGAAACAATATAATTATCGATGCCAAAAATTGATGGTCATATTTCTCATTGATATTTTTTGACAGCTTATCGTCAATAAAATGAAAAATAAATTATTAGAAATAAAATATTAAAATCGACGACCATGTCGTCTATTATTTTATCAACCTTCTAACATATTGGTATTATCGTCACATTGCTAACGAAGTGGTGGGTTGAAAATTTTTTTCTTTAAAATCGACGGATTGATTGTCTATTTTAATAATTATAATATCGACTGCTTTTGTTGTCGATAAATTTAGATGAAAATTGTCGTCGATTTTTATCAACAAAAAATCATACCCGCTTTTGCTTCCATCGTCCCTCGCTTTAGTCAATTCCCACTTAATTTTTACCTCAAAAATTAACCCTAAACCTTTAGAGAATCAGAGTTCAGAATGAGGCTGCTTCTTCTTCTCCAACGCTTGAGAGTAGAGACTAGAGACGGAGTCACGGTCACGGAGAGAGGTAGAGAGCAAATCAGCAAAGTTTTTTCTTCTCCGATGCCTGAGGAAACTTGCCGTCCTTCACCTAAGAGCATATCTTCCTTTTCTCCTCCTCCGTGTGAGCCCGTCTTCTTCTTCTTCCAAGATAAAAAGTGAGAATGGTTGAAGTAGAATGGAATGAAAGAGCATGAAATTTGGACTGAGGTAGTAGCAACAACTTCGATTTCTCACTAGAGCAACATCAACAACAGCCCTAGTATCAACAACATGGAACAACCACAGTAACAATGACAGCGAATCCAATAGCCTACCAGGGTTTAAAACTGAGCAAAGACAGAAAGGGACATCAAGCAGGATAGGATAGAGTCAATAATAGAGCTTTATGGCAAGACAAGACAGAACAAGATTAGTCTTACCAACAGAAATAAGGAGATGGAGCATCGGCAGCTCCGGTGATCCTCACCGACAAGGACAGAACCGGCAGAAGCAAAGCGAAGCTAGAGCAAACTTGTAGAGTTTCTGGCAGTGGCTTTCGGCGACGTCAGCGCGGTTCCCGGTGACCAGAGGCGCGGTGGCACAGCCTACAACAATGGTAGAGGCATACCAGCTCCCCCCTCCTCACGAGACTCTCCTCTCTCTGGCCATTGTGTTTCTCTCTCTCTCTCTTCGAAGCCCCATACTTGCAGCAGGGACGGTCTCCAGGGGTGAGAGCGAGGACGGTGAGATAGCACCTCCTCTCTCGCGCTTTTTTCTTTCTCCTTTCCCGATTCCCTGTTTTGATCTCCTTCTCCCTCTCCCTTCCTGATCTGCGACAACGACGGCGACGGCGACTCTCAGCCCCGCCGGCGTCGTCCCTTCCTCCCCTCTCTTCTTCTCGATCTTCACTCTCTCTGCTTTTATTGTGTGTGCGTGTAGTGATAAGAAAAAAAACAGGATAGATAAATGGGTGCAACAGAAAAGACACGGTGGAAACATAAAAGATAGATAATGAAAAATAAAGGATAGATAAGGGGGTTTTCCTACTAGACCTCTAAGAAACCTGTTCTTAGCAACCTAGGTCACCGGAAGGGCTCCCTACTAGACTTTCAAAGAACTTGTCCTTGACAACCTAGATTAGAGGGATGAAAATTGAATCACTCAATTTTCTCCATGCAACAAGCGAAGCAAATCATTCACCTCACTTAATCACACAAAAAAATATGCATAAAGCACTAAAGAAATTTTATTCATCAAAAGTTATGTAAATGGTCTCACCAAAGGTGTTTAAATAGACCTCTAACAAACTAGCTAAAAGATAAGATAAGATAACTAATTTAAATCAGATTTGATCTTATTGGATTAGATCAGATTTGATTTAAATTTTAAAATCCTAAAGATATGATAACTAATTTAAATCAGATTTGATTTAAATTTAAAATCCCTAGAAATACTACTAAGCAAATAAAAAATAAATCAAATCTTCCAACAAACTCTAACAGCAAAATAAATTAAAAATAAATGACTAAAATTCGAAAATTAATAAAAATTATCTCCCAATGAATTTGAAAAGCTTTATTGGGCTTCTTGTTGTCTTGCTTTAGCCCAATGGGCCTTACGAATTGTTGCCCTTTTAGCACCACTATTTTTGAGACGAACTCTTGGTCTTCTTGATGTCCAAGATTGGCATGACACAATTCTTCTAGAATTTAGATCCTTGAATATGACAAGATTATCATTCCGTCCCTTAGCTCTAAGATGACGAAAATGCCCTCTTGACCACGTATCATTCTCTCCCTCTTCAAAAAGATTTGTCTTCGAATCTTGAATGAGAAGCGCTTCTTCCCTCCAAGAAATCCAAATCCGATCTTCGGATTCAAATACCATGGTTTGTTGACTCTTCTCTATCCACTGAATTGTGGTTATGTCCCTCATGTGTGCAAGTTCAATCTTTCCAACCATACTTTTACCATCTTGTCCAAGGTGTGCAATTTGTCTTTCTTCCTTTTCATCCCTATTAATGCCTCCATAATTGACCAGCGCATCTACAAAGCCTAAAAAACTTGATATAAAAACACTAGAAATTTCATGGTTAGATGTATGAGAAACTAAGGACTGTGAATTTCAATGAGACTAATGCACTCTTGTCTAAGCTAGAACTTTCTAGATCTCTCTCACAAGTGTGTTTATTGAACTCAGTTTCTTTTTCGCTCATTGACTCCTCTCGCTCATTATTCTCATATTTTCTCTCAAATCCCTCGCTTTCAATCAAACATGGATTCTTTTCAGTCAAACACTCAATCTCTTTCTCAATTTCTTTTCTCTCATATTCTTCAAATTGCTCACATCCCAATGACCCAGTTGAAAAATTCTACACTATTGAATCTTCCAAGGATACATCACCCTCTACAGCATACTCAATAAATTCTTCCATCTCTGACTTTGAAGAAGAATGAAAAATAGGCGTAGAAGAATTCCTCTTGTTATGGCGAGCAATCATTTGTTGCACTTGCTCCCGGTCAATGGCCAATTTGACCAAATTGTCCATGGTTGTGTAACGGTAATGTTGGACTTCATCTGCAAGTTCTTCACGTAATCCAAACAAAAATCGGTCCTTAAGAACCTCAGAACTCTATTTAATATTAGCCATATCCATCAAATATAGAAACTCCTTGTGGTGCTCCATCACTGATTGTGAGCCTTGTTGTAACGTAAAAAAATTTTCAAAAAATGTATTGTGGTATGATGATGGCACAAACTGCCTCCTCATGATTTTCTTCATCTTCTCCCGGCTGCTAATTGGGCGCTTTCCGTACCATCTTCTAGATCTTCCTAATTCAGTCCACCATATATGGGCATCATCGGAAAAATTGGCTTGTACCAGTCGAACCTTCTTTTCCTTTGAAAGGATGCAATTTGTAAAAATCGACTCTACCTTCCTTTCCCATTCAAAATAAGCTTCAGGATTGTTCCTCCCTTTAAATGCAGGAATTTTCAACCGAGAACCCTTTTTCGCATATGAGATTTCTTCATCATCACTATCGTAATCCTCAATCATTTTTTTATTATTTTTTATATTTTTTTCAGACACTGACTTAAAGATAGGATAAATGCAAAAACAAAATTAAAAAAGAATTTTTTTACTCTAACGTGAGTTTACAGAAATTAAAGAAAAAAAAACAAAGAGACTAAACAAGACCCATAGAACATGTAGATAAATAAAAAATTTTATAAATATATTAAAATAAATAAAAAAATAAAAAATATAAAAATATTAAACATTAAATAATTATTCTTTATTTATTATCAATATTAATATATTGATAAATAATAATATAGTTATTAATTTATCTTTTTATAAACTAAATATAATAATAATAATAATAATAATAATAATAATAATAATAATAATAATAATAAATGAAACTAATCAAGATATAAATAAATTATCTTTTAATCAATAATGAAAGAAAACATATTTTTTATGAATTATGTATGATAAATAGTATCTTAAAACAAATTATGCATCAAATTTCTCATATACTCATATGTTTTATAGATTATTTAATAATTATTTAATTATTTAATAAAAGAAAGACCAAAAATTAATCTCAAATAATAATAATAATAATAATAATAATAATAGAGTTAATTATTTAGATAGGTAAAAGTACAAAATACATTAATATTTTAATTGATTTTTATTTTAATTTATGTTTAAGAACTAATTATCAAAATAAATATTTAATATAAAATTCTTCAATTTAGTAAATATTAAAGTGAAGTAGAAAAACAAATCAGAGATATAACCGTCAACTAAATAAATTCATTAATTAAATAATGCTACAATAATAATATTTTGTTGTTTATTAAATTGATTTAATATATATTTTTATTTTATATTTTTAAATACAAATTAGAGTTTAATTTTAATGTATTGATAGTGTAAAATATTTTATATAATTATTCAATTACGTCTATTTTGAATACAATTAATATAAAAGATAGTTATTTTTTATGATATAATATTACGTAATTGGATACATATATAAAACTACTTTACATTAATAGTGTATCAAAATTTAATTCTAAAACTTTAAAAATATATATAAAATAAATATTTTGACACAAATTAATATGTATTTTTTTAATATAGGGACAAATATAATTTTTCAATGGGGGCACATATATATTTATACATATATTTTTTTTATAATTTTTCAAAATGCTAGTGGGAGCTCTTGCCCCCACAACTCATTATATGTATCCGTCCTTGCCTGTAACTGATACTAGATGATAAGAAAAAAAAAGGATAGATAAATGGGTACAATAGAAAAGACATGGTGAAAACATAAAAGATAGATAATAAAAAACAAAGGATAGATAAAGGAGTTTTCCTACTAGACCTCTAAGAAATCTGTTCTTAGCAACCTAGGTCACCGGAAGGGCTTCCTACTAGACCTTCAAAGAACTTGTCCTTGACAACCTAAATCAGAGGGATGAAAATTGAATCACTCAATTTTCTCCATGCAACAAGCGAAACAAATCACTCACATCACTTAATCACACAAAAAAAATGTGCATAAAGCAAAGAAATTTTATTCATAAAAAATTATGTAAATGGTCTCACCAAAGGTGTTTAAATAGATCCCTAACAAACTAGCTAAAAGATAAGATAAGATAACTAATTTAAATTAGATTTGATCTTATTGGATTAGATTAGATTTGATTTAAATTTTAAAATCCTAAAGATATGATAACTTATTTAAATCAGATTTGATCTTATTAGATCAGATTTGATTTAAATTTAAAATCCCTAGAAATACTACTAAACAAATTAAAAGTAAATCAAATCTTCCAACAAACTCTAACAGCAAAACAAATTAAAAATAAATGACTAAAATTCAAAAATTAATAAAAATTGTCTCCCAATGAATTTGAAAAGCTTTATTGGGCTTCTTGTTGTCTTGCTTTAGCCCAATGGGCCTTACGAATTGTTGCCCTTTCAGCACCACTATTTTTGAGACAAACTCTTAGTCTTTTTGATGTCCAAGATTGGCATGACACAATTCTTCTAGAATTTAAATCCTTGAATATGACAAGATTATCATTCTGTCCCTTAGCTCTAAGATGACAAAAATGCCCTCTTGACCACGTATCATGTAGCGAGTGAGGTAAGAGTTGAGAGTGTGTGAGTTAATTTTGAAATTAGGGTTAGATTTGAAAAAAGAGGAGTAAGGGTAGTTTAGTAATTTTAATAAAAATAGGAGATAGAGTAGTAATTAAAAATCAAAATTAATTATTTTTGAGAATACCATTTATTTATAAACTCATCAATTAGTTTTAAATATCTATTCTAATTTTAAAAAAATAAAAATAATTTAATTAATTTCCTTAGTCCATAAAAGTAAATTTAAATATTTTTAATAAAATTATTTCTATGATAAAAAGTTTAATAAAATAAAACTCGTTCATAATTTAAATTTTTTGAAAATAAGAGGTGTTACATTATTTACTTTTACAATTTTTTTATTTACTATTTTTATCATGAAATTCTGAATTTGCTTTTGTTAATAACAATCACATCAATATTCTAAAATCTAATTAGCATAATTAATTTATCACATTACTTCAGCTCAATTAGTTTCACAAATTAGTTGTACAATGTGATTAGATAAAACAAAATTAAAAAAAAAAAAAGAAACCACTTGCCTATTTAGTATTAGAAAAAGATAGAGTACTAACTTTAAATTCAGTTACAGATTTAAATATAATTTGTTTTTCTCATGATTAGGTGAATATGTTAATATGGGTAAGGCAGCATTACTGATACATTTTATGATCTATATTGCTTAAACTAAAATGTTTGTGGTTCTTTTTCCTATGCTATTCAAGTGCATTCTTATTCTAGTTGAGTTTGTCAATATTTTAACTGTTAGCATTGCCAATTCATTTGATTATGTATGCCAAGATGACACTGCAAGCTGCTGCTAGTACTGAATTATTAGAAGAAATCTTATTAGCCAAAAGTGTAGTAAGTATAGGGGAGCCGAGGTTAGGGAGCAAGATTGTGAGAATATGATTAGTGAATTGGAGTTAATTCTCTATAGTCTTTCTTTCTTTGTTGTTGATTTAATTTTCAATAGAGGTTGCACTGGAATTGGATATTAATGTCCCTTGCCTGGATAGAATTGCTTGCTTCGATGATATAAAATCGGATTATAACTATTTTCTTTTATCTTCTTACGGCTTCGTGAAAGAATTGCCGAGAAAACACTGAATTCTTGTGAAGATTTCTTTTTTCCGGAGGTATGTTTCTTCTAGATGGAATTTTAAGTCTATTATTGCAGGTTAACACTCTTGCAGCTGAGAAGTTTTTTTTTTTTTTTTGGTTACTTGCAGCTGAGAAGTTATACTCACTTGCTGGAGATTGGGCACGCTTAGGCCTTGATACACTGTTCTTTGATATATGCCGTGGGACAGGAACCATTGGTCGGACATTAGCACTTAAGTTGGTATGGAAAAACAAACACATGCACGTGGGTTTTATGCAACGAAACTATTTGAGAAGTTTATTGGTGAGTGTTTGTGGTCTCTTGTTTTTGACAGGAAAATATTCAGATGAGCCAAGTCCAAGTGATGAGTGGTTTAAGCAAGGGAAAATGGTAACTATTATTTGTTTTTCATCCATTCCTTAGACTTCTTTTGTTTGAAGGATGTAGTAATATTTCAATGACTTATTATTAGACATGGACACATATTTTATGATAGGGGTAGACAAACTAGATTATAGGCTAGTTAGTCATATTGGGTCGTCGATGGTGAGCAACCAGAGCCATTTGTGCTGGCTAGGACGAGTGCACCTCTAGAATGCATATCGTTAAAGAGCTTCTTTGCCTCAACAAGATCACAGGCCTTACAATACCCATGTAACAATACATTATCGGTATACTCATTAGGTAGTAACCCTTTCTGAATCATCTCAAAACCACAACTTCCTTCCTTCACCAAGATGTTGCTTCTTGCAGAAGCCTTTGATTACTATTTTGTACATGACTCTATCTGGGAAATACCCTCTATCCTTGACATCAATGAAAACCTGAAATACCTCAGAATTGTTCTTTCAAGAGTCCATCAGGACTCATGCCATTCCCTAGAACCTGCCTAAGAAGTTCGTATCCCTTCGAAACCTTGTCTTGCATAATACCTGTACCAGCTATCCAACAGTCTCAACATTAATTAATGTCAGCCACAACACCAGATTCCAAAATATGCTCATACAATGTCCAAATCAGATCAGTCCTCCCCACCTTCAAACAACCCAACCAAATACTAATTGAATAATGTCATTTGAGCATGTAAAAGTTAGTATTCAATTGGCACACAACACAAGCCAAACGAGAGGGAGAAAGGAGAAAAGAAAAGAAAGGAGAAAGGTTTGAGTATTGGAATGGAGAGTGGAAATGGTGCTAAAATCTAAGGTTGATGGAATGAGTTTTGGACATCAAATAAGATGTTCTTTTAAAAAATAACTTAATTCTCAGCATGTCCTCATCACCAGTAATCATTACAGGAGCATTGACCATTAACAAAGTGATGGAAACGATTAGCATCCCTTACAATAATTTCCCTCTTAACTATTCTTGATATGTATTTGGTAACATTATGACAATCAACACAGACACGAAGGTTTTTTGTGATCCTAATCAAGCTTCCATATGGTGTGCTCAAAAGACCAAATGCAATAGCTAATCTCTCACTATGCCCCCAAAGCAACTTAACCTTCATTTCCTCATTCACATCACGAAGCACACAACTAGTATCAGGAACATAGCCACAAGCCTCCACCTCAATCCTCAAGTTTTCCAACAATTGATGAATATCTTCCCACTTAGGATGTGAATCATCACCAGCAAAAAATGTGTGAAGTTCATTTCCTACTTCAATCAAACTATAAGCAGGTGTTTTCTTCAGTCCCCTTGTCCTCATGAGGCCTCTTATGTGATTCACTGCGTCCCATCGTCTTGCTTCGGCATATATGTTTGATAACATGACATAAATTCCAGAGTTTAAATCATTTAAAGAAAGTAATCTATCTGCCATTTGTATCCCCATATTGATATTCTTATGAGTTCTGCAACCACTGAGCAAAGCTTCAAGCACATCAGTGCTTGGTTCGAAAGGCATTTGTTTCACCAATGTGTCTGCTTCCTCGAGATGGCCTGCTCGACTAAGAAGATCAACGAGGCAAGCATAGTGTTTGTCACTAGGCTTGATGCCATGATCTCTTTCCATACTGTGGAACAAAGTTTTACCTTCTTCAACAAGGCCTGAGTGACTGCAAGCCGTTAGGAGTGAAATAAATGTAGTTTGATTTGGTTTGACTCCCTCCTCTATCATTCTGCCAAAGACACCAAGAGCTTGATGTCCATAGCCATGCATTCCATAACCCATAATCATTGAGTTGCACAATATACTATCTTTAAAAGGGAATCCGTTGTTGAATAATTTCTTAGCTGAGTGGATTTTTCCACACTTGGCATACATATCTATCAAAGCTGATATAATAATTGCATCAGGGGTGTAACCATGTCGGATAAAATGAGCATGGATGCTCCTACCTTTCTTGAGAGATCCTAGGTGAGTGCAACAATGTACTAGACTAACAAGAGTCACAGAATTGGCAGCCACATTTTCTTCTTGCATCTGACAAAACAATTTCAGCGCATCCTCTGCATAGCCATTTTGGGATAAACCTACCAGCAAAGCAGTCCAAGTAATTACATTCCTTGTATCCATTCTTCTGAAAACAGTAATTGCCTGCTTTGTGGCACCACATTTACAATACATGTCAACAATTGCAGTGGACAAAACTAGATTCGGTTCAAATCCTTTTCTAATGATATATGAATGGATGGATTTTCCACTTCTCAGGTTAGATGTAAGACAACATCCCTGAATAAGGCTCACTAAGGTTCCTGAATCAAACCCAGCACCAATTTGAACTAGTCTGCTAAAAAGAGCAAAAGATTCATGTACCATACCATTTTGAACATATCCTGAAATCATAGCATTCCATGAAACCAAAGTTCTACTGCACATACTATTGAAAACCAACGAAGCACTATTAGTTTCACCTATCTTACTATACATGTCAACTAAAGAAGTCAGCACAAACACATCGTTGCCCATGCCACACACAAGGACACAACTGTGAAGACATCTTCCAAATTTTCTTAGTCCACTTTCTCCACACACCTTGAGTAAGCTTGCCATTGTCACACGACTCGGCCTTATTCCGCAATTAATCATCTCAAGGAACATCCGAATCGCCTCGGTAAAGCACTGCCACTGCACATAACCCCCGATCATTGAGTTCCAACAAACAACATCTCTTTCGGGCATCTCATCAAAGACTGCTCTAGCATCACCAAGTTTCCCAAACTTCACCCAGAAATTTATAACCGAACTCCCCACATTTGGATGCAAATGTAATCCCTCTGCAACAGCATCCCTAACAACTTCCATCCCCATCTGAAAATCCAACAAACTGGTGCAGGCCTTGAGAGCAAACATACAAGTATAACTGTTGATATCTATATGACAAGACCCCATCATTTTAAACAAAATAGGAACCTCCTTACACTGTTGGTTTCTTAAATACCCAGCCATCATGGCATTACAAAGAAAGGTTTCTGGGTGAGAACATTGATCGAACACCTTGCGGGCAATGCCAAAGAAACCCAAACCAGAGTATGCCTTGATAAGTTTTACAACTAGAAAGCTTTCATTGTACACACCATTGATAATGATCTGAGCGTGGATGGACTTAACATGGAAAAGGGTGTTAGAGAATTGATGCAACAATGAGGAGAATCTGAAGAAAATGGAAGGAGGTGATTGGTTGAATGAGGCATATTGAAGATGACGAGAAGCATTGTGAATAAGCTTGGAGGGTATCATGGGCTTGGCAATTGCATGTGTGAGGTGAATATATGATAAAGGCACAAACCATGCATATGAGAAGGTAGCGATATTGAATTCTAGAGCTGTGTTTTGGCCAACCAATTTATACATGATACATTTAGGAGAGTGGCAAGGTTACTGTTCATGTTCTTTGTCTTATCCATTTCTATCCTTAGATAAAAGCTTCTCTTTTTGATGTGTCATTATATCCTTCTTCCGGATGCTTTTTTTTTCCCTTTCCTATAGCTATAGGATATTAGGAATTGGCCTCATCTGTCAGCATGTGCTTTAAATAATGGCATTGGAAAGTCACCAAATATGGTGAAAGCTCGAATTCCCCAATGTCTTACAGTGTGCTGGTGATAGATGGAAATTTCAGAAGTGAATTAAAGTACCTGTTAGTTCAAAGGGATTAAATGTCAATGTTAATAATCAAAGAAGTGTGTTTGAAAACTGGACAATCTATTGTTGAAAATCTTCTCCTCTACATATATGTCATTGATGTAAAGCTTACCTATAAAAAGCGGTGATCACTCAACAGAAGGACAATTTTTTTTAGTGAAAGAATCCAATTTATAACTTCTTTCCTATTACCTATTTTAATGCATCAAATATTTTTCATTTACTCAAGCATCACCATTATCAAACGCAAACACTTCATTGTCATTCACACTCTTTCATTTACCCAAGCATCAGCATTATCACACAAAAACACTTCATTGTCATTCACATAGTCACAACTTATATTGGGAATACATAAAAATCGTCTCTAGTACAAGTTAAATCCACAAACAACAACAACAAAGCCTTGTCCCACTAGGTGGGGTCGGCTACATGAATCAAACGACGCCATTCTGCTCTGTCAAGTTAAATCCACAAACATTACAGAACATAAATAAAATATGAAAGAATGGACAGGTTCTGTGTGACTTGCACAATATCACATCATCATAAGAAAAAGAATAAAGAAGGAAGTAGTACCTGACAAAACAGTGGAAGAAGAGAATAGGAGCACAGAAAAGGGATGAAAAGGGGGCACAATTTCACCGTTGGTTACCATCTGCTGCCAACATCTATGACTTTGTCTATTTCATCTAAGCTGCCCTTGGACATGAGGTTGCTGTCTTCCATCTCGGTGTGTTGGCAAAAAATCTACGTGAATGAACCATGGTGGAGGCAAGTCTTCATGGAGCAACCGTTCATCATTCTTTCTCATTCTCAAATTCTCTCTCCCCTAGTTATTAGTGATGTATGTATGACTTAAATTAAAAACTTGAGCACACAAAACCTTTGATATATATTTTTTTTTTTACTCGTTTCGGGCAATCATGACTAAAATAGCAGGCCCACTACAACACTCCAAAACAACAATGCAGCATTTTCCCTCTTTTTTTTCCCTTTATTCATTTGTTTAGAAACCATGAATGGAAAGGAACCACCTAACTTCAAAGATTATGTCAGAAACTTTAACAAGGATAACTCAGGAAAAATGTAATAACAATATCCAAAGCCGACAAATTACTATCTAAAGAATTAAAGCAAGATTCGCTTAGGGAACTAACATGTGCCTATGACAGAGAAGAGAGCTCCGTATGAAACAATTATGATAATTCCAACTACAGAAAATTCAGTGTGCGTACACACATTAGAAATTATATAATTTACCTTAGGATCTATACGCAGAAACAACTTTGAGTACGCCATATTATTTCATTTGACCAATCTTTTCTCAGGCAGTTATCAATCTTTATTTTTTCTGCACAAAACCAGATGTTAAATCATAAGGTTCGTCAAGATATAAGCTCCAACATATATGTTCATAAGGAAAAAGGCATGAAAACCTCAAGCTCATCATAGGAAGTCAAGGTTTGTAAAATAAAAAGTCCAGACTTTATGAGATATACTTGTATTTATTTATTCATTCACAAAAATGTCAACTATACTGCACATACATCAGAGAATTCTCAACAGTCACAGGATCAAATAATGCTTCTCAAGAAGTGTTAGTAGCGATATTTATGGCAGGTCAGAACAGTATGAAAGTTCTTAGGAAACTAGACAAACATTACAAAAGTTTGTTTCTCTTGCAAATCATCAACAGCATTACACTACACATGAGAAGCTAAGAGTCTCAAAGATCAAAGAGTTATCTTCACACACAAATTTTCCTTTCACCACATGTTTTATAAGCCTTATCAACACTCAGGACCAAAGATTCAATTGTAACATCAGAATACTACACATAGGCAATACCAATACAAAGGCTTCTTGTTGAGAGAATCCCAGCTTCTTTCCAACCATTTTCATTCTCACAATATTTAAACAAATTAAACAAGATGGAGAGCGTGTGTGATTTGATTAAAACATCAATCAGCATTGTCAAAATATCATTCCTTAAGATGCAGTACTTTGATCACAATCAACACTAAGCAATTCTGCTCAAGTAGTTGAAAACAAAAGTAAAGGAGTTGCTGCTGAAAATTATTATATAATTTAACAATAACATAAATTCACAACAAGCTCAGGATCACTTTGTGCAACAAGTGCAAACATACAAGTAACAACATCTACATTCTAAAAGCAAAGAAACAAGAAAAACATGCATCTACAAGACTAATTACCCTTAGCCTTATCATCTGCCACAACATTGAGATGAGAAAGCTATTGAGGAACTCATCAAGTTCCTCATAGAACCCAATCGCATATTATTTATTTAACAATACTACCAATTTTTTAGCTTATGCACAGCATAAGAAACAATCAAGCTTCAGCAATAATAGGATGCAGAATCAATAACACCATATTATCAGAATTAGTAATCAATCTTCAACAATCATTTTGCTGAAATAAATAATTCGCAGAATCAAGGTTCAGCAAGGACGAGTAGACGACAACGATGTTTACCTGCTAAAAGGCTGCTCTGTTGCTGCCTGGTGGTTTGAACGACGACGAGCTGGTGTCCAGCGGCAGCGATGATCAAAGACGACGGCGTAATAGGCGCCTCCGCGATGAACGGTGGTCTGTGGTAGTGACCGGTGCCAGGAGAGCCGTGAATCTTGGTGGATTGGTGGTTGAGGATGGCAGGCTGGTGAGGAAGAAAGGGGAAGAAGGCTGTGGCTCCCTGGCTGGTGTGCGCCTGCGCGGTGGTGGCTGAAGCAGGGAGAGGAGGCTGGAAGCTTCTCACCTCTCTTTGTTGTGTTCTCACTGTGACTGTGTCTGCGTCTGGAACCCCTGATCCAGGAATTGGGCTCGACCGAGCTGGGCTAAGTAACCCTTGGTTCTGATCCGTTTGAATGGTTTAATTGGACCATTTTCTGGATACCAAAAAAAAAAAAGGAGCAAAGCTGGTCTAATTTAATATTTATTAATTATTATAACAATTAATAAATATTAAATAATAAAAATTTAGATTATTTTTTTATTAATATTTTTTGTTATCAAATTATTAATTAAGGTCGGAGATGAGTCCACTGGAATTCGACTAGTTAATAATTCGATAAAATTGAGTTCATGACAATGAAATCGACTAATTAATAATTCGATAAATTAAGTTTATGACAATAAAATTTATGAGCTGGTTTGATATTATAATATATAATTTTTATATATAATTATGATAGATGGCATAAATTACAATAGATAGAGATATAATTTTTTTATTTATATAAAATTATTGATTATATTTATGATATTTGAGTTAGTTTGTGATCAATTGTTAATGGATTGACCCATAAGCTAAACTCAATTTTCGTGATTCAAACTTAAATTTAATCTGATGATGCTGTTCAACTCGACTCACTTCCAAACTTTAAGCATAGTATTGATAAAAAAGTGTTGACCCTTGACTTTTTAAAAATAAATTTTCTTTCTCACAACTTTACCATTTTAAATTTAACTCCAGAGTCTCCTGAACTCCTCATCACATGAATTTCTGAGCAGAAAATATGAATAAATTCAGCTATATAATTTATCCATATTACTTTTCATATATATAGTAATTGAGTACTAAAAAAAATGGTCTATAATCATAGAAAAAAAATTATTACCATAATTAGTAAAAAGGGTAATCATAAATCTATAGTTATGATTTTTGATCTATAGTAACAGTCTTTTTATCGTGGCTTATTTTATCGTGATTATAGATCTATGGTCACAATTCTTTAGTTATGATTACAGTTTTTATGGTTATGGTTGCAGTTTTTAAATTCTGACACTTTAGGCCAGGTTTTTTAATTGTGACCATAAATTATTCTATGGTCACGCGTAAAAACCATGATCATAACTCACTTTATTGTCACCTTTTTGTAAAATCATGACCATAGTCTTATCTATTGTCACCTTATTTTAAAACCGTGACCATAGCTTACTCTATGGTCACCCCTATTTTATACCATGACCCTAGCCTAATCTATGACCATGATTTTAGTGTGACCATAGCCTACTCTATGGTAATCCTATTTTTAAACCGTGACAATAACCTACTTAATGGTCATCATTTTGTAAAACCGTGATCATAGCTTACTCTATGGTCACCCTTTTGAAAACCCGTGACCATAGCCTTATTTATGGTCACCCTATTTTAAAACCGCAATCATAGCTTATTATGTTTTCTAAGATTTATTTTTTTAAAGCATAATCACATTCCAAAATTATGATAATCACAAAATAAGTCTAAAAGGAGAAATTCAAGAAATCTAAATAATAAAATTTATATAAACTAGATATTTTTTAATCCAAACAACACAAATTAAAATAGGGTGTAATTATCCATTACATGTAATATTGAGTAAAGTCTCTTAAAAAAAAGTACAGAAGACATCAAAATATTATATTTAGATAACTAAAGTATATATGAGATCTATCCTATCTGATATTTCTATGAAAAATAATATTTTTCACATCATATCCTTCTGCTAGCAAAAGAAATGAACATGTTAGAACGGAATAAAATACTTTTGATAATATAATACAGTTAAATAATGAATATGTGACACATGTTTAATAAGTCTGTTGAGTTTGAAAAACTTCAAAATTAGTATGATGATCAAACATTGATTAAAAAGGATTAATTACAAATTTGTTAACTTAATTGTATTATAATCATAATTTGGTTGTTTAACAATTTTGTTTTGTGCAGATTTTGTTACTGGGGCAAAAATTACACAAGCTCAATGTGATGTCAATAATCAGCCTTGTACAAAATTCTATATGATATGTGGTTGATATATTTAATTGGTTGACAAGATAATTGGGCCAGAAAATGTTTCAAGCAAAGCCCAAAACAAAGCTTTCATTTGACCCAACACCTTGCTGGTCCGAAATTAAAAGAAGAAAGAAAGCAAAAGTTGCATGCCTTCCACGGATACCCATTCACCTATTGAATGGAATTCAAATTTAAATTAACTTGGTTTAAGTGCATTGGTAATAGAAAAGAGAAAGGTCAAATTGATTTGATTGCTTTTATTGCCTTACACGTTACTATGCATAAAGTATGGAAAATAAGTTTTAATTGATTTTAATTGATTTTAATTTCACTCATTACTTCTAAAGTTTTCTCTTTCTTCTCTCTCTTCTCTCTCTAGTTTTTGTGTGTCACTTTCATCAGGAAAAGAAGATGGAAAAAGCTATCAGAGGTAGAAGCAGATAAGTTAAGAAGTAGCAAGCGGCCAAGGTGATGATGGCCCTTGCAAAAAGAAGATCTACAGTAAGGCGTGGCTAAGATTTTTGCCACTAAAGGCAAGATATGGAGATGAAGCTTCAAGATCTCCATGCCTAAAAATGGTAGCAATCCGTTTCGGTCAGAGAAGAAGATCTCTAAAGTGAAGCTCGTTTCTACTTTTTAATCATCTATCACAGAAGGTAGCTACTGTAGCTACGTGGAAGAAGAAGCAAAAATAGAACAGATGGAGATATCAAGGATCAAGGGTTCATCAAGGGTTAGAAATCTTTCTTGGGGACAAAGTCAAGATAGAAGGCTCAGATTGATGAAACTTGATGAGAATGGATGAGAGAGAGGTACATGCATGTTGGTTTTGCTTTTGGTTTCCCTCTCTCCTCTCTCTGTTCGAACCGGTTTTGGTGTCGAAGAAGAAGAAGTTGGCTCAGTTGAATCATTTCAACCTTGGAAGCTTCCTCTTCTATAATAAGGGTGAACGGCCAAGACTTGAAGCAAGGAGAGTAAGTACAGAGTTCTCATAGCTACCCAAGCTAACAGAAGTTCTTCTCTTTCAATGTGTTTCAATTTTGTATTTTCTTTAATTTTGTCTGTCTGAGTCTCATGGTGAAAAAGGCAAACAGTGTGAGGTTTGTAAGAAAAAGCCAGTGAGAGAAAAAAGGCAGAGTGTACAAAATTGAAGAAAAAGTCATAGGTGTCTTAGAGGTCCTTTGTACATCTATGTGTTGTGTATCATAATTCTGTGGAATCCTTTTGTAAGTTGGGTTAGCACTTAGCAGTTGAAAACTTGGTAGGTGACCAAGTCAAGTTCAGGATTGGGGATAGATTCTGGAATTGTGCCGGATAGGAAGGGTAGTTCCTAGGGAAGAATTGGTGTCTGTAATCAGGTTGATTATAGTGAAATTTCATCACTGTTGTGATGGAGACTGGACGTAGGCTGTATTGCACTGCAACCGTGACTATAGACTCTTTCAGGTCACCCCAAAAAACTGTGACCATAGACTCCTTTAGGCCACCCCCAAAAACTGTGACATATACCTTTTTAAGTCACTCTATTTTGAAAAACTGTGACCATAGACCCTTTTAGGTCACCCTTTTGAAAAATTATAATCATAGACCCTCCCCTAACCATATAAAGTAATAATGGGAAAAATGGTAACGTAATGTGAAATCCACTGTTGCAGAATCCACCATCATTGACCTTTTGGAGGCAGAACTCCATGGCTTCCCAAAGCTCGACCTCTTCTCAAAACAGATCTTCCTCTCATAGCAGACTGCTACTTTGCTCCCATGGTGAGAGGCCGGTGTTGCAAATCTCAAGGACAAAGGAGAATCCTGGTTGCAGATTCTGGGGCTGTGTCTATTTTGAGATTTGTTGTTTTCTTTTCTTTTCAATTGAGTCGTTTGGGTGATGGAGTGAAGAGTGAACACGACGGGTATGTGTAGGTTCAACAGTGGTACAACTTCTTTCATTGGGCAGATCCAGAGACAGAAGTAGAACACTCAGAAATTACAAGAATAAGGAGAAAGATTTTCTCGCTGAAATAAAAAACGAAAGTGGTAGAATGGAAGCTAAAGTTCGTTGCTGTGTTAGGATTTTTTTGATGGGTTGGGTTTGTGTATTTGCTATTGCAGAATTTTTCTGTTATAAGGCTACTGCTGATAAATGAACAATTCCATAACAATGTCATAAACAACAAACTAAGTAACAACAACATGGTAAACATCAGAATAACATACATAATAAACATAGTGTTTGACAACCAACTAAATCCCAAAAGGGTTGGCTGGTCCATGCCAATAATTCAGTACAACACTGAGTAGCTCAGAAGCAAAATATCACCAACATAAAGTAGCTAACAGAATCCACATCGACATTACTAAAAATTTAAGACAAACTTAACTCAAAATAAGACCACATGCATTGTATCTAAATATCAAAATATGTTCCTAATTTTCCAATTTTCTTAAAGTAATCTCCATTTTCTTGGAGGCAACTTTGTCATTAACCTCAGTTTCTTGGGAGAAATATGAGGTGCTCCAGAATTCTTGATAGAGAAGTGTCCAATAGGTTGGCTTGAATATGTGAAAAGGGTTGGCTGAGATGCTAAAAAGGATGTGGTGTTTGGCTGTGTTGAGAATGAAAAAGGTACTGAACTTATTGGGCTGGTGTGCTTCTTGAGATGTAGTTCAGGTTGGACTGAATAGTTGGACTTAGTGGTTCCTTTAGGTCTACCTCTAGGTCTTTGGGGCTGTGTTATGGAGTTGGACTAGGTTGAAGATGGTGGCTGTGTTGTTGAAGCAGTTTTTTTCTTGACACATAGTTTACTAGTGGGCCGTGAAGATGCAGTCTTCCTTCCTCCCTAGGCAGTTGGAGGATGTAAGTTGGTGCTTGATTTCTTCTTCTTGCCTTTGTTAAGTTTTTTTTTATTGTTGGGTCTAATAGACAATTGCAAATTAAGTACAACACTATTAGGCTTATGACAAACATCAAACAAGTTTTAAGAAAAATAAAAAATATCATACTTCATCTTCAATAGGTTTAGGGCATCTACTTCTATTGTGTCCAACTGAACCACATATTGAGCATCTTTGGATCCCCCCTTGACAACTGACAAATGAGTGCGGTTACTCTATTCTTCCTCCCCAGCACCTGGTCTTCTGGCCGGGTGACTAGGCCTTCTATACGGGGGTGGCATAACATCACCATGTGCTATCCTCTCCGAGAAATCAGGTCCACTTAATGGGTGTATGAATGACTCGTAGCACTTCAAGTATGCTTCTTTCTTATAACAGTCGGCCACAAAAGCTTCCAAGTCAAGCCCCTTGAATTTGATGCAACTAATAGCATGCACACAAGGTATGCCCTCATTTGACACCTTCTACATGAACACTCATGAGTGCTAAGGTCCACAGCAAACTTTTCTAATCCATTAACAACCTCATATTTCTGAGCCGCAAACCAATATGGCCGCCATTCCCCAGCTAATCTAGACCTTCTCTCTAACCTCATTCTAATTCTGGGTAAGATTCTCCTTGAATAGTTTTGAGCTAGTTCCTTATCAGTAAATGACTATCAGAACATATTACCATATTACAACAATAAAAAAAAACATACACAGATATTCCTATTTTATGGTGATATTAATCCCTAGTCTCACTACAAACACCTTTGGCCTCCATTCAATCATCAGCAAAAAATCAAAACCTAAACCTTCTAACCTAAAACTAACTACTAGGAGGAGAGCTACCATAGTCAATGGAAGGGGAGAAATCATACCTACGCCAACCCTACAAATACTGCCTCACCAACTGTTCAAGTCCCTTCCTTCATGCAAATCGAACTCGCCTGCTCTCTTCTCTCCAAGAACAGCTTCCGTCGTTTTTGATTCTGGACTAGGGCATGAAACAATCACATTGGTTTATGAAACGTTGTAGTTAATGATGTGGTTAATGTTGAGGGTTTACATACAAATGAAGACATGAAGTGTTTTGCGCGAAACAGAAAAGCTAAAAAGGTAGCTTTGTCATTTAGAAAAAAAATTATTAGAAAGGACGATTTTAATAGCAAATAAAACATTAAGGACGATTTTAAATCGAAAACTACGTTAGGGATGGTTTTGATTTTGACCCTAAACATTAGCGACTAAAACAATACTTAACCCTTAAAAATAAAAAAGAGATTTGGCGGGTTCAGCCCGCCAGTCCGCCGTTAAGCGAAGCGAGGTGAGATTTCAGAACCGCCTCATTAAGCGCGCAGAGCGGGCTAGCCTGCCAAAGACTTCAGACCCAAAATGTTACAATTATGCCAGTTATGTTCTATTTTAGGCTTATTTGATCAAATTTAGTGAAACAAATCTCTTCTTGTGTTGTTCCACTTCTTCTTGCATCAAATTATAAATATGCATGTTGTCTCTACCAATCACTGCCCTGCAGAACTACTAAAAGTATTTAATTAAAGGATAGGGCAACTCTCACAAGATGAGCATGTTCTCTTTTTATTTATTTGTTTATTTTTAACATCTCATTTGACTAGTTAACAACATAAATGTTAACAAACGCGAGATTAGTCGAATAATAGAGAATTTCATATAATAGTTTTGAATTTGAGCATGTAAACGAAAATAATAAAAATATATTAAACTCATAGCTAAAAGGGACTGTTACAATTCTTTAAGCCAAATCAATCAGATTCCCAACAACAGGGTATTATTAATATTTTAGGTGGCAAAAAAATATAAAAAAAAAATGAAAATGATGAATGAGTTGCAAGTTGTTCCGAACATTTATGGGCAAGGCTCCACCTTAAGACCACCATTCTTGTGTGGGATGAAGTTATCATCACGAAATCGCCTCGTGTAAATGAGCAGAGCAAGAAAAATGAGAGAGGTGAAAAGCAAGACAAGAACCAGCAACAAGATCTCACCATGTAGAGCATATTTTGGGTCACTAGAGAAGTATACTTTATCATCACCATTTTTAGGGTTAGTACTTGTTGGTACCATAGAGGGTGAGAAGGAGAATATTGATGGTTGTTCATTAGTGGCCATGAAGTTGAAGTGTTTATGAATTTCCTAGCTTGCAATTTGCAAATGTTGCCTATATATATAATTATATATATATATATATATATATATATATATATATATATATATATATATATATATATATATATATATATATATATCATCAAGAGGCCTAGTATAGTTGCCACTTAATAACTAAGTTTATTAGGTTAAGAATTCGAGTGCCTACGGAAATAATTTTTTTAAATTAGCATTTATCTCTCTATGACTTATCTATTTAAAATCGTAATAAGTAGTCACTAATGTAATTATCAAATTAAATTATTTATATATTTTAGTATTTTTTATGATATTTTTTAATCCGACAGCAGATTAAAGACTAATCCGTCGCACGAATGAATTGACCACTCGACCATACCGGTTATATATTTTAGCCTTTTGGTTTGACTATTTTCCAATTTTGCATTAACACGGAATATTTATATATCGAACTGCCATTTTATTTATGTCTCTTTAAAGGAATCTAGATATTGCTTTCCACGGTAAATATTTTGGGAAATAAAAAGTAAAACTATAGAATATATACAATAGAATATAAGTCATTACCGAAAGAGAAGAAAAGTATAGTATATATAGATACTAAAGACTTAAAATATATTATACGAAAATGTAGGCTTAGTGATAAAGAAATGAGAAGTTGAGAACTAATAATATTCAAGAGGATGTGAATTGAAATAGAAAAAGATAAATTAAAATTAAAAATAAAAAATAAAAAGATAAATTGAAATTGAATAAAAAAATTATTTTATTTTTTATTTAATTTTTTAATGTAATAATAAAAGAATTTTTCAACTTAACTTATTTATATTATAGTTTAAAAATTGAATAAAAAAATCTTCTTCAAAATTTTATTCAATTTTTCAATGCAACAAAAAAAAAAGACTCAATCAACCTCACTTGTTTATACTATAGTTTTATCACAAAACCAAAAATAGAATTTTAACACCTCTAATTATTTTATATAACTACAATAATTTAAAAAATATTTATAATATTTTATTAAGTTAAAATAAAAACAAAAACCTTAAATCTATAAATATAAAATTTAATTTAATAATTAAATAAATAAAACTAAAATATATTAAATTAAATTAAATATTTTAAAAATATAAATTAATAATTTTTAAATAATATTTAAACTCTTTATGTGACATATTTTAAACATGTATCATTTATATTGTACAAATCTTTATAAACTTAAAAATATGTCTTTTCTATTAATATTTATTAAACCTAAAAGCAGGGACGGATGTACATACATAGTTGTGGGGGCAAGCGTCCCCATTACAATTTAAAATTTTTTTGAGTAGTATATAATAATAATATTTATTCGCCCCCACTAAATTATTAAATTTGACCCCACAATAATTTTCTATTCAATTTTTGGTACTTTATAATCAATTTAAAAATTTTATATTAGATGTCATTAGAATGATCAATTCTCAATTTAAATAAAATTTATGTTTTTTTTTAGAAATCGACTCGAAAGAGTATTATTATCTTTTTTTGTTATTAGTTTTAATTTTTTTCGTAACAACTGCATTAATTGAAAGAATTTTCTCAACTATGAATCTCAATAAGAGTTGGCTTCTAATTGTATGAAAAATAAATTTTTGAATAAGTATATATATATATATATATATATATATATATATATATATATATATATATATATAAGAGTAATACTACACATTCAAGTCTTTTTATGAATTAAGTCTAACCAAGTTAAATAATAAGATTTAGAATAATACTAGTCATAACTGATTTTTGTTATTTTAGATTAATTTGGTTGGGTTTATTTAACAAAAAAACCTTAAATGTGTAGCATTATTCTATATAAAAAGAGAGATATTTCGATTGTATTGTTAAAAAAAATATTACTTAATTTTTTAAAAATATAAAGCAAATAATAAAATTCTAAATTATGTGTTATTATTTAAATTATTATTTAGTGTTTTAATTTGTAAATTAGATATTTTAAAGACTAATCATGTTATATATACATAAAAAATAACCACTTATATACGTATTGAACTAAAAAATATACATTAAAAATAAATTAGATAATATTATAATGATTAATGAATATTTTAATAGCTGATTTTTATGTATATATAATATTTTTATTATAAAAATTATTATTATATTATACATTTTGTCCCACTATCAAAATTTTCTGGATCCGTCACTGCTTAAAAACATACTTTATCTTTAGTGAATTAAATAGTAGTAAATCTATCTCAACTTAATTTAAAAAAAAAAAAGGAGTGATGATTACATAACAAGTATGGGTTGGTGTTTGAGTTTATTACGGAGCTTGGAAACTGGACCCTATATGATTGAAATTGACGAGGGAAAGAGAGGAGGTAGCGAAAAAATGACATGGGAAGTTTGGAAGAAGCCAACACTCCCTCGTGGATAATATTGTGGTACAAAATTGGTTGTATATAAGGTACCTTTTAGTTAAAGCATGAATTCAATAATTCATTGAGTTGAGTCATAATAAATAGAGAAATATATACTGTAGACAAAAAGTATTAATCTTTGTGTATAGTATTTGGTAAAATTATAATAGATAAGACATAAATTAATTTAAACGTCCCAAATATATACCTAATATTTATTTTTATTTTCTTAAAAAATTATACATCATTCACCAATATTACCACCATCACCACTATCCTCACCCTTAGAATCATCCACCACCATCAGGAATATATTACCGTGTTCATATCTCTAATTAACATAATCACTAATAATCAAATGATACCTAAGTACCGTGTTATATATGTTCTGTTTGAAAAAAAAAACTTTTAATAAAATAATAAAATTTGTAAAATAATAAAATAAAAAATTAATTATTATTAAATTTATAATTTTTATCATGGGTAAATTTCATAACGTCGATTAAAAATAATTAAACTCTCACTTAACTTTTCCAGAGAACATAATGAGTTGTGTTTTGTGTACGCGGATGGTAGTTCTTGCAGATAAGCATCTTTCCCTCAATAATTAACTCACCTCTTATGTTTCTACAATAATTAATGTGTCCTATCATAAGATATTTTAAGTTCTTTAATTATGAAAAAATGTTAGGAGTTGGTATTTATTTTGGAATATTAATTAATATTTTAAATCAATATTTAAAATTTAAATTTTAAGGTATTTTAAAAAAACAAAAAATTCAACACAATAAAGTGGAACAGCTAGAACCTAAAAAGTACAAAGTTATTAGATAGAGCAATGCTAGGTATTAGCCAAAAATCAGCCAAATACCTCTGAGCGAATTCAAAATCTCTACGAGTTAATATATATATAGATGTTTCTTCTGCTAAGTATCAAAATGTTTCTTTTTCATACTAAATGGATATTATTTTATATATTTTTCGAATTTTTTTGTATTGCAAATATGAATGTCTCTATTTCTTTAAGAATTTCATTTTTTATTTTATAGATATTTAATCATTTTTGCTAAAATATAACTAAATATTTTTTTTGTTAAGTATTAGGATGTTTTTTTTCATATTAAATGAATGTTTTTTTATATTTCTGTAATTATTTAAGGACTCCTTTTGCCTAAGATCATGTGTGTAACATACACCCATAGGCCCAATTAATATGCTTCTTCCTTGGACCTCTATCATACACCCTCGCCCACCAAATACTTCACTCCAGTCTGTAGTAGTAGTAGTAGTAGCTGAAGCTGAAGAAGAAACAATGACGTATTCAATGAAGAAGGATTTGCTACTGTACAACGTACATAGAACCTTAACCTATGTTCTCTCGCCGCTGATTTGGCTCCACTTGAGGTGGCACATTTCCCGAAGCCCTCGACCACCGTCGCCGGTGGCTGGAGCGACTCGGTCGCCCTTTCCTACCACGGCGACCGGGACCTCTGTTGTGGTTTCACGCTGTGTTATTAGGAGAAGAAATGGCGGCGATTCCAGTGATTAAAGAGTGCATTCGGAAGATGCCGAACGTGAACGTGTTGATGGCAATCACTACTATGTTTGCGTTGTAAGATAAACTTTAATTCGAATTGCGTTATTTGCATGCTTTGTTAGTTGTTTATGCGTGCAAAACTTCGAGAGGCGGAGAGGGCCGGTGAGAGAGAGGAGGTGAAAGAGTGTTGGAATTTGGTTGAATTAGCCCCACATTGCTTAAGATAGCAAATGGAGTGGGTGACTTAGGCTATAAATATGAGGCTAAGTTCTCCATATTTTTTGCACCAGTCGAAAATACTTAAAGCTTGTATCTGACTTTTCTTTTCCTCTATACCTTTTGATTAGAGAGTGTTGTGAGGTGTAGTTAAATATTTGCTTTGAGAGTGTGAGTATACTGGGGTGCCGGTGTTAGAGAGAAAGAAGTCTATATGTTGTAACAATTTTCACATAGTGATATTCTCTGGTTGTCATTTGGCAACGGCCGTGGTTTTTTCTCCAGTAATTGGAGTTTTCACGTTAAAATTCTTGTATTGTGATTGTGTTTATTTTATTTCTCTATGAAAGGTATTTTCTAAAAGGGGAATGGTGTATTATTCCCAACAAGTGGTATCAGAACTTCGGTTCGGTGTGATTTATTCTTAGTATGCTCTGTGGTTGCAGCCTAGTCTGACCTTCCACATCAGAAAAGAATTTTGTCCTGTAGCTTGAGGTTGATCTTTGGTTGCTGTTTTTGTTGCTGGAAGGCAGTGTGACACTGTGAGAGTGCAGTTTGGAAAGGTTCTGGCTAAGGAAAGACCCGGTATTTAAGTGTGTCCATTGTGACCCACCTCTCTTTCCTGGGAACCCTTCATAATGCACGGTCTACAGTTGAGTTATACTATTCCAGTATACGGTTGCAATAATGTCAGGATATTCAAGTGCTGTGAAGCTTGAAATGGAGAAATTTGATGGAAGAATCAATTTTGGCTTGTGGCAAATACAAGTCAAGGATGTGTTAATACAATCAGGTTTGCACAAGGCGTTGAAGGAGAAGATCTCTGGTATGAAAGATGAAGAATGGGAGGAACTAGATTTGAGAGCTGCAAGTGCTATTCGCCTGTGTTTGGCTAAGAATGTTCTTGCAAATGTGCAAGGAATGAAAATAGCCAAGAAACTTTGGGATAAACTCAAAGGGTTGTATCAGGTAAAGGGCATCTCAAATCGGTTGTTATTGAAGGAGCAGTTCCATAATCTACGCATGGATCACAATGTGAAAATCTCCGACCATCTTAGTGCTATCAATGGTATTGTCTCTGAATTAGAGGCAATTGGAGTGAAAATTGATGATGAAGATAAGACACTGAGGCTTATATTGTCTCTCCCTTCTTCCTATGAATATATCAAACCTATTTTAATGTATGGGAAGGAAACTCTGAATTTTGAAGAAGTTGCCAGTAAGCTCATTGTTGAAGAAAGAAGAATGAAAAATGAGGGTAGCACTTCATCAGATTTGACGCTTGTAGCTAGAGGTGACAATTATGAAAAAGAAAATCGTGGAAGGAGTGTAACATGCTGGAAATGTGGAAAGCCTGGGCATGTAAAGAGAAATTGTCCAGGTAATGTGGTTTCAGAAAAAGGCTCTCAATATGATACTTGCAATATTGCTCTCTCTATGAGAGAAGATGATGTTCTCTAGAAGACAAGAAGTATCCTCATGGTATTACCGCACTACCATGGATAAGGATAAGTTGTGGCAATCGGGTCCACAATTACACATGGGCATTGGTTGGCGTTGAGATGCAAGGTGTGTGGCGGAGTTATGTCGATGGCTGAAGAACTTCCAAGAAAAGCCAATTTGGAAGTTGCACCATGAATTTTCAGCAAGGTTTCGATCTGTACCAAAGCGAAATGCTTGGAGTGGTCTAATTCCAAGTGAGTATACTTTCATGGTGGAGTATGATAGTTCTCTGAACTATGATTGTCGATATAGACAATGGCAGCAAAGAATTGTCGGTGGAAGCTGAAGATGTGTGACTATTTCAATCAAGGTGGAGATTGTTAGAATTTGGTTGAATTAGTCCCACATTGCTTATGATAGCAAATGGAGTGGGTGGTCTAGGCTATAAATATGAGGCTAAGTTCTCCATATTTTTTGCACCAGTTAGAAACACTTAAAACTTGTATCTGACTTTTCTTTTCCTCTATACCTTTTGATTAGAGAGTGTTGTGAGGTGTAGTTAAATATTTGCTTTGAGAGTGTGGGTGTACTGGGGTGTCGGTGTTAGAGAGAAAGAAGTCTATGTGTTGTAATAATTTTCACATAGTGATATTCTCTGGTTGTCATTTGGCAATGGCCGTGGTTTTTTCTCCAGTAATTGGAGTTTCCACATTAAATTCTTGAGTTGTGATTGTGTCTATTTTATTTCTCTGTGAAAGGTATTTTCTCAAGGGGAAATGGTGTATTATTCCCAACAAAGAGAGAGGTTTGTGTGTGTGATTGTTGGAGGCGGGTAGGTTAATGCAAGAGAGAAGAGGAAGATTTTTATAGGTTTCAATTAGGTTTACTTAATTAATTTTAAATTTTTTAAATTTTGAATTTAAAATATTTAAAATTAATTGTTAATATAAATTAATGTAGTTTTGTTTAATTTTTAGCTGGTAACCTTTTGGTTCCATATACTTTTGCTACTAGATAATAAAACAGAAAATTAAACTGTAGTCATTTTCAACATTGCCATCAACAACTAGAAGGATCAAAATCAGCCCACTCTTTGTAGCTCATAATCGACTTGTTGATAACTTTCACAATACCTGCTTCTTGATTCCTAAATATCCTATCATTCATTTCCAGTTAAGTATTTTAGATGATAACACAAAGCCCATCAACGGATAATGATCCGATAAACTTCTCTGCTTACCTTTAAGCCACGTCTTAGAAAACTCTTCAACCCATTCCACGCTAACTAACACCCGATAAATTCGATTGCACGATTGGCCCTTGAACTAAGTAAATTTATGGTCATTCAGCTCTAATTCACCAACTTCATATCATATATCCAACTTCTAAAATCTTCTGCTGCTGCTGTTAATATACTGACTCTTTTCTTCTCATCCACTGTCACAACCTCATTAAAGTTATCCATATAGCAAATTGGGACTTGAAATAACCCAGAGATAAAGTTTAACTCTTTCCACACAGTCAGTTTGTCCTCTTTGACATGCGCACCGTACACCAAGCAAAACACACAATTGAAACTATTATTCGTCAACACCCCTTCCACATACAACCATCTCTCCCCTTTATAACAATTATTTGACTTAAACATCATGTCGTCCCACATCAACAATAAACACCCCAGAAGCATCATCTAATCCTACAAATTTCTAACCTACTGCATCAAACTTAATCACCACCTATTTCTTCGTTTCTATCAATCCTAACATGTTTACCTTATTTTTCCTCTTAAAATTTTTCATCATTTCCAACTTTAAACCCTAAACCCCTCACATCTGTAAATAATTTAAGCATTGTATTACACATTTTATTTCGATTTTTAAGACGACTCCTTAGTTTCTTCTTTTGTTTGGCTTGTTTCTTTTTCTGTGCATTTTCTTCATTCTGAACTTGAAGAATAGCCATAATATCTTCTCCCTCGTCATAAAGAATAGCTCCTGATTCTACTGCCAAATCTCAAGCCACTCTATTTTTAACCAAATAATCTTCCCAACTTCCTCCTTACTTTTCTAGATTCGTCTCACTATTTACATCCTTTCCAGAACGTCCAGAGTCTTCCAAGTTCCTTAAATCCCCTTATTCTTCAAAGCAATTTTCATTTATTATTGAATTTTCAACCCCTACATCTGATTCTTCCGCTTCCTACTTTGAGCAGTGTTCATCTTCATACTCCCGTTTAACTTATTTGCGGTGGCACAAGTACCATTCAAACTCTTTATCTCCTTTTTAATCACTGTTCTCCCTACCACATTGTTACTATTTGTGTAAGTATCTATACCAGTCTCAACGAGCATCATGATCATCTTCTCATTAAAATGTGCCCACATTTCTAACGCAATTTCTTTTGTTGCTATATTATTTTCTACACCTTCGACAAACTCCAACCTAGTGCAGACTGGTTCAGCTGTGATTCCTTGAGGTTCTCACTTTCTATTACACACCATACCAGCCTACTTTGTTCGGAACTCCATACGGCCACAGTCAAAATGAGTTATGAAAATATATTTGTAAATCAAATGTGGACTTAAAATGATAAATATTATTAACTATATTGTATTATTCTGTAATTATATATGGATGACATCAAAATCACAAGACTTTAAATAAAGAAAAAAATTGTGTTCTTACAATATCAGCCTTCAAACGAAGTACTATTATTGTTAACAAATATCAGTAATAGTGTGTTATGGGGATCGGAGAAGAAATTTAAAAGTCTTAAATTGTAAAATGACTAGAACTACGTATAAAAGTATCACGTAATATTTGTTTTCATACAAATGCTCAATATCTATTAAAGAAATTGCAAAAAAAAAAAAATATTATACATTTAAATTTTTTTTATTAATTAAGTCTAATCAAATTGATATAACATAATAAAAATCAGTTATAACTATTATTATTTTAAATCTTATTATTT
Source organism: Arachis hypogaea (assembly GCF_003086295.3). Taxonomy (NCBI): domain Eukaryota; kingdom Viridiplantae; phylum Streptophyta; class Magnoliopsida; order Fabales; family Fabaceae; genus Arachis; species Arachis hypogaea. The sequence continues at coordinate 91,409,142 of NC_092037.1, read as the reverse complement.
ATTAATTTAATTAAACTTAATTTTATAAAAAGACTTAAAAAAGAAGTAAATCATCTGCCCAAGATAACATAATTCTTCTATTGTTAGTTGTTATTACATATATGTTCAGCTTCTGTTTTTGCTATATATACATATACGATGTGGTTGATAAGCTCATACTTTCATTAAATTGTCCTAAGAAAAAGTCTAGGGGACCAGCAGTTTTATTGAATTTTGGCCAGCATGTAACCAGCAGAGGAAGGTGAGCCATTGGATGAAATCTCACACCATCAAATCATCATTGATGGCTAGTTGATGGCTAACAATCACAAAAATTGCTGACCCTAAACCCTTAACATTGCTCTTGTCCTAATTCCAACTAGGTTTAACATTTGCTTCCACAACTATTCTTTGTCGTACTTATTTATTCAATTATTTATATTTGTTTATTTGGTTTTTTACAATATTTTTTAGTTTGACAAATCAAAAATTAATCTATCATATTTAAATTTTATTTAAAAATTTATTATTAGTTAATAAATTATTATATACACATTTACTTAAATAAATTAATAAATTAACTATTAAACTAATTCAAATTAATTATATATTTGTTTATTTATGTATACTCCTTCTAGTACTTATGGCTGAATGATTGATGGGATGTTATCATTATCTTACTAAGATTGTTCCGAGTATGTATATATGCAATAATGTTGATACGAAAAACATGTTTTTGTTTTATTGAGTTTATATCCAATCCAATCAATGCAATTTTTCGTGGCAGGCATAACAATTTGCTAATTGGATCTTTAAGGACTTTGTTGTCCTATCCTAATGTTTTCTTTAGAATGAAACAAGAAATGATGGGAAATGAAAGAAACAAGAGATAGGCTGTGACACTTGTTCTTGAAAGTTGAAACCTTATTTATTTATTTATTTATTTATTTTACTCCTTTGTATGTTGTAAAGATTAGAACCATGTGTGTGCGCGCGTGTTTGTGGTTAAGATTAGAACCAACGAGAATCCTAAGTTTGCATTTGCACTACATCCATGTGGTTCACGAGAAATAACTACTGTTTAATAATGGTCAGTTGGATAAGCACTCAGATATTTTGCAACATGTTTAATTCATGTTTAAAAAATTACGAATGACCACTTTTTGCATATACAAATTATAGGGAAAAAATTAAGAATAAATCAGGAGTTTGTACATACTCTTAAAACAAATATTAGATATGTTAATTTGATTTTTCCTCACCGTTAAAATAACAGAAAATTTTGGACAAAGATTCAATTACGAGGACGTATCAGTCTATTCAAAAAAAAAAAAAAACTTTTAGGAACCATCCACCATTGCTGACAAGGATTCAAAACTTAGTCTTCTCTAAAAATGTGTTTGCAAGTTTGCGGAGATGATAAGAAAATTCTTCTCAAAAAATTGGACATTGTTCACAAATTTTGAAATTGAGACTTTTATTAACCTTTCAAAATTCTCCCAAAGTCTCTATTTTCTAAAATTACAAAACAACTTGCAATATGTAATATACATATTATAATGTATATATACATACACTCATATTTTAAAATAATCAAAGAAATACATATCTACATAATACACTTCAAGCAATTGAGAAATACTGGTTTTTGTTGCAACACATGATAATGGATCATCGTCAATACTACCAACTTTATCTCACGAAAATTTCTTACATTAACACAAATTTAACCTCATTTAATTAAGATCATTTTAAGCACATGATAAAAGAGTCCTACTAATTTTATTTAAGATAAATTTACAATGTTCATTAATCCTACTAACTCTTGTGAATTCTTCTCATCTTGGATTGATAAATGCTACCTTTTGAAGGCATTGCAGCTCATAGAGCCATCGAAATAAAATAAAACAAAAACCTGTTACAAGAATAGTTATGTAATAAAAGAAACACCTTTAACTAAAAATGCGTTAAGTCATTAACCATAACAGTGCAGGAATACTATTCAACTAAAAGAATACAATTTAACTTATACACATGTTTAGTTCTAAAACTAAGTAGATGGGGCTCCCATCTCATGTCCAAAATATTATGAAGTCTGCAGAGGATTAAGTGCTATCAGTCTTACCTCTATTAAGGGAAAGAATCCTTATGCTACCAGAATTGTTGCCACCTACTTCACAAGCTAACCAGCAATCTTATCTTTGTGCCAAGAAATATACGGCAAACTTAAGAAAGATTGAACCTTGAATAAATAATGAAGCATCAAAGTCCAACCCTGTGGTGTTGTATAAACTTTATAATTTAATGTTCCACAGCAACTTATGAGCTAATCGAACCGTTCCCAGTCTTCAGTTACTTTAGTAGAAGATGATGTTGAAGGTGGGGCATTAGAGTTTCCCATTTCAGAGTCAAAGGTCTCCCATTGGGTTGTAACTTTCACACCATTGTCACTGCTGCTAAAAGGGTTGGCATTTCGTGCCTTTAGAGCATCTAGGGTATCGACCAAGCTCTGCACACGACGTACCTGTTGACAGTGGAAAAGCTTATGTTCAGCCTTTCGTAGGAGTTAACAACAAATATGATTGATGCAATATTTTTTCTCCCAAAAGCTGCTTTTACACCTCTATGAAGAAATATGTGAAGAGATATACTCTTTTCTCTAAATAATAATAATAATAATAATAATAATAATAATAATAATAATAATAATAATAATAGAACTAATTAATAAAATAAAGGAAAACAAACTAACAATGATGAATAACATAGGCAAAGATTTCAGATTATAGAGGACAAACAGATTCACAAATAACTCAGATTGTCACAATTGCAACACCTAGAGATTTAAATTTAAAGTAAGGTTTGATTTCTTTTTTGGATGGGAGAAACAAAGTTAGTCACTTTATATTGTTCAAATGAGAGAGGCCAGAAGCTCAAAAACCACCTTCAAAATATGCAAAATGCCATAGTAGTAAGTACTTTTTAAAGAAATATCTACTTGAAATTTCATGAATGATGAAATATTGGCACACATCTATAATCTATTATATATGAACCTTCTCTGACAATGTTTACACCAAGGGATCACTGAGTTTCCTAAGGTCCTTTTTCTATATTATCATATCAGCTTTATAATCCAGTCTAGCAATTTTCAGAGAAAGAAAATGATCACAAGATTGCGTGAACTGCTCTACACATCATGGTGAAAACCAAAAACCATTTCAAATAAAACGAGAAAGATTATTGCCCACAACTAACCAACACAAGAGATTGCACAACAGATAATTAAAAACCCAACAAAAATAGACCAAGCTATTAACTTTTCAGGTAAGCAATATTATTGTCATCAATACTACCTCAGCTTTTCTCTGCAACTTCGATTCACCTTCAGCCTCAATAGTATCCAGCTTCAGCAATTGCTTCATAAGCAACTCCGTCAACACAAGAAACTCTTTCTCAGAAGCCTTGTTCCCCCCATTAATAGCTGCTTCCAGGGCACTCACCTGAAAAATTAGATTAGTCCATATGATCATTCTTCTGTAAATATTTTTCAACATAGGTTATTTCAAAGATAAACTCACCCTATTGGAAAGCTTGTCCACCTCAGCTCTAACTCCAGCAACAGCTTCAGAAGCTTTTGACATCTCATTTTGTTTTCTGGCTTCCTCAAGTTTCTTCTCTTTGCTAGCAGTACCTTCCAAAAGCAAAAGCTTGGACTTGTCCTTCACACCTTCCTGGTGCAAGTGTTGTTTATCATCCTTTTCTATTCCTCTAAAGAAAAGTCGTTGCTGTTCAGGCTCTAAACCAGTTTTATGCACAAGCAATCTCTTGAGATCCCCTGTTATTGAAAAACCAAACAAGACAAGCCATACATCAATGAACAACATCCTTGATAACCAAACTAATATTATAATTCAACGAAAAACTAAACCATTGAATGAGACAATATTCTCGATGAGCAGACCAATATTAACACGAGTGTTATGTGATTTTACTCTTTTCAAATACAAGATCGATCCGCAAAAAGAAGCGTTTACTTTCGCATCTAAGGCAAACTAAACAATATCATAGATATTTGTTTTCAGTCTATACCAAGTTCCCTACACTACTGCACTTAACGAATTTAGTTCAAGCCAAGTAAGCTACTGCAAAGTTAAAAGCTCTGCCGGTGCCTATAGTTTTTCATATCAACAAGGCTCGAACTTGATCTTTTACTTATCTACTCAAGAAGAAAATGACAAAAAAATTGGTAGATTAGATGTATATTTATGTGCCTCTACCTAATAATTAAGCTTCTGGTTCCTGCAACAAATTTAGAATGATTAGAATCCAGCCAGCGCGTAATGCTGATATGGCATCAAAACTTCTGTGACAAAAAAAAAATCTAGAATTCGAACCCTAATTTCATGTATCAAACATTCAAAGCCGCTAAACTTCATATATTTAAAATATTCAGAATATGCACTGGCCAAGCAACACAATACCAACCCTAATTTCACGAAGTCTCAACTTTATTTTGTCCCTCTGCGCGAGAACTCAACCAAAAAGACGCATGGTTTCAGAAAATCAAAATATCAAACTCGCAAAAAAATCAACTATTATCACCCTGAATTGGAAACAGAATAAGAAGAAAAATCACCGAAAGTCGATTGGGCTGGAAGGTGGACCTCGTGGTGAGAGGGACCATGGGAAACGTTGACCTTGATTTCGGGCCCGCCGCCGTCGTCAGGGGTTCCGGCGGTGGCAAGATTTGGGGCGTTGGTGTCCATGGAAAGCGAAGCGGGTGTTTGGCAAAACGCAGAGGAGGGTTGCATTTTGCGATTGAGAGTGGCAGAGTGCGATGAAGTTTGGACTTACGTTTGACCAGACGAACTGCATTACTTCATTAGATATGCAAACCGGACTCCAAAGCAGCGTCTGGTTTATTTTTGGGCCTTTTGTTCTTTTGGGTAACAATCTCTTTTAATTTAATTTTTTAGGGTAAAAAATATAGGATAAGTCACGTGTATAAACCATTTACAAACCAAAATTACGTGTATCCCCAAAGTGTAAGATTACGTAAAAGTTTAAATTTATATTTTTTATATAAATCGGTAATTTGTCTATAAAATTCGAATTACTAAAAATTATGATTCATATGTAAATCGAAGCCAAAGAATTTGATTTATGTCCTACTCTATTAAATCGAATCTATAAAATTCGATTTATATGCTTCATATTAAATCGAAGTAAAAAAATTTGATTTACTATGTATCATACTATATGATTAAATCGAACGCAGTTAATTCGATTTAATAGAGTCCTAACGTATATAAATACGAGTTCAACGTGAAATTTTCATCATAGTGAGATTTATAATGGTTAGTGGTGAGAGTTTTTTAGTTCTTATGCACTATAGGTGGTCCATTAAGAAGAAAACGCGATCAGAAATTAAATTTACTAATAAGGACCCGCTGAGTGTTTTTTTCTCAAACCTTCGACGAATTTCACTGAGTTTTAGAATACTATACTCCAGAAACCAGGTCTGCATGGCGTCGAAACGAGTGGAGAAATTATTTTATAGAATCCCTATTTCTGTGTTACGCGATGATGTGAATTGTGAAGTATGATTTATTTATTATTAGCAGTGACGAAGATTTGCAAGTTTTGTTCTATTGTCATCGACAATTTTTCAAGGTGAAGACTCCAGAGCTGTTGGCGAAGATTGTGGATGTGGTATCTAGTTCTAGAGGTTCAAATAGGAATCCTTAGTCTTAGGACATCCAGCCTATTCTAGTTCCATGCCTGTTGGTGCCTCATCAGCTGTGCCGGTGATTGCACCTGCGGCAATTTTAGTTGCTTCTCCATCCTTTACATTTAATCTGAACCGCAGTGGTGACGCAGGAGTTGGTGAGACTGGACCGTTGAGGGAGGTTGCAACCGCGACGCTCAGTTCTCCTACAATGGTTCCGGTTTTGGAGAAGGTGGAGTATCCGATGAGGTTGAGGATGCACTGCATGATGACGATGATCATGATGTGGAGCCTGCCACGATAGCTGATGATAGTGACGATGACATACCACGAACCATTCTAGTTGTAGGTGGCGAAGCATCTAGTTCAGGAACTAATCGGTACCTTTGCACTTCTCAGCTCTGGACTTGGATGCGTGGTACCTCAGGGAATCCAGAAGTACCTGTTGGTTTCGGGGCCAGAGATACACATAATACAAGAGTTGTATCTGAATATTAAGTTGGTCGGCAGTTTTGGGATAAAGAAGAAGTCTTGTTAAGCGTGAAGACTTATAGATCTGCTGTGGGGCTGAGTACAAAGATTGGAATCCGATCATTGGAAGTACTATGGCAAGTGCAAGGAGTTCGGCAGTGGGTGCATATGGCTCATTTGGGTTAGCCTCCGCCAGTGCAGAGGCATTTGGAAGGTAAAACAGTACAATGGTCCTCACACTTGTCTAGTCACATCGATATCTAGTGATCACAGAATGTTTGATTATCATATCATATCAGCCTTCATACTGTCCATGATTAGAGCTGATGCTGCCGTCTCGATCACGGTATTGCAAAATGCCACAAAAGCACACTTCGAGTTTAGACCGACTTCAAAGTACTCCAATGCGCGACACGAGGCCCCTTGTCGCTCAACGTCGGCTGATAACCTGACCATCTGAAGGCCAAAACATTTAGTCAACAATAAAGTAAACTGATAAATTATTAAAAACGTGATGCATAATCCAAAAGAGAGTACCTCAACGCCAACGGCCACTGAAACACATCAAATCCATCCGACCGGAAACCAGGAAACCTCTAGAAGATCCACGATTGCAGGAGTTACAATGGACCGGCGAATTTGACAACATTCCTATTTGTCACGCGGCACATGCACCTGTATAACCATGACAGTATATCAGACCCCCACCCATATCCTCTAGCCTGGCGATGTAGGGTAGCCAACAGATGTAAAGTTGTGTACCAGACTTATCCCCAAACTGCTATGTCGATAAGAGCATCATGATATACGCATGGGCATACCTCCTAACCATCTCATCATCTGCCCCCTACGGAAGCTCACTAAATGTCTCCTGTATTCAAGTGAACTTCACTGTGAATTTGTAGATGCAATTCACAAGAGGCAAAACACCCAACAGCTCCTCAAACCATACCTATCTGGCGGGCCGCCCTCGATATATTGCTCAAAGTTCGTGAGGTATCCGCTGACATATTGACCGTCGATCGAGAGCTCTAGCAGGTACGCTACATCCTGTAATGTGATCGTGCATCTCCAAATGGCATGTGAAAAGTATGCATCTCCAGTTGCTATCTCTCCATGAATGCGCACAACAATGCTTCGTCTAATCAAAACCAAGTCTCGTTCAATCTTGCAAGATGGATAAATCAGTCATCTGCAAGTACGGAACGATCCTATCATCCAATGGCATACCGTGTTGCCGTCTCATGCTGGTGATACATCGATGGGACTGGATAATGATAGAAAATTTCTTATCACAATCATAACAAAACAGTGTTCAATGCATAAAATTCTAAAAACGCTAAACATCGCATGCTCTAATTTTTAAAAAATCGTTAATAACGCCCTACAAATTCTTCATATGACCCAATACAAAATACTAAATAATTTATGACCCAACTCCAAAAAAAAAGCAAATTTACTAAAGCATATAGTCTCACGTTTACACAGGAAATACAAAATGCTGAACCAAGTCTTGTTGAATATAAGACTAATAACTTCAAAAATCTAACATAGCTTACAATCTTAGCTAAGTAACTTTTTTAGGTACCATCTCAAGTTCTCAAAATCTAACCACCTAATAGCTTACTACTTTGAACAAGCACTTATATTAAAAAAATTAATTTTCTACAGTAAATTTAATTTAAATTAAAGTGTTCAAATTTAATTTGTAGAGCTTTTGTGTAATTATGAAGTGTTCAAATTGAAGTCTTTCTATTCTTTTAAACTTTTCTTATTTATAGATCACAATGGTGAATTACGAAATGCTTCTCTTTTTTCATGAATCTAACTTTTTTCTTTTCTTTGGACTCTCACAACCCATGACCTTACCTTAACTATGAAGGACCTTGTTTACCAAGTTAGACATCCCACGTCTTTTCTTTTTCCTTAGTCACCAAGTATTTACCCCACGTTCTTTATTTATCATGTGTCAAGGTATTTCGACGTTTTAATCCTCATGGTCAAAGGTTATCAAATATCGAAATTTTATACTAATAATAACATTCTTTACCTTATCAATATATCAAGCTATTTTAATCAATTATCTTAGTTACAAAAGCACAATGGAAATTTGTATTTCTTAACTAAGAAAAATTGTACTCCAACTAAATAGTAAAAACAAAAAAAAACGAAACAAAAAATTATTGTGTACCTCTAACATTGATACAAATGATTTACAAACTTTTAAGTTTCAAACCTTTATCTAATCCATAATCCTACAAAAGTAAAATAGTTACTGTAAGTCGATTTGTGATTTGTCTTTGTTAGTGTAAAATTTTGACTTATTATAAAATTCGATTATGATAGAATTAGGTATCGACTGTCTCATATAGATTGAGTTAAAAGAATTACAGTCAAAATTGGTTGATCGCACGTGAAAAACTTTGAAGGAATTAGGACTTGACCATGAAAAAACAGAATGTTGATTATGAGACGAGTCGAGTCGAAAAGAACCTAGGTCAAAATTTTATAAATCGCACGTCGTTTTATCTGGAGCATTATATAAAACATGGTGCTTGAAAACTAAGGTAGAAGTAAAGACATGAAATATCAACCTTGGAGAACAAAGTCCTTTGCAATCAAGACAAAGTCATGGGTGGAGAAAGCGTGAAAAAAAAAAAGAGGTTAGATCGTGTCAAGAAAGGAGCACTCTGCAGTCCACTCCTTATGGTTTATAAATAAGAAAAGTTTAGAAGAGTTAGACGATTTCAATTTGAACATTTCACCATCACACAAAATCCTGTAAATTTTTAGTCACACTAATACAATGGAAGCAAATGAAGTACAAATACATATGAGTGTCTGAAGTCCACTTTTATTTTATTTTCATTTGTTTTTCTATTCCTCTTAATTTATTTCTTTTCGTTTATTTGTTTTGCGTATTTTATTTTTACTTCTTTTTTTCAAGTATTTTTTTTTCAATTCCAATTTTATTTTCTTACCTATTTAAAGTTTTCGTTTATGTTATATTTTTTATTGTAATTCTTTTATATTATTTACTATGGTTTAATATCATTGAGCATTTTATACACTTTTGACAAAATACTAAGTCATTTTTAGATTGAGTCCATTCTTTTTCAAAAAAATTGTATCTACTCTTTGAATAGAGATCTTAATACAAGTTTGATTCAATATTCTGTCGAAATTATCAAAAATCAAATGAAATAATTTTAAAAGAAAATAACTCATTTATATTTTCTTTTTGTCCACGCCACCCATCTCATTTCTACGAATTTTTAATAATAGATTATTAGATACGTAAACCCCACGGGCGGAGCCATATAATGGCAAAAGGAGGACAATACTCTCTTAATTTTATTTTTTTACATGTAAATTATATATAAATTTCAGTTTAATCTCCTTTAAAATTTTATTTTAACCTTATTTTATTATATAAATATTTTTGACCTCCTTCTAATATTTCATCTAACTCCACCCTGTCTAAACCAAACGAGATTTAAATATCTAATACTATATAAACGAATAAATGCACAAAACACTTGATCCGATTTACTCATATATCATCCAAAATATAATCCAGGAAATAAACAATGTCAATTCAGGAAATTAACTTTACCACGCTTGAATTTTCATTCAACATCATCTAAAAAATGGATGCAATTTTGTGTTCTTGCATGTTGACAGTTTTTTAAACAACATTCATATTAATTTTGTGTTCATATATATATCGCTTAACGTGAATTAGTGAAGGTGGTTTTTGCACCATTCAAACTAACAAAGAAACAATCACATTTTTTAGATGGTTAATTTTTCTTTTTATTTTCTAATATTGAGTTAATTCCCAATTAGAGTATGTAAACAAATGAAAAAGAAATACTATCATGCTTAATTTAAGCCTATAAAAAAAACTATACTACTTTATATTCCCGATTTTATATAATTTTCATTTACTAAGAGATCATTTATCGATAATACTAAAAAAATAAAAAAAGTTAAAATTTATTTTATTGATACCAAATAAAATTTTAAATTTTTTTTATTTAGATCCTCTAAATTTAAATTTTATTTTAGAAAATAAAATATAATTTTTCGAGATAAAAAAATATAAAAAAATTATTTAAAAATAAAAAATTACACTTTACTCTTTAAAATAAAAATTTAAAATTTAAAAAATTAATTTTTTTTTTAATTTTTTTGTTATTAAACATTTTCCACACAGTTACAACTTACAACATATAGGATTACAATATATAGGATGAGAGATTGTACTTGCTAATTCTAATATGAGTGATTACTCAAACATCTAAATGGGAAGAAAAATGTTGATGTTCTGACATACATCAACTTCCTAATATACCGGGGGAAAAAAGGTTACATGATACTTCAGTTGAGAATTATTACTATTTATTATATACATGAGAATTGAGAAGATTGTATTTCAATCTTCTGCAGTTCTGCTCAGTTCTTAGAAAGTAGCAGTGAATACAGCTTCTCCAACCACATGACCAGTTATGGCATCCAACAGCTTTTCCTTCGTCACCTGCCAAAGTTTTGAATCAACATTATTCTTACTTCAATTTTGTTTCTAATAGAAAGCTAATAACCAAGAATAAGCTAATAACAAGAGAGTAAACCTGATCATCACCATGGTGTGTATTAGAATTTAGAAACTTTTTTGTTACCCTAAAATAATGGTGGAAACTCAGGTACAGTCGACTTCACGTGAAGTTGATATCTAAAAACCGTTAAATGGTTTGACTGATTTGACTAAATTTTCATCTAACGATTCTCAGATATTAACTTTACGTTAAGTCGACTTCACCTGAGTTTTTACCTAAAATAATAATAAATTCTCCTACCACATTTTTTTTTATCAAAATTAAATTCATATAAAAATATAAAATTTACCTGGTTATCAAAAGGGTGATCAAAATCCAAAGCATAGAGCCTAAACTCAAAGTTATCACCATAATTAGGCATCTTAGGGCCACGCCACACATTCACTTTCCAATCATTAATCCCTTCTTCAATCACACCATACTCATCATTTTCCATACCAACAACCTCCTCTTTCTTTCCGGAGAATCCCTCCGGGAGCCGATTCACAGCCGTCGGAATATTGACCACGATCCAATGGGCTGGTTGCACCTTCCGGCCCACTGGATCTACGGCATCCAAATCCTGGACCAGGAGGGCCAGACTCTTGGTCTTAGGTGGTACGTTTTGCCACTCAAGAGGTGGGGATATATCAAATTTAGAACCTAACCCTTCTTGTGTGCAATATCTTGGTAATTTCCCAATTCCTTCTTTGTTGATCTCTTTTATTGCTGGTGAAACCAACTTGAATTCCTCACTAGACATGGTGTATATATGTATGGTGCAATTTGATTTATGTAACGCAGTCACAAAGTCACAATTATTTTGGTAAGGCACTAGTGATGATACTTACAATAATGTGAGCAATATAAATTGGAAATTTGACTATTTTATTTATTAATTTTTAATGTAAAACTTATAGGGAAATTCGTGTGTGTTGTTATGTGATAATTGTAGATGATTCGAGGCGTTTGTAGATTGATATGAATGAAAGGGTGGACTCTATCAGGTTCATACGTGAACGTGATTGCGGTGGTGCAAGTGTCATAGGTGTAAAGTGTAAAGAATGAGAATATTATGGCTTTGACACGTTTCATAACACTTGGAACTTGGAAGTTCGGATTTTTTTTTTTTTTTTTGGGTGACTTTGGAAGTTCGGATATAATCTGATAGTTAAAAAATAATATTTATTTCGACATTAATTTTATTGAAAAAAATTTAGAAACAACAATAATAATTAGGATAAAACACAGAACTAAACCAAACTCACTCAATATTATATAATTTATCCAAATTTAAAAACGTTACATAGATTTTTCAAATACACATTTTTATATAAATCAGATGAATGTCATTCAATTTACCAATTTTCATAATAAATCAAAGCTACTAAAGTCGATTTATCAACAAAAATACAAATCAAAGTAGTCTGAGTCAATTTATGCTTGCATGTCACGTCCCTAATAAATCAAATTGCATGGACTCCATTTATGCATGCATATAATGTCACTAATAATTTGAAACAAGTTGTTTCGATTTTCTTCTTGTTCCTATATAATTTGAATAGGGCTTATTTAAATTATACACAATGGGCTCTTATGTTATTTTGATTTGAGCTTAGTCGATTTATTTGTGTTTTTCTTATAAAAAATGTTCGAATTGAGCTCATTCAAATAATATTTCACAAATCTTACTCCACGAAAATTTAAAGAAACTTAAATTCAAACACTCCAATATTTGGATAAGCTGCTAATGGAGGATAATCTGGGTTGTCTTTATTATTTGGACAGAGTTACTCATATAACTGGTGTCATCAATAAAGAGATTAAAGCATATATGTTTTTTAAGAAAATAGGATTAGATATTTAATTTTTTTGTTTTTTAAAGCTAATCATAATTTACAATTTTTAAACTAGATAAAGTGGTTAAGTTAATGACTTATTAGTTTTTAAAGATTTGACGGGACAATTTTTAATTTAAATAGTGATTACAAATAACTAAAAAATTATGAATAGTGAAGATAATGGGTAGTGAAATATAGTTAGAGTATAAATAAGGTCTTAACATAAATTTTAGATACATTTTAAAACGGTAGCATATAAATTTTAATTAATTTTTGGATTTGCAAAATTTTAGTTAACTAATTATTGATACATGTAATATTATAAAATAAAGAAATATCATTTTTTTTAAAGATATGTAATTACATTGTTTTATAAATAAAAAAAATATATTATCTATTTCAATAAACATCAAATACTAGCAAAAAGAAAACTAATAGAAGAGATTGAAAATTCACAAAAAATAATATTCTATAACTTGAGTCATTTTTTGCTGGAGCTTTCTTGCTGTTTTCACAATTATTATTACCGTCCGCTTCTCACTTTTAAAGACCTCTAAATTTTTCGTCTTTCACAACAACCAACACAGAGATGCAAGAAGGGCTAAGAAGATTGTTCTCTTCCAATGTCTTTAGTTACCGTTTGCCACGAGACTGCAAACTCTATGGTTCTATTTTGCAATAAAGTATTCACAAAAGGAGAGGAAGACCAAATCTCAGGAGTGGGACTGCATTGGACCAAGGCGTGAAGGATTGTTTCGTTGCCATTTTTGCATCTTCAACACATTGCTAAAGTGTCTGAGAATCTTTGATTGATTAAATTGACTACAAGTAATTTTTCATAGGCTGCTCTCGACAGAAATTTTTTTACTTTGGATGGTAATTTTAAGGGATAAGTACTTTTTTCGTCCCTAAGGTTTAGACTGAAAATCAAATTCATCCCCGACCTTTTTTTGTTATTAAAATCATCATTAACGTTACAAAACGTTATAAAATCATCCTTTTATCCATAAATAACATTTTTTTCAGACAATTTAATCCTTAAATAAAAATAAAAATATTAAAAAAAATAAACTACCCCACCCCTTACCCCCACTCCCCCACCCCCCCACCTAGAACAGAAAAAAAAAAGACGCAGAACAAAAGAAGAGAGAAATAGAGAGGAAGAAGAAAGAAAAGGAAAGAAAGAAGAAGGAAACAAAGCAGAGCAACAGCCGGTGTTGAGTTATTGGCACCAATCACCGCTGTGCGGAGCTCTTGTGGAGCCTCAACTCGAAGCAGAGACCCGACTCAAAAAAGTTATAACGGTTCGGATCTGTCCGCAAGAACGGAATCAGAGTGGAACTGGAAACGGAAGGGAGGGGAGGAAGCTTTCGCTAGAGACAGTGGAGGTTCTGGCGAGGACGAGTCAGGTAGTCACGAGTCACCGCAACTGTTTGTCATCTCCATCGTTGCTTCGGTCGTGAGTCACGAGTCATGAGTCACGGTGGAGGTTTCGGCAAAAACTAGCGAATGCTTTCCTTTATGATTGCCGTTCAGCGAGAGAGATCGAGGATTGTGTTCATGTTCCCTGTTTGAAGAGGGTTTCTCAGGATAGAGAGGGTTTGGGGTTCATGTAGTGTGTGGGTTTGAGTTGTTTTTTTTTTTTAATGTTCTAGGTTTTTTCGTTTGGCCCTCTTTGTGGAGTTGATGAATCCTGGATTTTGATTGTAAAGTTTGAAACTTTTCTGAGTTTAAATATGGGACTGTGCATTGATACCTCACATCAAGTGCAATTCAGCAGCAACTGTGCCATTCTCAATGCATTTGGTTTGTTATGTGCTGTACTAGTTTTGATACATTTGCCATGGTCATTTGGAGCTTGGGAATTCAGGTTTTCCTTATTTTTACCATTTTTAAGAATCTATATCTAGCTTGAGCATTATTTTTCAATTACTTGTGATTTTGAAGCAATTTTTGTACAAAATTTATCTTTAATGTAGTTTCTATTTTTCTAATTTTGGGGATTAAAATTATTTTTGGAATTTGTCAATCAAGGGTTTGGGTAGGTTTTTTTTTAATATTTTTTAACTTTGTTTAACGGTAAAATTGTCCAAAAAATATTATTTATGGACAAAAGGATGATTTTATAACATTTTGTAACGTTTAGGATATTTTAATAACAAAATAGGTCGGGGACGAATTTGATTTTTTCCCCAGATCTTAGGGACGAAAAAAGTAATTAACCCTAATTTTAACCTCCAAATTAATTTCCAAAGCATTGAACTCGTCATCATCGTTGAAAGGTGCTCAACTGGCACATGAGAAAAATTATAAGAAACCCAGTATTCCAAGGCCACATCCCTGCCCATTCAACATTGTCTTCACCATCGTTGTTTAGTAGCAGGGAGAGAACTCGCAAACTGAGATCAGGAGAAAAAACTGCTTTAATTAGCTCTCTATTTCATCTTTCATCTACTGTAAATAAATCATGTAACCAATGAATGTCTGTTACTAGATTGTTGTTTTTACTAAGCCTAAAAAGTTAGGGTGGGAGTAACCATGAGTCCTCCCAGATACGAACAGTTGTGTCAGATTCTATACTCCATTTCAAATTCTTTTTTTACCATTTTTCTTTCCTCCAGTAGATTTTGCCAACTCCAGGAAGGTTGGTTTCCTTTATCTGCCAAAAGGAAATTAGTGTATCTATAATTTTTTTTCTTTGAGCATATTTGTAAGTTGCGAATTACGCTTAATAGTAATTCGCCAAAACTGTTTACCCATCAAGGCTAGGTTCTGAGCTCTGAGATCCTTAAATCCTAATTCGTCTTTCTTTTTGGGTCTGGTCATACAATTCCAACTAACTCAAGCCAACTTTCTCTCCACTCCCTTCTGACCTCACCAAAATTGTCTTAGAATTCTGTGTATGTCTTCCACTAGAGAATCTGGAAGTTTAAAACATGAAAGCATATATATTAGAATAGCTTCTCCGACAGATCTGATTAAAACATGTCTATCACCTGCTGACAACAGATTCCTCTTCCAAATTTGAATTCTTTTCTGAACTTTATTCTTTATTGTAACAAATGTAGCCCTTTAAAATATCTGAATAATAGATAGAAGGTTTAGATATTTATCTTGTATTTTCACATGCTCTATGTTAAGTAGTTCTGCTAGCTGTTGTCTTCTGGCGAGTGAGATGTTTTAACTAAAAAAAACTGTTGATTTGTAGAGGTTAACTTTTTGCTCGCTAAACATCTCATATTCATTGAGTAGAGATATGATATTTTAACATGATTCCTCATTTACCTTTTCAAATAAGATAGAGTCATCAGCAAATAGAAGATGATTGATTGTTGGAGACCTTCTGTGAATCTGAATTTCCTGAATAGACCTGTTTTGCTCTGCCTTGTGTAACATATAGGATAATCCTTTCGCACAGAATAGAATTAGATAAGGTGACAAGGGATCTCCTTGCCGGATACCCCCTTTTTGGCTTAAAAAAGTCATAAAATTGACATTCCACAAGAATAGAGTAAGAAACAGTAGTGACTAATTCTCTGATCCAAGAAATTCATCTGTTTTCAAAACCCATTTTCTCCACGATGAACCATAAAAAACTCCATTCAACTCTATCATATACTTTACTCATATCCAATTTAATAGTCATTTCACATTCTAATATGCACCTTGTAATTTTGAGATAGTGCATAAATTAATGAGTTATTACAATATTATCAAAAATTAATTTATCCTTTAAAAACGCACTCTAGTTTGAACTTATTAAATTATTCATAAAATAATCCTAAAATCTATGTACTAAAACTTTAGAAATAATCTTATAAAAGATTGAGGATAAGCTAATAGATCTAATCTATGACATGTCTCTAGTATTCGGGATCTTAGGGATCAAGCAAATCTTTGTGTGGTTAAACACCTTCAAAATTTTACCTCCACCAAAGAAGCTACGAACTGCTTGAAAAATATCAGCACTTACAATGTCCCAATAAAACTGAAAAAATTATATTTTAAATCTATCCTCACCTGGAACAATTTGAGGACAAAAATGCTAAAAGTAAATATCTTGGTTTTCTCCACAAAGATTGATCTCATTTCTCCGATTCATGAAAACTGTAATCGGAGGACTGAAATCACTGAATATATCACTAGGTTCTAATGGGTTAGGGAATGAAAATATTTTCTTGAAATAATTTTCAGCCACCAAAGCATATTTTGTGGATCTGAAACCATCTCACCATCATTTCGAACTAGTTCCCAAATTTTATTTTTTTTGGTTTCTAGCTTGGAACTTCTGATGAAAGAACTTTGTGTTGCTATCCCCTTCTTTCAGCCACTTGCATCTTGATTTTTCCTTCCAAAAACTTCTTTTTGATAATTCCTTTTCTACTTTTTTCTTTACATCTAACATCTCTGGTCCACCAAAGTTAGGGGTGGCAATGGGGCGGGTAGGAGCGGATTTTTGCCCTACCCGACCCCGCTCTGCCGTCCTGTTTTGCATATACTACCCGCCCCCATCACTACCCGCAGGTAGTAAATAACAGAACCGGAACCCGCCCCTGCGGGTACCTGCTCCACCCCGACCCGCCCTGTAAAAATTAAATATTTTAATTTTTACCTATTCATATATAAATTAAGACAAAAATTTAAAATTCATAGATAAATTAAAATATAAACATAAAATTCATACAATGTCATTAGTTAAAATAACTTGAAATTAAAAAAAAATATTGTTAGATCACTACAAATTTAACACCATAATAAAGAAATTACAATATTAGAAATAAAATGATTTTCAACCCTTATTCTTGATCACTTTCAATATCTTCATCATCATTAAAAGTTTGCAAATCAAAATTTAAACATGAAAATTAAAAGAGATAACAATTAACAAATTAATTGGTACTATGAAAAAAATTACCATAAAAGTACTTTTC
Organism: Arachis hypogaea; assembly: GCF_003086295.3. Classification (NCBI taxonomy): domain Eukaryota; kingdom Viridiplantae; phylum Streptophyta; class Magnoliopsida; order Fabales; family Fabaceae; genus Arachis; species Arachis hypogaea. Next base: position 91,391,591 of record NC_092037.1, on the reverse strand, counting down.
CTACAAATTTAAAAAGAAAAAAAAAAGAAGCAAATTAGTGAAAAGACAATCAAACCGATTTTAAGTGTACAATAATTGGAATTTTTAATTTACATACCGAAAACAAGAAAAACCTCAAAATCAAAATGCACAATTTTTCAAAACTAAGTAACAGTTGCTCATGATTCAGCATGTAGATGAAGCATACTTATCAAACAAACTGCCGATTGAAATATAATTTCATGTCATGAGAAAATCAAGGCACAAAAGTGCACAATAAAGTATCCACATACATATATGTATCATGGAAAAAAAGGGGAAACAAGTATCTATGCATAGATGATTTTATCCAGAAAATAACAAACGAACTGATCACCTGTTTAGGAAGACATTGATGAAAATCATAATCAAAAGACAAGAAGAAAGATAGTGTGCGCTACATTGTGCCGAAGTTAGGAATCTAGTTTTTCCTATAACAGGACATCTGTCTCAACTGAATAATATCTCAAATGAAAACTGCATCAAAACATTCTATTTCACATAAGATCTCTCATAATTTATTCAAACAGATACTACAAGATAGTTTTTGAACTAAAATTTTTGACGTAGGGATAAATCAACATATAGAGTTTTAGTATACCTATTTCTCATTTCTCACTGTAATTATGACCATAAATTTCATCCAGATAATTACTGAGGTAACTTTCAAATTTTGGGGGGATCTCCTAGGATAAATCAAGAGACACACAATTTGGAATATGCAAAATAAGATTAGTAGATTACACACACCAACCCGGTAGTTTATAGAACTGAGTTTTCAAACTTTCAGAGAATCCTTTCAGCCAAATTCAACAGAAAATAATTTGCAGTACCATCAAAAGAACTTCTTCTTTGTCTATTCGCATGACATCCAAAATTAGCCAGAGATTAAGCATATCTAATCATTCAAAAAGAAAAAAAGGCTGGGATAAGGGCAAGAACTGTACCGATGCTATGCGCGGAGAATCTGGTGGAGGTGGCGCATTTCGGGACCAGGAGAGGTGCAGACGACTGGACGAGGGTCGATTCCGATGCAAATAGTAACTTCCAAATAGTAACTTTCAGTAGAAACAAACTTCATTGACTCTTCAAAAACCACTTTGTTTCTTTGAAAAGGAATACAGCTCATTCTCCAAAACAACTAGAAATAAAGAGTAAGCAATGAGACTATCCCCAAAAGACCATGCTCTAGTACATTCAACAATAAAGTACCCAAAAAATAGAAATCATCCACAAAAAATCATAAATGAGACCTTAAAGATGACTGTGGCATGATGAAACAAACAAAACTCGACCTCTTCGAAGTCTCAAATAAAGTAAGAGAAAAGAGAAGCAAAAGCATAATTAGCACATCACAAATCTGATTATTTTGTCAATGTTCTCTGAAGCCTAATCATGAAATGAATAACAGGAACATCACTTTGTTTACTCTACTATAATCTTTATTCTTATAATTGAATCTTATATATAAAAATAAATAAATAAATAATACTCAAGAGAAAAATACAGTGGCAAAATAAGCATGATTCAACCATTTTTATCATATTAATCTGAACAAGTTTGCATACAAATAGAATTGCATGCAGCAACAAATTCATGCTCAAATAAAAATTAGGACAAAATTGTAACTCAAATTAAAATTAGGGAACATTGCAAACCCTGAATAAAATTATCAAAAAAAAAGTAGTGATTCGCAGCAGACTCACAGCAATGGCGACAGACTCACGGCGACGAAGGACGGAGGACGGAGGACAGAGGACGTCGGGTAAGTTCTGCGCTTGGACGGAGGATGACGGTGGCAAAGTTCTGCTCAGCTGCTCTCGGACGAAGGGTACGGCGATGGACTCACAGCGACGGTGACAGATTTACAGCGACGAAGGAAGGAGGACGGAAGACGGAGGCTAGGTTCTGCGCTCGGACAGAGGACGTTCACGGCGAAGCGCTACTCAGATGCTCTCGGACAGAGGATGGTGGCAAGAACGAGTAGGTGTTGGAGAAGAAGAAGGCAAGAAGCTCGATGCTCTATTGGCTATTGCTCTCAGCCTCAGCCTCTCACTGTGATTTCTGGAATTTGGAGAAGAGAAGAATAAATTCAGGGTTTCAAACTTTCAATGTTGCATCTGAAAGAAAAGTTGTTTATATATTTTTAATATTTAATAATATTTATTAATTTTTATATATTTATATTATATATTTTATTTTATATTATATTATATAATATATACTGCGGGGCGGGACCACCCTAACCCCGATCCCGCCCCGCCCCGCTAGCAAACCCGTCCCGATAAAAACCCGCCCCGCATCCGGGGCGGGTTATTACCCGCTCCGACCGGGTAGGGGCGGGGCGGGTACCCGCGGGTTCGGGTACTCCTACCACCCCTAACCAAAGTAACCCACTGCCCTCAATTGTTTCAACCTAAGATTTAGTTCTTCAATTACCTTCTTAGAGTTAGATTTGTTATGCTGTTGTCACTGCACTAGACGGTACCTACAACACTTCAGTTTCTGTGCCAAAACGTACATAGGTGAGCCATTAACTTTCATACTCCAAACTTTCACTATCAGTTCCCTTATATTCTCCATCTCACACCACCACTCCTAAAATTTAAACCTTCTATTGGTAGATTATCTTGGAGGAACTGAATTAAGTAAAGAGGAGCGTGATCCGAACTATTTTTCGATAATCTTCTTACTACCGCATCTACATAAGTCTCCCTCCAAGCCATTTCAGCCATAAAACGATCAAATTCCTCTCTAATTAACACCTCTCCAGCCCTCCTATTTGACCATATGAACTGCTATCCTATCATCCCAAGATCAACTAATTGATTATTGTCAATGAAACCATTAAAAATTTCAATAGAGGCTTCAGACTTCATATTTCCTTCCTCATTTTTTCTATGATTTATAATTATATTAAAATCACCTAAGATGATAAAACTACCTTTTAAATGGCCGAAATCAAGAAGAGAATTCTTCAAATTGATCGATTAATTTGAGCCAGCTCATTAGTACTTAAGTAAACTCCAACCAACTCTAATTCACATTCTTATTGTTTGCTAATGTTATTATATTTCATATATATTGAATAATTATTAAATTATCTATAAAATATATAATAAAAACATGAGGATAAAATATTTCTTAGTTAATAGATAATATATTTATTATGTTAATTAACCTCACATTTATTATTATTATTATATATTTAATTTACTAAAGAATAAATTAAGCTATATCGATATAACAGTATTGATTAAATAAATGAATAAATTATTTAATATTATCATATTATTTAATTTTATATACTTTAATATTTGTAATTATATGAATTTTATAGTTACGATACTTTTTGACCTAATAAATTAATAATTAATCTATACAAATTTAAATTTTATTTTAAAAAAATTTTATTGGCTAAAAATTAGAATTCCAACATACACCGGTTTAAGCTAACTATTCGATAATTTTATCTATTCTTATTTCTTATATCTTGTGTATTAATCATGGCCTTAAAATTTCTGGATGTATGGTCCTAAATGCGATTTTGGTTTATAAATTAAAAGTATAATCTTAAACATTCGAACTTAAAACAACAAAGATAAATCTATTTATATTTTAGGTGGTACTTTTTATTATAGTGTTTAAATTATTTAATTTACTTTTAAAAATAAAAAATAAAATATTTAAAATTTATTAAATATTATTTATTTCTCTTTTTCATAAGTTAGACACAATTTTAAAGACACCGTCACATTCATTTTATATTTTATTCATGTATTCTATATTCTTTCGATTTAAATTGTATCACTTTATAGTAGTATTCACTTCACATCAATAATCTTGTCCTGTATTTTGTCTACATCAATGTTTCATAGACTGTAAGAGAATTTTCAACGGGCAAAATTTTGGAGCCCTTCTACTGTGTTGTCAGAGAAAAAAGAGAGATGGGACGTTGGAGAGGAACTCACTTGAGTTTCTTCACGCAATTCAAAATGAGGGAATCCCTCTGAATGGAGACTCCCATTAACCAATACACAATTGTCAAATGGCAAGTAAAATAAAAAATAAATAATTATATAAAATATTAATTAATTAAATAATTATATTAATTAATTAATTAATTAATTAATTATATTAAGTAATTAAATAATAATTAATTTAATAATAATTATAATGACTAATTATATTAAATATTGATATTTTTATTTAATTAATAATTTATATTAATTAATTAACTAATAATTAATTAAGTAATTAAATTATAATTAATTTATTAATAATTATAATAATTAAATAAATTAAATAATTAAATTTTTATTTAATTAATAATTTATATTAATTATTTATATCATAATTAATATTAAATATTATTTATATTTATATTATTATATTAATTTAGCCGTTACAAAACTAGCCATTGTAAAAATAGCCGTTAGAAACTAGCTGTTACTATATTATCGTTATTATTAATAAATTAATATTTTGTTACTCTATATATACCACTTAGATACACTTCTATTGTCACACTCTCTACTACTTTTCTTCATCTTCTTCCAAGTTTACAAAATCAAAATTCTGCTACTATTATTTTTTGGTTTGAAAAAATGGATCCAAACCAACTCAATTCTTTCTTCAATTACTTACAAAACTTTTTTCGAATTCCAAATACCCAACAATCTCAAACCTCAAACTCTCAAGTTCCAAATCAAAACTTCATACTACCAAATACATTTCAAAATCCAAATCCACAAAATCTTTCTAATTTCAATTTTCAAACTCCTTATAATAATCAATTTCCTATATTCTAACCGCAAAATCAAAATTCACACACCCCATTTTCCATTTTCATCCATATTTAACCCCTCTATCGGAAATGTTACTCCAACTTTCTTGTCGTTTCCAACTCAATTTAGTACATCAAGACATAATTCATCTGGTGTTGGTGACTCTTTTAACCCATCCTCTCAGACTCCTATACAATCTAGTCCAAATTCGTAATATTCAGATTTTGCCAACCCTCGTAGATTAGATGCTATCGACCTCAATGATGATGATATTGAAGATCAGAGACAAGATAGTATTCAACACTGGCATTGGAAAGAGGATGAGATGCTGATCAGTGCATGGTTAAATATTTCAACTGACCCTATAGTTGGTACCGATTAAAAGGGAGAAACATTTTGGAGTCGAATTCATAGCTACTGTGTAGAATTTTGCTCCGACATGACAAGGGGGGTAGTTGCATGTAAGAAACGATGGTATAAGATCAACAAGACTGTTGCACAATTTGCTGGTTGCTACGATCAAGCTAGTCGAAACATAAGGAGTGGTTCGAACGTTGATGATATAAAGAAGTTGGCTTATAAACTTTATTCCACAAATTATGGTCAAAAATTCACTTTTGAGAGGCGTTGGAACATGATTCGGTTGGAGCCAAAATGGAGAAGCCAACTACCTACACAGAGTGGCGGCTCAAAGAGAACCAAGGTTAGTGCAACTGGAGCATACTCATCAAATCCAGAAACACCGTTGGCTGACGAACCCGGTTTGGACTCTCCCGTTCGCCCACAAGGATCAAAGAAGAGCAAGCGAAAAGCACAAATGTTTGAAGATTTTAACAAAAGAAAATCATCGGTTGTCAAAAAATTATCTCTCATGGAAGATTTTAAGAATGTTAGAGAAAGAGAACTAATGGATAGGGAAAAAGAAAGAGAAGAGGAGAAGGAACATAGAGCGAAGATTATGGCAATCAAAGAGAAGGAGTTACAAATTCAAGCAGTAATGAAAGAACAAGAATTACAAACTCAGAGGTATATTAAAGAAATGGAGATAAAAGCAAAAGAAAGGGAGATGGAAAGGATGACCAAGGAAAGGGAAAGGGAGATGGATATGCAAATACTTAATGTTGACACGTCTACAATGAGTGAAAAACGTCGAGCTCTTCATGAGATTGAATGTGAGAAGAGACACTTATGCAGAAAATTTTGCTCAAGGCTTAGAGTATGATGATGTTGAAAATGGCTTATCACAACCTCAGTTGGAAGAGGAAGATTTTGCACCATACCATCAATTTCTCCAAAGAAATGCCCAACTTCAAAATAGGCAGCAGCATAGACAATTGAAAGAGGAGTTGATTGAACACATATGACAATTTCACAATGCTTGTCGTCAACTATAGAGTTTAATTATGTTTTTTTTGTATTAAGTAATTTTACAAATTAGTGTAACCTCGAATTATCTATTGTGTATTATTGTTATATATGAATTTATTTAATATTAATATCTTTTAATAGTGAATTATTTTTAAATTTAAATATTTAAATTATATTATTAAAAAAATTAATTACATTAATTTTAAGTATTTTAATTAATTAATTAAGTGGGACCACAATAGGGACTAAAGTTAGTTCCTCCTAATAGAGAAGAGAGAAATGCTTTAAATTCCTATTTACTATTTATGACGCAAAAACTTATGTAAAGTTACTTTTTATGACAGATGAGGCATAAATAAAAATTGGGACGAATTTTCTACTAAAGATGGTCTAATAAAGTGACAAATTAAAAAATATTTTGTTATCTGCTTCTCACATTGAAACTAGAGATAGATACTGATTTAACAAGCAGACTACAATACTGATTTAAGGAAATAATAATACTGTAATTACTTTTAATTTGTTCACTCAATAATATTGAAAAGCTTGTAATAATTAAAGCATCGTATATATAAATTAAAGTAACAATAATAGATATATACTTAATCCCAAAACACATTTTAAATCAAACGTTTTAATTTCCAATAAATTTTTATTGACTAGAAATTCTCGAGACATTAATCTCTATTATTTTTAATCAAAATTTTAATAATCATATTTAAACAAATAAATTTTATTATAAGATAATTACATCTAAAAAAATATTACTTATAAAACAAATACCCATCTTTAAAATAAATGAAAAAGGAAAGACTAATTTAGCTAACTATCACGGTAAATTTTAGAAGGTTAGGTTTAACAGTATTTATATAGTTTTCTGGAGTGTTTGAGAATACTCTAGATGATTTCAGAACGTTCTAGAATGTCTTAGAAGGTCCCGGAATATCCTAGAAGGTTCTAGAAGACTTTGGAATATCATAGAGTATTCTAGAAGAGTGTAGATGTTTATAGAAGTATAAAGCGTGGTATGGAATAATCTAGAAACATTTGGAAAGTTGTGGTAGGATAGATATTTGTAAAGAAGGTTCTGGATGATTAATCTGACCGTTGATTAGATTTAATCTTAACCATCCATTGAGGAGGTAGATGGCTATAAAGCTCCCTTTCTCTTGTCTTCTCTTGAGCAATAAAGTGTTCTTTCCACCAAAACTCCCTTTCTCTTGTCTTCTCTTGTGTTCTTAGCTTTCTTGCTAAGTATTGAGGGTTAGGCTAACTTGGTCTTAACTCAAGAGGTTGAGTAAGTCCGAGTGCCGGCACGGTAGCGTTGGAGTGTGTCCAAGGCCGTGACAACTTGGTATCAGAGCAAGGTTCGAGAGGGAGCACAAGTGGTTTGTGGGTATGGCTTCTAGTGTAACCATGGAGCATGTTGAGTCTCAAAGGGGAAGGAATGCTATTCCTTCTCAATGGGGAGGCAAGAAGATCCGTTCTTCAAGTGAGCCTAGAGGTAAGGACTCTAACTTCTTAGAAGAGAGAGTTTCTGTGTTGGAGAATGTTCTATCCTCTATGGATGAACGTTTCCAAAGGATAGAACATGATAAGGAGACCCTCGAGGCTCGCGTGTTAGGAGAACTAGATGCTTTCAAAGAAAGCATGCTCCAAATTGAAGAGAAGCTTGAGAATTTCTTAAAGCTATTTGAGGAAGTTCGAGTTTGGTTCGAAGAGGCGAAATCTCGACCAACCATTATAAGGGAGACGACAAAGATTGATCTCTCCAAGCCAAAGGAGTTCAAGGGCGTAAGGGACGCTTGCGAGGTGGAGAACTTCCTATGGCAAATGGAGATTTACTTCAAAGGCCAAGGGGTGGTCGAAGAAGCAATAAAGGTACGCACTGCAGCTCTCTACCTTTCTGATAATGCTACTTTGTGGTGGAGGAGAAAGTGCGTAGATATGGAAAAGGGTACTTGCAACATGGCCACATGGGAAGATTTCAAAAGGGAACTGAAAAGACAATTCTTCCCTGAGAATGTGGTTTATGAAGCAAGGAAGAAGTTGAGGAAGTTGAAGCACAAGAGTACGATTAGCGACTACGTAAAAGAGTTCACTACTCTCACACTTCAAATCCCCAACTTAGCATTAGAGGATGCATTGTTCTTCTTCATTGATGGACTCCACCTTGGGCAAAGCAAGAACTACAAAGAAGAAATGTTAAGAATGTCGATGAGGCTATCGTGGTGGCCGAATCACTCACTGAGTATCATAAAGGAGACTCTAAACCCAAGTCTTCCTCCAAGTCTAGTTCTGCTAAAGGTGGGGGAGACAAGGGGAAGAGTTTCTCAACCAAAAAGGAAGGAAAATACTCTTCAAAGAAAGAGTACGAGGAAAAGAAGAAGGCTTTCGTGCCCAAAGGAGGATGCTTCGTGTGCAAGGGGCCACACCAAATGAAGGACTGTCCCAAGTTAGGAACTCTGGCATCTATCGCCGAGGAACGAGAAGCTCAAACTCAAGTAACTGAGTGTGTTGAATCCATCCAACACATAAATGTTGTGAAGGGCAAAGAGGCAAGCACCACAGAAAAGAAAGGCTTGATGTATGCCAAAGCCTTTATCAATGAAAAATCCGTTATGGCTATGATTGACACTGGTGCTACACACAACTTCATCACGCCTGATGAAGCAAAGAGGCTTGGGTTGAAGATCACTAAAAAGAATGGTTAGTTCAACCCTGTGAATACCAAGGGTGAACCCCTTAAGGGAGTAGCAAAAAGGGTTGAGATGACTCTTGGTTTTTGGAAGGGCCTTGTGAATTTCTCAGTAGCACCCATGGACGATTTTAAAATAGTCATCGGACTTGATTTGCAAAAAAAGGCAAAAATAATACCTATGCCATACTACAATATAGTATGCGTCATAGAGAAAGGGTCTCCATGCATGGTCCCTACAATCTCAAAGGCTGGAGAAATTCCGATGCTCTCTACCATGCTACTCAAGAAAGGTTTCAAGAAGGAGGAGATGATGTCTTTGGCTTTACTATAAGAGGAGTTAATAGCCAAAGGAGAAGATGTTCCCCCTAAAATCAAGGAAGTCCTTGAAGAAAATAAGGATGTGATGCCTCCCGAGTTGCCAAAACAACTACCACCTAGGAGGAAGGTGGACCACAAGATTGAATACAAGTCAGGCAAGACTAATGCGGTAGCAGATGCACTGAGTCGCAAGGCTGAGTTGGCGGCTATTTCTATGGCTGAAGGAGATATTGTGCATACCATCAAGAAAGGGTTGCATAACGATCCATTAGCCAAGAAGTTGGTGGAGTTGGCTAGAGAAGGTAAGACCAAAAGATTTTGGTTAGAAAATGACCTTCTCTACACAAAAGGGAGAAAATTATACGTTCCTAAATGGAAAAATCTGAGAAGGAAGTTGGTAAGAGAATGCCACGACACCAAGTGGGCTGGTCACCAAGGTCAGCGAAGGACCTTGGCACTCATTGAATCTTCTTATTATTGGCCTCAAATGAGAGATGAAGTGGAGAACTATGTGAAGACTTTTCTTGTTTGCCAACAAGATAAGATTGAAAACAAGACACCAAGTAGGTTGTTGGAACCTCTGCCTCCATCAGAGTGACCATGGAAAAGTGTCTCTCTAGATTTCATCTCTACCTTACCAAAATCCGAGGGGTTTGGATCTATTCTCGTGATAGTGGATCGATTTTCGAAGTATGCTACTTTTATACCCGCCCCTACTGACTACACTGCAGAGGAGGCAGCACGACTATTCTTCAAGAATGTGGTGAAATATTGGGGATTACCTAAGAGCATCATTAGTGATTGAGATCCACACTTCACAGAACGACTATGGACAGAGTTGTTCAAACTCCTTGGGTCGGAGCTTCATTTTTCAACAAGCTTCCATCCTCAAACCGATGGGCAGACTGAGAGAGTGAATGCCTTACTCGAGTATTACTTGAGGCATTTTGTAAGTGCTAATAAGAAGGACTGGACAAAACTCCTCGACATTGCTCAGTTCTCATATAATTTGCAAAGAAGCAAGTCCACAGGGAAGAGTTCATTCGAGATTGTGATTGGACAATAGCCGCTTACACCTCACTCTCTTTCTTCCTCTTACTCAGGGAAGAGCCCTGGAGCTTATCATATGATTAAGTCTTGGAAAGAACAAGCAGATGCCATTCGTTCTTACCTCGACAAAGCTGCAAAGAGGATGAAGAAATGGGCAGATAAGAAGAGGAGGCATGCAAGCTATCAAGTGGGAGAAAAGGTAATAATTAAACTTCTTCCACAACAATTCAAAGCTTTTCGCAAAGTTCATAATGGTTTAATCCGCAAATATGAAGGTCCATTTGAGATCATTGGACGTGTTGGGGAGGTTGCTTACAAAGTACAAATCCCTCCCTCTATGAAGATCCACCCGGTCTTTCATGTGAGTATGCTTAAACCATATCATGAAAACCAAGACGAACCGAGTAGAGGTAACTCGAGTCGTGCTCCGCCCGTGGTGATTAGATCTTGATAAAGAAATCGAAGAGATCTTAGCTAATCGCACCGTGCGACGAAGAGGAGTACCACCAAGTATCCAATACTTGATCAAGTGGAAAGGACTCCTGATAAGCGAAGCTAGCTGGAAAACTCGTGAAGATTTATAGCAATTCCAAGAACACCTACGGCGCTATCATGAACAGAACACGACGAAGACGTCTACGCATTAGATGGGGAGAATGTCACGGTAAATTTTAGAAGGTTAGGTTTAACAGTGTTTATATAGTTTTCTGGAGTGTTTGAGAACATTTTAGATGGTTTCAGAACATTTTAGAATGTCCTAGAAGGTCCCGGAATATCCTAGAAGGTTCTAGAAGACTCTGAAAGGTCATAGAGTATTCTAGAAGAATATAGATGTTTATAGAAGTATAAAGAGTGGTATGAAATAATCTAGAAACATTTGGAAAGTTGTAGTAGGATAAATATTTGTAAAGAAAATTCTGGATGATTAATCTGGACCGTTAATTAGATTTAATCTTAACCATCCATTGAGAAAATAGATGGCTATAAATAGGAGATGAGAGTTAGTGTAAAGTACGTGAATCACTTGTAACAAATACTTGAGCAATAAAGTATTCTTTCTACCAAAACTTCCTTTCTCTTGTATTCTCTTATGTTCTTAGTTTTTTTGCTAAGTATTGAAGTTAGACAGACTTGATCTTAACTCGAGAGATTGAGTAAATTCGAATGTCGACACGATAGCATTGAAATGTATCTAAAACCGTAACATGACGCTCATAAAAATAAAAAATAAGGATTAAAACGTCGATTTAAAATTTTAGAACTTCTTGACGAAGAATTAGAATAATGTTTATTCAAATGAATAAATATCTTCGATGTAAGAATGTTAATGAGACGAAAGATGTCTCTCCGTTCTTCATTCCTATCTTCAGATTTGCTTTTCGTCTCTATTTTTATTTTTTGCTGTAAAAAAATATTATTTTTTATCCTTATTTTTCACAATCTATTTAATAATTTTAACTAATTATTAATTTTTATATTAATTATTAGATAAATAAAAATACAAATATTTATCCTATACAAAAATAACAAAATTTTATATAAAAAAATCTAAAAGATAAAATAATAATTTCTTTTAAAATAACACAAAAGAGAAAATAGACACAACAATAAAATTACAAAAAGGAACATCACAAATAGAAAAAAGAACATCACAAATAAAAAGTACAATGCAGTAAAAGTGATGTCACGGGTGAAGGATAACAATACTTGAGAATAGAGTGACAAATGGATAGCTTCAAAAAAGTTAAATAGAGTATAAATAACGTTAAAAATCTCTAAACTAAAAAAAATTATGCAAATAAGAATTAAAAATTTTAGATTTTTATATATATATGTTTTGGGTTTTGGAAATTAACGAAGACGAGACAAAAATTTTCGCTCCAATCCCTACACCTATCTCAAAAAAATTTTATCCCTCATCTCCATTTCCGCAAAAAAAAAATTCCGCACGGTTAGATCTTCATTCGACACAATCCCCACAAAAAGAAAGTTGTATATGTATGCAACTGAAAGATTAGCTTCAGTTGATTTTGTCCTCGCCCTTTTCTTAAAAAAATTCGTACCACAAAATCCTTTGTTTGAAACAATAATATATAATTACGTACCTATGCGGGTACTTAATTAGTGTTGTTATGATATGTCTTAATTAAAGAATCTAAAAAGAATGTGTAAAGCGGAGTGTACATAAGTTGCTGTATTAGCACAATTTAGGGAATATCATATAATGATTACTGTCACACTTCAAAATCGTACATTAGTCATAGGAAGTGATGGTAAACAAACACGCAACTAAATTAAAGTTTCCAGGATCATATAATCAGAATTTAGCCATCAAAACCGCTTCTCCTAGCACATGCCCCTCAATGGCTTCCAACGTTTTCTCCTTTGTCACCTGTTATTAACCAATTCACAAAATCAAATCAAATCAAATATCATCATCAACTTCGTTCTCACGTAATAATCTATTCCTTGAGTGAACAAGTCACATATTAGAAGATATTTTGAACTAATTTACTCTTAATGCATATTAATTAGCCTGTAATTATATTCAAGTTATAATAAAATCAAAAGCACATATATATGTAACCAATAAATAACATCAAAATTAAAATCACTACACATACCTTGTTACCCAGATTTAGCTCATCATCCAAAGCATATAGTTTAAATTGGAACCTATGGCCATGTGTGGGTAACCTAGGTCCACGCCAGCCAGGAACCTTCCAATCATTATTCCCTTCCTTAATCCCTTTGTAATCCCCACCCATTTCCTCTTCCTTGCCGGAAAATCCTTCTGGCAAGCCCTTAACTGTAGGTGGGATGTTCACCACGACCCAATGGGTCCACGGAACAATGGGCCCATCTGGGTCGGGTGCATCGATATCCTCAACGACCACTGCGAGAGATTTTGTCCCCTCTGGCAGGTTGTACCACTCTAGAGGAGGGGAAATGTTCTTTTTTGCCCCTTGGCCTTCATCAGTATGGTGCCTTGGTAGCCTTCCTTCATTGTTTATTGTTGGTGATACCAATTTGAATTCTCCACTGCCATCACTAGCCATAGTTACAACACAATTTTGCTTGATTTTTGTTCTTTGTTTTTTCTTAATATACTTTTATGGATCTTTGTGATTATGAGCATTTTGAGATGAGGGTTCTTGCTTATATATAGCGGGAGTTTTTGTATGTGTTAGGTGTCTGACACGTGGCAAGAGTGTCTAGTAGAGTCCAGAGATATTAGTAAGGTTGTGGGGATGGAACACATGTCTTGACACGTGGAGGATGCTGGAGCATTCTAGTTTCTATACGAAAATTGGAGGATCTATCTGTTGGTGAAGCACTTTTTGAGTACTCTTATCTCTTTAACATAGAATTAGTCCTATCCATCCATTATTTTAACAAGCGGATCAAATACATCTCCTCCTTCAATATTGTTGGAGATAAGTTTTTACTTATTATTAATATAAAAATTTAAATATCCATGACATTATGTCATTGTGTACCTCTCGTCTGTCTTGGACACAAAAAATTCGCTTATCTAAGCATATATTTCCTTTATGCTTTTGCTTAATTTTTTTTTTTGGTCTGGCAACTTTGTTTTGGTTTGGGTCAGATACTTTTTTGGGTTTTGTTTGAATTTTTTCTTCCAAATTTTTAAGTAATTATCTCATGGGCCCAGAAAATTCATTGTAGAAATGGAGCCCAATTGACCAAAAGCTTATTAATCCCATTTGATCAAATTCTAGTTTTAAACCCGTCATTGTTTCGTTCGATTATTTGTCTAGTATATATAAAAAATATTGATCAATTTGTTAATTTTTTCGTTACGAATTAATTTAACCGATTCAAAAATTATTAAAACCAATATAAAGTATCATTTAAAAATGGATGACAACATAGATATCAAACTCGGTCTCATTCAGTCGGTGAGATTGGTCACTAATTCGAATTGGATTATCATTTAAATCAGTTAAATAATTAATCCAATCAAATTTAATCAAATTCAATAAAATGCAATTTAAACTGAAATTTGACTTGATTGTCTAGGCTTTTATTGTGTGTGCTTAGGATAGAAATTTTATATAAATATACAGTCATACTATTAAGTATTTTGATTTAAATTAATTTTTTTTTAAGAGGTATGTTTTGACTCGACTCGCCAGCGATTTGGATCCAAGTTCGAGCGGTCGACCCGACGGTCACATTACTCAAACCGAGAGGGAATACGTTTTTCCTTTCTCACCACATGGAGTCTAGACAACTAGCAGAAACTTCTAAGAAGATGGGTCTGATCACAACAGGTCCATTCGAGTACGGACTATAAGAGGAAAAAGACCTACCCCTCTCCAAAGGTACGTCACCTACTCTAATTTTAATAATCGTCTTTTGTATGGACACTAATTTAAACATTGGAATCTTTGCAGGTGGCTCTACCACTTTCTCAACTCGACGACCCGGAGGAACCTCCATACCAGAATCCATCCAGGACTAGTCCCCCGCAAGCTTTTTACTTCGGTGAGCTCCGTACCCGACCTGTTTGGTCCAAGTGCAACCGAACAAGGTGGAATAAAAATCAAATTCGATCAAATCCGGTTAAATTAGAAAACATTTTTTTAGTGTAACTAGGTTTCTTTTAAAAATTGTCTATTATTTAGCCTTTAGAAGAGAGAGAAACTAAAAAACAAATAACTTTTCATAAAAAACAAATAACTTTCTATAAAAGTGGATATTTAAATTAATTAAATAATATTATTTAAATCAAAAGATTGACTAAAAGTTGAAAATTTAAACGACAAATAACATTTTTTTATACGTGATTTTTTTATTAAATGAATTACGTAAATAAAATTAAATTATATTTTAAAATTTAAAAAATATTTTATTAACCAATATATTTTTTTCTATGATGTTATTTTTATTTTTTTATAAATACTTAAAGAATATAATAAAAATAAATTTATAAATACTTGAAGAGTATAATAAATATAAACTAATTGATAAGTTATTAAAATTTAAAAATAATAATTTAAAAAAGATATTTATTATAAAAATAAAAAAATTAAATTAAATTTTATATAATTATTTAATTATATCTGGATTAATGAGTTTAATCTGTGACCCGATAGAATTAGTAATCAATGACGGACCGAAAAAATTTCAATTTTAGAACAAAAATATACTAAAATTAATTTTGTTAAATATCGATATATTTATATTTTGAAACTAAAATTATATATAAGTATCCAAAAATATATATTAGACTTATATATAAAAACTGAAAAAATATATTAATTTAAAATAATAAAAAATTAATTGAAATAGTTTTTTTTTTATTTTAAAATAATTAAATATTATATTTTATACATGTTTATAAATTTAATTTTAAAGTATTATTAATTTAAAAAATATTAATTAATAGATAGATAATATTCTTTTTTATTTTAACTAATTTTTTTAAAAAATAAAAATTAATAATTTTACTTATGTTTAAAAAATTAAGTTTCAGCTTAGTAGTTAATTACTTGGCTAATTTTAAAAAATATATTATCAATATTTATTAATATTAAATTTATTTATTTATTTTTAATTTTGATATTTATAATAAAATAAATATTATTTCATTTTAAATTTAATAATATTATTTTCTAACACAAATTTTAATGGGACAAAGATAATATAATAATAGGAATAAAATATATTAATTTATATATATTTATTAATTTGTTTCTAAATTTTTAGTGGGGGATGTCGTTTTTAGTCTATCTCTTTTTATTTCTACATAGAAATATAGAAGGTTGAAAAATCATTATATAAATATATGGATTTAAAATTAGATAATAATTCGGAGATTGCAATAGATAATAAAAAACAGAAGATAATAAAAAACAAAGGTTTGCGATGATTTTTCAATCTTTTATACTGGATAATCTAGTATACTTATGCATGAAGATAATGAATTCGGTCGTTGTGATCGGACTCTATTATGGATTTCTGAGCACATTCTCTATAGGGCCCTCTTATCTCTTCCTTCTTCGAGCTCGGATTATGCAAGAAGGGACCGAGAAGAAACTATCAGCAACAGCTGGGTTTATTACGGGACAGCTCATCATGTTCATATCGATCTATTATGCGCCTTTGCATCTAGCATTGGGTAGACCTCATATAATAACTGTCATACCTCTACCTAGGGGTGTAATCGGCTCGGTTCGGTTCGGTTTTGGACCGAAAACCAACCGAACCGACCTGATCGGTTCTTCAAAGAGACCAACCGTTCGGTTGGCTGCAGTTTGAGCAACCGAACCGAACCAACAGCGGTTTGGTTTGGTCGGTTTTTTCGGTTTTTTTACATCTACTTATCTGAATTTAAAATGCCATAAAATAAAATTTAAAACCTTCAATAAACTAGAAAAACAAGAATTTATCACATCCAAATCCAATACAAATTCAACTTAATTAAACATAAAACAAAGACAATTAAAAATGTCTAGCAAAACAACAAGGTTAAAGGGTAAATGTGTAAAAACAAAGTTTCTAAACCAATATTTCGGTTCGGTTCGGTTCGGTTCGGTTTTTACTGAGCCAACCGAAAACCGAACCGAACCGATCGGTTTAATTAAAAAAAAAACCAAAAAAATCGATTTTTTCGGTTTTCCTTTCGGTTGTTGTAAATTTCGGTTCGGTTTTGCGGTAAAATTCGGTCCGGTTCGGTAACTTACACCCCTACCTCTACCCTATCTTTTATTTCATTTCTTCGGCAATAATAAAAAAAACTTTTTGAATTATAGGGACAAGAAAAAGAATTCAATACGTAAATTTAGCATTTAAAGAATATTCTTTACTAATCTTATTTTTCAGTTATTTATTCTTCTCACTTAAGTGCATCTCTATATATTACTATGATCTAATAATTTGACGAGTTCGGTTCTAATAATTATGGAAAACAACATAGAAGAGCGGAGATAGGAGGACAACTCCACTCTCCACTTCATATTTTAAAATTTTTTTATTTTTATTTCTATAACTAACAGCAATTTTAATGAAATATTTTTAGAGTGTTATTTTTTTATTTTCAACAAATAAATTAATTTAAAATTAAAATTTATATTCAAATTAACAGACTTAACTTAGAGAGATAATATCACTTTAATAAAAAATTAATAAAATTTTATTATTTATATAATTATATTAATAGAATAATTAAATATAATACAAAATTTAAATTAAACTAAAATAAAATATTAGAATAATAAATCTCTAGTTTAATTTAAAATTATTATCTATAATATATAATTCTATAAATGTTGAAATAAAATTAAATTTAAAACTAATATTTGAAATGTTCTAATAAATATTTCTCTTCATCTTCATTGTTCGTAAAAAGTATGGTCGTCCCATAAAAATTATTCAATCAAATAAAAAGTATATTAATTTAGCAATATATAATAAAAATTAATAAATATCAAATACTTAAATTTTAAATAAAATATATAATACAATTTTAAATATAAAAAGACATGTAGATGCTGAAAAAATTCTATTTGAAGTGCTTCCTAATGTTCAAGTATTAGTATGTTTGTCATAAAAATTGGGGCTATTATCTGAATATTATTGTATGATTTTTTTTCCTACTTTAATTATATATATACCTTTTTTTTTTTCTTTTTACTTTAATTTTATATTATCTTTAAGGCGAAATTTTTAGATTATGGGAAATAAAGTCTTTGTCACCACTTTAAAATTCTCCATCAGAAAATCTTTATTCATATCTCCATTCTCTCGGATATTTTTGAAGTAGGTAATTAAATTCGTCTATAAAAAATTATTTATTTTTTAAATTGATTTTTAAAATTTTTTTAATCAATTTTGTTTTTTAAAGATTTTAGTTTAATTATATTGATTCTTCGGTCACTTTCTTTATCAATAGCGTAAAAATTTGTTAATATGACACGTTAAAAAATATCACAACATATATCTAAAAATTCTAATGGTTATTAACATGATAAATTTATAAAATTAGAACAGATCAAAACCTAATTAAAAAAGAACTTTAAGGCATTGAAATTTCTCATTTTAAAATTGATTTGATCTAGTTTTATAAATTTATTGTGTTATTAGCCAATTAGGATTACTAGGTGTATATGTGTTGTGGTGTAACTTGACGTATCATATTAACAAATTTTTTATGGTGTCAAGAAAGTGATGAAAGGACCAACATGATTAACTTAAAATCTTTGAAATATGAGTTTGATGACAAAATCTTTTGGGAACCAATTCGGAGAACGGATAATCTGTTAAGGACTAATTTAATCATTTACTCGATATTTTTGTCCTTGTTTCTATCTTAGTTTTTAGATATCTTTATGAATATCCATGTTAATGAATTCTATTGCCATCCCTACTCTTAAATGTATAATGTAGATACACAATTAAAAAATTGTTTATTAGGGGCAAATTTATAGATAAATTTAGTCTTTATTATAGATGAATTTTCAGTCACTAATGGAAGTACCGATAGATTTTGTTCATTGGTAAAGCCTCATCGGTAATAATTTTTCGGCAGATTTTCTTTCTCGGTAATTTACCGACAAATTTTTCTTTATTACCAACAGATTTTCCTTTGATAATCATCTCATTCACTTTACTAAAAACGACAGATTATTTGTTGGTATTTTGAACCTAGAAAAGCATTTACAATTTATATACAAATAAATTTTTCGTTTGTAAATCTGTCAGGAAGGTAAAACAAAATTCTTTTTAGATTTTTTCATTGCAAAATAAATCTGTTTTCATACGAAATAAATATAAATTTAATCAAGATAAATTTTAATCTAATTTTCAGCTAACTTGTATTAGAACATTTATAGTATTTCAAAAAATAAACAAGTTCGTCATATTATCAAACTAGAAGAAAAGTACTAAAAACAAGCAAGTCAATTCAAAACATAAGCACAAGTATATTGATACATTAGTTATAATTTTCTATGCATTGTTCAACCATACTAAAAATATCATCTATAATCCTCAGTGTCATTTTCATCCTCATCGTCATTATAGTCCTGATCTGAAGACAATGAGGGTGGCAGCGATGACAATAGTAGTGAAAAAGTATTGGAACTACTTGATGC
Organism: Arachis hypogaea; assembly: GCF_003086295.3. Classification (NCBI taxonomy): domain Eukaryota; kingdom Viridiplantae; phylum Streptophyta; class Magnoliopsida; order Fabales; family Fabaceae; genus Arachis; species Arachis hypogaea. The sequence continues at coordinate 91,372,227 of NC_092037.1, read as the reverse complement.
TCTAACCTTCTTATAATAGCTAATATAAACCCCATTCCAACTCAAACATAGAAAGTGTTTAAGGTGATATAGATGAATACATATAGCAATGGAGCAAATATGAATAAGGCCATGGCCAGATATTAACAGCTACTATAATTGACAATAGGATCGAAGCAAGAACCACTCCAAATTTTCCTATAGATCAGGACGCTATTAGTTAAAAGACTAAAACACAAATTGATTGTCACTTTAACATAGAGTAATGCATGTGAGTGAGTGAGTGAAAAGATATAACACCTAATATAGAGAAGAAAAACATGAATACTACTGATATTTGAACGACCCTTCGACTTCCAACTCGTGTTAAACCCAAGAGTCCTGTATTTTCACTTAATACCAACGATACAAAGGAAAATACTATTAGCCAATGTCTTATATATAACAGGAGGAAGGAAAAAATTAAAACAAAAAAGGCAGAGTAACATAGATCCTTAGTTTAAGAAAATTTTGACAGATGATTTTAAAAGTAACAAAGTTTTTACACTGATGCAGTGGATCCAGTTACCGTGCCGAAAAAGGCAGCCATAAGATTATTGATGCGTGAGCATCTTTCCTTTATTTTTTGTTTATTTTAAATTACAATTTAATGAGTTTTAATTTTATTTTAGTGTTGAAATCTCTTTGAATGTTACTTTGAGTTGCTTTGGTTTTTTAATTATTTCAGGTAAAGTTTGGATCGATTTGGCAGAGTTTGTGTGCAAGAAAAGAGAAGAATTTGGAAGCTGCCAAGCTAGTGCTAAACGTGGACCTAGATGTTTATCGCCAGCAACTCAAAAACGCGTAGAGGCCCTCTGCCCATTTGGGCGCAAAATGCCAAGCCTGACATTTAGCGCTAGGAAGACAGAATCAAAGGGGGAGCTTCTGCCCACTAGGGCGCTAAACGCCAAATTTGGCATTTAGCTCCAATGATCCGGATCACACTTTTTACATGGAGTATCTTTAGTTGGATTTAGCTTTCAATTGTTATATCTTATTTTATTTTAGTCATTTTTAATTACAAACAAAATCTTTTAGCATTGGAATTTATTATTTATTTTAGTTTCAAATCAAATTAGGTTAGATATAAAAGGGAAAAGATTTAGCTCTTAGGAGATCTTCTCACTTATGCACTTTCACATTTTCTAAACCCTAGTTTTCTCTCTGAGTTATGAGACACTAAACCTCCTTGGTTAAGGTTAGAAGCTCTGTTTATTTCTATGGATTAATACTATTGCCATTCTATTTTAATTAATGTGTTGATTTAGTTTCAAGGATTACTTTTGTTCTTCATCTTATGAATCTGGGTATATCGAAAGAACAACCCTTGTTCTATTTGAGTTATTGTGATTCTTGAAAAAGTTATCTCACTTGAATACTGGCTTGAAAGTAAACTCTTCATAAACTGCTAATTACTTAAACTTAATGGGATATGTGACATATAATCCTCTTATGTTTGGGTAATTAGGATTTTTGTGGCTAATAAATTAGAATTGAATTTAACCCTCTAATCTATATTAAGTGACCAAGGAATTGGCAGTTAATTAGGTTAGAGGAGACTAAATCACTAAGGAATTAGGGTTTAGTCAATTACAGTTTTCCATGAAATGAATCTTGCATGATTAAAATAGTTGGTAAGAAAACTTAATCTAGAAGAATAAATAACCCCGAAACCTTAACTGTTTTCTCACATATATTTCACACCAATTCTACTGTTTGCTTTTCTTACTCTCTGAATTTCCGTTTAGTTTGATTTTACAACTCTCAAAACACCACTTTCTACTTGCCTGACAAAGTGAGTCATTCGACTATTGTTGCTCAGTCTATCAATTCTCGTGGGATTGACCCTCACTCACCTGAGGTATTACTTAGTACGACCTGGTGCACTTGCCGGTTAGTTTGTGAACTTTAAATTCTGCACCAATTATTGATACCCTGAAATCATTGAAACTGGCTATATAAGTTTAATTTTGTAGAGCTACATGCTCATACAGATTGGAATGTTGTAGAATCAGATTGTACCAGCCAACCAACACCACGGCTAAGGACAGAAGGTAGAACAGGAGTTGCACTTCCAAATCTTGATGCTGCAATGAATGTCTCAGTTGACCGCTCCATAAAAGAAAAATAATTAAACTTAAATTTAAATCAATGTAGGTTCTATGAAACTTGAAAATTTTATCTTTTTCTCTTTTCACGTGATTCTGTTATGTGAAAATTAAGAATGATCCAAGTCCATATAATAGTATAAGATAGTATAGTGTGACAAACTGTTATAATCTACGACAATAACATAATCAAACACAATACATGAAAACATACTTACAGAACTCTTAACTAATAAAGATCTTATCATAAGAAAATCAAACAATTACCGCAATAGCAACCAGTGATAATGGCAAAATTAGCAGCATAGTTGATATCTGACAGTAATATTTGCAAGACCAATACTCTTCTGATGCTTCAAGATTAACCCCAATTCCAGCACCAAAAACCCTTAATCCTAAAAACAATCATAAAGGTCACAAACAAAACACATAGAAACCATATGGATATTTTGTTTCTGTTTACATAACTAAAACATTGGAATATGCCAAAATTATTTTCAAATTTCATTTGGAGTAATTTTGCATCTCAGAATCCAAAACCCCACACTTCTTCTTTTTGCATTTCTCAGCAATGTGAACACTCCAATCAAGCTGAACATCATATGAATTAGCAAAATAGTCACAGAGCCAGATTAATGAAGCACAAAAGCAGAATATGAAAAGCCTAAAATTCACACAGAAAAATTGAACCCTAAGGTTTATCACGAAGAACAGAATCACAAAAGCATAGTATACGTAAAATTCACACAAATACACGAGTAAAAGTTCAAAAGTATTAAATCTCACACTCCATCTGTATCAAGAACAAATAAATCCCTAATTAAAATTAGCGTAAAAAATTGAAGAGTTGAGATTAGAGATGGTTACGAGAAGAATTGAGAAAGCCAGATGATTAGATGGAAGGGGCTCCAGAGGAAGCAAATGCAATGAGAGCGGTGGTGGCAGAAGCTCGTGCGACGAGAGCGGCAGTAGAAAGAGCTCGTGTGATGATGCGGTGAAGGGAGCAGACGCAATGAGAGTGGCGGTGGAGGGAGTTCGTGCGATGCAAGTGGCGACGACGTCAGCAGTGGAGAAAGCTCGTACGATGGAGAAGTCACGTTTGAGAGAGAAAGAGAGAGAGAGACTCTCAAATTTCTGACAGATTTTTTAAGTGATAGCGAATGAATTTTCTGTTGGTAATAAGTCTGAAATCAAAATTTCAATTTTATCGACTGAATTATCAAGAAATTTTATAATTTATTCGTAAATTTTTTAAAAAAGTTAGTTTTTTTACTGACAAAAAATCTTTCGAAAATCCATCAATATTTTTTACAGTAAAATTTTATCTTAAAAATTTGTCTGTAATATATTATTTTCTAATAGTAATAACATTTATTTATAAATGAAATTAAATAGCCAAAAAAATATAGTCACTAAAGAATAAAAGATAATTAAATCTGCCTTCCTTTAATTTCATCCTTGTTTTTCACTCAAGCCATTACAAAATTTTATGATGCTAATAAATGTCATAGTTTGAGACTAGACCCTTTGGTAACGTTTGTGCCACTCAATAAAAATTGACATAACTGTTAGACTTGACTCACCCAAAATAGTTAAACATACACATGTGCTTGTCCTAAAGAGTCACAATACCCTTCCTTTTGAACTAGATTATGCATATCCTGTTTCAACAATCTTAGCAAATTGCAAACTAAATAGTTTCTATTTCATCTCGATTCATTTCATTAAAGCATCTCTATGGGATATAGGGGCCTCCAAAACCCAATCAATCTTCAACATCAAATCAGTTATTCAAAGACTTTACCTGCTCCCTTAGCTTCTCACTTGATTTTGGTATCATCATCTTGTCCAATCAAATATATAGCTCCCTTCGATTCACCAAAATGTGTTCATTTCTAATTCAATTATCTATCTTTGACATTTTGCATCACCAGGATAAAGAAATGCTCGAATGACTGATGTTGACACTATATTTCTTTTTATTCTTTCATGTAAAAATTAATTACTTCAACAAATCTTATAATTTCTTTTAATTTCTAATTAGATCTATCTCTATAATTTATTATAAATAAAAAATTAAATTAATTCTTAAAAAAATTTATATCTGATATTTTTTTGACAAATTTTTATTTTTTAAAAGTTCATCGGATAGATTTATTTTTGGTTATTTTTATAGAAGACTAATTTATCTTGTAATAATAATTTTATAATCTAATTGTCTTATTTAAAGTTTGTTAGAGATTTTTGTAGCTAATAACTTTTAGTATGAACAAAAAAATAAAATAATCTGTTGAAATGAATTTGTATGGAGTAATTGCATTAGTATTTGGATTTATAATTTTTTTTACCTACAAAATGTAAGTTATATTTTACTTTTTTTTATTTCAAAATCTGTAAAATGTAGGTTATGATTTATTTATTTTTTAAAATTATTAAATATAAAATACTTCTTAAAAATAATTGCAATCACATATGTCGTTCAGACTCAAATTATCTAAATATTGCGTAAATTGTGTCATAGACTTTCGTACATAATTTCTTAATCGACGTTAATGATTCAACCTGAATTAGTTTACGTTGGTTATAATTAACATTTAAAATATAAAAAATGATGAAATTGCACATAAAAAAATATAACCATTATCGTTGACTAATTAGTACGCAAACAACTGGAAACTAATTGCGAGAAACAAGTATTATTTACGACATATGCTTCCATTATCCAAACAAACAACAGTATAAGGGGGCCATCCATCTCTTAACAATTGTATTGCGATGCACGACACAACGATCTGAATAAATATGTTAGACAAACTGCTCCCAACTGTAAGTACGAATCTATTAGAAATCTCGAAGAATAGGTTAAAACTTTTGAGTTAGTAGAATTTGTTGATTTGTCTGGAACACCACATTTTCAAATAAGTAGAATATGTGAGTCCAAACATATTATTGGATGGATTTTTAGATGTCTAATGATTCAGTGTCTCTACATTACTAAGCACATACTAAATTTATCTTTTCTAACTTGTGATCGTGCAGATTGAATTATTTGTCAAAAACTGTTATATAATTTTTCACAAAAAATAAATAACTGTCTGATATATTCATTACGATTTTTTATTAATCAGCAGACCAAGAATATATAGCACATCATTTAAGGTGATTGTCATTTTATCAACTAAAAGATAAAATGTGTATGTGAATTTTAAGCCTCTATCGTTTCACTAAAGTATTCAACCATGCATGAACAGACGTTATTGTTGCTAGGACGGTTATAATAATCTCATTGTAGGTCTCTAATGCATAAAAATTTTTTAACAATAAAATCCTAGTAACATGCAGTATAATAATAATAATAATAATAGATTGATAATATATTAATAATGTAACAACAACAATGACTACTACTACTAATAATAATAAAAATAATAATAATAATAATAACAACAAAAATATAAGAATATCAAAAATAATAATATAATAATAATAACAGCAATAATATAATATTAATAACGATAATAATAATATAATAATAATAACATATTAATAACAGGAATAATAATAACAAAAATAACAGTATAATAATAATATATTAATAATAATACCAACAATAATATATTAATAATAAAATATAGTATAATAATAATAAAATAATAATATAATAAAAGTATAATAATAATAATAAAATAATAACGATAATAACAGAAATATTCAACAATTATATAACAAAAATATTATAAAAACTTATAACTATAATAACAACAATAAACAAATAAAATTATCCATAATTAAAATAAAAAATACTTACATATTAAGAATTATCTAAATGTTTAATAATATGCTTCTCAATTAATGTAAATTCACAAATAATTTTAACATAAATAAATTTATGCAGCAAAAAAAATTTCTCACAACCCTCATCGAAAAAAGAAAAAATCTCTCCTCAAACAAAACCTTCTTTGTGTTTCTCACTGAACACTTATTTTTTACTAACTTGAGCAAAATATAAATAGAATGTGAAACATATAAAGGACCAATTTTTTTACATGTCGAACTTGCATTATTTCTTACCTGTAAAATGCAAGTTTCAACTTTTTTTTTTTTACATTCTATAAAGCGCAAGTTGCATTTTATTTGTTTAAAGAAAAAAGCGGGTTTTTAAAAGTTTGTTACATAACTGCATGCACTGCGTGATGTATATAAATTACTTGTGAATTATAATGAATTCAATTTCTTTCTGCCATTTTTTATCTTCTTTTTATCTTCTTTGATTTTTTTGTTTTGTTTTTTCTCTCTAGTTTTTCTCTTTCTCTCATTCAATAGAGATTAATGAGAGTTCATATCTCTTCTACCATGCATTTTAACACGGTGCGGTGAGTATGGAGAAGAGATAAGCACTCCGATCAACGAGATTGAAAGCAGAAGATCTGAATCCAACAATAACGTAGATTCATCGATGTTTATCTTTAGTCCGTTCTTTCTCTATCAATTTTTCTTTTCTTGAACACTTTGTTCAATAACAATGGCAGATCAATCCGTGGCTTCAACCAATTTAATGGATGCTCAATCAATTGCAAACTTCTTAAGCCAAATTTTTGCGATTCAGACTCACATTGGCAAAAGCTCAATTAGTCCCATGCAAGATCCAACAAGCCCTTTCTTCATTCATCCAAGTGAAAGCCCTGGTAAACCTCTAATTTTGACTATTTTGAATGCCAACAATTATAGCTCATGGAGTAGAGTAATGCTAATGGCTCTTAAATCAAAGAACAAATTGAAGTTTATCATGGATCAATCACAAAATCAAATGAAGATGATGCACTCTTCGAAGCATGGAAGAGATGCAATACCTACTTAGTTTCTTGGAAAAATCTGTCACTTAGTCCAGAAATTTCTAAAAGCGTCGTATGGAACAATGTAACCTTTGATCTTTGGAAGGATTTAATACATAGGTACTATCAAGGAGACAAATTTAGAGTGGCTGAATTACAAAAAGAAAGACTTCAATTGAGGCAAGGGGATGCGAGTATCACAACTTATTATTACCAAATTGAAATCAATTTGGGAAGACCTGAGTAATTTTCGACCAATACCAAGTTGCAATTCTTGCACTCAGGTATGCACATGTGGACTCAGAATAATGAGAGAATACATAAGTGAAGATCACACAACTCGATTCCTTAGAGGTCTTAATGACCAGTACGCAAGCGTTAGATCACAACTCATGTTGAAGAATCCTATGCCTTACATCAACACTGCTTTCTCCATGTTAACTCAGCAAGAAAGACAGTTCAATGACATGCAATAATCGAAAGTTTTCTTTAATAAAGCAAGTTCAGCTGATTCAGAAAGACCAGTACATCAAGACAGCAGTGATAGAAATAAAGGGAGAGACAATGGAAGAGGAAGGTCTCAGGCTACAGGAAGAGAACGAGGAAGAATGCAATGTACGTTTTGTGATAGGAAAGGCCACACCATCGATACATGCTACAAGAAGCATGGTTTGCCACCACACTTGAGGCAAAGGCAATTCAACAGCATTAATCACATTGCTGTTGAGACACCAACTGAGAAGAGAACTGATGATCTCATCACTAACAGCCCTAGCAGTTGTCTTTAGGAAGCTTATGATTCTTCACCATTTAACCTCACTTCTCAGCAAAAGGAAGCTACTACGATGATTCTCAAAGGACAAGAGGTTCAACAACATCCCCAAATCACAAACCAGGTTCAATATTCCCCAAACACCACTCTTTCAAACCAAGGTAAAGTCATTATTTTAAAATACAGCAGCAATATTTCATCCTTTGTCGCTGCAAAATCATCCCTGTGGGTCATAGACACTTGGGTTACATATCATGTAACTTTTGATTTGAGTGACTTTCAATCTTATCACCAAATCAATCCTATAGTTGTTAGAATGCCTAATGGAACCCACACAATTAGTAGCATTGTTGGCACAATTAGGTTTTCTAACCAACTATTTCTTTCAAATGTGCTATTTATTCTAAGTTTTGACTTCAAATTAATTTCGGTTTTAAAATTAACTAACGAACTAAAGTGCCAAATGCTTATAAATGATGCCATTTGTGAGATATAGGACCGACCTACTTTGAAGAGGATCGGAGTAGCTAAGTGTGCGGATAGACTCTATACAATGAATAGTTAAGTTTTTAACTCACGCAATCCTCATCATATGCATGACACACACAAATCACCAATCACTCTTGCTGCAGCTGTCATAATGGATGGCACCTATACTCAAATTAGCACTACATCATCTAATAAAGTTAATGCACTTTGGCATTCTCGATTAGGCCATGTACCTCTACATAGATTGCAAATAATGCATAAAATGTATCCCTTTATTGATTGTAGTGAAGGAATAAGTCCATGTCATTCTTGTCACTTAGCTAAACAAAAGAGATTACCTTTTGCTTATAGCACTTCAAAATCAAGTAACTGTTTTGATATGTTACATCTTGACATTTGGGGTCCCATATCCACTCTTTCAATTCATGGTTACAAATACTTTCTAACAATTGTCAATGATAAGAGCATATACACTTGGGTACACTCCATGAAAGCCAAATCTAAAACTTCTAAAATTATAAAGAATTTTGTCAAATTTGTACAAACTCAATTCAATAAAATTATGAAATGTTTAAGAACTGACAATGGACCTGAATTTTCTTTAAAATATTTTTATGCATCAAATTGAATCATGCATCATACATCTTGTGTGAAAACCCCACAACAAAAGAGAATAGTTAAGAGGAAGCATCAACATATCCTCAATGTGGCAAGAGCACTACTCTTCCATTCTTCTTTGCCAAAATGCTTTTGTAGTTTTGCAATTCAACATGCTGTACATTTAATTAATGTGCAGCCAAGCCAATTTCTTAAAAACAAGTCCCCATTTGAATTCCTTTTTAACAAAATTCCAGATTTATCAAACTTGAGAGTCTTTGGTTGTTTATCCTATGTCTCTACTCTAACTAATGCAAGAAGTAAACTTGATCCGAGAGCTAGGAAATGCATTTTCTTAGGATTCAAATAAGGGACTAAAGGTTTTACTCTTATGGATCTCAACTCCAAAAATATATTCACTTCAAGAGATGTAATTTTCTATGAATCTCAATTTCCATACTCAATAACATCTTGTACATCTCATGTTGACTCATTGCCTCAATATTCACCATATCTGCATAGTTCAGAAAATCATTCATTCGACCCATTCACTTATGACACTTATTATATCAGTGACACACACACACACCAGCGCCCCTGACTGCACAAACACCACTCACACCAAATTCACCAATTTCATCGCCACTAATCTCATCCTAAGAAAATCAAACTTCATAAAACACTCCATGCATTCATGACATTTCATACACACCCACTCCAATTGAAACAAGAAAATCAACCAAAATTAAAAGACCTCCATCTTATCTTCAGAACTACCATTGTAAGATAAATAGTGTTCCGAGGGTTACCTGAAACTATGGGTCGATCTTGGACGAGATCTGTGGTAGTGGCCAGAGCTGTCGTGTCTGACTTATTGGACTTGGTGGTGCTGCTGATCCTTCGTCACCGGAGGGTGGTGGTACCTGCAAGAGACTCCGATGCTTAAGTTAGCACGTGCTTTAGGCAAGTTTTTTGTGTAGAATCAGAGTATAAGTTATACTTGGGTGCTCCAACATATTTATAATGGTGTGGGGTGACCTTTCTAGAGATAAGTTAGTTATCTTATCTTATCTTCGGGTGAAGTCATCTTATCTTTTTAGGCCAATCGCCTTTGGATTGGGCTGTGTCCCTCTGCTTTGGGCCTATTTGGGCCTTTATAATGATTTGACCGAGCTCTTTAAGAGAGAGGTCGGTGGCCATCCAACCTTAAGAGGTCGGACGTTCCTGTCTGAAGTCAGTTCGGGACGCATAGCTCGACCCGTAGTATGAACAAATAGCACAGACACTATTGCCAACTCTCTTTGTAGGTACCCTATCTCAACATACATATCTTATGATGCACTTAGATCAATACACAAATCCTTCTCTTTGGCTGTTGCTACAACTGTTGTACCTAGTGATTATGGGGAGGCTGCTATTCATCCTTGCTAGAGAGAAGCCATCCAAAGTGAACTTGAAGCTTTGAAGAGAAATCAAACTTGGCGGATCATTGAAGCTCCCTAATGGCAAAAGAGCTATAGGTTGTAAGTGGGTGTTTCGAATCAAATTTCATTCTGACAGCTCAATCGAAAGATACAAGGCCAGATTTGTGGCCAAAGGTTTCACGCAAATAGAGGGTGTAGATTTTCTTGATACATTTAGTCCAGTCGTGCGCATGACCACGTTAAGGGTTGTTCTAGCACTAGCAGCAGCCAAGCATTGGCACATCAAGCAGTTGGATGTCAACACTGCTTTTCTACATAGTGATTTAAACGAAGAAGTCTACATGTCCCTTCCTCCAAGGCTGCAACACTCTGAAACTGGTTCCAATTTGGTATGTAAATTAGAAAAATCTCTCTATGGACTACGCCAGGCTAGCAGGTAGTGGAACTTGAAATTAACGGACACTCTCACCTCAGCTGGGTTCACAAAATCAGAATCAGATCATTTTCTCTACACTAATGTTACAGCTCAGGGTGTGACTATTATCATGGTCTATGTTAATGATTTGGTCCTAACCGGTGATGACATTCATGAAATTGAATCAACTAAAGCTTTATTTGATGACAAATTTAAGATTAAGGACTTAGGAAATCTCAAATTCTTCTTGGGTATGGAGGTTGCCAGAACCTCCCAAGGCATTCACTTGTGTCAACGCAAATATGCTCTCGACATACTCAAGGATTTTGGCTTCTTTAATTGCAAACCAGCAAACATACCAGTGGATTATACCTCTGCTTCAAAATTGTCAAAGGCAGAAGGGACAGTTGATGAGCGGATAATTTATACGCTTTTTGGCATTGTTTTTAGTATGTTTTAGTTAGTTTTTAGTATATTTCTATTAGTTTTTAGTTAAAATTCATTTTTCTGGACTTTACTATGAGTTTGTGTGTTTTTCTGTGATTTCAGGTATTTTCTAGCTGAAATTGAGGGACTTGAGCAAAAATCTGATTCAGAGGCTGAAAAGGACTGCAGATGCTGTTGGATTCTGACCTCCCTGCACTCGAAGTGGATTTTCTGGAGCTACAGAAGTTCAATTGGCGCGCTCTCAACTGCATTAGAAAGTAGACATCCTGGGCTTTCTAGCAATATATAATAGTCCATACTTTACCCGAGATTTGATAGCCCAAACCGGCGTCCCAAATCAGCTCAAAACTGTCCGGCGTTAAACGCCGGAACTGGCACAAGAATGGGAGTTAAACGCCCAAATTGGCACAAAAGCTGGCGTTTAACTCCAAGAAAAGTCTCTACACGAAAATGCTTCAATGCTCAGCCCAAGCACACACCAAGTGGGCCCAGAAGTGGATTTTTATGTCATTTACTCATCTCTGTAAACCCTAGGCTACTAGTTCTCTACAAATAGGACCTTTTACTATTGTATTTTTATCTTTCGACATCTAGTTCTTAGATCAGATCTTGGTTCTTCTGGTTCCCTCTCTGGGGCCGAAGCCAATGATCACTACTATCACTTATGTATTTTCAACGGTGGAGTTTCTACACACCATAGATTAAGGTGTGGAGCTCTGCTGTACCTCGAGTATTAATGCAATTACTATTATTCTTCTATTCAATTCGGCTTGTTCTTGTTCTAAGATATTCATTTGCACCCAAGAACATGATGAATGTGATGATTATGTGACACTCATCATCATTCTCACTTATGAACGAGTGCCTGACAACCACTTCTGTTCTACAAGCAAACAAGGCTTGAATGTTTATCTCTTGGATCCCTTAATCGGAATCTTCGTGGTATAAGCTAGAATTGATGGCGGCATTCAAGAGAATCCGGAAGGTCTAAACCTTGTCTGTGGTATTCTGAGTAGGATTTAATGATTGAATGACTGTGACGAGCTTCAAACTCCTGAAGGCTGGGCGTTAGTGACAGACGCAAAAGAATCAATGGATTCTATGCCAACCTGATTGAGAACCGACAGATGATTAGCCATGCCGTGACAGGGTGCGTTGAACATTTTCACTGAGAGGATGGGAGGTAGCCACTGACAATGGTGAAACCCTACATACAGCTTGCCATGGAAAGGAGTAAGAAGGATTGGATGAAGACAGTAGGAAAGCAGAGAGACGGAAGGGACAAAGCATCTCCATACGCTTATCTGAAATTCTCACCAATGAATTACATAAGTATCTCTATCTTTGTCTTTATGTTTTATTCATACATCATTCACAACCATTTGAGTTTGCCTGACTAAGATTTATTACTTGGACGACCCAGTACACTTGCTGGTTAGTTGTGCGAAGTTGTGATAAAGAGTTGAGATTACAATTGTGCGTACCATGTTGATGGCGCCATTGATGATCACAATTTCGTGCACCAACAGTGCTGGCCAATCACACTCCTTATCGGCAATTAGTTGGACGTCTCTTATACCTTACGAATACTAGGCCAGATATTGCTTATGCAGTGGAAAAACTTAGTCAGTTTATGGATTGTCCAACTAATATTTATATGCAAGCAGCACAAAGGGTTTTAAGATATTTGAATGGTTGTCCATCAACTGGTGTTTTCTTTTCAGCAACAAATGATCTAAAACTTACTGGATTCTCAGATGTAGATTGGGCTACATGCGCAGACACTCGGAGGTCAATCACTAGCCATTGTTTTTATCTTGGGAGCTCATTGATCAGTTGAAAAGATAAGAAACAAAGCATAGTGGCGAGATCTTCATCCAAAGTGGAATATAGAGCTTTAGCCCTTGCTACATGTCAAGCTCAGTGGTTGAGTTACATCATGCACGATTTAGGAATGCCTTTGAAAGAACCTATAACCTTGTTTTGTGATAATAGATCAGCTATACATATTACAACAAATCCCATCTTTCATGAAAGAACTAAGCATATAAAAGTGGACTGTCACATAGCCAGAAATCAACACCTCTCTGGTTGGACACATTTGATGCCAGTATCCTCATCTAATCAGCTTGTTGATTTTCTTACTAAGGCTCTTGCATAAGATCCCTTTGCATCTAACATTGGCAAACTAGACCTCTTAGACATACACAGACCTAGCTTAAGGGAGGCTATACCTTGAGTCTTAGTTTGAGAGAGGCTGTAATTGTAGTAGACAAATATTGCAGCGTAATCAAACTAGTCATAGTTAAATTAGTTAGTGATTATTTATGCAAGCTAGCACTAGAGTTTGTTAGAAAAGTTAGTAAACTAGAAGATTACGTTTTTGAAAGTTTGTTATACAGCTACATGCACTGCGTGATGTATATAAATTGCTTGTGAATTATAATAAATTCAATTTCTTTCTGCCATTTTTGTATCTTCCTTTTATCTTCTCTGATTTTCCTGTTTTGTTTCTTCTCTCTAGTTTTGCTCTTTCTCTTGCTCTTTCTCTGCTCTTTCACTCATTAAATAGAAATTGATGAGAGTTCATATCTCTTCTGCCATGCATTTTAACACGGTCAATGAAGTAAAACTTATCTCGCGTATGGTGACATGTTTCCTCTCTCCAATGCATGCTGATTCTGCATCAATACATACTGCAGATTGCATTATGATACAAAGTATAACCTATATTTTACAAGTCTGTTACATAATAGATCCATATTTTTACATAATACACCATGATACAATAAGATTAGATTACAGTATTTTTTTATCTATTCTAAAATTAATTTATGGACTTTTGTCCAAGATGCATATAAAAAATTTAATTGAAAAAATAAATAAACTAAATTATCTAGTAAAAATAATTTTTTAGAATTTCTATTGAAAACTATATATAGTGCCCAATTAAAATTTGTTGAAAACTAATTTAGATATTTATTTATTTATTATTGATAAAGACTCCACGATTTTTAATCAAATCTTCATTTTTTTTTTTTTTACAAATTCATAAATATTTCTTGTCATTTTATTTTAATAATATATCCCTAGCAAAAGTGATTTTGTGTGCACAAGTAAGAATTATTAAGGTTCTACCTTACCACCATCACATCAAAGAAGGCTGGAGCCACATGCGCTTGTGTTTTATTTATTTATTCATCCTTCCTTTTTGTTTTTCACCTTTGACTTCAAATTTTGTTCTTCTTCTTCTAATTTTTTTTTCCATCTACTATATAAATTACTACCACTAGCTATATTTCAGCTTTTGCTTTTGTGTTCCCACCAGCAGGAAGTTTCTGTCATCATGATTCATGAGTGTAACAGAACAAGTTCTGCTTCTGTAACATTGCAGTGTCACAAAGACAGTTAGACAAGAAGAACCAAACAGCTTTGCATAATAACCTTGTGATACACCCAAGAGTTTTTCCAGCACTCTTGCAAATTAAGGATAAAATATATAGTTATTTTATATTTTTAATTTAAAATTTTGATTCAATGAAAGTTGTTATGTTAGCCTTAATATTTAACTCTAAATAAATTAAAAAATACTATGTATTATATAGTAAAAATTAACTACTAAATTATTTATTATATACTTGTGTATAAATTTATATGTATTTAATTTATTTTCAATAAGTATTTCATATTTTAACAAAAATTATACACACAAGACTGAATTTGTGACTAATTTTTAATATATTGTTAATACCTAATACGATTGAAATAAATTAAAAAAAGTTAGGTGTTAACTTTTTTATAAAAAAAATAATAATCTAAGAATGTACCATGTATATATATAAGAATCTCGTTAGGGAGCCAATTAAATTTGTACAATGTGTATAATGGACTATTTATTTGATCTAATATGAGTTAAAAAAATGAAAATTTAAGATAAAATACTATTAATTTCTCAAACCAATACACACATACTATCCAGAATAATCATCCATATACTAAGATAATAAACATCTGATATCCTACTGAATCGAACATTCCTAAACACCATTATACACATTGTACATATACTCCATTGACTCCTTATACTTTCTCTATATATAATTACATCGAATTTAGTAAAAATTAGTGTAGTTAAAAAAAAAAAGTGAAGAAGACAATGTTAGATGATGGTGCCATTTTGTTCAAAATTTCCATGCATGTTGGACCCTGTCGTATTATAAAATAAGTGTGACATTCTATAAAACACTCCGCTTGGGGAAGAAGGAAGATACTTGGGTACCCCAACAAAGATACATGTGAAAAAACAAAACTTTGTTTTCTTTGGGATGTGTGTGATTTAAAAAATTGACTCTAAAGCCATTGTATTCATTCTAGTGGCTTCAAGCAAATTAAAATCTTGGTCTAATACCTTTTCTTCTTTCTTTCTTTTTTGTTTTTCCCTTGAAAAGAAGTGCTAATTGCTTGATTTGACCTTAAGACTCTTTTTCTTAAACAAATCTCGTTTCAACATATATGATGATAATTTATTATTATTACTATTATAATCAAATAGACATGCAAATTCTTACTTTTTTTTTACAAAAAAAAATCATTTTTCACTCTTTTATTAATGATCAAAATTAACTTGACAAAAAATGATAAATAAGTTTTGACTTTTTGTCTCGAAGACAAACAAATTTTTAATTAATTGAAAATATAAAAAAAAATTATTCACTTTTTAAAATACGAGACATTTAAATTTTTTCAGAAAATCTATTTGTTTTTATATATTTTAGACAAAAAATTTAAATATTTCATATTTTATAAAGTGAGAGATCTATTTATTTTTGAATCAGTGAAGAATCTATTTTTTATTTTTAATTAGTCAGATACTTATGTATCTTTGAATTATAAAATTAAGAATTTATTTATCTTTTTTTCTTAATTTTATTATTTAAATATTTTAAAAAAATGAGTTTAATCTTCATTTGTTAGCTTATTTTTTCATAAAGATGAAATTTGACTATTAATCTCTATTCTCTTTCAACCAACATTATGTGTATCATTGGGATCAAAAGCACAATCGTACACAATAAAGCGAAGCAACTAATGGCCTATTTTTGTTCTTGGGTTTAGAATTTAGATACACCTGCAACTGTAATACACTTTTGCTTCGATTTCAGGACAAAAGATCTTACTTTGTTCATTGATCACCTAAGTGTAGTAGCTTTGGAATCAAAAGAAAGAAAAATGGAATGGAGGGCCTAATCAATAATAATCTCCTTTCACTCATTCACTTGCCCTCTTCATGCATGTGGGTCATAATGTCACTTTTTGAAGGGATGTATCATTTGTACTATTTATATATATAGGTGGATATTATTATGAAATTTTTTTAATTGTTTTATATAAAAATATTTGTTTATTATTATTAGATAATAAATGATAGAATTTAATTTTAAAATATTATAAAAATATTATTTTTTAAAAATGTAACTAGACAAACAAAACATATTTTTAACACAAAAATTTTTATAAAAAAATATTTTTAATATTTTCATTTGAGTAGGTACTTTATATATATTGGATACTTAATCAAAGTTTATAACTACTCATAGAAGTTCCATGTACACATGCAAAAAAAGAACATAGCTAAAATGAAGCTTACAAATCTAATTAGTTACATATTATTTTTTCATTATTTATTAATTAATATGAAACTATTTAACTTGTACCAATATAGAACTATGGCAATGGATGGTTCAATAATATTATAATTTTTTATTGGCAATATATGAGTATTAACAATAAAAAAAAGAACCTAGGTTCTTCTCCAACGGGCTTTAGCTCCGGGTCCCTACCAAAAAAACAAACATGTCCATATCCTAAGGCAAAGATTGGGCGACTCACATCACATGACAATATCACTTCTCTTTCATTTATTTGAAAAATCAAGTGAAGAAGTAATATAATATTTATACTTATTTTTATCCTTCTATTGATTAAATAAAAAATTATATCTCATATATGGAATAACTTGTAAAGTTCATGTAAAATAAATTTATTTCCAATCTGATAGTAAAAAATTATATTTAAAACTTTAATTATATTCATACAATTGTAATTGCGGCTGGAATATTACTGTTAACATTACAATAACAATTATATTTCTTTAATATATATGTTTTATATTTTTTACAATATTTTTTAATGTGATAGACTAATAAGAATTAATCTATTACATATATGATTTATATTTAAAGTTAAATAATAAATTATTGTATAGATAAACTGAAAGTCAAACTTTTAATATTGGTTTAAGTAGACAAATATACTTTAATGGTTGATTTATAAAAATAATGGTTTTGTTAGGTAGACAATGAATTTTGTAAACAACGTGAATAATAAGTTTTAAAAATGACTCAATAAAATAAAAAAATAATCTACTTCCAAATTACCTCCTAAACTTTAATATTATGATAACTATCAATTGAATATCCAGTCATTATTAACTGTGTATAAATAAATCGAATCAAAAAAAATAATTATCCAATTAAAAATAATAATCATAATCATTTGCATACCTATTGAATTGAACATCCAACATACCTATTATTCACATTATTTAATATTCTCATTATTTACCTCTACTTTTTCTAAAAATAAATCACAATATATAGTTTTCCCGCACTGGCTATAACAAAAATGTTATCACAATTTAAGGCTATAATTGCATAAACAAAGCAAAATAATTATACAAACCATTTTCCATCATAATCCTTGTACCTTGTTCATATTCATTTTCATCTTCCTATATATACTTGTCAAAATGGACACAACGCCCCCTACATACCCAAGATTATTAGAATATAACACACTATATCTACTACCATAGCAAAAAAAAGCACATGGATTGCATTGATCCAAGTGGTAACACCATCACATGTGCATCAATAGAAGAACAAGGCTCATCTTCAAACCCAAACAACAAGAGGAAGAAAGGTAATGCTATGAACAACAATAAGAAGAAGAACAAGGGAGTGATGAAACTCTCAACTGACCCACAAAGTGTGGCAGCAAGAGAAAGAAGGCACAGAATCAGTGACAGGTTCAAGATCCTTCAGAGCATGGTCCCTGGTGGCAGCAAGATGGACACTGTTTCTATGTTGGAAGAAGCCATTCACTATGTTAAGTTCCTCAAGGCTCAGATTTGGCTTCACCAAACTTTGATGATGAACTATGATCATGTGGATAACAACAACAACAACAATAATAATAATGATAATAGTATAAATGATCAGTGCTATTATTATTGTTACCCTGCTGATCAGGACATTGTTGTTCCTCTTCATCAGCAACAAAATGTTTCTCCATCAGTTTTTGAGACCTTACCGGAGCTACCATTATCTCAGTGTTGCATTCAAGGTGATGAAGCCACTACCAATATTGATGCTTCTGTTTTGAAAAATTGGTGGCCACCTTATTAATCTCTTAATTAATTTGTAATATGATGATTAAATTATAGTGTTTTATTTTATCTTTGTGGGCTCGTGATATATATGGTAATGTAGTGAGAGCTGCTTAGTTCTTCACATGTAATTGTTTTGTGTTGATGATGTTGGTGTCTTTTACTATCTATCACAAGCACCTCACTTTCAGTGCATTTATGTTTGGCTATGGCTAGCTATTAATTATTCAGAACAAATTAATTATGTGAATTAAGAGAAAAAAATAATTTGTTATTAGTGTCAATGAGATATATAGCATATCATGGTCTATGGTGTTTAGAGACTTCTATGAGATATCTTTGCGGCTAAAAAAGTATGCTAGAATGTGTGAATTTCTCACACATACGGGCTTTTTTGTAATTGTCTAAAAATATGAGGACTGGTTTACAAAATGGCAAGAACAGATGGATCGATTTGAATTTTTTTCAATTCATACATAAAGAAATTGGTGGGTGTGATTTTAATATGTGAATTTTTTTATTTTTTAAAAACACAATTCTCGGGATCTTTTAAAATCTTTTAATTTCTCAAACTAAAAATAGGTGGGTGCAATTTTCATTTAAAAATTTTTTTTCACGAAATTCAGTTGCGAATTTTTTTTGGCATAAGAAATGGGGCGAAACCGTGGCCCATATACCTCGATTACACCATAATTACAACCCATTAGAAATTCACTTGTATATCTTTGCTTTTTTTTTTTGGTGACTATATATCTTTGCTCTGGGATACTAAAAAGAAAATTGTTACTTTTACAGTTTTTTCTAAATTTTACAAGTAATAATTAAATTAGTTTTTCGATTTATCAATTTTAAAATATCAATCGATTTAAATTTTCTCTCTGATCGATCAATAAAAATTAATATAAAATATTAACCGACACAAGATAAGATGTATTTCAATTTCTAACCAAAAAAAGATTAATTTAATAATGAGATAGTAATTGATAAATTATTTTAGTTATTATCTCTATTAGCAACCAATTTAAAAAATATTTTTTGCTATTAAATAATTACTGGATATTACTTCACAACCTTAATTAAATGTTTTAATTTTTTTTCCAAAGTTACACAACTCATCTTATATGGTTTATATTTGCAAAATAACTCAACATTATTTTATTACCAAATTTTCAAATAATTCATTTATTATTTGTATAATTACATATTCAAATTTCATAATACAAATATAATCTAAAGAGACTTACTTGCTTATATATTTTATACCATGTTAACTTGTCTAATAGTATGGGTAAGTATATATAAAAAGAGTACCAAGAAGTAGTAGCCTATTAGGTATTTTTAAGGTATTTAACAGAGTACTAGATAGTACTAAGTGTTTTTCAATACATTAAACAAATCTTCTTATAAATTATTCTAACATTTATCTTTTTTTCTTAATTCTTATAATAAGAGAAAAAATGCAAGAATATTAATTAAAGATGTTCAAGAGAGTAAATAGCAATAAAGAGCTGCTAATGAGAAAAGAGCCGAATCTTTAAAATAGGATATTGCAAAAAAAGTAATGAGGATTTTTGTTAACCATCATTGTTGTTAGAATATATCAGGATAAGTGAGCAGATAAGGTAGAAGGAAAGGAAAGAAGGATGATGGCACTATCAGTGAGCAGCGTGGTGAAGAGTCTCTACTTCTCTGGCAATCACAGCCGCAACCACAACCGCAATCACGGCCCCAATCACAACCACTCCTTGAAACACAACAAACAACATTCATTTTCGGTTTCGGCCTCTCTAAACCCATCGCCGTACATTCCCAAATCCAAACCCCCACAGCAGCAACAACTCTACCAACCCTTCCGACCACCGCCTTCGCCGCTCCCCTCGCAGTTTGCCACCCTCGACACCGCTGGCCGCATAGAAGTTCTCGCCAACCGCCTCGGCACATGGCATGAGTACGCTCCCCTTATCTCCTCTCTCATCCAAGATGGCTTCACCCCTCCCTCCATTGAAGAGCTCACCGGTATATCCGGCGTCGAGCAGAATCGCCTCGTCGTCGCTGCTCAGGTCCGGGAGTCACTCCAGCAGTCAAATACTGACCCCGACGTCCTTTCTGCCTTCGATACTAGCGGCGCTGAGATTCTCTACGAGATCCGCCTCCTCAGTGCCTCCCAGCGCTCTGCAGCTGCCCGTTACATAGTGGATAATAAGTTCGACGGAAAGGGCGCTCAGAATTTGGCGCGCGCTATGAAAGATTTCCCTGGCAGGAGAGGGGAGAAGGGTTGGGAGAGCTTCGATTACACTCTTCCCGGAGATTGTCTCTCTTTCATGTATTACCGGCAGAGCAGGGAGCACAAGAACCCTTCTGATCAAAGAACTTCTGCTTTGGAACAGGCGTTGAAGGTTGCCGTCACAGAAAAGGCGAAGAACACGGTTCTGGAGGAGTTGAAGGGGGAAGGAGACGGGAATGAAGAAAAGGAGGACGAGGTCGGAAGAGCTGTTCTTGTGCCGGTGGTGAGGTTAAAGTACGGCGAGGTGGCGGAGGCTACCTCGGTTATTGTGTTGCCAGTATGCAAGGCGGAGAAGGGAGAAAATGAGGTTATGGAGGCACCGTTTGAGTGCAGGAGCGAGGGTGAATTCGGGGTCGTGAGGGCAGAGAAAGCGTGGGGAAGGTGGGTGGTTTTACCCCGGTGGGAGCCGGTGGCGACCGTTGGGAGAGGAGGAGTTGTGGTTTCATTCGTGGATGCGAGGATTTTGCCGTGGAAGGTGAATAAGTATTATAAAGAGGAACCTATTTTGGTAGTGGCCGACAGAAATAACACGGAGGTAGTTGCGGATGATGGGTTCTATTTGGCTAAGGTTGATGGTCACGATGATTTAATGGTTCAGAGGGGTTCAGCATTGAAGGAGAATGGCGTCAAGGAAAGTTTAGGAACGGTTGTATTGGTTGTTAGACCTCCCAAGGATGACACTGATGATCAACTCAGTGATGAAGACTGGAACTGATCCATTCATCATCGTTTCAAATTTCAGATTTTGTTATCATAATTTTACTCTATTTGTATAAGCTTTTTAGATGGATTTAGCTGTATTCTTTTGTTTTCTCTTGTGCTTTTATCATATATATTTATAAGGCAAAAATAAAGCAGGATCAATATTAAAAAAAATTCATCTTAATATATTTTAATAATTGTAATATTATAATATATTAAGAGAGATTTTTATTTTCTTTATTGTGGTATGTGTTAATGAAAATTCTTCTAGTAAGAAGAAACTATTCATTATAGAGATTTAATAAGAAGTTATTTACTATAGAGATTTAAGAAGAGTACTTCAAGAAAAACTCAGTCTTTTGTATGTGAGTGAATAATGTATACTATATATTATATATATATATACAATCTTTTTTTTTATGGGCTAGATATTATTTCTACATGTTCTGTAGATTAATTTAATGCCAAAACCAATGTACATTTAATTAATTATTTAAATGACTGGTCAATTAGTTATGTACTAAAATAATTCACATTTTAAAAGACTAACTTTATCAATTTAAATTAAAAAATGTAAACATTAAAAAAAAGTTAAAATATGAGAAATCAAAATTTGATTATCCTATAAAAGTTAACTACATTTATATCTTTTGAGTACTTATTTATTTTTTTAGTTTATTTTTTCTCCCTTATTTGACATTTTTTTTTATTTTTGATTATTCTATTATTGTGCTCTTTTATCAATTTTTTATATCGTTATTAATATCTTTTCAAAAAATTTACATACTTTTTACACATATAAAATTACCATAATTTTAAAAAATGTCATTTTTGGATATAATAAATAGAGGCGTACATATAATACATTCAATTAAAAAGAACATTTGATTATGCTTCTATTTAAAAGGTTTATTCTTTAAATTTATGATTTTTTAAATATTTTGAATAGATTACCAGAATTAAAGATCATATAACAAGTTATTTTGGAGTAAGAAGAACTACCCAAGTTACTGTGAAGGAAGTAAACAAGTTAGATGAGAATTTTTGATAGAAGATTGCTATGAAACGGTAAATTTTATAATTTGTATCATTAATTAGTTATTATTAGTATTTTTAATGGTGTGATATTTTATTTAATAGTAAGATTATTTATTTTTCTTTTATTGGTTAAGTGTTAGTCAAATTTTAATAAGAGTGCTGGTTTCCTGTATTTTTTCTTTTTTAATAATTATTTTAAAAAACAAAATGATAGTAAATTAGATGAATAGAAATAATACAAATAATTAATTTCTAAAAAAAATATCAATAATATTAATAAACGTAGATAAATTAGTTTAAATTAAAATTTTTTATTCTAATTATAAAAAATAATCTAAAGATAATATATCTACCTTTATTATCCTAAAAGTTTTATTAGTACTATTATTTTTAAAAATGTCTATCTGAAAGATAAATTTTTAAAAATTTATTTATCACTTTAAATTACCACGTTATCAACCTAAATTTCTTGTTTCCACAGATGACATTATGACAATCACATTGTTAGATGACAATGACCAGGAGTTAGGCTCTCTTCTCTTATTCCAGACACTAATATTAGTCTCTTCTTTAATATTATAGTAGGTGGTCTTTTTGTTGTACAAGTCCAGCCTCCTGCTTTTTAAAATTTTCAGAGACGTGAGTGAATTTCTGATTATGTTTATTTATATTTTTTTATAATTTATTTTAATTTAGTATTTTAGAATTATTTATTTAAATTTCTTTTCTAGAATTCTTAATTATTAATTTTAGCTTTTGGATTTTGGTAACCTAATACGTGCTTTCTTCAGTAACTTGGCTCAAAATTAATCTTGTGTATTTAATTGCTATGCCCTGTGCTGTGCTGCTTTGCATAATAAGAGAACCATATGACTGCTATCCTTAAATAATTTTATTATTAATAAAAACACATTCAAATTTTGTTATTAATAAAAATATTTTCAAATAATTTAAAAATGTAATAGATTTTGTATTTTTTTAAAATTATTTAAGAATATTTTTATTAATAAAAAAATTTAGATATATTATTGTCAGTAACGAATATAATTTTTGTAGTTTATCCTATTATTAATTACAATCAATTTATTAATCTATTTACATAAGTTTCGAAATTCAAATTTTAATTTATATATATAACAAACACATTAATAACAAATTCTTAGATAGAATTTCAATAACGATAAAAATAAAAAAAATATAACTTAATTACTTTTGTTATATTTTTTTATTTGTTATAATTTACAGTGATGTAAATTCTTAAAATATTTTTTTGTAAAAAATTTTACTTGTTGAAAATTAACTAGATTCATAATTATAAGAATTAAATTTATAAACAAATATTCTATTATTTGCCGTTTTTTATTTTTCGGGAATGTTACACATCCATGTAACCATGTAACTAAGTTGGCCCAACACAAAAAAAACTCAATACCATTAAATGAAACGTAAAATACACGCGCGTCCAATACACACGAAATCGCCCAACGCTTCTTTTCCCCACGCTTCTTCTTCTTCTTTTCACGCTCGTTTACGCACGAAGCTATTCTTCTTCTTCGCCTTCTTCTCCGCATTCCTCCTTTTCCTCCTTTTTCACATTACTTCTTCTTCACGTGTTTTCTCCTTAGCGTTGTTGTTGCTGCTGTATTTTTTTATCTTTTCCTCCTTCTCTCTGGGGCGGAAGAAGAGTTTTGAATAGTACAGAATGAAGTACTCATGGTGAACCGAAAACAATACAAGTGTATAGTACTGAGTGAACAAAACATAATCCATTATATAAAATCAAATTCAAACAGCTTTCTGCAGAATGAACCGAACACAGTACTCATGGTGAACCGAAAATAATACAATTGTATAGTACTGAGTGAACGAAACATAATCCATTTTATAAAATCAAATTCAAATAACTCTGCCTACAATTTACATATTATCAATTCAATTCAATTCAATTCATTACACCTCCATCCATTTAATTCAATTCAAATTAGCAATTGCATTCCATTCAATTCGATTCAAAATTGAATAATCCAAACCTCCATCCCTGTTTACCAAAAAATTAACGCTGAACCCTAAACCCTAAACTCTAAATACTAAAACCAGAACCCTGAATACTGAATCCTAAACCCATAAACCCTAAATCCCTAAAACCCTAAAACATAAACCCTAAACCCTGAACCCGAACCCTGAACTCTAAATCCTGAACGCTAAACCCTAAACCCTGAACCTGAACCCTAAATATTGAACTCTGAACCCTAAATGCTAAACCTTAAACCCTGAACCCTACCATAAACCCTAAACCCTACCGTAAACTCTAAACCCCTAAAACCCTGAACCTGAACCCTAAATCCTAAACCCCTAAACCCTAAACCCTCAACCCTCAACTATGAACACGGTGAACTGAAACTAATACCCGGGGCGAACCGAAAGTTTGAAACACATTGAACCCTGAACCCATAAACCCTAAAACCCTAAACTCTGAAACCCTATCGTCATTTTTTTGTTGTTGTTGCTGTTGTACTTTTTTGTCTTTTCCTCCTTCTCTCTCTGGTGAAGAAGCAGTAGAAGGTGAGGAAAAAGAGTTTTGAATAGTGCATAATGAACCGAATACAGTACTCATGGTGAACCAAACATAGTACTCATGGTGAACCGAAATTTTAGTTATGGTGAATCAAAATTTTAATTATGGTAAAACAATTATATAGTGCTTAGGGAAGAAAACATAACATATTGGTCTATTTTTTGTTAGACTCCTTTCTACAGACTGAACCGAAAACATGAAAGTGATGAACCACCTCTTTAGTACTTACCGAACCGAAAAGTTACTCACATTTACTCAGAGTTACTCACAATTACTCACAGTTACATATTATCAATTTAATTAAATTCAATTCAGATGTAGATCACCTCAATCTATTCAATTCACTTCAAATAAAATAGAAATTTCATTCCATTAAATTCGATTCAAAATTCAATAATCCAAACCTCATCAAATTGATGCGTTTGAGAAGAATCATCAAAATTGCACTCATTCAACTGATTTAAAGTTGATTCATTCATTGTTTCAATTCAAAAGTGCAGATCGAAGAAGAAAACGAAGAAGAAGATGAACGATGAAGATAATTGCGTTGAATCAATCCAGATCCATAATGCAGAGAAGAAAAACGCGAAAGAGAAGAACAATTTTACGTTGTATGAAAAAATTTACGTTGAAAAACATTGATAACTCAAAATAAAGATTCGTTATCTAGGTTATAAGAGGCGCGTGTAAAACTAGCAAGGGTGTGGGGTGTGGAATGTGGAGTAAAAAGTTACATGAATACCATCCATGTAATTTTAGATAGATGTAAAGCTTTTTCTTTCTTCTTTTAGGAGTACCTTTGATGGAAGAAGGAAGCCAAGGCGCATAGAGCATTAGTAGTTTTGTAAATTCTAGGGGTGTGCATGGCCCGGCCCGGCCCAAAGATCCGGCCCGATTTCGAACACTTTTGAGACTAATTTGGTGTGATTTTATTGGGTCTAGGGTCGGGTATGGGTCTCAAAAATAGACCCGGTCATTATTTCGGGTCGGGTCCGGACCATAACTCGGGTCACCCGAAATCGGTCCGGTGGCCCGGTCATCATACACAATTAATATTTTGTGTTATTAGTGATGAATGATGGTTATTATTATGTGAAATTTAAGTATTGTAAACCTTAATATTTTGTATTACTAGTCATTATATATAAGACTATAAGTTAATGTTTTATATTTAAAATGCATAAGACTTTAGACTAATGCATAATCTTATGTTATTTGTATTGATTTAAATATTTGGTGTTATTAGGCAATATTAGTATTGATTATGGTTAAGCTTTAATTTTAGAGAAAAGTTGGTTCTTATTATATTTTTCTAAGTGAATTTTACCATGTCAAATAATAGTTGGAGTCTTGGAAATTTGGATATTTTTACATGCTAACTTACAAGAAGGTATCAACGTAATATAATGTTAACAGCCCAATTTTCACCCGATTTTTACCCGATATAATCGTGATCTGAAAGTGTATAAGTTTCATCGGATCTAGGGTCAGGTTCGGGTCTAATAAATAGGCCTGATATATATTTCAGACCAAATTTAGGTCACATCAAACCCGGTTTCACCCGATTCATGCACACCGATAGTAAATTCTTTTCATCAGGTCAGAATCATTTATAAGTTATAACTTCCACTAAGCAGACCCGACCAGGAAAAGATTCTACCCATCCCAATCAGAGACACACCCAGTCGGGCAGTCCCCAACCCGGTTCTAACCAGCGCCATGGTCGCTGATGAGAGATGAATCTCCTCCTTGAGGCGCCGTTCTGTTTCCGACGAAGCCATTCCCGCTGCGACGCCGTTCCGCGCCTAGGGGCTGCTCTTGAATTTCCACCATCTTCAAATTCAGTTTGATTCAGGTAATGACCTCTTCCGATAGGTGTTTTAATATGACTAGTTGAGCCTAACAGAACACATACATCAAGGTTCATATTCTTGAGTGACCACTGATAGAAGGGAATGTACTCAGTAGAGGCATGTGCAAAAACTGCATCATGTATTAATAACAATAGTGGTGCTACTCTTGCATCCATTAATGCATTGTTTGTTACATTGTCCCGGGAGCCAGGAATGTAATACGACACTTGTCTCATCAAACACTGCTCCTTCCCTTCATGTCAAATCCCATTCTGTTTGAACCAAAATAATACATGCTTGCTACTATTCTTCCTTTCCCTTGAACCATGAACATTAAGTTGAAAAGAAAGCAAAGCAATTTCTTCTTTTATGTTCAAAGTTGATGCCATAATTGACATTAATCAGGTAACGGTAGACTCAACAGTTTTTCACCTTTGGCTGCTCTGGAAAGTCAGAATGTCGAGTTCAAGGTTTTTATTCAGTAATGGCATTCTATCAAACACCTTAGATACACCACCAGTCAAACTCTTCTTAGAAGCACAACCAGGTATATGCATTCACAGTTGCTATGAATCTTATTAAATTATGGCTCTTTTCGACACTGATTCAGCGGAACTCTGATCCAGGTGCTTACACAACATCACGTACTCATAACAATGCCTCGTGCTTCTTGTTTTGGGAGAGACACATGAAAAGACTTTCAGAATCCATACGAATTCTATCAACGCTGGCTCCTCATCTTCTATTTAAATCTAATAATTCTGCGATTGCGCCACCATCATGGACAACCTTGCCAATATGGCAACCCACTCTACAAATGCTTGTTGATGATTCGATGCAAAAGGTTATGCCAATTGCAATAAAGGAGAGGGTTGATTGTCAAGAGCTGGCTGTTACAACTCTTGTGAGTGGTAATTTGGAGGAATTGAATGCATGTGAGACTATAGATGAGGACAGAGTTGGTAAAATTCTTGATGTGCATGTGCATATTGAGACTTATGTGCCTCCTGCATTTGGTATTCTGGGAAATGGTGCACATTTGGCTTTGGCAGGCTATGGGAGGCATGTTGCAATTGCAAAATATTCAGATTGGGTAAGGTCAGTTATGTCTTCCCAATTAGGATCATTATTGTTATCAATCTCTTCAATTGGCCATGCACCTACTCGCACTGTATCCTTTCATTTTGACTATTTAAAAGTGCCATACACATTTTCTAGCTGAATCAGTGTTTATATTCTTTCAAATAATTAATTTGAAATTGTGTCTACAATGCAGGATAAGGAAGAGTCTGGAAAAGCTCAGGCCTCCTTCAGTTACAGAACTGTTGCTATCTAATGATGGTAATCACATACTTGAAGGTTGTGTCACAAATTTTTTTGTTGTTTGTTGCAAGGTGAGCATGATTTTGAATATGGCTTATTATATACTAGCTTATATTCTTTGTACCTTTTTTTTTATTAGAATTCCTACAGCCTACTTTGCATCACCTCCACAGCTTGAACTTAATGTTGTTTATTCCTGTGTGGTTGGGTTGCATGTAGTATCATACTTTAGGATTCTAATTGAGCCTTTTAAAAATGAGTTTGTTGTAGTGCTAAACTAACACAGTAAGCTTTGTTCAGAAGATATTAGTTGCATGTACTTCCTGAAAACCGTTTGGTTTATATTATAGTCCTTTGCTGGATGGTAATTTTCTAATTTTCAGTGTGACTATACTTTCTTTTGGTTATACTGATGAATAAAAGGAAGTCAATGAGTTTCAAGCCTTTATTCATGACTTTCTCCTCTTTTTCTGCCTTTTTTCTTTTATATCTATTTAAAACATTTTATAGTTTAAAACTTGTGGAACATAAATTTTACTTTCGCATTCTAGTTGTGGATCACATGCATGTATTCATTCCCTGCTTTATAATAGGGTCAGGATTCAGATGATAAGGCCAATGGAAACAAATATCCTTTTGAAGTACAGACTGCTCCTTTAAGTGACGGTGTTCTTCCAGGAATAATACGCCAAGTAGTTATTGAGTATGATTTAATTATAGATCGACTAATATCCTTTGCTGCTTTATTTTCTTAAACCATAAAGCGACTTGGCATTTTGTAGAAATTTTAGTAAAATGAAATTGGAAAGATTGTATCTTCAGGAAGATCAAACACAGGATGGAAGTAAAGAAAAAAAATGGGAATAAAAAAAAAAATTTAGTAGTGATTGAGCCATTGAGGTCTGATTTGTATTATGTGAGCAGAGTATGTAGGAGTGAAGGTATCCCAATTCGAGAAGTTGCTCCATCATGGTCGGAACATGGAATCTGGGAGGAGGCATTCATCACAAGTATCTGTCTCTTTTCATTTGTTCTTTTTAGTGTTATTGAAGATGGAATTCAACTACCTAAGATTAGCATAAGCTGTTGTAAAATAATTTTCTTTAAGAGATGTGGATGTCAATTACATTCTAGGAACTAATGTGGCTCAGATGAAATATGTCTAACTTCTTAAATGCATCCTGAATCTGAATGGTTGAGGCTTCTGATATAGTTATTCATTCACCGAGCAGCACTGTCTAAAATAGTTATTCCAAGCCACCAGTTTTGATATGAGACATCATGACATGTCTCTTCAAATCATCAAGCCTTTCTAAAGTAAAATGTGTTGTAATAAGGAAGAATTGCTTTCAATTTTTATTCTTATATATAGCTATCCAGATTCCAAATATAAATGTACCCAGCAAGTTTGTTTTCTTTAATTTCAAACGTTAACTTGGGAACTAATGATGTTGTAGGTGGCTTGAGGATTTTGCAACATGTCGAAAGTATTCAGGTTCCAACAGAATGGCAATCAATCCATTCCAAAACATGGAAGGATATATCATGGACAAAGAAGCAATTTCAGGTGGCTTTTTCTCCTTTGCTACAAGCTGCAATTATATTAAGTTCAATTAAGATTTTCTCACTTTGAGTTACTGCAGGGTAGACCAGGGATGATCACAACTATAATTCAAGTAAGTTTATTTACTACTGAAAAGATCCAATAATGCTTAAAGCTTTACTTTTGTTTCTGAATTATTTGCAATCTGAAAACCAACAAGCTCATTTTATTTTGACCAGGAAAAGATTATGGAAAAAGCAACTCTTGAAGGGTATTCAATTAGCAATATATGCAAACGGTGAAGATCCATTGAAATGAAGATGCTGGCCCTTCTATTCTTCACCTCATTAGTTTGTCCTAGTGCTGATAAATAATGTATTGTATTCTTGGTTCAATAGGCAGAAAAAAAAATGTGATCTAATATCTATTTTATTGCTCGGAACAAAATAATGAATATATAGGTAATCTTTGTATTTTCACTATTTTTTGAAATTGTTGGTTTATGGTAGGACTGTAATGATATTCCTAGATATGTATAATTGAATATTGATTTTATTTTCAGAATTCTGAAATTGAGATTTTGGGCCGCATGGAAAGAGAACAAAACAAAACGAAACGAAACAACACAGAACCACCGCTCAATTCACTCATCCGCCAGTGTATTTTCTTTCAATTACTCTCTGGTTGTGATTTTCTCTTACACTATTTTCTTACTTATTTATTCCACCAATGCTATCTATAACTGCAATTCGTTATTTTGGTGGTGCCTCCCAAGTATTTGATGAAAATCCTCAGTGAAAAATCAGCGGGGACATTGTTCTTTTGTTGCTCAAATTTTCTGTTGCAAACTCTGAAATGATTTTGTGTGTATGTACAGCATGCATATACAATAAATGATTCCATCTTGCATGTATGCATTCAAGGAAAAATGAGATGAAAATAACAGAAATATATTAACATGTTTTCAACTAAGGGGAATATGAATCTGATGAATGAGTAGAAGTTGAAAGTGGTGATGAGTGTTGGAAGCATGTACAGCTTGGGTCATGAATTACCTTCATCTGAGTGATATTAAGTTTGGAACAATAAACACAGTACCTCCCTTTGAAGCTTCCGTAAGCCCCACTGTCTTCATCATCTTCATCGGTCATATACGAGTTCTTGTCTTCTGTTTCATCATCATCATCATCATCATCATCATCATCATCATCAATAGGTGGTGTGTATGTTAACCCAAACATTGGAAGAACAAGAAGAAGAAACTTGTCAATGCTGTTGTTGCTCCATTTTCTTCCACGGTCCCAAATCATCAACAGCGAAACAATTAGTCCAGCTCCAACCCCAAAGCCAACTCCGGTGGATATAAACTGCCAATCAAATTCAGTAGCTGACTTTTTCCTTGGAGCTCCTGCTGGACTGACATCACTGCAATTTGCAGTCAAAGGGGGTCCACATAATCCTTTATTACCAACAAAGGAAGTGTTGGGAAATGATTGGATTTGGGTACCTGTGGGGATTCTTCCATGCAGCTGATTGAAGGAGAGATTCAGGACTGAAAGGAAATTCAAACTTGCAAGCTCAGTGGGAATTTCTCCTTGTAATGAGTTCTTTGACAGGTCTAGTGACTCAAGCTGTTTCAAATTCTCTATAGATGATGGAATCTGGCCAGAAAGAGCATTGTTTGATAAGTTAAGCACATAGAGTGCTTTGAAATCAAACAGTTCTTTCGGTATTTCTCCTTGGAAACGGTTAGACGAAAAGTCGATGGAAGTGAAGACGGTTAGAATCTTAACTAACTCCATCCCCTGACCTTTGCTTGTAACTGTTACTGAATCCTGATAGTATATTGGATTAAATTTAAGTACTTCAAAGCGGAGATGATGTACTTGAGAATATGCCTTGTCTTCATCATGCATCATAGCCTCCCATGTTCTGAAGCATTTTGCAGGAAGCATACCATTGAAACTGTTAAAGGCCAAATCAACAATTTGAAGCATTTGCCAAGTGCCATTGGTTTTTGGACATCCAATGTTGCCATGGAAGTTGTTATTTCGCAATACGAGCACACGAAGAGTGGATATGTTCTTCAATGAACATGGAAATCCATCGGTAATTTGATTGTGCCCAAGGTCCAGCACCTCTAGTGTTGTGCAATTACCAACAGATTTTGGAATATGCCCTTCTAATTTATTTCCATGGAGATCAAGAGTCCTCAGAGCACAAGATGCTGGAAACATATCCGGGATAAGGCCTGAGAGATTGTTCTGGCGCAGATTCATCACCCCAAGCATCTGACTTAATCTTATTAAGCAATAGGGAATTGTGCCTGAAATGTTATTATGGGAAAAATCAAGAACTTGAAGACTAGAGGCATTGCAGATGGAATAAGGGATGCTGCCATGGAATCTATTGTTTGCAAGAGAAAGATAAATTGTGCCAGACAGGTAACCACCAATTCCATCTGGGATAAAGGATCTAAAATTGTTGTTTGAGTAATCTACATAGACAGCAGATTTAGGAAAAACAGGAGCTGTCCCTCGAAGTTGATTGTAGTGAAGGTCAAGCACTGATAAGTTGGAACTAAGATTCTGAAGTGGCCCTTCGAAATCAGTTAGAAAATTGTGAGACACATTAAGGCTTTGAAGATTTTCAAGTTTCCAAATCCAGTTGGGCACTGATCCTTGAATTTGGTTGCCTGAGAGATCTAGAGTGGATAATTTAGACTGGTACCTCAAGAAACCAGGGAAAGCTTTCAAACTGCAGGATGCCAATTTTAGAGTGCTAATGTTTGCAACGGAAGATAGGTTGATATTCACATTGACCGACAAGTTGTTGTACGAAAGGTCCAGTGTGGTCAAATTTCTGAGCTCCAAAAACTTATTTAGCTGCATCAACCCCGTGAAGTTGTTTGAGGAAAGCCGGAGGATAGAGAGTCCTGTGAGCTGGAAGAGGGATGTTGGTATTGGACCTGATATGTTGTTGCTACTTAAATCAAGAGTGTTTAACTTAGAGGAAGAAACATTCTTGAGTTCATCCAATTGACCAAATTGGTTGTTGGAAAGTTGAATCTTCTGCAGTAATGGGAGTCTAAAAAGAGATGAAGGAATTTTTCCACCGATGGAATTGTAACCCAGGTTGATGCTGATGAGATTTTGTAGTCCTTCAAAGTGAGCAGATGATGGAATTGACCCACTAAAATTATTACGAGAAAGATCTATGTAGGAAAGCTTTCTTGCCATTCCAAAAGATGGGATTGGACCAGTGAAGTTGTTAAATGACAAATCCAAGTAACTGAGGCCTTTGAGGTTTGATAGTGAACTAGGAAGTGTTCCAGAGAAGCTCGTTTTAGTTACTATTAAAGTATGTAGAGCTCCACTCAGTTGGGAGGATGGAAAGAAACCTTGAAGGTTAGAATTGAATGATATGTCAATGGATGACAGTGTTCTAACCTGGAAGATCTTTTGTGGAAACGTTCCAATCAACCCACATGAAGAAAGGCTAAGGGTGGTCAAATTCTTCAAATTGGCAAAGGTTTCTGGCACTGTAGATGATAAATTATTCTGATCAAGAATAATGACTGAGAGATTCACAAGATTTGCCAGGGAAGCATCAATGGGTCCTGAGAGATTGCAACTTGACATGCTCAATTCTTGCAATCCACGCAGCGACAACATAACATTGCACCATTCATTTCCATGAGCAGTTATAGTTACACCATCCAGATACAATTGCTTAATACTGCTCAGATTGCTGACAAGCATTCTTAGATTTGGGTTCTCAAGTTTTAGATCTTGCCCTGTCAAATAGGCAAGAGATGAGATATCAAGACTAACCAACCTCGTCAGCTTAGAAATCTCTATCGGAATCTGCCCCACGAACCCAGCATATGACAAATTCAGGTAAGTTAACTTGTCCAACTTGTCAAATGCTGAAGGAATCACAGAATTGAAATTATTAACTGCCAAGCTTAATCTCTGCAGTTGACGGAGACTGAATAGGCTGCTTGAATTGTTGAATCCACCAGCGATTGATTCTCCACTAAGATCAAGACCAGAAACATGTCCTTCATTATCACAACTTACACCACTCCAATCACAGCAATCAGAACTTTGATTCCAAAAATTCAGTTTGCTGGAACTTGTACTGTTGAAAGCAAGGCTCTTCTTCAATTGCAGCAACAATGATTGTTGATCTGGAAGACATTGGCCAGAGATGACAGAAATGTGAATACTGATAAATATCACATAGCAGAGAATGAAGGGAAGCAATGAATGTAATCTAATTCTCATTGGTGTGTATTCTTGGGTACGGTCCAACACAAGACAAAAGAAGTGAGTAAACTAATAATTGTATCATAAAGTGCCAGACCCATGAACAAGATCCTTCTACTCTGTGTTTTAGAGCATTTATTTTCTAAGTTTGGGAAAGAGCGTCCGCCAAAAAGTGTAGAAAGTAAAAGAAAAAGTAGGGTGACTTCGGAGTAAGATAGAAGGTTATAGCAAGAATTGTAATTGGTCAAAGTTAACATAAGTACATACTAAGAAGTTTTGTTGCAGATTCATTCAAAGTAAACCATGTCCTAGGTCGTTGTTTTGGTTCAACTATCTATGTATCTGTAGAATGCTATTTGCCAGAAAACAAAGAAAAAATAATAATAAAGAAATAGAATACTATTAATCGATAAGAAATTAATGTTTCTACGCGCTTTTATGTCGGCCCTCTTGCAAGAAATTTCATCTCTCTTATTAGATATATTGTTGACTTTAATCATAGCTTCTTAGAATGGAATCCCTTTCAATTTTGGATTATTAAAGACGGTGTGAACCCTACAACGTTTTAAATAATACATTTATGATTTATGACATTTTGTAGTTTTGTTAAGGTCTTGGGGTGTATGATGATGATGCCTATTCAGTGAAGTATTCTAAACGATAGGCATCAATTCATTATGGAATAAGAACAGTCTTAACAATAATTAAAGAATCAACAATAAGTTAAAGAAACTTTAGTTGGAACAAACACGAGGAAGAAACATGCTTCTTGAATTCTTAATTAGTAGTAGTAACTTCAATTAATTTACTAGTATTTCTTCTTTCTTTTTTTTTTCTTTTTGATTTTCTTTTATTTATCCCCTTTACCTATCATATGCTTTCATTTTGAAACTTGCTTATATCTTTGCTATTTATATCCGAATGAAAAAAATGCATTGAAAAATTTAGGCGTTGATAAAAATACTTTTTAAAATTAAAAATAACAAAAAACTTCAAAAGATAGTATTCCAAACCTAGTTATTAAAATTGAAATAGTAATTGATCTAGTTAAAATGTTAGATTATTGAATTATTGATTCAATAATTTTGTTATTGATTCTGCTAATTACGGTGCTATTTTATAGAACTAACTGAATGTTCTTTTGATAACTTTACACTAAATTATTTTTTTACTTAGTCATTGGTTGAATCGTTCGGTCATTGATCAACCGCTTATAATAATTTATTTATTTTTATAATTGAATGCCATAAAATGTTTTTTTTTCTTTTATTAATTTGTATTTTTAATTTTACCGAAGGTGTTGTCCTTCCTTAATTATTAGTGTAGGAAGAAAAAGACACTAAAACCCTTCATATGTACTGTAATTAGTTTTACCTTTTCAACCCTTTCAATTAGCATCTTTTTGGGAATTGACCTCAAATTTTTTAGAATTGTAGTCTACCTCTATTATTAATTACACCAATAATTTAATCTGTTTGTTGGGAAAAAATGTTGCGAAAAGTTATTTGTCTTAAAGTTGGATTTAAGTTTTCTTCCTATCATTTTATTTATTATATAGTAGACCTAGGGGTATGCATACACCAGATGAAATCAGATTTGATGTAACTCAGACCCGATTCGAAATATATATCGGGCTTATTTATTAGATTCGAATCTGATCCTAGAACCGATGAAATCTATACACTTTCGAACTACGATTATATAAGTAAAAATTCGATCGTTAACATTACATGACATTGATACTTTCTTATAAATTAGCATGTGAAAATAACCAAATTTTCAATACTCCAACCATTATTTGACATAGTAAAATTCACTTAGAAAAATAAAATAAGAACCAACTCTTCTCTAAAATTAAAGCATAACCATAATCAATACTAATATTGTCTAATAACACCAAATATTTCAATCAATACAAATAACACAATATTATACATTAATTAGTCTAAAATCTTATGCATTTTAAATATAAAACATTAACTTATAGTCTTATAATAACTAATAATACAAAATATTAATGTTTACAATACTTAAATTCCACATAAAAATAGCCATCATCCATCACTAATAATACAAAATATTAATTGTATATGATGACTGGATTACCGGGCCAATTTCGGATGACCCGGATCCCAACCCAAAATAATAACTGGGTTTATTTTTGAGATCTTTACCGATTTTAGACCCGATAAAATCACAACAAATTAATTCCTAAAGTATTCGGAATCAGATTAGGTCTTCGGAGTGGGTCGGACCATGCACACCCTAAGTATATCATTATAAATGGATACTTTTTCTTACACTGCACATGCAAGAGCTGAATTCAGAAACACGAAAAAAAATTCTAACAGTGAGAAAATATTGAAATTTTTTGTTGAGGTCTAATACAAAAATAAAAAAAGTTGAGATTTTATGTAAAATTAAAAAAGTAAATTAAAGATATAAAATAGAAAATCATAAAAAATTGTTTAACCTAATAGAAATTTTATAAAATTAGTTGACGTATTTAAAATCATAATGTGAGAAGATTTTAAGATTTAAATCAAACTTTTAGCTATTATAATCTCTGTAATGTGGAAAATAACTCTATATAATATCGCTTTATAGTTTCTGTAATTTTCATTAATTAGAAGTGTAGCTTAATTTAAACTTAATTCTTGACATAGATTGAGAGTAAAATGTATTTAGCTAGTATAGCTACAAATATATGTATTAAGCCTTCATTTAATTAACGAAACCGAGAAAAAAAACCTTTGTCGTATGCTAGACCTGCTTATTTATGATTAGTTTTTTTTAATTATTTATTATCTATTAATTATTTTTTATTTTTTAAAAAAATGCTCAACATAGAAGGCAGCAGGGGTGGTAGAGTAGACAGATCCAAAAAGTAAAATTCTAGACTAATAGTAAGTTCACCTGGTCATTAAGTGTTATTTGAACAAAAAGTAAATAATTAACAAGAAATCCTAAATATGCAATACCTAAGAATGTGTGTATTAACCTTCAAATTTTGTCTCTCTTTAATTTACTGTTTGTCTTTTATAGGCACTCTTCTACTTAAACCTTCCTCATGATCTCCATATTGCACTAATTGTATTTTCATGTTGTTGATGATCTCAATGCTAAATGAGATAAAACAAGACACAGTTACAATTATAAAATAATCTGGTAAATAAATTTTGGGTTACTATCTGTAGAAACTACTAAACTTATTATAAATGAGCAACAAATGTATTAAAACTTTAAAACTTCGTATATTTTTTTATACTCCCATTATTATCAAGGCTTTCTATTGGTATAATTTCAGTTCTTATTCAATGTGGCAGAAAGTGGTTACTTTGTCTTATTCAAGAATGTTGAATACAATTAATATTATTAAGAACCACAAGTCAAAGAAATATTATAAGCGAAAACGGTAAATGAGAGTACATTATTAATATGTTTTTAGTAGGTTAGTTTTATTGTCATAGTCATCGGTGATAATTAGGGGTCATTTCATGATAGGTGTTGTGAGGGAAAAATCAACATTTTATGAAGTGCGTTAGTTAAAGGTTAGATTGGTTTAATTTGACGGCACTCACATGTGATTATACCATAACAGTTAAGATAATACAAAAGTCAAGAGTTGGCAACAAGTAATTTTCTTCTTAAAATTTGTAATTTATTGTAATTGAGGTGATCATTATAATTTGGTTATACGTTATAACTCGATTATAAATATCATAGGTCGATAATTAAACAATTAAATACTAAAACGTATCTAAACATTCTAAAACGTTATTATTTTTATTTAAGTAAAATGTTCGGAAAATACAACTATATATATCTCATTCCAAATATAAAAAAGAGGTAAAAAAACTATACGAAGATATATTAAAATAAATAGAACTTATTATTCACTCAATAATTTGAGCGTTGAAATGTCTTTCACAGGTGTCCACCCTCTTATTTTTCTACTGCTGAAGTATAACTTATTTTGACTGAAAGTTTCTAGTTATTCATCGGTGGACGAGCTATACAGTGGCCAACCTTCACAAGAACAATTGACAGCCACCGTGGGGCCTAGAAACAAAAACCTTTTTTCTTTAGGTCCCAAAATTACCAAATCTGCCTATGGCTAACCAACCTCTTCCCATACCATCTGAATTCCTTTGGATGGTAACAGAGTTACAATAGACTAATCAGCGCATGACAGAAGAAAATCAAAAAATGGCAAATCAGATAACTGAGTTAACCAATATTCAAATTGTTAATAATGGTGATCACAATGAACAAACGGAATGAGGAATGAAATTCTAATCCAATGCATGTCTCTTAAACTCAATAACCAGAAGAAGACCAACAAACCAATGAAGATGACGAATTGGACAATGTAGTTGGACCATTAACGGTAGATGTCATGAATTTCAAACTGCCTAGGAACTTTACATTACCAATAACTTTGACCCTTATGATGACATGGGTGATCCAAAAAAAAAACACATAAAAAAATTCCGCTCCATGATAATAGTAAATGGTGCTCTGATCGTATCTTATGCCGTTGTTTTCTTACTTTTTTAGACAGTCCTCCACTTGATTGGTTTTTATCTTTGCCTGCAGATTCTATTTCACACTTTCAGGAGCTCACAAAGTTATTTGAAGATCAATTCGCTGCATCTTCCATATATTTATATGACTCTGATTATCTGAATACTATCAAGCAAGGACAACATGAAAAGCCTCAAGGAGTATGTTACTTGCTTCACCAAAGTAGCAACGAGCGTCCCAAACCTCTACCAGAGATGCACCTACATGCTATAAAGAGTGGAATTTGCCCAGAAAAATTCCAAGAGGCCATCACAGTGGCCAAACCTAGAACCTTGGCCGAGTTTCGAGAGAAAGCCAAGGGGCAAATAGAGATTGAGGAGTTACGCCAAGCTTGGAGGTAAAAAAAAAAAAAAGCCAAACCAATAAGGATGACGACAAAGCTCAGGGACAACAAAAAACCTTTCCGATTAACACCCTGTGATGATTCTTATACCTAATTCAACACCAAAAGCGAGGAAATCATCAAAGAAATACTACATGCCAAACTAATCAAACCTCCTTGGAAGGCTGTAACTTATCAAGATCTGAAAAATGTAGACAAGTCAAAATATTTTGCTTTTCATAAAAAACACGAATATACCACTGATGAATGTGTTGTAGCCAAAGACCTGCTAGAGTGATTAGCTTGGCAAGAACATTTAGACAAATACATCAGCGGCCATATTCAAAAGCGTACAACACATTCAGCTGACCCATCAAGGGACAATCTTCTCGCGACAAGGAAAAAGCAACTCATGATCAACCCAATCAACCCCGAGGTGTCATCAATTGTATATCTGGGAGCTTTGCTGGTGGCGGAACTATAAGCACCACCCATAAACGTACCTACTGAGCTATGCTCGTGTTGAAGGCACCCTTAACAATCCCCAGCCTCTGCCCAACTTCCCAGAAATGACATTCTAACCGTCTGACTTCCATTCAAAGGAGACCAACTTAGATGATCCAGTTGTCATCTCTTTTCAACTAAGGGATCTAATAGTCCGCAAAGTGATATTGGATCCCGGGAGCAGCGTCGATGTCCTTTTCTACTTCACATTTCAGAAAATAAAGTTGAGCGATAACATCTTGCAACTATCCACTAGAGACTTAGTGGTCATCTCTATTCAATACCTTGTGGTTGTTTGTTTCGGTCCTTACAACTTAACCCTTGGTCGACCTTTTTTAAATAAGTTTGGTGCTATAATATCTATAATTCATCTCTGTGTTAAGTTTCATGTACAGAACAACCTTATTGTAACAATTCAGAGTAAACATCGTGAAGCTCGGCATTGTTATAATATTAGTCTAAAAATGCCTGTATCTAACCGAGCTATAGGTGTGCAAATAAATGTCATCCACAACTTGCTCGAACTTCTATCATTAACCGAGTTAGACCCACGAGGCAAGCTCAAAACCAACCCACCCCAATAGAGGAGTTACAAAAAGTTTCTTTAACTAACGATCCAAACAAGTTCACTTTTGTAGGTTCAGCTTTGCAAGAAGACGAGAAAGATAAGCTCAACCAATTTCTTCAACAAAATGGCAACCTATTTGCTTGGGTGCCTGCCGACATGTCCGACATTGACCTTTCCATCATATCTCACGAGCTGGAATTAAACTCATCGGTCAAACTTATACCACAGAAACGATGCAATCTCGACATGGAAAAAAGACAAGCATCCTTAGAGGAAACTAAAAAGCTCATTGATGCCAATTTTATCTGAGAAATTAGGTTCACAATATGGTTAGCTAACATTGTCATGGTAAAAAACATAACGGTAGATGGCACATGTGTATTGACTTCACTGACTTAAACAAAGCATACTCCAAAGATGCATATTCCGATCCTTACCATCTATTGATGCTTTAATTGATAATTCATCTAGCTTTGGCACTTTAAGTTTTATGGATGCATATTCTAGTTATAACCAGATCTTGATGCATCCTTTAGATCAAGATAAAACTGCTTTTATAACTGAATATGGTAATTTTTGCTATAAAGTTATACCTTTTGGTTCTAAGAATGTAAGGGCTATTTACCAGCGACTTATGGATAAGATGTTTTCCAAGCAAATTGCGTGGAACATGGAGGTCTATGTTGATGACATGGTAGCAAAAACCAAGATCGGTAAGTCTCATGTAGATGACCTTGTGGAGATTTTCACCTAAATCAGGAAATACAACATGCGACTAAACCCTGAAAAATGTGCTTTTGGTGTCCAAGGAGGTAAATTTCTCGGTTCTTTGCTTACAACCCGAGGTATAGAGGCAAATTCTGACAAATGTCGAGGTGTGTTGGAAATAAAGAGTCCTCAAACCATAAAGGAGGTCCAACTATTAATAGGGAGATTTGCTGCCTTATAAAGATTTTTACCTTATTTAGCTTCTAAGTCTTCTTTCTTTTTTCAATCATTCAAAAAGAAAAATAATTTTAATTGGGATAATAAATGTGAAATTATTTTTTCAAACCTAAAAACTACTCTTTCAAAATCTCTAATTTTGCAAAATCCTGAATATGGTGAGGAACTTTATCTTTATCTATTCATTACTGACTGGGTTGTTAGTTTTGTTCTTGTTACAGAAAGAAATAAGGTGCAAAAGCCTGTTTACTTTGTTAGCAAATCCCTGCAAAATGCCAAGCTTCATTATCCAAAGATAGAAAACCTGGCCTTGGCTTTGGTATTTTTAGCTAGACGTCTCTGACCTTATTTCCAGAGCCATATCATTAATGTTTGGACTGAGCAACCACTACGGCAAGTGTTAACAAAACTAGAATTAGCTGGACGACTAATAAAATAGTCTATCAAGCTATCTGAGTTTGATATTAGATATCAAATTCGAGGATCCATCAAATCACAATACCTAGGAGACTTCGTCGCTAAATTTACTGCTCCCAATTCCGATGACATGCTAGTAGAATGGACGCTTTATGTAGATAGTGCCTCTAATTCACAAGGATGTGGAGCTGAAATTCTCCTTGAAGATAGTAATGAAATTGTTTTGGAACACTCTCTATGTTTGTCCTTCAAAGCAAGCAACAATAAGGCTGAATATGAAGTACCTATTGCCGGTTTGGAACCCCAACAGCAAGCCTGCGAAGAAGCTCTAGCAAGGCAATCGAAGCAAGAAGCACCTCTTAATGTATAAGTTTTACTTAAAATCCTTTTTATTAGTTTTGATGGTATATAATAGTAATTTTAGTTTATTCCTTAGTTTATTTGAGATTCATTTGAATCCATAAATGAATTTGATGTGTTCTTGTTGATGATTGAGCTTTTTTTTGCTGCTAGTTCAATCTGATATAATTTCGGTTCATTTATTGGTTTATTTGAGGTTCATTTGAATTCAGAAATGAATTCAATGTGTTCTTCTTGATGATTGAACTTTTTTATTACTAGTTCAAATATGATGTAATTTTGGTTTATTACTGAACTCTTTTCTATTTAATACAACTGCCCTCTGGAATCCTAACACCAGGCCTACGAAGAATCTTCTGCAAGACAAACGGAGCAAGAAGCTCCTCTTAATGTGCAATTTCTACTTAAAATCATTTTTATTAGTTTTGATGTTATATCATAATTCTTTTTTATTATTACTAAAAACTTTCCTCTGTCATCTTGCAGTTCTGCTCGTCCTCGGCATTGGGAAGATGATACACCTTCCTTCAACCTTGGCATAAGTTTCCCGACCTCTCAATCAAAGTAACACAACTTGAAATGTTGGCAAAGGCGGTGATGGATGCTGGGGTGACAACGGCATTGCAATATGCTGAGAAAACAAATGCGGAGCCGAGTTTGTGCACCCCTAAAAGGTACAAGACTCCGGTGAAAGAAAAAGAAATAATAGAGAGTTAAGTAAGAAATGTTATCATTGGATGACACAAACAAAGGTTTACAAAGATGATTCAACCAATGAGTATGAAACCATATTCATGTTGGATCATAAAGCACATTTAGAGGAGGCTAGATTCCACTTCATGTCTCTAAGACCCAGACAAGATGTAGAAAATGCGGTAAAATCTTTGACCCATATATCTAATAAATTTTCATCCTATAGGTGGTCTCTACAATGTGTATGCTTCTCAACAATAGAAAATGTCACAAATTTGATGAAGAAATATACCGTGCCGACAGATATTGTGGTACGCCAAATTTTTTATTCTTTAAATAATTTTTTGATGAAGAATTTGATTTGTTTTTCTTGCCGATTGAATGTTTATGATGCTTTGTTCAAATCTGAACCAAATTCGATTTATTTGTGAATTGAGTTAAGTTCACTTAATACTACTGTTATGTATTCACCAAATCTTTTATTACTTAAGAAACTCGATTCATCTCTTAGTTTAATTGAGTTCATTTGTATGTAGAAATGAATTAAAATGTGCTTTCTTGCTGATTGAATGTATATTACTGCTAGTTCAAATTAGATTTAATTTCGGTTCATTTCTTTGTTTAGTTGAGGTTCATTTGGATCTAGAAATGAATTCGATGTGTTCTTGTTAATGATTGAGATTTTTTGACTGCTAGTTCAAATCTGATATAATTTCGGTTCATTTGTGATTTAATTGAGGTTTATTTTGCAGAATTTATGTTGGAAAAGCATAAGGTCGACTACATTGATCCAAACACTAAGAAGGCCTACTGGATCAGTGAATTTAAGGACTTCCTACCTTTTCTGGACAAAAGAAATCTGGAATCACATCCATTTGTAAGTTGTGATTTCTAAAACTTCTTTAATAATTCTGTCGCTTGTTATTATTTAGACTGAAATATTCTATTATTTTTCCAAACTTCAGCTGTTTGCACCAGTTTGCCATGGAGGCCATTGGTGGTTGTAGATTGCTGATGTTAAGAAGAAGGCCTTCCATGTGCTTGATCCCATCAAGAAAAAGAAAAAAGATATACCTGAAGAAAGAATAACTTTGAACAAATTTGTTGTAAATTATCTCTTATTTCTATCCATTATCAATCACTCTTTGTGCCTAATTGAGCATTATTTGTGGGATTGATTTTCTTCAATTATTACTGAATTGAAGTACACTTTTTGTATCCTTTTCAGGGATTAATAGTATCCCAGATGAGG
Organism: Arachis hypogaea; assembly: GCF_003086295.3. Taxonomy (NCBI): domain Eukaryota; kingdom Viridiplantae; phylum Streptophyta; class Magnoliopsida; order Fabales; family Fabaceae; genus Arachis; species Arachis hypogaea. The sequence continues at coordinate 91,328,441 of NC_092037.1, read as the reverse complement.
GTCTATGCTGGGACAGAACCTTTGATGGTGGACAACAAAGAAGGGGTTGAAGCACCGTATATTATAATCAGCGGTTAACGAATATCGTAAAATCTTTCTTTGCTATAGTGCTATTATTAATATGCTTGTCTCTCCTATTAATCATATTTTACTTTCTTATTTCTTTCTTAGTTATAATTGCGGGATATATGTGATGACATGGCTGGAAACAATTGATCCTGAAAAGATAAAAAATAAAAAATATAAATGTAAAAACTGAAAACAGGTAAGTAATTTCTACATTAATAAATTTCGGTTCATTTCTTATTTTATTTGGGTTTAAATTAGGTAATTTCTTTCAATTGAATTGTAAGAAGAAATAGATGCTTTTAGGCGGGAATATAGTCCAACCATTCTCTTGGACAAGATAAATAAATTGAGAGACAAAGTGAAGTGATAAGACTCCCAAAGCCGTCTGTTGCCCTCTCAAGTCCTTTTTATAAATTCTCATTTAGGAATATATAAAGTAAATAGATTATAGGTTCAATCTTTGACTTATTGTAAGGAATTGTAATTAATACTAATTTGTAAAGAATTATAAAAAAGCAAACACTTTTTCTTTGACTCGTTGTAAATGTTAATGTATATATTAATGATTCTAGGTTCACAGTGAATGAATTCAATGTATTTATCAAACATCAAGAGCGCCAAAAATACAAATAAACCGAAATTATTGCATGAAATGAACAGAAAAAGATGTATATATCACTATTCAATTTTAGAAACACCTAAATTTTTGACATAGCACAATTGCAGAAACTAATTTGAAAAACAAAAAAGTGACTATTCAATAAAAAATAACATAAATCAGAAATTAACCCTCATTATATGCCTTGAACTCAAATGAACTGAAATTTAGTCATATATGAATCGAAATTTATGTTAATAAAAATTGAAACTTCTAAAATCCTCTCCGGGATAATTCATATCTTGTGCATCATAAAAGCTGGAGCTTGACTGAATCATTGATCCACCATTTAAAAGGTTCAACTGCAAAAAAGAAAATAAATTATATATTAGCAAAATACATAAACAAATTTTTTCCTAATCAAAAGTAAATCAATGTTACCTCGCTTAGAGCTATCTTTTTCTTTTTTTTTTGTTGCATTTGCGATATTTTTTTCATATTTGATCCCAATCTATTCTTGGGACGTCCTCTTGTTTTAACACGTGGGGGCTTTGAAGGTCGTTAACATCACTTAATGTAGTGTCTTCATGAGATAACGAACTTTTAACTTTACTTTTCGCTTGATATTCTTGCATCTCAATTATGACATTATCAAAAGTCTGGTGCAAAATTTCACTCAACTCCTCGTTTCTGACACAAATTCGCAAATATTGTGCAACCAAAATACCAAATCGTCGAATCTCTTGCTTCTCAGCTCCGATAGAGGCTTGTCTTGGCTGCTCTTGATATGTGTGTGTCTCCTCTTTATGTTCTTACTCCAACGTTCCAATATATATTTTGGTGCCACTTTATCTACTCACTCAAAGCTTAAGATACTCAGAGAATGATGACACAGTATATCCTTTGACTCAAACAACAAGCACTGGCACTTTACTTCGCGTGATATTGTGTTGTAAGTAACAACAAACTTGTTGAATGTTGAGTTAAGCACCTGCTCTATAACTTCATATGATATAAAACCTATAGTGGAATGCGTTGATCTTGTGATGCAATTCACCTTTCGTATGAATTGTGCTTGAACTTTCCTAAACTTCTCGTGAGTATACACGTGTTGAAATTGAGCCTCTATTGGTGATTTTGTTGCACACAGCATCACGATGTGAAAATCTGCAGCATCAAATTCTCTCTCTCTTTGCTCTCTGCTTCCTAGGCAATTATCATATTGCTTCACAAATTGAATCAAGGAGCTATTGCATGTGATAAACTTGTAAAAAAAGTATGCATAATCTCACTCCTTTGTGTGCTTCTCATCCCAGTCCAAAAGTGGTGATCGAGATAAATTGGAATCCATAAATGACAATCTTTAAATAGCTTTGCAAAATGAACAAAAAATCAAACACAAATGAACCAAAAGTTATACTCATTTTCACCGAAAAAGTAACAACATCAATTAATTCGAATGAAATCTCGATTACCTGAAAGCTACTTATTGCCTCTAACACCATACTTCGTGAGAAAATCATTCCAATTTTTGCCAAATGCCTCTTTTATTAACGAGTTCCAAACAAAATGACTAATCTCTTGTTCAATTTCTTTGTGTCGCTTGTAGCAGTCATTTAATTTGTTTAGAATCTTCTTCATGATATGCCAAATGCACTACCAATGAATTGTTGTTAGCATACAGTGAAGGATTACCATTTGTTCATAACACGCAGCGGAAGAAAAATAAAGTAATCCTAAAGATCTATTTTGTGCTTAAACTTTATTCCAATAATAAACAATATAGATCAGATCTAAATACCTGAGTACGCTAGTAAAATTTTTTTTCTCCTTCGATTGTACAAAGGCGCTATGCGTATCCACATCGAGACCAACCTTTGCTGTCAACTCCTTGACCAATGGACATCTGATCTAAATTGAGAAACCTCATGCAACTCTTTGCACACCATAAAATTCTTCTTCAAGAATTAGGTTCACATACATTTATGTGCGTAGAGGTAAAGGAATAAAACTCTTATGTTTTATTCTCTCATTTTTTTCCTCTACTCTTGGCATACATATATATAGTATAAGATTTGTTACCGATTTTAAATTTGATTCTCAATTCAAATTTAAATCATATCTTAAAATTCCAAATCTGAATCCTTCAAATTTTATGAATCATATCATAACTCAATTTGAAAACGGAATCAGTTAGGATTTCATCCAAATTTAAAAATAGAATAAATAATTATTCTCAAATCTCATTTAATATTCTCAATTATCATACTATTATTATATCTTTGGTGCTAGCAAAAAATATAATAATATTCTATCTGAATTAATATAATTATTTATTTGATCAAATCAAAATAATAATTAAATAATTCTATAGCAAAGATTAGAACACTCGTTAGTGTGTGACCCCATAGGTTCAATACTAAGCGGGTAGTAAATTAGTCATACTAAATTTACTAATCAAGGTTGGTGTCTAGCAACACTCCTCAACGACCCGATAGTATGAAGTAATATATTTTTACTAAGAACCTCAGAAGAACAAAGTATAATTCCTTCCATCTTTCCAGCTCTTGGTTAACCCTTAGAGTATGGTTTAATTGTCAAACTCTAACTTGTTCCATCTTTCCAGCTCTTTGGCCAATGTTTTATTCATTTCATTCATTATAATCATAGAGTTCAAACTCTTTACCGAGAGTTGACGGATTCCTTATTGACTAATCATTAATTCTACAAGTATTTAAATTGTACCCAATATCCATTCAACTAGCACCCTAGGGTATTAGGTGTCCGGAATCAAAGTATAATAAATACGTTGTTAATTACTATGATAGTCGCAGGTCAAAGGAAACTCTATTACTATGTTCATCTTGAGAATATCCTATTGACAAATACGCGATAATTATAACCATTAGGAATTCTCAGAGTGAGCCAGTTCAATAGTCATATCCTTATATGCACCATATATATATATATATATATATATATATATATATATATATATATATATATATATATATATATATAATTTAATAAATGAGATCTATTAATCTTCGTCCAATGAAGACCATTATATATATATATATATATATATATATATATATATATATATATATATATATTGATCTTTCCGGATTATTAATGTCCTTTTTAATAATCCTATGACCAAGAACAATTTAGATTAAATTATAAAAGATTTATCTCTCAATATTATGATCATTATCACAATGATAAATCTCTAAATTTAATCAAGGACCTTATTATATTAACATTTTAATATAATAACAATAACAAATTATTTAACACGTGATTGATTGGATTGTGGTCATACTACTTATTCCCAACATACAGGTCTCAATAGCCTTTTGTATTGATGCACATTGATTGGTAAGAATCTCTTTTGGTACCTTTTCTCCCATGCAGCGAAGCCAATATTTGAAGAACCATTTGAATGACTGGATGTCTTTATTTTTCATCAAAGCACATCCGAGAAGTATCGATTGACTGTGGTGATTCATACCCACAAAAGAACCAAAAATAAGATTGTACCTACAAAATGGACACTCAAAACAGTTATGAACCGAAATTTGTTGGCTCTATGAATCGAAAACTATATCGTAGTGAACCAAATACCTGTTTGTGTTGTAAGTGGTATCAAATGAAACAACATCTTCAAAATACTCGTATGCAATCCTGCTTCTTGCATCGGCCCAAAATGCATTTTTGATGGAGTGATCAACTTCAAGGTTAAGCTCAAAAAGAAATTTTGATTCTTTTCTTTCATTCTTAATAAGCACTTGCCAAATTCTTTGGCATTATCTTGTTCGGAAATATTTCGTACTTCCATTGTAATGTAATTCCTCACATCTTTTTCAATAAAACTTAGTTCTCAATGACTGCCCGTTGTTGCTACAAATGACTGATATGTTTTACTAGGTCTGATTCTGGCTTCTTTGTTTTCAAAGGTACGACGCACAAATATGCTTAGCTCTCTGTGTTGTTTAAGCATCTCTGCTCGATCTGGACAATAAGGGTGTGATTGATTCAGAACTTTTAAAATTATACAAAGACCAATGTCCTTTAATATATGTACATAAATCCCGACTGGACAGTTTATTCCAGCTGAAGGGTTTGTCTTCAGAGTTAGAGATATCTTGGATTTTCACTTTCCCTCTCTACTACATGCAATTAGTTGATTCTCAATCTCATATCCCTTCTGAGTGGTGTTCTTTATTTTCGTAGAAAAACCAGCAAGTTTGGAATAATCTTTGTAGAACTTTTCAGTTTCTTCCAGTGTCTTGAAAGTCATCCCAACCTTTGAGACAAATTGTTCATCCACAACACACCTGGACTGTAAAATAAACCGAAATACTGTCATAACAACACCATTGTGTAATAACTAATGAACCGAAAATTGTCCATTATATAAATTCAAATTCAGAAATACCTGCGTCTCAAATGAACCGAAAATATTATCAAAACGAAACCATTGATAATACCAAATGAACCGAAAATGGCGTTCATAAACAACTGGATTTAATGATTGCATTCCATTCCATTGAATTCAAAATTGAATAATCAAAACCTCGTCCACTTGATTTGATTCAGAAGAATAATCCAAATTGCTCTCATTCAATTGATTTAAACTTGAATCATTCATTGTTTTGATACGCTATTGAAATATGAAAACGAAGAAAAAAGTCTGAAATATGAAATCTGAAAACGAAGAACATAAATGCAATGCAGATCAAAATCTAAAAACGAAAAAGAAAATAAAGTTTTACGAAGAAGAAAACCAGAGAAATCAGAGCAGAGAAGAACGACGAAAACCTTTACGTTGAGGAAGAGAAGCTCTACGTTGAGGAAGAAGATTTACGTTAAAAGGTGGCGGGCACGTGAAGCAAAAAAAACTTCGTTGACTTGGTTAGGAAAATTACATGGATGTGGAGCATTATTGATAAATAAAAGGGTAAAGTGATATTTTTAGTTTTAATATTTGGACTAAATTTTAATTTAGTTTCTAATATTTTAAACATCTTAAAAAAAATTCAAACGGATTCTTTGACACGAATAATTAATGAAACGAGTGACGTAAACATTAATAATATTATGGTTAAGTCATATCTTTTTCTTTATGTTAGAAAAACATAACTAAAACTGTAACACCCTAATTAGCCTAAGCCTTACCTCGCGTCGTAAAGCCAAGGTTAATCAGAGATTACGACAGTTCTAAACTCAAACATAATATATATATATATATATATATATATATATATATATATATATATATATATATATATATATATATATATATATATAGAAAGAATAGTATAATCTAGAAGCCCGATAAAAGATATAGCTCAAAAACAGAATTTCGAAGCACAAACGTACTAACGGAGCTACTAGCTTAAGGCATAAGAAACAGAGAAGATATAACAAAAGATAAGTATATAATATCATAGGGAACTAGTCACGACTCGCGGAGTTTAAGCCGGCTAGCCATATACTGATATACAAAACCATACAGTGAAAACAGCTTATACAAGTTTTGTTCTCTCAAATACATGCCTCTAGGCAAAACAAAATACAAAAGGAGAGATGTATAAACAAAATAAACCAAAAAGAACTCAAAATGACCCAAGATTCTCCGCTCCTGTCACCAACCAAAGCAACTCACCGAGATGGGTTGCGACCTGCATCTGAAAAATACAACAACAATATGGTATGAGAACCGGAGGTTCTCAGTATGGTAACAGTTCCCAGTGATATAGGATATAAGACCCCGGGACGCCAAAGGCAATCCTAAGCTTCATATCCATCACAAGATTCAACTTAAAGCATTATAAAACATTTAAGCATAATATACCAACTTGACTTAAATAAACCAGGTTATCTATCTTAAGGAATTTCTATTCTAACCAAACACCGCTGTCCCACAGCCTTCACCAACCGATCCTCCATGCGATTCCATCGCCACCGCCTTCCGAACCTCCTCAATCCCAGCAGAAAACACAGATAATGTTCAAAGCAAGTAAAGCACAAGTAGTAGCATATATGGCAAATAATTCAGATAGCAAGTAAGCATGTTATTCAATTAGGCAAACCATTACAAGTAGACAAAGCATACAAGCAAATAGGAAATGCATATGATGAATGCCTGCCCTACTGGCTGTGATATCACATTGTCGGTTCAACTGCCAACCCGACACATCTCCATGGAGACGTCGCCCTTCGGGTTTCTTATATGGGAACCCCCGAGATATAGTGCCCGGATCACTGTCCAGGTACCGGCGCCTGCTCGCCCTATAGATCCGAAGGGATGCGAGCGGGATATTCTTGCCTCAGACCTCACATCTCAACGTAAGCGGGATTAACCACCGTCCTTACGCCGCCGCCGCTACCTCGACAGACGGGATTAACCACCGTCCCCGCCAGGTGCATAGCGTCTCAAAATATCATGTAAAAATATTATTTCAGTGGTTTTCAAAAGTATTTTCAGCATACATATATCCATCACTTAAATCCGAGTCTCCGACTCATCTCAACCACTGTCCCTTTATAACTCAGTTTCCAAATACCAAAAGTCTATCATTTCTCATCTCATATACCAATCATCCTTCACCTAACGTCAAACCATTCTCAGCACGCCAGAAACCTAGGCCTCCGTTTTCTAATTTACCTTAAAATCATGTACTAGAGCCCTTAATTTATATCCCATATTCTAATACTCAAAACTAGGCCCAAATGTCTTAAAATGGTGTTATAGAAGCTTACAACCTTGTTAAAAAGGCAAAATAGTTGAAAACAAATAAATTTTTGAGAAACAAGACGTGTGCACCCGCACAATTCAGAAATCATGAAACTCTACAACTTTGCAAAATTTCAGATTTTTAACACCAACTTTGAATGATCGTAACTTCCTCTACAAAATTCCAATTTTCACAATCTTTATACTGATTCAAAGAGTTTTCAAAGATCTTTAATTCTAAACAATTTTCAATCAATTTCGAAAACCGAGGCAAAAGTTATGATCGAACAAAGTTCACCAAAAAAATCAATTTTTCCAACTTCACAATTACCACCCTATCTCACCATACCCATACCAAATCATACCAAACCATCCAAAGCTCCATTTTTCATCAAAATGTACCTGTTATAGCATAATACATCAACCTCACCACATTTTCCTCCTCATTTCATTATTCTCAATTCCAACATTAACTATATAACACATATGATCAAAATCACCATCAAACCCACCATTTCTTAAATCATAACACTACAATCATCATAAGAACCAACTCCCAATCTATACAATCATTCAACATCATCATATCATTATAATTCATCACAATCAACTCAACATTCATCAATTCATCAATATTTTTAGCACACCAACCATCATTTTAGTTCAACCTATCCTATTGGTCACTAGCCTATGTGTCCATGAATATTATATACTACATAGAGGAAACCGAAACCATACCTTGGCCGATTCTCTTTATGCACCCAAACTCAAAATGAGTACCAACAAGCTTCCAACCACAATCCAAGCTTTCAAATCCACTCCAACAAGCACAAATAAGTTCCAAAAGCTCCCAAAGCCACAATAATCAAACTATATACATATAAATCACCACAAATCAACCTAGGGTTCAACATAAGCATAATCTCACAAGGGTTTAAGAGCTTTTACCTTTCCCAACAGATTTGATAACACAAGTCCAAAGCTAAGCAAGGATTAGAGCAAACCTAAACATCCAAAATCACAAAAACCCATTTAACCCAAAACTCTAATAAAACCCGAAATTTTGAAGAGCAGAACTGGAAGGATTTCGTGATTACCTTGAGGGTTTCTTGGGTGGGTTTTGTAGAGCTCTTCACAAGGAACGCGTAGCCGCAAACGGTGCGGCGATCGGAGCTCCGTAGCTCAAGATATGAGCTTGGGAAGTTTGAAGTGAATAGTAACAATGGTGGAAAGCTCTCACCTCTCTCCTCACTTCAGCTGCTGTTGTGTTTAGGTTATGAGGGTGAAAGTGGCTGAAATGGGTTCATTTAAGTGTATTTATATGTTGGGCTTGGACCCAACTTGGGTCCGGTCCAACCCGTTAGCGTTTTTAGCCCGTTTAGCTTAACTTCGGGCCAAATCTTTAAAATTAAAGCCCGGTTTTTCATTCCTAATGTTTTTCTAAGGTTTTTGATGATTTTTACTTTTCTCGTGCGGTACCAGGCAGACTTGAACCGATTCAACCGGTTCAATTGTCGGTTCGTAATTTTTCACGATTTTTCGTAGAAAGCACATTTTCTGACTCAGAAAGACCCACTGAGTCCAAAAATCACCTTTAAATCCTCAAATTCTCTCTCTAACCTTTCGGAATCAAATTTGGGCAATTAGTTCACTTAATTAACCGGTTGATTCGTTGCGGTTCTTACAAAAACCTTCTTATAATACTTCTACTTCTTTTTAATCTCCTTTTTGTAAAAAAAAAAATATTCTAAAAATTTTATCAATCAATCGTTAACGATCCAGAATCAAAGAAAAAACTTTTAAATTAATGATTGTTGGTGAATCGATTTTACTTACACACTAAAATCAATGTTATTGACTCTTTAATATGTTAATTGTTCATGTTAAATTTAATGGTGGAATAATATTAAATTCGTTTGAAACATTTTTTGAATAAAATAGGACATTTTTAAAACTAAAATAGGACATTTAAAATGTTAACGTCCAAATTAAAATTTAGCATAAATATTAGAGACTAAAATAATATTTTTTTAAAATAAAATTTTGAGTAATATTCTTTGCAGCCTGACTACTTAATCTTTTCAAGAATTTTGATATACATATTTAATTAAGTGGCTGAGCATTATTGTGGCTGATATAGTTCCAAAATTGGACTAATATGGTTATTTGGCAAATCCAGATATAATAGAATTTTCGTTGGTTTTTCAGAAAATGTGGAATTAATCAGCCTCCATGACCAAAATATATTTTTTCAGGTCATGGTTTTGTAATACCGTTATTATAGATTTTTCTTTTTTGAATTAAAGTTTAAAAAAGTGATTATAGATTATTTTATATCACGGTTCAAAATCATAAGTATAGATATCTTTAGGTTATGATTTTTAAATGTGACACAAAAAGTTAGATCTAAAAGCTAGAATAATTTCATTATAAGATTATGTTTCAAAATTATGATCTTGAACATCTATTGTAATAATTGAGTGACAGATAATTTAATAGCACAATACAGAAATATAATTATTAACCCTTAGTACAAACCAAAACCAAAACCAAAACCAGAAACATAAGACACACACACATGATAATTTAATAGCACAATACATATCCAAAATCTGAGAATGAAAACAAGTAAAACTATTACATATCCAACACATTTTTTTTCATGCATCAATGGCATCATCAACAGTTTTAGATACTAAAGAATGACTAACACCTCCTCCATACCAGAACCTTGTAATTTTGGCCTCCACGCCTTTCAAAGTTATGAGTTAGTTGAGGAAATATCTGACAAAGAATTTTGTCCAGAAATTGACAATAGTGCACCCTCCATTTCTTCCAAAACAAGAGGGGTCCAAAGATAATTCCAAGCCCAAAAACCAATCCCATTTCTGCGCTCACAAGATTCCAATGAACTTCACAAGCTAGGCTTCCACATGGTGGCATTTCAGGTGGTGGCAGTGCATGCATTCCATGATTTGGACTTTTGGTTAGTGGGGGTCCATACAACCCATTATTTCCTTCAAATGAACTTGCTTCAAATGACTGAAGCAGAGTACCTGTTGGGATCTTACCTGTGAGATGATTAAAGGAGAGGTTCAGATAGGATAGGAAGTTCAAATTGGCAAGCTCTGTGGGAATTTCTCCTTCCAATGAGTTCATTGACAGGTCTAATGATTCAAGCTGATTCAAATTCTCTATAGAAGATGGAATTTGACCTGAAAAAGCATTGTGTGACAGGTTCAGCAAAAATAGTGCTTTGAACTTCATTAGTTCTATTGGTATTGGTCCTTCAAATTGATTGTATGAGAAATCAATCGAAGTGAAGATTGTTAGGATTTTAACCAACTCCATTTCTTGACCTTTGCTTATGACCGTTACTGAATCTTGATAATATATTGGGTCACTGTTATCACGACCAAATTGGATATTGCTTAGCTCAGAGTTTGCTCCATCATCATTGGATATCATCTTCTTCCATCCTCTGAACCATTTGACAGGCAGTTCACCACTAAAGTTGTTAAAAGCTGCATCAACAATCTGAATCATGTTCCAGAGACCATTGTCTTTAGGACATCCCATTGGACCATGGAATTTATTGTTCCGCAAAACCAGGACAAGAAGCTTGGATATGTGACTCAGAAAGCAAGGAAAGGCACCAACAATTTGATTTCTTCCAACATCTAATACCTCTAAGGCAGTGCAATGTGCAAGGGACTTGGGAAGTGGCCCGGCTAATCGATTTTCATTGAGAACAACAGTATGTAGAGCACATGAACTTGGAAATGTGTCAGGGATATGGCCTGTTAATTCATTGTTCCCAAGATTCAATACCCCAAGGGTCTCACCTAAGTTCATTAAACAATGGGGAACTTTGCCAGATATTTTGTTATGAGAAAGGTCAAGAACTTGAAGCTTTGAAGCACTGCACAAGGAATGAGGGATGCTGCCATGAAAACTATTGTTTGCAAGAGAAAGATAAAGTGTATTAGACATGTAATGACCAATGTCTACTGGGATAACAGAGCTAAAATTGTTGCTTGAGTAATCCACAACAGCAGCATAATGGAGAAAACCTGGGAATGGCCCTTGCAGTTGATTGAATTGAAGGAAGATGGTGTCCAAATTTTGAGTAAGGTTCTGCAATGGCCCTTCAAAATTAGTTAGAAAATTGTGAGAGACATCAAGATAGCCAAGACTATCTAGTCTCCAAATCCAGTTGGGTACTGTTCCTTGAATCTGGTTATATGAGAGGTCCAGCTCATTTAAACCAGATTGGTACCTCAAGAAACCGGGGAAAGTTTTCAAGTTGCAGGATGCCAAGTTTAGACTGCGTAGCTGTGGAAAGGTGGAAAGTGCAACATCTGTGAAATTCACATCATCTATCTTGTTGAATGAAAGGTCTAAATCATTTAAGTTTTTTAGTTGAACAAGTGCATCTATCTGCATTGCCCCACTGAACTTGTTTGAGGAAAGATCAAGCTCATTAAGTCCACTATGTTGGATGATAGATGGAGGTATTGGCCCTGACAATTTATTATTGCTTAAATTGAGAGAAGCAAGCCCTCTAAGCTGGAAGATAGGTGGTGGTATAGACCCTGATAGATTATTGCAACTTAAATCAAGGTACTCTAGTTTAGAGGTAAACACATCTATGAACTCTTCCAATTTACTAAATTGATTGTTGGAAAGGTCAACATATTGCAATGATGGGATCATGAAAAGAGATGAAGGGATGGTGCCACTAATGGAATTGTAACTCAAGTCAATACTGGAAAGACTTTGCATTCCTTCAAAAAGAGCAGATGATGAAATTGGACCAACAAAGTTGTTGTTTGATAAATCCATTTCCTTGAGCTCTGTGAGTTTTGAAAATGAGATGGGAAGTGTTCCACTGAAGTGGCAATTATAAAGATATAATATTGATAAATTCACCATGTTACCCATAGAAAGAGGAAGTGTTCCAGAAAATTTTGTATGACCTACTATTATGGTATGAAGAGATCCATTGAGTGGAAAGTCCAAAAAGGAACCATGGAGGTCTTGATTTACTGAGATGTCAATATATGACAAAGTTGTAATCTGAAAGATTTCTGGAGGAAATGTTCCCATCAACCCACAGTCTGACATGCTCAATTCTTCGAGGCTAGGCAGCAGCAGCAAAGCATTGTACCATTCATGTCCTTCACCTGATATTGATACCCCATCCAGATATAATTTTCTAATATTGGTGAGGTTTTGAACAAGCTTTCCAAAATCTTGAACCACAAGTGGTGAGTCTAAAGATATGCCATAAAATGAGAGATCAAGAGTAACCAACCTTGTAAGTTGAGAAATTTCTGTTGGAACTTGTCCCACAAAGCCAGCACCTGACAAGTTCAAGTAAGTTAAGGTCTGCAATTTGTTGAATTTGGATGGAATGGAAGAATTGAAGTCATTGGAAGCCAAATTCAAACTCTGAAGATGTTGGAGACTGAAAAGGCTGCTTGAATTGTCTAATGCACCTTGGATGTTTTCCTCAATCAAATCAAGAGCAATAACACGAGCCTCATCATTGCAGGTTACACCACTCCAATCACAGCATTCAATACTTGGATTCCATGTCTTCAACTTGGTGGAATAATCAGGGTCGAACGTGAGACTATTCTTAAATTGCAGCAACAAGGACCTCTCATCATCACAGGAAACCATTGATATCACCAATAGCAATAAGATTGGTTGAATATTCATTGCTTTATGAGAATGTTTTGGTGTTTGGTACTGCAACTTGAAAGCTAACACCAATCTTAGCTTCATTTATAGTGCAACTCCAATGAACGTTCTCAGAAACTTGCGCGCCAAAATTAGTCTTGTGGAGTTTATTTTAATATTACTTTTTCATTTTAGTGATGCATTTATTGACTTGTCTGTCCACTGAAATTGCATTTCACACGTTCATTAATCTTATTATGATATGCTTTTCACACTAATAATCAATGTGGTTGGAGAAACCTTCATATTATTTGAACTAATTAAACCACTTCCTTATTGTGTGTGTGTGTAATCATAACATATCATATCATATCATCGCATCCACTAATGTTCACTCATCTTATATCTCAACTAATATAATACTTAATTCAATTTTTAACTACTACTTGATTAATCAACTTTGAATATTTCAATTCATGTGTTTTAATCACTGTATATCAACTTTTCATAACTTTAGCTAATAACATAAAATTTTACAAATAATTATTACAATGTTTTGGTTTCTTACAAAATTCTTAACTTGGTAGATCAAAGACTAATTTATTGCAGATTTGAATAATTTTTGCAATTATTGTAGCATGTGATTAGTTTATTTCCCGGATAAAACCATCATACTAGAAGTTTAACTCTGATTTTGTAATTTAAAATTGTTCAAAATATATATACTAATTTCTAATCAACGCATTGTTGTAAGTTTGCACTCGCATTGTTAGGTTATAATTTTTAAACATGACACAAAAAGTTGCATGTCTTTGGTGGAATTTGTGAATTGATTTAGTTGGAACTCCATAACTTGAGTCTTCCGTTGTTTTAATTATGAAAATTTGATCCGTTGATAAACTATATATATAGTGGCTACAAGCTTCTAGAAAGTATATGCTATGGTTTATAGTGCACGGTGGCCAAGTGAGATCAAACTACCATGGATAATTATCCTCCACTTTCTATGTAAGAGACAGTATTTTTTGAACCCATAAAAATTACTTAATTCACTTCTTTCTTCTTGCTCCTTGTTTTTCCTACTAATTTTCTTTTTTTATTTAAAAATGAATTTGATCCCTTTTTTTGATTTACCTATATTTTTTTTAAACAAAAAGTTCAACATAATAAGGTGGAACTACTAGTGAATACAGAGTTACTAATCCATAGTCATTTCCGACATTGCTATCATCAATTAAGAAGATAAAAATTAGTCCACTCTATGTAGCTTCTAATTGACTTGTTAATAACTTTCGATACATATTATTATTTATGCTTTGAGAATTTTTATCTACTTTCGTTTATATCTTTTAAATTTCCTTTTAAAAGTTTTAAATACAAAAAAAAACTAAAATTAAAAATATAGAAAATAGATCTAAGCAATGGATTGTGATGAGTTTGGAAAACTCTAATTTAATTTGATGATGAACAAACATTATTAAAAATAATTAATTATAAAATTATTAATTTGATCTTAATTCATACTTGCTTAATTAATAATTTTGTTGTGCAGATTTTGTGTTGGGCCAAGAAAAAAATAGCAAGCCCAATGGAGAAATAAAATTCAGCCTTGTGCAAAAATATATCTAAAAATATGTGGCTGAATTTTTTATTGTGATAGTTGGGTCAGATTTAATGGTGTAAGCCCAAATCAATTGTTGGTGCAAGACCAAATAGGTTGGTCCAAAATTAAAAAGGAAATGGGGCCCAATGGTTAAGCTATTCTTTTATCATCATGGTGAAATCCAATTTTTGTTATATAGCTGCATGTTTCCACAGACACCCATCTTCCACTAAGGAATGGATTTCAAATTTATTCAATTGTGTTTAATGTCTTGGAAACATGAAAGAGAAAAAGCAAAAGTGATTTGATGGCATTGATGGAAGTCTACACGTTGCCACACAAAACATGAAAAGTTGCACCTAATTTAATTTATCTTGATATCACTCATAGCTTTGCTTTTCCTTTCTCTTTCTTTACTCTTTCTTCTTTCTCTCTCTCGGTCATTTCCATCAGGAAACGTGGAAGCATTAGTGAGCTATCAAAAAGAAGAGAAGGCAAGCTACAAGACATCTCAATGATGGCAAGAAAACATAAAAAATGTAGTGGCTGAGATTCTTATCACTTGTAGTAAGATTTTGTGATGAGATCTTGGCTTCTTCATACCAAAAATGGTAGAAGGAGATTTGGCTAGCATGGAAGAGATTCTTGGAGGTATGGCTTGTCTCTGATTCTGCTCAACCACCACAGGAAATAGCTAGAGTGGCGAAGTGATGGAAG
Organism: Arachis hypogaea; assembly: GCF_003086295.3. NCBI lineage: Eukaryota > Viridiplantae > Streptophyta > Magnoliopsida > Fabales > Fabaceae > Arachis > Arachis hypogaea. The sequence goes on along the minus strand of NC_092037.1, from coordinate 91,313,024 downwards.
AGGCAGAGATTGAGCAGATGAAGCCATCATCATCATGAAGCATCAAGGACCAGAAATCCATCTTGGAGAGCAAGCCAAGGATAGAGCGCTCGGATTGATGAAGAGTGATGACCAAGGAAGAACTTGAGGTATTTACATGTTGGGTTTTGCATGAGTTACCTCTTCTCTCTCTGTGGCCGAACCGATTTTGTTGTGAAGGAAAAGAAGTTAAGCTTGGTTTTGGTTTTAACTGTGAAGGCTTCTCCTCTCTATAAAAGGGGTGAACAGTCACGGTTTGATAAAGGAAGAAAGTTTGAGAGTGCAAGGCACAAAAGTCTCATAGCTACCTAAGCTTACAGATTTTCTTCTCCTTCATTGTATTCTGTTTAGTATTTTTCTGTTTAATTTTGTCATGTCTTGAGTCTCATGGAAAAAGACAAACAGTGAGGTTTGTATGAAAAAGGCATAGAGCGGAAAAAGACAGAGAGTGCAAAATTTAAAAAAAAAGCCATAGATGTCTTAGAGTTCCTTTGTTCATCTATGTTGTGTTTCATGATTCTGTGGGAATCCCCTTGTAAGTTGGGTTAGCACTTTATAGTTTGTAATCTGGATGATTATAGTGAAATTCCATCGTTGTTGTGATGGAGACTGGATGTAGGCTGCATTGCACTTAGCAGCTGAACCAGGATATATCTGGGTGTAATCTTTTCTCTCTACTACTCCATTTCTGTTTCTGCTGTATAGGAGCTAAAATAAAAAATATCTCGTGCCAAGTGACGAGATAAAAATAAAAAGTCTCGTGGCTAGGGACGAGACAAAAACAGAAAAGTCTCCTCAAAGACCAGAAAGTGTAATAAAAAAAAGGGGGGCTAAGATTCAACCCCCCTTCTCTTAGCCACTGAAACCATCAATTGGTATCAGAGCTTGGTCTCAAAGAGATCAAGCTTTGCGGCTTGGAGAAAAAAAATCCTCATGGCAGAAAGCAGTGGCTCAAACATGGTGTCCTATAACCTTACAGAAGGACAGTCAAGCAACAGACCGCCTCTTTTCAATGGAAAAAACTACACCTATTGGAAGGAGAGAATGAAGATCTTTGTGCAAGTAGTGGACTACAGACTATGGAAGATCATCTTGGAGGGTCCTCAATTTCCTACCAACACAAGTGCTGAAGGAGTAGTCACTCTTAAGCCTAAAGCAAGCTGGACCGAAGAAGATAGAATGAAAATAGAGCTAAATGCCAAGGCTGTTAATCTACTCAACTGTGCTATCAGCTTTAAGGAGTACCGACGGGTATCACGATGCACAACGGCAAAGAAAATCTGGGATAAATTACAAATCACTCATGAAGGAACCACCATTGTAAAGAAGACTCGGATAGACATGTTAAACAGGGAGTATAAAATGTTTACAATAAAGAAAGGAGAATCCATTGATGAACTGTTCGAACGGTTCAACACCATCACTGTTGGCTTGGATGCTATGGGAGTAACACATTCTGATTCTGTGCTTGTAAGAAGAGTGCTAAGATGTCTCACCAAAGAATGGAAAACAAAAGCTTTAATTATTTCTGAGAGCAGTAATCTTGATTCCATGATACTTGATGATTTGAGAGGAAACCTTCTTGCTTTTGAAAATATTTATTTGAAAAAAGAGTCAAAAAAGAAAGGAATTGCATTTTCTTCTGTAACTAACCCTCTGGATGATGAATCCAGTGATAACTCCTCTGAAAATGAATTTGTGTTGTTTGCCAAAAAATTCAGGAAAATGGTGAAGTTCAAAGGCAAAGGCGGCGACTCAAGGAAAATGAAGAAAGATCTTAGCAAAATGACTTGTTTCAACTGCAAGGAAACGGGGCATTTCAAATCTGATTGTCCCAAGCTAAAAAGGGAGGAAAAGAAAAAAGGAGGGAAGAAGGGTCTGATGGCATCATGGGAAGACTTGGAAAATGACTCAGACAGTGATGAAGAATCTGAGACCAAGTCACAGCCTTGTCTCATGACAAATCATGTAGATCAGGTATTTTTTCAAAACCCTGACACTGAAGACATTCATCTTATGATAGATCACCTTTCTGAAAAAATAAGATATTTTCTGATTGATAATCATGATCTTGAACAACAAATTTTCATTCTTAAAGCTGAAAATGATTTTCTCAAAGAAAAGCTAAGGGAGGCCGAAGCTGCTTGTGATCTTGTGGAAAAAAATAAGCAGTTGAAAGCTCAACTTAGAAGTTGTGAAAGTGATCACTCGGTAGTTGCATATGTAAACTGTTTTAAGAAAAATGAAGAGTTGCTGAAAAAGGTTAAAAGTCTTGAAAATGACTTAGCCAAATTTACTCAGAGTTCTGAAAATCTAAATCAAAATTTGGCTAGTCAAAAACCCCTATTTGATAAAGCTGGGTTGGGGTTTTATAAATCTGATAGGAAACCTTCTTTTAAAGATAAAGCTTCTTCATCCAATGACACAAGGTTTCAAGATCCCACCTACTTTAACAAAACAGCAACTCCAAGGTTTTGTAGGTTGTGTAACCGAAGTGGTCACTTTTCCATTCAGTGTTTCTTTGGTGAAAGAATGATTGGTGATAAAGTTTACAAAGTTATTTTTTATTACAATGATTTGGGACATAGGAAATGGTTTAACGTGAAAGGATCCAAAAAAATTTGGATACCTAAGGTCACTTAAGCTTATTTTGTAGGTATGCCTAGCATCCAAGAGGAAGGAAAACATGTGGTACATGGACAGCGGATGCTTTAGGCATATGACCGGAAAGACAACCTTCTTCATAAAACTTGATGAATATGATGGAGGACTTGTCACTTTCGGTGATGATGGAAAAGGAAAGATAGTGGCCGTTGGAAAAGTTGGTAAAAAATTTTCATCTTGTATAAATGATGTTCTTCTTGTCAATGGTTTGAAACATAATTTACTTATTGTAAGTCAATTGTGTGATTTAGGATTTGAAGTAATTTTTAGAAAATTTGTGTGCTTGGTTGTTTGTGAAAAAACTGGGGATATTCTTTTTGAAGCTAAGAGATGCAACAATGTGTATGGATTAACTCTTGAGGACTTGAAAGAACAAAATGTAACATGTTTTACATCTCTTGAATCTGAAAAATGGCTATGGCATAGAAAGTTGGGTCATGCTAGCATGTACCAAATTTCTAAGCTAGTGAAGAAAAATCTAGTTAGAGGAATTCCTAAAATTAAATTTGATAAGGATCTTACTTGTGATGCTTGTCAATTAGGCAAACAAGTCAAATGCTCTTTTAAACCAAAAGATAGAATTTCAACCAAAAGGCCATTAGAGATGTTACACATTGATCTTTTTGGTCCAACTAGAACACAAAGTCTAGGAGGTAAACACTATGGCTTGGTAGTGGTAGATGATTACTCTAGATTTGGTTGGGTACTTTTTCTTGCTCATAAAAATGATGCTTTCCATGCTTTCTCAACCCTTTGCAAGAAAATTCAAAATGAAAAGGATTTAAAAGTAGCTCATTTGAGAAGTGATCACGGAAAAGAATTTGAAAACCAAGACTTTGAAAAATTCTGTGATGACTTTGGAATTTCTCATAATTTTTCATGCCCTAGAACACCTCAACAAAACGGGGTTGTTGAAAGAAGGAATAGAAGCCTTCAAGAAATGACTAGGGCTATGTTATGTGAGAATGAGGTTCCTAAATTTCTATGGGCTGAAGCTGTAAATACAGCATGTTATATTTTGAATAGGACAATAATTAGAAAAGGGTTGAAAAGAACTCCTTATGAGCTATGGAAAGGAACCCCTCCAAATCTTAAGTACTTTCATATTTTTGGATGCAAATGTTTTGTGCTTAACAACAAAGAAAATCTTGGTAAGTTTGATCCAAAATCTTATGAAGAAATGTTTGTTGGATACTCCACCACTAGCAAGGCCTATAGGATCTACCTTAAAGAACATAGAACCATAGAGGAATCCATACATGTTACTTTTTGTGATTCTAACTTAATTCCCAGTACTGTGATAGATAGTTATTCAGATTGTGAAGGAGCTGGAACAAGCAAAGAAAATCCCAAGTCTGCCCAAATTGAAGAATCTTCCAGTTCAGAATTGTCTCGTCAAATTGGAGGAGACATTTCCATTTTGTCTCCTGAGCCAGCACGAGAAACTGAAACAGTGAGACCAACAGAAACTCATCAAAGCTCAACACCACAAAGGAAGCCTAGAGAATGGAAGTCTATGAGGGGTTATCCTCATGACTTCATCATTGGTGATCCCTCTCAAGGAGTGACAACAAGATCTTCAACCAAAAGACAATCCGAACCAAGCAACTTTGCATTCTTGTCACAAATGGAGCCCAATAATGTGAAAGAAGCTCTTGAAAATCCATCATGGGTCAAGGCCATGCAAGAGGAACTTGCTCAATTCCACAAGAATGAAGTTTGGACATTAGTACCTCATCCGGATGGTAAGAAAGTTACGGGTACTAAGTGGGTGTTTAAAAATAAACTTGGTGAGGATGGACAAGTTGTTCGTAACAAGGCTAGATTAGTGGCCCAAGGTTACGATCAAGAAGAGGGAATAGATTTTGATGAGTCTTTTGCTCCGGTAGCTAGAATGGAAGCAATTAGATTGTTTCTTGCCTATGTTGCCCATAAGGGTTTCAAAATGTTTCAAATGGATGTTAAATGTGCTTTCCTTAATGGCTTTATTGATAGAGAAGTGTATGTGGCACAACCCCCCGATTTTAAACATAAAGATTTTCCAAATCATGTTTTCAAACTTACTAAGGCTCTTTATGGTCTTAGACAAGCTCCAAGAGCTTGGTATGAAAGGCTTAGTGCCTTCCTATTGGAAAATCAATTTCAAAGAGGTACCACGGACAAAACTTTATTCATTAAAGCATCTAATGATGATATACTTCTAGTTCAAGTTTATGTGGATGATATTGTGTTTGGATCGGCTAATGAGTCCTTGTGTGAAGAGTTTGGAAAACTCATGACTAGTGAGTTTGAAATGAGTTTAATGGGAGAGCTAACCTTCTTTCTTGGCCTCCAAATTAAACAAACTCCTAGTGGTACTTTTATTCACCAAAGAAAGTATGCAAAAGAACTTATCAAAAAGTTTGGCCTAAAAAATTCTAAACCAATGGGAACACCAATGCATCCAAACAATAAACTTGAAAAGGATGATGATGGCAAAGATGTGGATGAAACACGGTATATGGGAATGATTGGTTCATTAATGTATCTTACCTCCTCTAGACCAGATATTGTTCAAAGTATGGGTGTATGCTCAAGATTTCAATCTCATCCAAAAGAATCCCATCTTTCGGCTATTAAGCGTATCATTAGATACATTAAGGGAACATGTGATTATGGCTTGTGGTATCCAAAATCAGACGATTTTTGTGCAGTAGAGTTTTGTGGTGTAGATTATGCGGGAGATAAAATGGATAGAAGGAGCACCTCCGGCATGTGTTGCTTCCTTGGAAGGTCACTCAATATGAGGTCAAGCAAAAAACAAGCCACAGTAGCTCTATCCACAGCTGAAGCTGAATACATATCCGCTTCTGCATGTTGCTCAAAATTAATTTGGTTAAAAATGCAGTTGGAAGATTACTAATTAAAGATCAATAGTATACCATTATTTTGTGATAACATGAGTGCTATAAATATTTCAAAAAATCATGTTTTGCATTCAAGAACAAAGCACATTGAGATCAAATATCATTTTATTAGAGAACATGTGCAAAAGGATACTATTGATATTCAATTTGTAAAATCTAAAGATCAACTTGCTGACATTTTTACAAAACCCCTCTATGAAGACAGATTCTGTTCATTAAAAAAAAGCTTGGGAATGATAGAATTAAGTTCTGTTGAAAATTTGTGAACTTTTTTATTCTGTTTGGTTTTGTCTCGTAGAAAAGCAGGAGACAAATTTTAGGATGTGTTGAACGGGTCATGATATAGGGGGAGACTGAACTGAAGTTAATTATTTTGGGCCCCACCAAATCTCTTTGACCTTACTCTGACCTATTCCTCATTTTTTTAAATTATACTTTTGGAAAGTTGTCAAATCAAATCTTTATCCTTCTCTCATCCCTTGATTCTAGGAACTATTTTCACTTGTCTTGAATTAGTATGGACTGCATTATTTTTTCCTCATTTTTTGCAGGGTCCCTCCTCGATGACAAAAGGGGGGCTGAATTGAAATTGTTATGTTTCATTGATTTATTGCACTATTTTGCAGACCTGTTTTGCTCTATTTTGTGCTTTGATCTGGCTCTGTTTTGAGCACTTTGTGTTAGTGGATTAATTTTGAGTTGAGCTTTGATTGTCATTTACTCAAATGCATGTATGTTGACTGGACCATTGTGTTTTGATGAAAAACAAATATTCTACCTTTTGTATGTTGTTTTCATTTATTTAGCAGTGCCCCTTGATGACAAAAGGGGGAGAAAGTGCTGAAAATTGAAATTATAAAAATAGGAGATGAAATCCTTGTGGATGGATTTATGATCACCCCTGTTATACATTGTGATGCATTTGTTTTAGTACTGTGCCTGCTGATGTTTGATTAGAAATATGTATTTGTGGAGGCAATTGATTTATCTTGATGAATATGCTTTCTTCTAGTGGAAAAGGAATATTCTTATTCATCTTGGTAAAAATGTTTGATGAATACTTTATTTTTGACAGTTCCTTTAGTTCTTAATGATGAAAGTTGCTGTGTTTGAAAAGATTATATCTTGATTGAAAAATATTTTTCCTACCAAGATTGCTCTGATTTATTGAAAATTATCTTTGAACAGCAAGTCTTCTGCCAAAAACAGATTTTGATTGATTATGTTGAGTTTGAGCAGAAAATCAAATTTGTGATAACAAATGAGTTTTGATTCTCATTCAACTCTGCTCATAAATCAAGCATTTAGCATCATGTAATGAATATGCTAAATAACATTGTTACTTGAAACTTGATTTAAATGTTACAGGTTAGTGCTTCCCTTGGTAAAAACAGCATATATTAAGGGGGAGGCATGTGACAATTAGAAAGGGGGAGAAATTCAAATATTCAAAGGGAGTATTCTATACTCTAATTTTTAATTTCTTTCCATTTTAATTTTTAATAATGTTTGTCATCAAGGGGGAGATTGATGAGTTTGGAAAATACTAATTTAATTTAATGATGAACAAACATTATTAAAAATAATTAATTACAAAATTATTAATTTGATCTTAATTCATACTTGCTTAATTAATAATTTTGTTGTGCAGATTTTGTGTCGGGCCGAGAAAAAAATAGCAAGCCCAATGGAGAAATAAAATTCAGCCTTGTGCAAAAATATATCTAAGAATATGTGGCTGAATTTTTTATTGTGATAGTTGGGTCAAATTTAATGGTGTAAGCCCAAATCAATTGTTTGTGCAAGACTAAATAGGTTGGTCCAAAATTAAAAAGGAAATGGGGCCCAACGGTTAAGCTATTCTTTTATCATCATGATGAAATCCAATTTTTGTTATATAGCTGCATGTTTCCACGGACACCCATCTCCCACTAAGGAATGTATTTCAAATTTATTCAATTGTGTTTAATGTCTTGGAAACATGAAAGAGAAAAAACAAAAGTGATTTGATGGCATTGATAGAAGTCTACACGTTGCCACACAAAACATGAAAAGTTGCACCTAATTTAATTTATCTTGATATCACTCATAGCTTTGCTTTTCTTTTCTCTTTCTCTACTCTTTCTTCTTTCTCTCTCTCGGTCATTTCCATCAGGAAACATGGAAGCATTAGTGAGCTATCAAAAAGAAGAGAAGGCAAGCAACAAGACCATCTCAATGATGGCAAGAAAATATAAAAAATGTAGTGGCTGAGATTCTTATCACTTGTAGTAAGATTTTGTGATGAGATCCTGGCTTCTTCATACCAAAAATGGTAGAAGGAGATTTGACCAGCATGGAGGAGATTCTTGGAGGCATGGCTTGTCTCTGATTTTGTTCAACCACCAGAGGAAGTAGCTAGAGTGGCGAAGTGATGGAAGAGGCAGAGATTAGAGCAGATGAAGCCATCATTATCATGAAGCATCAAGGGCCAGAAATCCATCTTGGAGAGCAAGCCAAGGATGGAGCGCTCGGATTGATGAAGAGTGATGACCAAAGAAGAACTAGAGGTATTTGCATGTTGGGTTTTGCATGAGTTACCTCTTCTCTCTGTGGCCGAACCGGTTTTGTTGTGAAGGAAAAGAAGTTAAGCTTGGTTTTGGTTTCAACTGTGAAGGCTTCTCCTCTCTATAAAAGGGGTGAACAGTCACGGTTTGATAAAGAGAGAAAGTTTGAGAGTGCAAGGCACAGAAGTCTCATAGCTACCTAAGCTTACAGATTTTTTTCTCCTTCATTGTATTCTGTTTAGTATTTTTCTGTTTAATTTTGTCATGTCTTGAGTCTCATGGAAAAAGACAAACAGTGAGGTTTGTATGAAAAAGCCATAGAGCGGAAAATGGCAGAGAGTGCAATATTAAAAGAAAAAGCCATAGATGTCTTAGAGTTCCTTTGTTCATCTATGTTGTGTTTCATGATTCTATGGGAATCCCCTTGTAAGTTGGGTTAGCACTTTACAGTTTGTAATCTGGATGATTATAGTGAAATTCCATCATTGTTGTGATGGAGACTGGATGTAGGCTGCATTGCACTTAGCAGCTGAGCCAGGATATATTTGGGTGTAATCTTTTCTCTCTACTACTCCATTTCTATTTTTGCTGTACAAGAGTTAAAATAAAAAATATTTCGTGCCAAGTGACGAGACAAAAATAAAAAGTCTTGTGGGTAGGGACGAGACAAAAACAGAAAAATCTCTTCAAAGACCAGAAAGTGTAATAATAAAAAAAAATGGGCTAAGATTCAACCCCCTTCTCTTAGCCACCGAAACGATTGTATTTATAACTTATGTCAATATCAATTCTTTGTCTAACAAATGAATACTACAATACCTACAGTCCTAATGCAATAAAAACAAGAACTTCATGTTATGACATCTTAAGATATGCATCTTCTGCCATCACAATATAAAATTGAGAATAATTCAAGCTATTCAAAAGCTTATTCATATCATCATTGCTGTTAATTGTCCAATAAATTATTTCTTAAACATGATTTCTTATGCCTTCAATCATAAGAAAATTATAAAAAGAGTGAAATCCAAATCATCAAAACTAACTATAACTTATTACTGGAATATCTACTGATCATGATTCATCCACCTTAGATTTCTGTGTTTTTCCTACACCAAATTCATATACTTCATGAGTTTAACTGCGCAAAGATGGAGTTTCAAATTTCAATCTCAAAAGGAAATTCCAATTCTATGTACATATAAAAGTCCTTTCAATTTCAAAAGAAAATTTCAGTAGTGATTTTGTTGAAAGAGCAGTGATTGACGGTCTTAATTCATTATCTGAATATTTAAACGAGCGAGTAAAAATTCTATTATATATATTTTTTTAAAAACCTAAAAAAAAAAGTTTTCTCTCGATTAGATATATCATATATCTTTTCCTCGTTTATCAGTCTAGATCTAACTCAAATAATTTTATCCTTAACTCTCTTAACCATTAAGCCGGATACAATTATTACTTTATTAGTTAACTACCTTAATTAGCCTAGAAATTAAAAGCCCTAACAATTGAAAAAATATTATTTTATTATTTTTAATTTGATGAAAAATATATATATAATAAATATATCTAGTTATCCAAATAAAAAATACTAGAAAATTATCAAAATTTATTATTTTTAGCTATCATTTGGTCAGCAATAATTTACATTCATATTTGCATTTGCAAGTATTTATACACAAGAATCAATTCAAATTGCACCCATATTTATCGGAGTTTACACACATAAGTTAATACAATTTGTACCCATATTTTACCGAATTTACACATATAATTTTGGATAAGCACTTGACAGCAATAATTTACAAATATTTGCACACAAGAAATATATAATTTACACCTATATTTATTAGAATTTACACACATAAATCAATATAATTTGCAACTATATTTTTTAAAATTTGTACACATAAATGATAATTTAGTATTTATGATGATCAAATAATGGCTAAAATTATAAAAAAGAGTTTCTCTATCCAAATAATGGCTAACTTATAATGCATCCAACTGAGAGTTTTATGTCTTCCCCTCCAGTGCATTATTCATACAATAAAGCATCTTATCTAGCAGGACATTCTCCATGGCTTACAGAGAGCAAGAGACAAAATCATGGTTCCAATCTCATAAAAATTTACTGAGTTTATCAATGGAACTATTTGCATTAGCATGGGTATAAGTACAACAAGGACACATGATTATTCAATAGTATAGTACGTACATGAAATAAAGCTAAAAGTGAAAACAAGTAAAATATAACATATCTCACATACAATTTTTTTTTTTTTTTTTTGTTTCTGCTCATGCATCAATAGCATCATCAACAATTATAGATACTAAATAATATGACTAGTACCTCCTCCATACCAGAACTTTGTAACTTTGGCCTCCACGCCTTTCATACTCCAGACTCAGCTGAGGAAAGATCCAACAAAGAACTCTGTCAAGAAATTGCCAATACTTGAGCTTCCATTTCTTACAAAACAAGATGGGACCAATGACAACAGCAAGGCCAAAAATGAAACCAAGTTCCACACTAATAAAATTCCAATCAATTGCAGAATCTTGCTGCCCAACTGAACTGAATGTGTCATGAGTAGCACTGCAGTTTGCAGTCAAAGGGGGTCCACATAATCCGTTATTACCAACGAAGGAAGTGTTGAGAAACGATTGGATTTGGGTACCTGTGGGGATTCTTCCATGCAGCTGATTGAAGGAGAGATTCAGGACTGAAAGGAAATTCAAACTTGCAAGCTCAGTGGGAATTTCTCCTTGTAATGAGTTGTTTGACAGGTCTAGTGACTCAAGATGTTTCAAATTCCCTATAGAAGATGGAATCTGGCCAGAAAGAGCATTGTTCGATAAGTTAAGCACATAGAGTGCTTTGAAATCAAACAGTTCTTTCGGTATTTCTCCTTGGAAATGGTTGGATGAAAAGTCCATTGAAGTGAAGACATTTAGAATCTTAACTAACTCCATCAATAGACCCTTGCTTGCAACTGTTACCGAATCCTGATAATATATCTGTCCATATTTAAGTACCTGAAATTGGAGATGATTTACCCCAGGATCAGCCTTGTCTTCATCATGCATCATTGCCTCCCACGTTCTGAACCATTTTCCAGGTAGCGCACCATTAAGCTTGTTAAAGGCCAGGTCAACAATCTGAAGCATTTTCCATGTATCACTGGTTTTTGGACATCCAATGTTGCCATGGAAGTTGTTATCTCGCAATACAAGCACACGGAGAGTGGAAATGTTCTTCAACGAACATGGAAATCCATCTGTAATTTGATTTTTCCCAAGGTCCAACACCTCTAGTGTTGAGCAATTACCCACAGATTTTGGAAAATGCCTTTCAAATATTTCCATGGAGATCAAGAGTCCTCAGAGCACAGGAAGTTGGAAACAGATCAGGGATAGAACCTGAGAGCTTGTTGTTGCGCAAGTCCAGCACATCAAGCATGTGACTTAATGTCATTAAACAAGAGGGGATTGTGCCTGAAATGTGATTATGGGAAAGATCAAGTACTTGAAGACTTGTTGCATCACAGAAGGAATCAGGGATGCTGCCACGGAATCTGTTGTTCGCAAGAGACAGATAAATTGTGCCAGACAGGTAACCACCGATTTCAACTGGGATAATGGAGCTGAAATTGTTGTTTGAGTAATCTACATAGACGGCAGATTTTGGGAAAACAGGAATTGGCCCTCGAAGTTGATTGTAGTGAAGGTCAAGGACTACTAAATTGGAATGAAGATTCTGAAGGGGCCCTTCGAAATCAGTTAGAAAATTGTGAGACACATTAAGGGTTCGAAGATCTTCAAGTTTCCAAATCCAGTTGGGTACTGATCCTTGAATTTGGTTGTTGGAGAGGTCAAGAGAGCTTAATCTAGACTGGTACCTCAAGAAACCTGGGATGGTTGTTAAATTGCAGGAAGCCAAATTTAGAGTGATAATGTTTGGAATTGAAGGTATGTTTAGATCCACATTGACCGATAAGTTGTTGTATGAAAGGTCTAGTGTGGTTAAATTTTTAAGCTTCAAAAACTCATCTAGCTGCATCAGCCCATTGAACCTATTTGAAGAAATTTGGAGGGTAGAGAGTTCCCGGAGTTGGAAGAGGGATGATGGTATTGGCCCTGATAGATTATTGCTACTCAAATCAAGGAAAACTAATTTAGAGGAAGATACATTTGTTAATTCATCTAACTGACTGAAATGGTTTTTCGAAAGATCAACACTCTGCAATAATGGGAGTCTAAAAATAGATGAGAGAATTCTCCCACCAATGGAATTGTAACCCAAGTTAATGCTGGTCAGATTGTGGAATTCTTCAAAGTGAACAGATGATGGAATTACACCACTAAAACTATTATGAGAAAGATCTATGTGGGTAAGTTTTTGGGCCTTGCCAAATGATGGAACTGGACCTGTGAAATTGTTTACGTGACAAATCCAGGTAACTGAGCTCTGTGAGTTTTGACAGGGAACTGGGTACTGTCCCACTAAATTGGCAGTTAAAAAGTTCCAATGTTGATAATTGGGTCATGTTGCCAATAGAAGGTGGAAGTGCTCCATAGAAGCTAGTGTTACTTACTATTATGGTATGGAGAACTCCGTTGAATGGTAAAATAGGAAAGAGGCCATGGAGGTTGGAATTGTATGAGATGTCAATGAATGACAGAGTTCTGACCTCGAAGATCTTTTGAGGAAACACTCCCATCAACCCACAATTGGAAAGACTGAGGATGGTCATATTTTTCAAAGTGGCAAAGGCTTCTGGCACTGGAGACGAGAAATTATTCATATCAAGAATAATGACCGAGAGATTCTTAAGACTTGTTATTGAAGATATAAATGGTCCTGAGAGATTGCAATCTCTCATGCTCAATTCTTGCAGGTTGGGTAGTAGCATCAAAGAATTGCACCATTCCTCTCCCTGAGATGTCACAGTTACACCATCCAGATACAATTTTCTAATCCTGCTGAGATTGCGGACAAGCATTCCTAGATTTGGCTTCTCAAGTTTCAGCTCTTCTTCACCTGTCAAATAGGCAAGACTTGAGATATCAAGAGTCACCAATCTTGTCAGCTGAGAAATCTCTATTGGAATCTGCCCCACAAAGCCAGCATATGACAAATTCAGGTAATTTAAATTCTTCAATTTGTTGAATGTTGAAGGAATCACAGAACTGAAATTATTATCTTGCAAATTTAAGCTCTGGAGATGTTGAAGATCGAATAGGCTGCTCAAATTGTTGAATCCTCCAGTGATTGATTCTCCACTGAGATCAAGACCAATAACATGTCCCTCATCATTACAAGTAACACCACTCCAATTGCAGCAAGCAACACTTTGATTCCACACCTTCAGTTTGCTTGAACTTTCACTGTTGAAAGTAAGGCTGTTCTTCAATTGCAACAGCAATGATTGCTCATCATCTTCAACACAAAGGCCAGCAACCACACAGATTGATATCACCAAAAAAGATAAGAATTCTTGGAGTTTCATTGCAGAGAGTAATAACACCTGCACTTCCAAGTAAAAGTTTTAAGCTATAAAAAGAAAAATGTAAATGGTGTTTTCTTCTGAAGGCAAAGTGTTGAAAACTTGCGTAGTTTTTGTGGAAAGGTTTCTCAATTGTACACTTTCATGATGAGTTGACTGCAGAGTCAACTATGTATATCTCCCAAATGTAATTGCTCTTTAATTTCCTGGGCTGGAAAACTGAACCAAGAATCTTGACAACTGGTTCATATAATTGACACTTTCAACTCGTTTAATACTTTGAAGTGAAAATGCTAAAGATATTTTCTTACATAGCTCTGGATATTAAAATAGACTGCTGCATATTTGTTGACCGTCTTACTAGTTATTTGTTTGATTAGTGAGTCAATGTAAGACAAACCCTGTGCTAACTGATAATTGTATTTGGGAAAGCTTCTTGTTACTTTGTTTTTATTTTTTATTTTTGGTATACCGTTTCTTTCTCTTCAAAGTTGAAAAAACAAATGCAATTTTTCAGGGTATAATATTAGGAAAAAGTTGTTCAACAATTCAAGAGAAACTGCCAAAAGGGAAATTCTATAGATGAAAAGCAACACAATCATATCTCATGGATCGGCTTGAACTTGAGAAAGGGGTTTGAATCAAATTAGCTCAAAATTGAACGTTTTAAGTTCTGTTTTTGCGGAAGCTAAAAATATAGGAGATCAGAAAAGGGAAAAAGAGAAAGAGACCAGCATGTATCCTGATTCGGATTCTAAGTGACATGAATTTTACATCCAATCTCCACCACAAGCATAGTGGAATTTTCACTATAATCCACTAATTACAATCACTAATACTATTGAATTACAACCTAAGTCAACTAGTATCTACCATTAAACTTTCTTTATCAAAACTCAGCTACCCAAAGTGCTGTCTCAACTTGGAAGGAGAATCTAAACAGATTCAAACTCACTAAGTGCTAACCCAACTTGGCAAGAAAAACTAATCCTAGTTCAACTACTCAAATACACAGAATTTCAGTGGCTCTTTCTTGCTTCTTTTGCCTTTTCTCTCATAATTTTTTCATTCACATATTCAACCTTTTTCTCAATACAAAAGATGACACAAGACAGCCTAACACAGAAAATTAGAAATGAAGCTCTAGTAGAAAAAAAAAGAATTAAGTTCAAGTGTGTAGAGATGATGTTCTGAATTTTGCTCTCTTTTTCTTGTCTTCTAATGTGGAAGTGATGCTCCTTATATTATCAGCTTGCTCTCCGATTTTCCTCTTCCATTTTCTTCTCCCAGCTACCCGTTAGAGCTGTCTCTTAGGACATGCAGTCCTTGCTCATTCTGCTCCACTATCCTTGATGGTTGAGGAACCATTCCACCATCTCTGCAGTCCTTAGATTTGCTTTCTTTTTTGGAATGCTCTTCTTTCTCCCTCTGCTCCATTGCCTCTGTTATCCGATGAGCTGCACCACTATTTCTGCTCTCTTGCAAATTTGTGTTTTGCTCTCCCATATTCTGAAATTTGCTTTACTGATGTCCTTGGAGTGATGTGTTGATGTCCTTGTGTCTTGAGGGTGTCCCAACTATCCATGTTGTGTTGTTATTTCCTTTTTGTTCCAGCTGTCCTTGTTTTTCAGATGAAGACAAATGTCCCTCTTTTCACTTGGCAAATGCATAGCTAGGAGTGGAAACAGGTCAGGTCAGGACAGACTTTGCTCTTAACAGATCTGACCTGTCATATAGTTGATCGGCTTGAGTTTGGCCTACAGTTTGCTATAAACTTTTTTTTAAAGTACTAAATATGACCTGTTATTCAGTCTGGCCTGGCTTGAAACCTGTTAAAAGGCCTAATAATTTTTTTTACAAAAATAAAAATATTATTTAAAAAAAACTATTTTTTAATAAACATATTTATTTGTAATATACTAATATGTCATATTTAATATTTATAAGAATTTTTAAACTTTAAAGTATTTAAAATATACAAAATTATTTATAATTAAATATAATAAATTTGAAATATCTCATAATTTTATTAATAATAAAAAATTATTTATATATGTAATTATGTACTAACAGGTCTAGACAGGCTTGACAGGCCAATCAGGTTAATTATTGAGTTTGGACTTGATCTATTAATATAATAAGACTTTTATAGGAATTTGAACCTGTACGTATTTTATAACAGGCTAGATCAGGCCAGGTCAAACACAGGCCAGGCTGCAAGCTTTTGGCAGACCTTTTTCCACCCCTATGCATAGCCTTCTATTTTGCTGAACGGTGCTGTGTAAAGTGCATTAGGCTTATGCATTTATTAGACAGATGTCCCTCTTACCACTTTAATTTGATAGCATGATCCATGCATGTCTTTGGTGGAATTTGTGAATTGATTTAGTTGGAACTCCATAACTTGAGTCTTCCAATAATTAAAAATGTGGATATAGAAAAATTATGTTCTCCAATAATTTGGATGAAAAGTCACAGCAAATTGCAGTGTATATACTCTAACACACCAAATTCATATACTTCATGAGTTTAACTGCCGAAAGATGGAATAAAGGTTATTATTTAGTCCAACATTCTCCATTGCTTGTAGAAAGAAAATGGTAGAATCATAGTTTCAAATTTCAATCTCAAAAGAAAAACCAAATTCAATGTATATAAAAGTCCTTTCAATGGAACAAATTTATATTAGCATGGAGAACTTCAGCTTCTAATAAATACTAAACTAGATATATGTTGTGATATTATTTTAGCAAAAGAATTAAACACAACCTAAAAGTATACTTATTAACGCTTAGTACAAACCAAAGCCAAAACCAAAGACACTCACACACGTGATAATTTAATAGCACAATACATATCCAAAAGCTGAGAAAGAAAACAAGTAAAACTATTACATATCCCACACATTTTTTTTCATGCATCAATGGCATCATCATCAACAGTTATTAGATACTACATAGTGACTAATTCCTCCTCCATACCAGAACTTTGTAACTTTGGCCTCCATGCCTTTCAAAGTCATGAGTTAGTTGAGGAAATATCCGGCAAAGTATTTTGTCCAGAAATTGACAATAGCGCATCCTCCATCTCTTCCAAAACAAGAGGGGTCCAAAGACAATTCCAAGCCCAAAAACCAATCCCATTTCTGCACGCACAAGATTCCACTGAACTTCACAAGCTAGGCTTCCACATGGTGGCATTTCAGATGGTGGCAGTGCATGCATTCCATGATTTGGACTTTTGGTTAGTGGGGGTCCATACAACCCATCATTTCCTTCAAATGAACTTGCTTCAAATGACTGAAGCTGAGTACCTGTTGGGATCTTACCTGTGAGATGATTAAAGGAGAGGTTCAGATATGATAGGAAGTTCAAATTGGCAAGCTCTGTGGGAATTTCTCCTTCCAATGAGTTCATTGACAGGTCTAATGACTCAAGCTGATTCAAATTCCCTATAGAACATGGAATTTGACCTGAAAGAGCATTGTGTGACAGGTTAAGCAAATGTAGTGCTTTGAAATCCATTAACTCCTTTGGTATTGGCCCTTCAAATTGATTGTATGAGAAATCAATTGAAGTGAAGATTGTTAGGATTTTAACTAACTCTATTTCTTGACCTTTGCTTATGACCATTACTGAATCCTGAACATCTGTAGTGCGAAGTTGAAAATCAAGATGTTTTGCCTTAGATTGAGTTTCTCCTTCATTGGACATCATGACTTTCCAATTTGTGAACCATATTCCAGGTAGTTTACCACTAAAGTGGTTAAAGGCCACATCAACAATTTGAATCATTTCCCAGACTCCACTCTCTTTTCCACATCTCATTGGGCCATGGAATTCATTGTTCCGCAAGATTAGGATGCGAACTGCAGATATATTTCTTAGAAAGCAAGGAAAGCCCCCAGTTATCTTATTTCTTCCAATGTCTAATACATCCAAGCAATCACAATGTGCCAGAGAATTTGGAAGTGGCCCTGCTAATTGATTCCCATTGAAAACAATAGTCCTTAGAGAACAAGAACTCGGAAATGTATTGGGAATATGGCCTGTCAGGTTGTTACTCCCTAGATTCAATATCCAAAGGGTCTCACCTATCTTCATTAAACAATGGGGAAGTTCTCCAGATATTTTGTTATGAGAAAGGTCAAGAACTTCAAGCATTGAAGCATTACACAAGGAATGAGGGATGCTGCCATGAAAACTATTGTTTGCGAGAGAAAGATAAAGCGTACGAGACATGTAATAACCAATGTCTACTGGGATAACAGAGCTAAAATTGTTGCTTGAGAAGTCAACAATGGAAGCAAGTTGAAGAAAACCTGGGATTGGCCCTTGCAGTTGATTGTGCAAATTTCAAAATTAGTTAGAGAATTGTGAGAGACATTAAGAATGGAAAGCTCATCTAGTCTCCAAATCCAGTTGGGTACTATTCCTTGAATCTGGTTATATGAGAGATAGAGATCATATAATCCAGATTGGTATTTCAAGAAAGCAGGGAAAGTTTTCAAGTTGCAGAATGCCAAGTTTAGAATTCTTAACTGTGGAAAGGTGGAAAGCAGAACATCTGTAACAATAACATCATCTATCATGTTGAATGAAAGGTCTAACACAGATAAGTTTCTGTTTAGAGCAAGTGCATCTATCAGCATTGGCCCACTAAACTTGTTTGAGGAAAGATCAAGTTCATGAAGTCCACTAAATTGGATAGATAGAGGCATTGGTCCCGACAATTTATTCTTGCTTAAACGGAGATAAACAAGCCCTCTAAGTTGGAAGATACTTGGTGGTATAGTCCCTGATAGATTATTGCAACTTAAATCAAGGAAGTATAGATTTGAGGAAAACACATGTGAGCAACGATGGGATCATGAAAAGAGATGAAGGGATGATGCCACTAATGGAATTGTGACTCAAGTTAATAATGGAAAGATTTTTCATGCCTTCAAAAAGAGCAGATGATGGAATTGCACCTACAAAGTTGTTATGTGATAAATCCATTTCCTTGAGTTCTGTGAGGTTTGACAATGAAGTAGGTATTGTTCCACTAAAGTTGCAGTTATAAAGATGCAATATTGATAAATGCACCAAGTTACCAATAGAAAGGGGAAGTCCTCCAGAGAACTTGGTGTGACTTAAATCAAGAGCAATGACACGAGCATCATGATCACAGGTTACACCACTCCAATCGCAGCATGCAATACTTTCATTCCATGAATTTAGCTTTGTGGAATGTTGATGGTCGAACGTGAGGTTGTTCTTGAATTGCAGCAAGAAGGACCTCTGATCATCGAGACAGAGACCAGAAACGACATGACCGGGACACGTGCAAAGGATGATTGATATCACCAATAACAACAACACTGGTTGAACCTTCATTGCAGACAATGACTCTTAACACTATGAGAAGAATACAATTATTATAGTAAATGCGCTTTCAAATAAGGACAAGTAAGTAGCTCAAGCTATGAAAATGCTTTGTGGGAATGTTTTGGTGTTTGGTACTGCAATTGGTGATGCTAACATGAATTTATTTATAGTGCAACTCCCATGCACCTTCTGAGAAACTCTCGTGCCAAAATTTCCACATGACTTTTTTCTTTTTTCATTCTGGTGATGACTTGTGCGGATCTCTATAATGTTTTTTAGTTTTTACATTATTTGACACGTTCGTCGATCAATCAATCTTGTGATCATTTATTTCGGCTTTTGACAATAATAAAAGTGGTTGGAGAAAGAAAGGTTCATGTTTTTCGATAGCTCTTAATTATTCGTACCACTTGGTTTTTATACAGCTCACAAAATGTTTCATCATGCCATGTTTCCTCACAAACAGGTTTGGACAAATTTTTGTTGTGTTTTACGGTAGTTTCTAATTCCGTAGGTCAATGACTAATTCGTTGTGAATCTGAATTATATTTAAAGATTTACGTTGGTCAATAATGAATTGCTCCACAATACAGAATTTGAAACCCCCACTTATTTAAATGAATTAATGAACTAATTACGAGACTAATCCAAATTAATTTGGCTTAGATTAATTTGGCGATGAAGGAGTAAAAGAAGAATAGGAATCAAACTTACTTCGTTTAACTCTTTGTTCTTTGTTCTGGTTCTTTATAAGTATTTAAATTGCCGTTAAATTAAGATTTTAAAATAATTTAGTCACTCGATTAGATATAGTTAATTCGAAAAAATTTATCCTAGATTTTATTGAATATAGTTTTTATATAGTAACAAACTAACAATATAAGAGTTTTATATATACATACATTTAATTAAGTATTATTAAATTATCAAAAGTAATTAATTATAAAAAATTTACTATGCAAAAAATTATTTAAATATATAAATTTAATTAAATAATTATGTAAAATTTTGTTCACTTATCCTCGAATTGCAAATACAATTATTATGTTGTGTTTGTTTGTTGAGACATAGACACTAATTATTAGATACGGTAATACATATTCATTATTTGTTTGTTGAAATACAAATTTAAATAAATACGATGGTATATAAATACACACAAATTACATGTATTTAATGTTCTTCCTTAAAATTGAGATACAAAAATACAATGTATAAGACACAAAATTTAACTTTTTAATTCTTAATTATTTTTAAAATTATTAATTGTATTTTCGTATCTTCCTTTTACTTTCTATTCTTTCTCTTCCCTTCTTTTAAAAAAAATAAAATTGATATTTGATTTATATATATGCATCTTGTACATTATTACTAAATACATTATAAAATTTATGTATTTTTATAGTTTATATTTATATATCATTGTGTATTTATATATGTGTTTTAAAGCCACTAACCAAACACAGCTATCTAATTATATATCTGCCTAGAATACTAAAAGCCACAACCGTTGGGGTAAAATAAATTTATTCATTTATTATTATTTAAATTTATTTTGTTCAAAATATAAAACAAATATAACTTGTTACCCAAATATACAAAAGTGCATACTATAGTATTTATATATATTTGTCTAACTTATTAAAAAAAATAAAAATTAATATTTAAATTAAAAAATATAAAAATAAATAAAATTTTTAATATTTAAATCTTACCATAAAAAATAAATTTTACAATTTTGACATCAAAATTATAAGTACCACAAAATTTACCATATACAAAATAAACCAAACAGACTGCAAGAGAGAAAGAATAGATTAATCCTACGCAATCGAAACAGAGAGAAAAACGTACATATGAACCTAATTTCATCCGATTACACCTTTAACACTAATTTAAATTGGTCACTGACAATCTTTTATAGGTTGTCTTTTTCGCAGAAGTTGCAACCACAAAAAAAAAACGTACATATGAACTTTATCAAACAAAATTAAAATACAATAAATGTTATAAAACCAACATTTTTTATTAATATTTTATTTATTGTTATACTATCAAAATTTAAGACTAAAATTTAATATAAAAATATTTTTATTGACTAAATATTAATTAAATATAAAAAATTTTATTAATTATATAATATTATTTTTATACTAATTTTTTACTTTTAATTTTAGAATTTTTATTAATAACATCAATATTTTGCATAGTATTTTGTAAAAAATATTATGTGAGAGTCAGAATCATTATTAGCATCTTTTATAGAAAAAAATTTAAAGATCAGTAATTTTAATTTATATTGACTAATATTTTTAGCCAATAATTTAATACTTTTAATTTAACAGTTTAATATTATATTTTTAATCAATAATTTTTAATATTATTAATTAACTAATGATTAATAATAATAAATTATACTGAATTTATAGTATTATTTTTTATATTTAATATTTAATTTAACTCTCCTAGCTATTATGGGTCCTCCTCATGAAAATGATTAATTAGTTCAATAATGGTGATTGCTCGTCGTAACTTTCAGTCTTTCAGTCAATCCTGGAGTCAACTAATAAGCCCAAAGTCACCTTTCCCGTCAACTTTGGGATAACTGGAAAATTGAACACTATGCTTTATCTGTACTGCAATAGTTATCAATATATAATACTACATTCTAAGAAAAAAAAAGTATTTTCTTTTCTACACGTTACTTATCAAAATATATATATATATATATATATATATATATATATATATATATATATATATATATATATATATTTTAAGATATACAAACTCAAAATAATGTTAAAAAATAATTAAAATTAATACTTTAATTTAAATAGTATATTAAAATAAGTATAATTATAAAGATCTTAAAATATAATTATCTATAAAGTATTATAAAATAATAAAAAAAATATAAATAGTAAAAATAATAAAAATGTGTTTTTTTGTCAATTTATTTTAAAAATACAATAAATATTTTTATTTTTATCTAATTATCTAATAAATTTGTTTTTAAATAAATAGATTATATATAATATATAAGTATGTCAAATAGGATAATATTTAAATAGTTTGTAACTTAAAATTTGTTCTGATTATTACGACATTTTTAATGTAGATATTTATTATATTTAATTAATATTTTATATTTCTATGGAATAATAATATGTAATAAAATAGTTAATTATGAGAGTTATGATTTTAATTTTTAGTTTTTTCAATTAATTAAAATTAATAATGTAATATTATTAGAGAAAGAAACATCACTTAAATTTAATATACAAAAATTTAGTATTAATTTTTATATAATAAAAAGGTGAAAACTCAGGTACAGATAATTTTATATGAAGTTAAAAGTTGAGAATTCTTAAATAATTTGATTAATTTGATTAAATTGAGAATTCTTAAATAATTTAATTAATTTTATTAAATTTTTATCTAACGATTTTTAATTTTTAACTTTACGTAAAATTAGCTACACCTGAGTTTTCACCTGCATAGAGAGATAGATAGATATAGAGAGATAGATAGATTAACTTGTTTACAAGCATTGAGTTCTTATCTTTTATTTTGAATTTTTGATGATTAACCAAAGGGGAAAAAATGTAAAACTAGGAAAAAGCTCAAAGTGAACCTACTATAATCAGAAAGGCTTCCAGCTTAGAGTTCTATACTTCTTTCCTCCATGATGTTCATACACAAAATCAAGGTGAGGGACAATCTTATAAAGCACACCATCAGCTTTTTCAGAAAACCACAACCTCCATCTCTTCCAAAAAATGAGTGGCATGATGAACATCCCAAATCCAAAGGTAAACCCTAATTCCACACTCAAGATAGTCCAATCAATTGAACTACCATGATCGAAATCAGTAGTTTTAGATGCAAGTGGTGGCAACAGCCCACAGCCTTGAGTCAGCGGAGGTCCACATAATCCTTCATTGCCTGTAAATGAATCCGCTTCAAATGATTGAATTTGAGTACCTGTTGGAATTCTCCCCACAAGATGATTATATGAGAGATTCATGATAGCAAGAAAAGATAAGCTTGCAAGCTCGGTGGGAATTTCGCCTTTAAGAGAATTCATTGACAAATCTAAAGACTCAAGATTTCTTAAGTTGCTTATCTTTGAAGGAATATGGCCTGAGAAAGAATTTTGTGACAAGTTAAGAGCATGCAAGCCTTTGAAATTCATGATCTCTTCTGGTATTGACCCTTCAAAATGGTTGGATGAGAAATCCAATGAAGTGAAAGCAATAAGAATCTTTACCAACTTCATTTGTTGACCTTTGTTCACAATTGTAACTGAATCTTCATACCTACCAATACCATATACACCCTCCATGACATGAGAGACAATGTGGTCCAACACAAAAAGTGGTTCCATGGAAACAAGATTAGCAAATTTCATCTTATCAGCATTGCTGAAAACTGTGGTTAAAATCCCAACATTCTGTATAAGATTAATGTAATCAAATAAACCAAAAGATAAATGGCCAAACCGTGATCTATCTTCATCATGCATCAATGCTTTCCAACTTCGCAGAAGCGATGATGGCAACAAGCCGCTAAAGTTGTTGGAGGCTAGGTCAAGAATTTGAAGCATCTCCCAGTTGCCAGTGCTACTAGGACATTCAATATGCCCATGAAATTTGTTTGACCTTAAAATCATGACTCTCAGTGTCAAAATGTTCTTCAAGAAGCAAGGAAAAGTATCAATTAATTGATTCTTTCCAAGATTCAAGACTTGTAGATTTTGACAATTTGTCAAAGATCTTGGAACGGTTCCATCTAAAAGATTTCCATTAAAATCTAGAAACCTTAAAGCACAAGATGACGGGAATGTGTCTGGTACATGGCCACTGAGTTCATTCCCAGCAAGACTTAATACTCTCAAAGATCTGTCACTTGTTGCCAAACACTTTGGAATCTCGCCATTGAAGCGATTATCCGAAAGATCAAGCAATCGAAGAAATGTCATATTACAAAAGGATTCATGGATTTCTCCATGAAAACTATTGTTTGAAAGATACAATATAACTATGTTTGCAATTTGGTCACCGATGTCTGCTGGAATGAATGAGCTGAAATTGTTGTTGGAGTAATCCAAGTAAGCAATGCTTTTTGTGAAAATGGGGGCAGGCCCTTGCAATTGGTTGCCATGAAGGTCAAGGAGGAATAAATTTGAACCAAGGTTTTGGAAAGGTCCTTCCATACCTTCCAAGAAGTTTTTGGAAAGATTTAGGGACATCAAAAATTCAAATTTCCAAATCCAATTGGGAATGATTCCTTCAATTTGGTTGTTGGATAAGTCAAGGTAAAGCAAAGTGGACTGATTTCTCAAGAAGGAAGGAAATGCATGCAACTTGCATGAAGCTAATAAAAGATTGTTCAGCATGGGGAAGGATGACAAATCTTGATCATTTGTAACATTTGCATCAACAACTGACAAACTGTTGTGAGAGAGATCAAATGTTTTTAAATTTGGTAGGTTCCGAAGTTTGTCCAATTTTATTGTGCCATTGAACTTGTTTGTTGAAAGCTGAAGCAAAAGGAGTCTTTTGAGTTGGAAAATAGATGAGGGAATTGAACCTTGAAAATTGTTTCCACTTAAATCAAGCATCTCTAAAGATGAGGAAGAACAATTTGGTAGTTCCTTCAATGGGCCTTCAAATCTATTGTAGGAGAGAATGAGTTGTTGAAGAGATGGAAGTGCAAACAAAGTTGAGGGAACTCTTCCATCCAAAGAGTTATCTCCGAAATCAATTCTCACAAGATTTGCAAGGCCATTAAAATGGGTGGATGGAATTGTACCACTAAAGTAATTATGATTGAGAGCAAAACTCCTAAGAGCATTGGACCTATTGAAAGATGGAAGAGGGCCAGTGAAGTTATTGAATGACAAATCTAGATAAACTAAATGGGTAAGATTTGACATTGAGTTAGGAAGTGTCCCATTAAACTGGCAATTCGACAGATCCAATGTTGATAGTTGCCTCAAGTTGAGAAGAGATTCTAGTAGTGGTCCAAAAGAATTTGTATGGCTGAGGTTCAAGTAGTTGAGAGATGCTAATTGATATGGGATATTTTGTGGTAGGGAACCATTAAGTCTTTGATTATCAGATAAATCAAGAACTTGAAGTGAGGATAATTGGAAGATATTTTTTGGAATTTCTCCCACAATGCCAGCATTTGACAAATTCAAATACCTCAGATTCTTCAAGTTTTGGAACTCAGAACAAGTTTCAAAGGAGATGAACTCATTATAAGCCAAATTCAAACTCTGCAAAAATTGCATGTGGAAGAGACTGCTAAAGTTACCTCCAGAGATAGATTCTTGGCTCAAGTCTAGTGCTATAACATGTCCCTTGTTGCAAGAGACCCCTTTCCAGTGGCAGCAATCATGAACATGGTTCCAATGAATTAATTTTTTGGACTGATTTTGGTTATATGTGAGGTTGTTCTTCAAATGGAGCAGCAGAGATTGCTGATGATCAAGACAATAATGGGCAGTGGCTAAATTGATAGTGATAGTCAAGTCCACTAGACACAGCAAGGATATGAAGTAAAACCATGAGTTTGGGGTGGTTCTCATCATATATAAGGCAATGTGTGAAAAATGTTTTGGTGGTGATAAAGCTGGTTTTTGCATTTCAGCTTATGTTACTACTTCCTTTTATAGATTTGATATATACCACTTATGAATATTGTAATAATTTTAGGACCAACCTTTATATGTTGAAAATTCTTCAAATAAATTTAAGATACATACATATTAAATGGCCAAAACTATTAGGTAACATGCACCAATCGATGAACATTAATTCTAGGAGCAATGTTTCTATTAAATGGTCGAAATTGTATATAGTTTTGGGTTCGATAATTTGTAGAAAAATATATAATAGTATAATACCGTTATTTACTAAGATATGGTATTTAAAATGGAGGATGTTTTCATAAAAGACGCGCAAAACTCTTTTTGTAAAGACACTTATGTGTCGCATTATTATTGGACGTATTAATGAATTGATTATTTTTGAATTTCTTAACAAATTAGAATAAAATTAATTTTTTTATAATAATAATAATAATAAACCCAATTGTTATTAGATCTGGTCGAACCGATCAATTTACATAACCTATTAGATCATAGTTTTTTTTTAACAAAAATCAGGGATATATTTGTCTTTTTATCAAAAATTTAAATATGATTTGGTTTAAATTGTATAAATCGGTCGGATCAAATCGGGTCTAATAATTATAGTGCGGACAATTAGGTTTAGTATTGTTGCTATAATAAACCGATTTTGTTTTGATTTATTAAAAAATAAATTATTAACCAATTTAATAAAAATGTTTAATAATATCATGACACATGTAAACGTCTTTAAAAAAAAGACATTTTTAGTGTCTTTATTAAAATGGTCTCCAATTAAATTTTGTCTTTCGCGTATTGTATTTTTATAAATTAAAAAGTAATAGAAAAGACAATTCACTCTTTTAAAGTGTTGAAAATAAAAAAAAATAATTTATCGTCAATGAATAATTCACATTTTCAAAAATTTAAAATATAAAAAACACAATTTACGGTCGATAAAATTACTTTTTGAAAATTTATAAAAATTAAAAGATAATTTTTTTAGGAGAATTCACTTTTTAAAAATTAAAAAAATTGACAATTCATCTCCAACAAATTCGTTTTTAGCAGATTCTATTTATCTTTGTATTTTTAAAAGTCGTCAACCATATTACTTTTTGAGATTTCACTTCCTAGCAAATCATATAAATTTTTATATGATTATTGAGCCCAACAGTATACTTATATCATGGGAGCTAACAAGTGTTGGAATTACTAAACTTCAACTTATATATGAAAAAATAGACATATAATTTATTTGTTTGTTGGCATTAATTTTAACTGTTTTGACAATATAAAAAGAAATTCTGTTAAATGGTCTCAAGACATTTTTTTTTCTTTGGGATTTGATATATATATATATATATATATATATATGACATTTTATTCTGTCAATACATTTTTTAGAAAGTCTAATATATATCTTAAATCCTAATTTAGTTTCATCTAATATCTCTACACTAGCACTTCATTTTCTCCCTTTCAATTCCTCTCCGGTAAAGAAACAGTTATTGACTCCATATAAAGTTCAAGATTTAAATTCTCTAAAGTTTGAATTTTATTTTAAAGAGTAAAATATAATTTTTTATCATTTATTTTATAAGTGAGACCAAGAATAAATATAAAAAAAACCATTCAAAATAAAAAATCACACTTTATCCTCTAAAGTACAAATTTTAAAATTTAAACACATCTAATGATGCCAAGCAAATTATATGAGTTTTTTTTTTCTCCCTTTCATTCACTTCACCGTAAGATAAACTATTGAGAGTAATTGACTCGGTATGAAGTTTTAGCACATTGATGATGCCAAACAAACTATATTTATGACCCTTCCTTTTTTTTTCCTTTTTTTTTAATTTTCCTCGCCCAGTTGTTAACAAGGCAACTACATATATTGGAGTAAATTCCTGTAGTGATTCTCGAGATTGACGTCGTGCACTCAAATTGTCTTTGAGATTTCAATTATATTAATTACATCTTTGAGATTGGAAAAATTGCACAATAATAATTCCTGATCTGTTTTTCGTTAAAGACGCGCTGACGTAGCTTGATGACATAGATATTTGGTGACATGTGTCACCTAATGGTTTAGCCACGTGCAACGGTATGATGACGTGTCAGTCAACGACACATGGCATGCTGACGTGGATAGGTATGCCACGTGTCACAATGCTATTTTGCCACGTGTCAGATTATGCCACGTGTCGCAATGCTATTTGTCAACGTGTCATCCACCATGTCATCGTTACATGTGCACCAAATTAGTTCCTTACTTTGTATCAAATGACTCATTTTAATCCCTAAAATTGAATGTCATACACCAAATTAGTCCTTTTATAGTTTTATTAGTTTTTTCTCATTTTTTATAAATTTAAAATTCTCATTATATATTTGAATACACTAATTTTAATTTTATCTTTTCACAAGTTATTTAAATACAAGTGTTTTCATAAAATATTTTTAAAATATTAGTTTTAATTATACAATTTTTTTTACAATATTTTATTAAAAGAATTATGTGACATATTGATGATATTGATTTAATAAAGAGTGTAAGTTAAAAGTATAATAATATTCCTTAATACAATTTTTTTAATATTTAACACTTTAATAAATATTTTAGAAATACTTGATAAGGCACTTATTAACTAATATAAATTCATTATTCCCATCTATTTTAAGAATGTCCGCTTTCCCATATAATTAACTTCTCACTAAATTAATAAGATAGATTTATATTGTCGATTATAATAATTCATTTTATCTATAACTTTGTTAGGCGGCTTTTTCATATATTACACTATTAATCAATATAAGTACTTATTGTAACAATGACTTGAACAGTATTAAAACAGATACAAATAAACACAAAAGACAATAATAAATTTTTGGCTTTAGTTAACATGTAGTCTAATGATACAAGTTAACATTATTAATTAAAAAATTTATTATAAAATATGTATAATAAAAAATATAATTAAAATTAGTGTATAAAAAATATTGAGAATCTTAAATTTATAAAAAGATGAAAAAAACTTATGAATGGACTAATTTGATGCACAACATTCAATTTCAGGGACTAAAATGAGTCATTTGATGCAAAATAAGGGACCAATTTGGTGCACATGTAACGATGACATAGTGAATGACAGATGGACAAATAGCATTGCGACACGTGGCATACCCATCCACGTCAGCATGCCACGTGTCATTGACCGACACGTCATTATACCGTTACACATGGCCAAACCATGAAATGACACGTGTCACCAAAGGTCCACCTCAGCGCGTCGTTAATGAAAAACGGGTCAGAGACTACTATGGTGCAATTTTTCCAATCTCAAGAATGTAATTAGTGCAATTGAAATCTCAGGAACAATTTTAATGCACGGAGTCAATCTCAGAGATCACTACAAGAATTTACTCACATATATTGGCATGTGATGATAGGCATATAGTCATCAATGATTATTAAAATTGTAAACTAAAAGTATATAGTTAAATTTATTATATTTATTATATATTATTAATTTTATAATCAAAATATATCACATCTCATTTTGAAATTAATATATAAAATTATTTTTGAAATTTTATTTTTAATTTAATTTAGTCATTTAATTTTTAATTGACCCAAATTATATCATAAAATTTTAAAGCGTGACTTAAATTGATTCTCCATCCATTTTCGTCATTGAAAAAATGACATGACCTGATTAAACAATGTCGTTTTGCTGCTCACATCTAAACTACGTCATTTTACTGTTCCTTCATTACACAAATTGTCTATTGAACATGTCTTCTTCTTCCTCTCAATTTGATCGGTAATCTCTCTCTTTCTCTCTCTTTCTCTCTTTTCATTACACAAACTTCAATTGACCATTTTTCTTCCTCCTCCTCCTCAATATTTGTTTTTATGTTGTTTGAAGAAAACTAAAAGATCGGAAAAAAAACAAACCCTTTTTAGAAAGAATATAACTCAATTCACCATAATCATATAAAAATAGCAACAAATCAACACATTATAATCCAATAACTAAAACTAAAAAAAAAACTCAAAAAGCTCACTTTATAATGTGAAGGCAGAACACGGGGGAAGAAGAGACCAAGCACGGTGATACAAAGACTGGTGAGTGGGAGGCAGCAGCGACGCGAGCCCCGTCGGATGAGGACATGGCGACAACGATGAGAAACACACAGTGGCACAGGAACAAAGAGACGCGATGACACACTGAAGGCGAGCCACGGACGAAGGCGACAATGTAGTGCCGGAGATGCACAGGAGCCGAGACGAGACACAGAGGAGACGATGACATGGAAGCAACCATGCGGTGGGCAATGGCAGATTTGTGAGTGTGACAATGTGAGAGAGTGAGCGGGAGGCGAGACGGAGGAGAGATAGAGGCGAGACGCGACTCGTGAGTATGCAATGTGGTGGATCCGGAGAGAGAGAGAGAGAGAGAGAGAGAGAGAGAGAGAGAGAGAGAGAGAGAGAGAGAGAGAGAGAGAGAGAGAGAGAGAGAGAGAGAGAGAGAGAGAGAGAGAGAGAGAGAAGAAAAGAAAGTGGTCAATTTGTGTAACAAAAGAACTAAAATGATATCGTTTAGGTGTGAACAGCAAAACATCGTCATTTAATCATGCCATGTCATTTTTTACAATTTGAGTCAATTGAAAATTAAAGGGCTAAATTGAGTCGGAGGTCAAATTTCAGCGACTATTTTTAGTATTAACGTTGTCACTCTTTCATTAATTACAATTGAAATCAAATCTTTTCTTCCAAAATTAAAGAATTCTCCCATCCTCTCTCTCTTTCTATATCTTTCTCATTCCTTCTTCCAATCTATCTCTCATATATCATTATCAATAACTAATTACAAATTCGACAATTAAAATACACAATATAATATTCTCTGATATAATTGTATTCAAATTAAATTAAAATTAAAATATAGCTATATCATATATTACTAACTAATTTAATAACCAAAATGTGTCATGATATATCCGTTATAAATCAATTACATACTATAACTCAACTCTATACGTTATAGATCGGCCATCAATATTAATATTGTATCAAAACGCTCTAAAATACTTTTAATTGCTATCAATATAATTTGAACAAATAAAATTGTCACGGACGCTTGCTCCAATTATAAAAGGGATAAGTATAGAAAGGAAAAAGGGTAAGAGATTGATCTAAGAATTATTCATCAAATAGAGCTTGTAACACTCTAACTACCAAAACTCACGCTTTTGGCTGCGCGACTCTGATAGTTCGGACATTACGACATTTTTTATACTATTTAATACTAAAATATGAGCATGTTTTAAAACTTTTAAACCGCAATACCGATCCAAAAAAATACTTTTGCTATGTGAAGTATATCCATAGATACCATACAAATTACAAAAACTCATAAGGATTACATCCATAAATATACATATATACATATAAATAATATTACAAGCATTAACCAAAACAATCCCTATCCCTCTAACAGAATATATCAAGATAAAGGCAAGGGTACAATAAACCATAACTAAGACAATACATAGCATCACAACAATAACTAAATAAACTCTTCGTGACTTCGGCGCCCATATCCTGAAAGGGAAAAAAATGTAGGGGGGTGAGAACATCATCCTCGAAAGGGTTCTCAATAGAGGGTTTTTGGGAATTACTGTAATAGCATACGTGAAGATAACCGCACCAGTGATTAATAACTGTCTTATGCCTCTTTTCGAAAACAACGGTTTACAGTAAAAGTAAAGTCCGAAAATCTTTTCTGAAAGAAGAACCGTTCAATTCTCAAAAACTCAAAAGCCTTTCAAAAAGGTTTATCTATACTAAACCAAAATAGCGTTTCATACTTTTTCAAATCAGAAACACAAAATCGAAACCAACCATCGGTCCATATCATTTCAACCACGGCCCTAGGCCCAAACAATCCAACCATCAACCAAATCACCACAATCCAACAGAGTCCCAGTCGCAAACACAGATAGAAAGTTCAAACACAAACAAACAGTTACAGCAAGTAGAACAATTAGCAGTTAATCACAAAGGCAAACCAAGTATAATATGCACACCCAAACAATATCACATAGATGCACATGATGCATGCCTGTTCCTAGTGGCTGATGATATCATCTGTCGGTTATAGAGCCAACCCGACAAGTCCTGGTAGCTAACCATTGGACTGTCCTCTGTTGCGCATCCCCGACTTGAGTTATACTTAGAATAAACTTGATCATAATCATGATCCATATCCAACACCCTCACTGGTGTATATTCACGGGGGCGAGCTCATCCGAAACTTTCGCAGTGCCCGACCACACTTATGACATAGGATCAGCAGAGTCTCGAGCCTCCACCTGGAGCACGTGGTGGCTAGCCACTGCTTTCTCCCAGGGAGCTCGTGCCTCTGATAGTGGAAGTGCAAATCACAATTTTCAATAATTCAGCATATACATGCATTCATTCTCAGTCATGGATCAACATCCATCTCAGCCATCCAGCTCACGGATCAATCCACTATAATAATAACTACTATAATAATAACTACTATAAAATATACCTATTCGTTATTATTGAACACATTAAATTTGAGAGAAAAAATATGGATTAATAATTATGATAGTAATAATAAAGTCTTGAGTCTTCTTGGGTAACTACAATTTTTTATTGATATTCATTGTTATTCAATGTTATTTTGTTCTTCAAAAAAATTGAAAATTATTTTTTTATCAATAAGCAACCAATACTTTCTTATAATAACAACTCAAATTCTTAACCCTCATTATGTTATAATTGTTTAATTTATCCACTTTTTGTGGGATGATTATTGACTATAAAAAAAATGAACTTTAGACAAAAATTTTTTGTAAAGAATAATGGTAGAAAGATAATAATATAAAATTATTTTATTTAATTTAATATTTATAATTTTATATATAATATTTAAAATTATATATTTATTATATTTAATATTATATTTTTATTTTAAAAAGAATTAATAAATATAAAATAAATTTTTTTCATTAATTTGGGTTAATTTTTATTATTTACGTAAAGTTAACCGTCTTTGAGTTTGTACGTCGTCAAAATCATGCAATTCATTGATTTAGAGGACACTGATAATAACACATGCAGACATTCATGTAAGAGTAATGCTAGGGGGCCAGCAATTTTTGTGATTGTTAGCCATCAATTAGCCATCAATGATGATTTGATGGTGTGAGATTGGTGTGAGATTTCATCCAATGGCTCACCTTCCTCTGCTGGTTACATGCTGGCCAAAATTCAATAAAACTGCTGGCCTAGACTTTTCCTTTCATGTAATATATAACACACGCAAACATTCATGTAAGCAATCTCTCTTCACTTCTGAGGCTAACTCTAAAAGAAAAACATATAACACACGCAAACATTCATGTAAGCAATCTCTCTTCACTTCTGAGGCTAACTCTAAAAGAAAAACTTCAAATAAAACTATCATGATCATACGCCCTACCAATGGCTAGCTTCAACCTCATTAACACAGTTCTTATTTTTATACTCATCACACACAAATTAACAACATACATCATACAAATTAAAGTGCAACAACAATCAATAAGGCTTCCACCTTAAAGATCTATATCTCTTCCCACCACGACGTTCATATACAAAATCAAGTTGAGGCACAATCTTGTATAGAGCATCGTCTACTTTCTTGGAGTACCACAACCTCCATTTCTTCCACAAAATGAGTGGCATCATGAATATTCCAAACCCAAAAGTGAATCCCAACTCTACACTTAACAAACTCCAATCAACTGAACTACTACTATGAGAGTTAGTAGTTTTAGATGATGTTGGTAACAACCCTGGCTCTTCTCCACCACAACCTTGTGTCAATGGAGGTCCACATAACGCTTCATTTCCCACAAATGAATTTGCTCCAAACGATTGAATTTGAGTGCCTGTTGGAATTCTCCCCACAAGATGATTATAGGAGAGATTCATGATGGCAAGAAAAGATAAACTTGCAAGCTCAGTTGGAATCTCTCCCCTCAGAGAATTCATTGACAAGTCTAAGGATTCAAGATTTCTCAAGTTTCCCAAAGTTGAAGGAATATGGCCTGAGAATGCATTGTGAGACAAGTTAAGAGCATGCAGTGCTTTGAAACTCA
The DNA here is from genome assembly GCF_003086295.3 of Arachis hypogaea. Taxonomy (NCBI): domain Eukaryota; kingdom Viridiplantae; phylum Streptophyta; class Magnoliopsida; order Fabales; family Fabaceae; genus Arachis; species Arachis hypogaea. Next base: position 91,279,187 of record NC_092037.1, on the reverse strand, counting down.
TGATCTCTTCTGGTATTGGCCCTTCAAATTGGTTGGATGAGAAATCCAATGAAGTGAATGCAATGAGAATCTTTTCCAACTTCATTTGTTGACCTTTGATTACAATGGTAACTGAGTCCTCATACCTACGAAGACTATCAGCCTCCGCATATACATGAGAGAACAAGTGATCTAACACATAAAGTGGCTCAACTGTAACAAGTTTGGCTAACTTCATTTTGCTGGTCTTAGAGAAAATTGTAGTTATAGCATCAAGATTCACTGAATAATTGATGTTGATATCATAAAAATTAAAAGATAAATGTCCAAACCTTGATTTATCTTTATCTTCATCATCAGACATCAATTCTTTCCAAGTCTGAAAGAGTGTTGTTGGTAACATGCCACTAAATTTGTTGTCTGCTACATCAACAATTTGAAGCTTTTCCCAATCGCCAATCACATTGGAGCATCCAATCTGTCCATAGAACTTATTTGACCTTAAAACCATGACGCTTAGCGCAGAAATGTTCTTCAAGAAGCAGGGGAACTCATCCATTAATTGATTGTTTCCAACATTTAGGACTTGGAGATTTTGGCAGTTAGCCAAAGATTTTGGGAGGCCTCCATTTAAAAGATTTCCATTGAGATCTATAAACCTTAGAGCACATGAAGTTGAGAATAATGTATCTGAAATGTGGCCATTGAGTTTGTTTCCAGCAAGATTTAATAGTTTCAGAGAGCTACTCTTCCTTGTTGTCAAGCACTCAGGAATGTTGCCAATGAAGCCATTATATGAAAGATCAAGCATTCTAAGAGTTGAAATATTGCAAATGGATTCATCGATTTTTCCATCAAAATTGTTGTTTGAGAAAAATACATCAACTGAGTCAGGAATAGAATTACCAATATCTGATGGTGTAATAGAACTGAATCTATTATTTGAGTAGTCCAGATGAACAATATTTTTTGTGAAAATGGGTGCTGGTCCTTGTAATTGATTTCCATGAAGATCAAGGTAGAACAAAGTTGAACTAAGATTTTGGAAAGGACCTTCCATATCAGTCAAAAAATTGTTGGAAAGATTCAAGAAGCATAGAATTTCAAGTCTCCAAATCCAATTGGGTATTGTTCCTTCAATTTGGTTGTTGGACAAATCTAAAAAGAGTAAAGAAGACTGATTTCTCAAGAATGCAGGAAATACAGTCAACTTACATGAAGCCAACCAAAGATTGATCAACTTGGGGAGTGGAAGATCATTGTCATCCACAATTAACAAGTTGTTGTTTGAGAGATCAAGTGTTGCCAAATTTTGTAGCCTTTGAACAACGCTCAATTGTATGGTGCCATTGAACTTGTTTGTGGAAAGTTGAAGTAAACTGAGACTTTTCACTTGAAAGATAGAGAAAGGAACACGCCCTTCAAAATTGTTTTCACTTAAATCAAGCATCTCTAATGATGAGGAGGAACCATTTGGGAACTCTTCAAGTTGGCCATCAAATCTATTGTTAGCAAGAAAGAGCAGCTGCAGAGATGGAAGTGTAAACAAAGATGAAGGAAGTCTTCCATCTAGAGAGTTAACTTCTAAATTAATGCTCACAAGATCTATAAGGCCTTCAAAATGGGTGGGTGAAAGTGTGCCCTTTAGATAATTATGATTAAGACACAAGATTCTCAGAGCCTTGGACTTATTGAAAGATGGAAGAGGACCAGTAAAATTATTGAATGACAAATCAAGATAAACAAGTTCGGCAAGATCAGACAATGAATTGGAAATTGTCCCATTGAATTGGCAATTTGATAGATCTAGTGTTGACAATTGTCTTAACTTGCTAATAGACTGTGGTAAAGGTCCTGAGAAATTTGTGCGGCTAAGATTCAAGTAATGGAGAGATCTTTGATGCAGAAAGTTTGATAAAGAACCATGAAGGCCTTGATTATCTGACACATCAAGGACATGAAGTGATGAAATTTGGAAGATATTTTTTGGAAAGACTCCACTCAAACCACAACTTCTGAGTTGCAAAGTGGTTAAATTAGACAAATTACCAAGGTACTCAGGAATTGGGCTTGCCAAATTGTTATGGTCTAGTTGAAGTATTGAGAGAGATTGAAGCTTTGTCAATGAAGAATCAAGAGGACCAGAGAGATTGCAAGATGACATACTCAAAACTTGTAGACTTTGCAGGGAAGACACAGCATGGCACCACTCCTCTCCTTTGGCTGAAATTGCAACACCATCTAGATACAGTTCTTTCATTCTTGTAAAGTTTTGCACAAACTCTACCATGTTTGGCTTCTCAAGTTTCAAACCATGTTTTGATGATGAAGTGATTGTGGTAGACAAGTCAAGAGTCTCCAACTTGATCAAGTAAGAGATTTCAGTTGGAATTTGCCCCATGAAACCAGCATTTGACAAATTCAAATACCTGAGATTCTTCAGGTTTTTGAACTCAGAATAAATTTCAAAGTGGAATTCATTATAAGCCAAATTCAAACTCTGCAAATATTGCATGTGGAAGAGACTGCTGAAGTTACCTCCAACTATAGATTCTTGGCTCAAATCTAGATCCACGACATGTCCCTTGTAGCAAGAGACTCCATTCCAGTGGCAACAATCGTGAACATGGTTCCAATGAATTAACTTTTTGGACTGAGTTTGGTTATATACGAGGCTGTTCTTCAAATGGAGCAACAAAGAATGTTGATGACCAAGACAATGGGAAGTAGCAGCATTAATGGTGATGGTAAAGTTCACTAGGCACAAGGGTTCTAGCAAGCAAAGCCATATGATAAGGGTGGTTCTCATCATCATCATTGGAGGGAAGTAACTTATTATCTATGATAAATGGTTTTTTGCATTTGATTATATGTTATATCCTTCCTTTTATATATTGCAAATCATACATTATATTCCCTCCTCATCAAATTAACTATATTTTTTTATTTTATTCATTTTAAAAAATGTATTTAGATAGAAGAATTTAATTTTGATACATAGATAGTGCACACAACACAATCATTAAATCATATTCATTCTTTTGAATGACTATTTACGCGGTTAATGTGAAAAATAGTTATTTTTATTGATGTAATATTACGTAATTAGATACACGTATAAAACTATTTTAATAAATCAAAAGAAAAAAAAATAAAACAGACCAGCTAATTTGAATAATTGAATTTGAAAAGGAGAGAATGTAAGTTATAAATAGGGCTGGAAGTGAGTCAAGTTAGCTCATAAACCAGTTCGAATTTGACTCGTTAATAACTTAATAACCTAAACTCATAAGCTGGTGAGTTAAGCTTTTGCCTGGAATTGAGCTCATTAGCTCGTGAGCTGACTCGATTATATATATATATATATTAATAGTCTTAATTATTTCAAATTTTATATTTATTTTTTATATATAATTTTGATATAAGACATAAATAAAAAATTTATAATTTATTGATAGATAAACAATATATAAAATTGACATTTTTAAATATTTTTTAAATATATAAATTATAATTTATTAATATAAAATTATAGATTATATTTCTATTATTTGAGCCAATTCATAAGTTTTCGGTGAGCTGAACTTAAGTTTAAAAAATAGGCTCGATTATTAATAAATAGAACCGTGAGCTAAACTCAAATTTTATAAGCCGAATTTAAATTTTGTCTAAGTCGGTTCAACTCAACTCACTTCCATAGTCATGAATCAGCAATGCATGTTGTTTGGTAGTAATTAAGTCAACAAATGTATACACATTCTCAGATAGTCCAACTAATTGCATAGGGTTTGATTTTGTTATCCGGATATGCTGAGCAAAGTCTTCCGGATTGTGATTGTATGTACGAAACAGACAGAGAGTCTTTCCACTTATTCTTCAGTGATGAAACAAACTTTATGACTTTGATTTGGAAATTCAAGATATAGTTCAAGAATAAATAACCCATTAATATTGTAATAGAAAGAATATATTATATTATTAGTTTAATCTCAAAAAGATAAATGCATCGAAAACCAATTATTTATTGAATTTAATTTTAATATTAAATAAATATAAAATAATTATATACATACATCTACGTAATATCACATCAGTATAATAATTAATTTTTAGATTAATACATAAATAGTTATTTAAACGGACAAATATGATTAAACGATAATATAAAATGTTTTATGCTGTTAGTATATTAAAATTAAATTTTTGTTTAATTACTATATATAAATTAGTATTTTTAATTTAAGTTTGAGTTCAATTAGGAGTTAATTTTTTTCTGATTAATAGTAAATTTTTTTAAAATTTTAAATTTTAAATTATAAACTTTAAATCTTAAATTTTAAATCCAAAATCCTACTCTACCTTAAATTCTCCAAAAATATAAAAGTTAAAACGATAGTTTTATAATAAAAAATTAATTAATATTAACTTTGACTGCTTAAAAAAAGAGTCTATGATATTTATGATTATAACTTTGACTACTTAATTTAGTAATCTTTAAAAATTATTATTAAAATTAAAGGCATAATTTTTTATATTTTAATAATATTTTATTTTATTTTATTTTTAAACTAAAATGTGTTATTAAATAATAAATATTATTATTTTAATCTTAACAATAGTTTTTTAAGTATTATTCGTAATTATTGTGATTATAGACACCATACCATTCATCACTTATTCGAAAGCGTTCATGTATATCATTATACTTTAATAGAATATTGTTATTCTCATCATTTCAATCAGTAAGATTTGTAATAAAATATAATAAAGGATGAGATGAAAACAAAAAATTTTATAGTAAGATTGTTTGTTTGAAGAATATAGTTAAAAAGCAACTTGCTTTTTTCTTCACCTACATAATGAGAGATAAAATTACAATTTTATCCTTAAATGCTTTAACATGTTTGTGTTGGAAAGGGTTAAAGGTTGTGATGGATGAGTGAGTCTCTTAGCTTTTCAAACAGCATTTTTGTTATAAATTAATTATTATTTTATTTAGATTTGTAATATAATTAAAATAGTATTTAATGAAATATTTTTATTCAATAAAATGTTACACACATATATTATTTAAGCTTTCTTAATATATATATATATATATATATATATATATATATATATAATTTTTTTCATAGTAAATAAATATTTAATTTAGACATTTGTTATATTTTTATATTTTAAAATATTTTCTTTATAAATTTATTTTATAACATTTATTTTAATATGAACTTTTATATTTATCATCATCTAATAATCTCAATGAATAATATCCACCGAAAGACTAATATTTAAATTTTATTTTTTACCAAAACGGTTTAAATAAAAATATATATTTTTGTTGTGTTTGAAAAAAAATAGTGATTTATAATAAAATATTTTCGTAAAAATAATCTTCATATCACTTTTTATATATATGCACAAGGAAATCATATTTTTGTGATAGAATTATTTTTGTGTTAGTTGAAAAAAAAACTTTGCAAAATTTTAATATTATTAAAAGATTTAACACTTTTATGTCGGTAAGAGGGGATTATTTAATTTATTTTTTTAAATATTATATATATACTAAAAAATTATTTATTATATATTTGTATATAAATATATAATATTATTTTATATATTTTAAATTCATATTTTATATTTTAACATATATTTTATATGAGTAATTTAATTCTCTTTTATTTTAAAAATACATTTAATAGTATAATAATTAAAAATTTTATTTTTTTAATATATTAAATACATTAAAAAATATAAAAGAATATTTTTCATAATTTTTTTAAAAAATATTTTTTCGTGATACGGTTAAAATGTTTTCTTTAAGATATAGGTTAATAAGGTTAAATTATATTATCATTAAAAAATTTAAATAAAAAATTAATATTGTGTAAATATTATAAATGACACAAATATGTATGAATAAAAATGAGATAGAAATAATTGAATAATTTACACGTATTTAAATTTAGTTTGTGAGGTATATTATTAGGTTACTTTTTTGAGAAAAAATATTTAGAACATTCTAAAAAAATATTATTGTATTTTGTAAAAAATAAAGAGTGCATCACTCTTTAAATTCTAAATCATAAATCTTAATTTTTGAATTTTAAATTTTAAACTTCGAGTTCTAAGTTTTAGATCTTAAATCTTAGTAAATTCTAAACTCTAAATTTGAAGTGCTGATATAAAATATAATAATAAAAAACTAAATTTTGTTTAATTGACAAAAATTATAACACTCCTTACTTAATAAGAAAGGTTTAAAAATTACCTTTAAAATAATAATGTTAGTAGTCCAATTTGATGAAAATTCAGTAACAATGTATTTTATATTAAAAATAATATACAAATATATATGAATTTGAGAAAGATATTATCAATTTTTTTTTGAAGGGGCGACATTATCAAATTAAAATTATTAAAATTAACTCGCTATTTATTTATATACTATTCGCACAAAAATAAAAGATTACAATATAATAACTAAAATTTGATCATCACCGTATATAAATTTTTGAGTTGTATATAAAACTACTTTTATAAATTAAAATTGTGAGAATATATAAAATAATAAAAGTACCTTATTTAAATTCTTCTTAAGTAGGTTATATTGAAAATTAATTACTAGAGTATTTTGTGTGTGTTTTGATTTGACTCTTATTGATAAAATTTAACATAATTCACATAAGACATAATATATCATTTTAGTAAATATGTCCTATTACAATTTTAAAATAATAACATTTAGATCATATTTATGTATCATTCTATAAATTATTATCTGTAAGTAAATATTTTTACCATATAGCAACAATATATACCTTTTTATGAATTATTTTTTTTCAGTAATGTATCAAAACTATATTAATAATAATCAAGAATAAAATGTACACTTATATTATACGTATATTAAAAATTATTTACTAAATCAACATTTATATAAAATATATATTAAAATAAAAAATATATAATAAAAATAATAATATTAATATATACATTGTAATATATATTAATGTATTCTGCACTTATACTAAGTATTAGTAACATTAATAATTTTAAATTAATAAATATATTATGTACATTAAGAGAAATACATAAAAAAATAGGAGACTTTCTTATCGATATTACTAGACAGTGTTAAAAATGTGAATTTTTTTTACATTATATATATATATCAAAGTATAAATTAATAGTTGACTTAAAATATTAAAAATTAATATTCAAACAACTATATATGTTTTTATTTTTTTTTTTGCACATACGGAAAAATAAAAATATTCTAACGAATAAGAGTTTTTTTTTTTAAATTTCTCAAACAAAATGATATATAATAAAAAGATGTTTTACACCTAGTCCATCCATTAAAAAGATTTTGATCCATTAATATCTCATAAAAGAAAAATATATTAGATAATATTAATTTAAAAATAAGACAAAAATTAAAAAAATATTAACTCCTAAAATTTTTTATACAGTAATTTTTTTTCAACTACCTTCAAAAAAAATTACATATCAAATAATCTCTTAAATTCACCGTAGTATTTTATTTCAACACTTAGTTCTTAGTCCTTATCATTTTTGTTTTTTTTCTTTTTTATTAGAGGACTATATTTATCATTTTATAAAGAATTAGAAGACAAATAAATTTACATGCAACTTAATCGTACAAGAAACATTGAAGTCTCAAAAAGTACTATGACATACGTAATAATTTTCCTATTCTTTATACTACTTATACTTATTAGATCAATTTGGTAAAACTGTACTATTTACAAAAGGGGATTACTCCCTCGTTCTATTACTATACAAGTTAATTTCTTTACATTAAAGCGTACAAATTCCAAAGTTTTAATTTTTTTCCATACATCAATAATATTTCCTCCGTGTATATCGATGCACAACTGTGCAGGAGGAGTAGTCCGCAGATCAGGGTGGATCAATGGTGATAAATTGAGGCAGTGCTTCTTAGTCTTATTATGTGAATGAAAAAGGAACAGTGATTCATGTTTTGAAAAGCAAGGAAAGTAAAATTTGAATCTATGTGAAAGTTCAAATTATTTATTTGTAATTATCAAAGTATTTTCTTTTCGATCTAGATAAGTTCTGAATCTCTGTAGGTTTTTTTTTTTTTTTGTTCGCTGAAGAATTCCATTTTTAGTATTATTATTGGTTCAAATAGTCATATCTATAATTTAATATAAATATCTATCTTTGATAAAAAGAACAACAAAAGAATGAAAAAATAATGTTCAAGTTACATCAGCTGAATGTCATAAAATTAAAGTCACCCAAAGTTTGGACTTTAAAAGTGAAAGCAAAATTCATGGATAATTATTGATTGAACGAGTGAAAAATCAAAGTAAGAAAATTGGATATACATTCTTGAAAAGTTTTCTATGAGGAGAAAAAAAGTAACTACTTGATGCAATGGATGATGCGATCAACATTTTTTAAGTCAACGCCGTATAAATAAAACGAAAAGACCTATCAATTTAATGAAATATCTTTTTGTCTGTAACAATTTAAAAGGAAAGTGGTAATGGTTGGAGACTTCAATACAATGAAGAGCCAGGAAGAGAAATAGGAGATATTCTTCGATTTTCTAATTCAATTAATTTTAATAATTTTATTAATGACAATCAATTAATAAACCTTGACATAATAGATCATGAGTTCACGTGGTTAAATAGACAAACTGGTGAGAAACTAATAACGAAGAGATTAGATCGTTATCTATCTGATTTGACATAGAGAGAGTAGTATGAAATGATTGTGGTTAGAAGACAAACAGAAAATAGTTCAAACCATACTCCTTTAATCTTAGATTTAGACTTCCGACTTGAAAGACCAAAAGACTATTCAAGTTCTAGGATAGATGGTGTGGCGAAAAAGAGGTAAAGAGGATTGTAAAAGATGTTTGGGAGCTAACTATTGAAGACTCTTCGATGTACTCTTTAGCCTAAAAGCTCAAGTAATGCCAGTACAAACTAGTATAATGGCAGCAACAATCTCGATCCATTTCTAAAATATTAATAGAAGAAATAACTTTGCAGCTGGAAGCAAAAAAAGCAGAGGATATCTTTGAAGGCAATGAGTTAATTGAACTTGAGAACAGATTAGAGGCAGAGACGAAGAAAGAAGAAAGTTATTGAAGGGAGAAGTCTACATGTAAATGATTGAACAAAGGAGACATCAAGATAAAATTCTTCCATCAAAGGTTCTAATCTAGAAACCGGAAAAGTAAAATCTGGGGACTAATTGGAGAAGATGGAGAAGTCGTTTCTGATCCAGCAAGTATAGCGAGGGTGGCTAAATCCTATTTTCAGAAGATTTTTACGGCTACCAACCAAGCTGATCCGATAATACTTTTTGAGGATTTCAGACCTTCGGTTACAACTAATATGAATCATAGGCTATTGAGATCAGTTTCACTTGAAGAGACAAAGAGAGCTACGTTTAGTGTTTGCGCTTAGAGTGCTCCGAGTGATGATGGATTCACAACCAAATTTTATCATTTTTTTAGGATGTCATAGGTAACGATGTGCACAGGGCTGTTTGTAGTTTTTTTGGAGGTGAAAAATTTTTAAAAAACTTCAGTCACACTCAGATTTGTTTAATACCTAAAATCCCAGATGCCAGATATATGTCACAAATCAGATCTATTAGTCTTTCATAAGTCTTTTACAAGATTATATCAAAAGTACTTGTTCATAGGCTACAATCATTTATGAATAATGTTGTGAGTACTAATCAAAGTGATTTCTTGAAAGGAAGGTTAATATCTGACAATATTCTAATAGTTTGTGAGTGCATGCATCATCTTAAGTAAAAAAGATCAGGTTTGGGGAATGAAATGACTCTAAAACTTGATATGAGCAAGGCCAACAATAGAGTGAAGTAGTATTTTTTGTGGTTCATTATGGAGAGGATGGATTTTGATATTAGATGGATAGCATGGATCAAAGAACTGGTTTCTACTGTCTCTTACTCTATACTTGTGGAGGACCAACCTTTTGCCTTTTTTAGGCCAACTCGGGGTATCCATCAAGGGAATGTCCTATCAACGTATCTTTTCCTCTTTTGTGCAGAAAAATTTTCTTTTCTATTATACAAGACAGAGCAAAACAGGATTATTCAGAGAATTCAAATTCACAAAAGAAGTCCGACTGTTAACCACCTTTTCTTTGCAGATGACCATTTTATTATGTAAAGCATTAGAAAAATCATGTGCTAATATCCTGACTCTATTCTGTGACTATAAGATGAGTAGTGGTTAAAAAGTCAACCTAAGCAAGTCAGTAGTCTTCTTCAGTCATAATACTCTGCTTCACATTAGACATCAATTAGCAGAAATTCTGAATATTAATCATATCGGGGGTTCAAGATAAATACCTAAGCCTCCTATCAACTGTATAAAGATCTAAAAATTCACATTTTGGAGCCATCAAAGACATAGTACAAAAGAAGGTACATGACGTGGTGGAAATTAGCTGATTAGGAATTTATAAAGAAAACAGCATTGCAAGTACAGTTCTCAACCGACTAAAATTCGCTTATCAATTTAGAAAAGTTGTCACAAAAGTTTAGAATAAAATACTGGGAGTATGAGTCACAGGTCGTCTCGCAACGAGTTGGAGGAAAGGGTGCTAATTTATTAATCAGGAGTTTAAGGAAAAGTTTGTGTTGGGTAATGAGAAATTAAATTAATTGTAGATTAAAGTGGTAAAAAAACTAAGAATTATTATTAATATAAAAAGCCTTGACTGGGGGAATGATTAATTGGAAGTTCCATCCTTGTTGGAATCTTCTCAAGTGTAGTATAAAGAGGTTGTTGTTTTCACTTAGTTAACCCTTACTAAATAAAGGAAAGTCAAGTGATTGAGCTAACTCTTATCTGCAAATCCTAGTCCTCTTCCTTGGAAAGGTCTAGCGTTAGTAGATACAGAATTAGCCAACAACTTCTAATTTAGCTAAGCACTTGAGCATTCCAACTCAAGTGTCTCTTCTTAATCAACTCCCATGTCAAGTAGAAAATCTACTCCATTGACATGAATATAACGCTCATAAAATTACAAGAAGAAGACATAATAAATTAAATCAAATAGAAATTGAAAATTAATTAAAAGCAAGAGTGATTCTCTCCATTAACAATCCATGAAAATAATCTAATTGTAACTCTGGAACAAAGTAAATAGGAACATAAAATAAATATAAGAATAAGTAAGGAAACAAACTAGAATAGTATCTTCAACGGAGGTGATGACTCTTCAATATCCAAAATCCAAAGCATAAAAATAATAAACTATGAATGTAAAGCAAACCTAGAGGAATAGTAGTTTTTCTCTAGATTCAGATCTAAAAACTAAAAATTATCCTAAATGAGAATGTGTGAATGTATCTTCATGTGTGTTGAGTCTCTGCATGTTCCCTAGCTTTATTCTGTGTTTTTTGGCCGAGAATTGGGTCAAAATGCGGCCCGAAATCGCCCCCAGCGTATTCTGTTATTTCTGCAGATCGCGCATGTCACGCGTACGCGTCGTCCACGCATTCGCATCATTCCGCTATTTTCCTTGTCACGCGTTCGCGTCGTTCACACATTTGCGTCATTCGTGCAGATTCCAATTCATGCGTACGCGTTAGGCACGCGCACGCGTCACTGCAGATTTTTTCATTTTGCGCGCACGCGTGAGCCATGCGTGCGCGTCGATGCTCGCTGGTCATCTCCTTAGCTTCTTGTGTTCCTTTCATTTCTGCAAGCTTCCTCTCTATTTTCTAAACCATTCCTACCCTATAAAGCCTAAAACACTTTAACAAACAGATCATGACATCGAATGGGATAAAGGAGAATTAAAATACACACATAAAAGACCTCTAGGAAGCAAGTTTTCAACCATAAAAATAAACTAGGAAGGATTTGTAAAATCATGCTAATCATATGAGTAAGTGGGTAAAGACTTGATAAAATCACTCAATTAAACACAATATAAATAATAAAATAATGGTTTATCAGTACAATCTTCAAAGAGAAATCTATTATCAGCAGGTGGAAGATATGTCCTGATTAATGCTGTTAGAAAAATAATCCTTGTGTATACCATATCCTATTTTAAGCTTCCTAATTCAATTTTAGATGAGATTCACAGGATTTTAACACAATTTTGGTGGGGTCAAAGAGGCACTGAAAGGAGAATGTCATGGATTAGATGCGACAAAATGACAAGACCCAAAAGAGAGGGAAGATTGAGTTTCAAAGACCTGCGTGCTCGAAATTTGGCTCTGTTTGAAAAATAATTTTGGAGGTTGGCTGTTAATCCTAATGCACTACTTAGCAAAATGTTAAAGAGTAAGTATTTTAAATATAAGTCTTCTTTGACTACAAACAAAGGGACTAACCCTTCTTGGGGCTGGCAAAGTCTCTTATAGAGTAGAAAAGTGGTGGAAAAAAAATTGTTGTGGAATATAGGGTTAGGAAATAATGTTAATGTTTGGCAAGAACTCTGGCTGCTGCCCCATACCCATACCATATCAGTCTCAACAATTAATCTAGCAACAATATATTTTCAATAATTAATAAAGTAAAGGACTTACTGACCACAGGAAGAAGTTGCATTGGAACAAAGAGCTTATCAAATTAATCTTTTTTCCTGAGGTAAGTACCCGCATCCTTTTCATAGAACTGAATAATAATGGCAATGATTCTCTGATTTGGGCCTGGAACACGAAGAAGCAATATAATATGGTATCTAGATATGTGGTGGCGTATGACTTTGCGTATGAGCCGATCAATCAACTACCTGTAATCATACAAAATCCAAGAATTTGGAGAAAAATTGGAGCTTACAGATACCAACAAAGATAAAAATCTTTTTGTGGAGAGCTGTGCATGAAAAATTATCTGTACTAAGCCTCATCCAACAGCGTTTTTCGTCGATCCCATCTTTGTGTCCCAGATGTAAATTAGTTCCGGAAACCATCATCCACTGTCTTCGATGGTGCAACCCTACTCTAAAGGTATAGGGAGTAGTAGATTTAAAGTTGGTGCCGGCCATTGCAAAATGTTTTTTTCCTTTGTGGAATGGTAGACCTAGGTACTATTAGGCGCTGGAAGTGGGAAAGAAGGTGACAACGTTCTCGGCATCTTCGCTACTTTTTGTTGGGCATTGTGGAAAGCACGTACTAAAGAGGTGTTTGAAAATGAAAAAATTTATGTCTAACAGATCTCAAATTCAGCAAGAGAGATTTGCTAGGAAATAAATAGAAGATAAGTTTCCTAATTTCTTAATGGATTTTCCTTTCTTTAGTTTATTGGTTATTATAGTAGTCACTTATGACTTCAATTGGGAGAACTCCTCTACTGTTTCTTTGGTTTCATATAGAATTTTGTATTGCTTTTTAAAAGTAATGCAATTATCGCCACTTTAAAAAATAAATAAATAAAAATTGTTAATTATAGAAAGTTAATTAAAAAGAAGAGTATTTTTGTGTGTGTATGTAAAAGTAGATTTAACACAAAATTTCTCAATTTTCTTTATATAGTTGATAATAAATAATAGATATGGAAATAATTCCAAAAAAAAAGTTAAAAAAAGATTTTTTTATATATAAAAGATAGAATACTAAAATTGTGTTTGGTATGAATTTTTTATTTTTATAATTTTATAAAAAAAATTATAAAAATAATTAAATTTTATTTTTATTTTTTAATTTTTTTATAAAATTTAAAATAAAAAACACTAAAAATAAAAATACACCCTAAATTTTTCAATTTTCATTATACACGTAAATAGATAGAGAGAACAGATTATAGATAATGGAAGAACACTTGTCATACACTCATAAACACCCATATTCTCATATACATTGATGGGTTTGATTTTGTTGTCCATTTTTGTTGAGAAAGTCCTCCGGATAGTGATTGCGTGAAATAGCTTGCTTCCTCCATTTTCATCACCTCAGTGATTGAAGAAAAAATTCTTATAGCCTTGGTTTGGAAAATGAAGGAGATTTATTATTAGGTTTACTTTACTTTGATTTTATTGTTTATTTATTTATTTTTTATGCTAAAAATTATAACCCAAACAGAAGAAATATTGGGAAAGCCACAAAAACATGTCATTTATTTTGAATGAGTAAAACCCACCTTGTACTATGTTAGTGGATACATCAATAGTAATGAATCAGCCTAATAATGATAAATTTAAGATTAATCAATTAGATAATAAATAGTAAGGTAAATAATATTTTTTTTTTTAGAATTTGACAAAAAATTTAAAAATATGTTTAAATTTTATTTTATTTTATTTTAATTTTATCTTAAAAATTTTTAATTTACATCAAAAATAGTTTCGACAACTATTTATGAAGAATGATGAAGCATATGGACTTTTGTAATAGATGAATTGATTGGTTGTAGAAATATATTTTTATTGTATCCTATTTTATTATTGTGGATGGACAATCTCAATTTTTTTAGGTCTATAAAAAGATTCCAACAAAGGAGATCTCCTTCCTCTCTATCTATCTTTTACTTGTACAGATGGTCTCACCCATTTATTCTACAAAAAAGAACGAAATAGTACTATCTTAGGCATTAAATTGAATAGTAGATGTCCAACCGTCAGTCACTTTTTTTTTTTACAAATAATTTTATCCTATTCTATAAGGCAAATACCCAAGAATGCATGAATCTAACGGGGATATTGCAGACTTATAGTGAGTTTAGTGGATAGGAAGTTAACCTGAACAAGTCATCGGTATTTTTTAGCTCTAATACTCCTCAACAAGAAAGGATAGCTCTACCTACTATTTTAAGAGTCTCTTATATTAGCTCTCAAGATAGGTATTTAGGGCTATCATCGATAGTGAGTAGGTAAAAAAAAGAGACTTTTAGTTATATAAAAGACAAAATGCCAAAGAAATTACAATACTGAAAACATAGCTTACTTTTAACAAGCGATAGAAAAATTCTTATTAAGTCAATGGAATCTGCAATTTTTATTTATACTCTTGGATGTTTTAAACTCTTCAAAACACTCATTGATAATATTTAGAGATAGTTAATGTAATTTTCGTGGGTCAAAAACAAAATAGAAGGAGAATGCAATCAACTAAATGGGATACTTTATATCGGAATAAGAAATAAGATGGGCTAGAATTCAAAGACTTGAAGGTATTTAATTTGGCGATGCTTGAAAAACCAGGCTGGAGATTAGTGACAAAAACCGGTTCTTGGGTTTTAAGGTATACAAAAGTAGGTAATTCAAATTTTCAATTTTTTTTTCGAGCTGAAATAGGTCCAAACCCATTCTGGGGTTGGATCGGAAGAGCCTATTAGAAAGAAGAAAAATCATAAAAAAAATCTGGCAAGTAGGGAGATGCACTAATCTAAGTATATGGGGAGAATCATTACAAGAAAATCGTCAGATACTATCAGATTTAATGGCAGATTTATCGAGTTGGAATAAATTCGATGATATAACCTCATCGGTAACTGTTTACCGGCAGATTTTTTTGTCCGCTGCTAATTACGAGCAGATTTAGCGGCGGATATAAAATTTTAATTGGAAAAATTCTGGAACTTGTTACTGTCGGATTTTTTCTTTGATAATAAATCCGACAGTAATATATTATTTATTATTAATAATTAAATTAATATCTACCGGTGAATTTAATCAACGGTAAATCCGACGGTAAACTTAAACATTAAATTTAAAAAAATATATTTGAAAATTTGATATATAATTTTAAATATTTAAATTTAATAATTTTTAAACTAAAAAAATTCAAAACAATTTTTTTATAATTATTTGTCTATAAGTTTTAGTTAAAAATTTACAAACAAGTTCAAATATCAAAATATAAATAAAAAAATAACAGAAATCTCATTTGAGCATAAACAAATAAGAGCAAATCTTTTGATATTTCATCTTCAGTCTCAAGCTCCTCCATTCAAGATATCATCCCCTTGTAATTCTTCTTACTCAAAAGATTCTTTATTTGTTTTTCTTAACGTAATTTCTAATAACATACTAACTAGTAATATAGTTTAAGAAATAGTTTAGGAAAAAATCTTTGATGAGCTATGACAATGAAAAAGTGCATAAGTGATTGTTAAATGAAACATATTGGTTGTATTTTAAAAATCAATCCAAATTAAAATTATAGACATGGATAAGATATAAACTAAGACTAAAGTAAGTAAAATAAATCACAAGAAACATATATTAGTTCAATAATAGAACTCAATAAGAAATTCAAATCATAATGCAAAGACAACAAAAAAAAGTAAAATGAAAAATTCAAATCTCACAACAATAGAAAACACAATGCAAAAAGGAAAAAAAAGCAAGTCACACAAAAATTGTGAGAAAAAAACCTAATCCATAGTAGATACATATAAATACTAGACATGTTGGATTTTAGATCAAAGTATAAAACATACATCTGTCAATGGATAAGTTACAAAAAAAGCTTCTATTATGAAGCATATATATATCAATAGATAACGTAAAAAATTCTCATAAATAGATGACTTTTACTCTACACAAACTTACTGCTTGTTACTATTAATACTGGTTTCATATTATGTCTATTCTTTAGTAGTATATATGATTTCATTTTATGATATTAATTGTTCATTTAATTGTAGACCATGTATATAAAGAAGCTTTTATACAAGACGATTCTACAAATGAAATATTTTAAAAACAAGGTAAGTATAAGTGCTTTTGAATTGACCAACAAAACGATTCATTAGCCAATGTAACAGGTGTATATCAACCTATAACCAAAATAGTATTTCATTTAATTACTTTACCGTCAAATTTTTCTTTCTAAATTCGACAATAATAATTGCGCCAATTTCTTTTTTTTTTCAATTATTATGGGCGAATTTACCGTCGAAAATCTAAATTCGACAGTAACTTTTTTACTTGACAAATTTATTGCCAAATTCGTAACACTCTTACTATGAGAATGTCACGCTTCCGAGTGCGTCACTTTGATAGCAGGGTATTACGACGTCTCTCATATATTTAATAAGGTATGAGCCTCTACGCGTAAATCTACTGATGATTTTGCTAAACATTTAAAAGTTTTTTAACAAGAACAAATAACACATTTTCACATACTTAATGTTAATAATATTACAAAACCTACCCCTCTGGATAAAACTCTAATTAACAAGGCGAAGGAAAAATAAATTCTAACAACTCAACTTGTAAACATACTCTTCTATGCTCCTGTTGCTCCGCACTAATCCTTCGCACATGTAGCTGAAAGAGGTGGATATGAGGGGGTAAGAACAGGAGAGTTCTTTGTAGGATCGGGGTGTATAGTTATATTCACTTTATTACCATAGCCAACAGTAACCGGCAATAGAATACATTTAGACATAACAAATAAAGAACACAGAAATCAAACAATCATATAGCACACCCATAATCACAGAAAACATACTCACAAACAAATATGTACAAACAAGTATGATGCATGTCTGTCCTATGGCTAATGAGCTCATTTGTCGGTTATATAGCCAAACCCGACATGTCCGGTAGCTAATCCGGACACTGTTTTTTTGTTGTGCATTAATACCATTAGAGGGAATACGTGTCCTGTCACAATTAGAAGGATTATATGCTCTGTCACCATTAGAGGGAATATGTATCCTATCACCTTTACAACCAGAGAGAAAACATAGACATACTCATTATCAATCAATTACAATCATGACTCGTTTATCATATTCGTTCAATTTCATAATTCAAACTTAGTTTTCATCATTCTTCTTCCTCATCTCTTTCACGGAGCAAGTAGACAACGCCACTACCTCTTATTCGGGGTCATATATCCCATTTATTTACAAATCATCATTGTCATAATCATGTCTCATGCATTCTTATATTCCTTCGTATTGTCGGCAATGCACATAGTACTTTAATCTATCTGACTTCATAACTCGGTACTCAGCACTTCTGCCGATGCTGTAATTCTTCACACCCTACATTACTACATCTTTGCTTTTGCATACGTGGCCACCCAAAACTCTACACCACCGTCTAAGTTGTAATTATCTTCACCCGTATTGAAAAATAGTTTTTTCTCTTGCATCGCGTGCAGATTCAACGTATGATAGTGACTGGGTACAGATGACAAGGCTAGAATTAGGTGCGGGACAGGCAGAAGATACCGATGTGATGGCTCGACCGGAGTCTTTGATACAAATTCCTGCTCGTCATCATCTATATATATATATATATAGAAGAACGGCTCTCGTTGCTATCTGCAACATACTCCTCGTTTGAGTCTTTATCGTCAACGTCCATGTCTTCTACTGGACTAGCAACGTATAGTGGTGGTGGTGCGAGAGGTGGGTCATCCTGCAGAAAGTCCGATTGTCCAGATCCATCGCCACCGACATCACCAACCTCCACAGAAAGCTCCATAACTTGTTTTGCTATAATTCTTTTATAGATGTCAAACATCAGGCACACATGCTCGTCACCGTGGAGGCAAAACAGACGAAATTTAAAAACTCCATTTATCATCGGTGCTAGCAACACATACCCTACCCCTTTCAATCTCTTTTCTCCCGTTACCACCGACGCTACTCAATATCAGATTCTTTAGCTCCGACAAAGAACTAACTCGCTGGATACGCAACAGAATGGGATTCTCACACTCAAATATTACTCAACTATCGCTATTTCTCATATGACAATTGAGATACACACTTACAACAAAATACCTACTACTACTAGATATTTTAGTTTATTTTCGAAAGAAAAAGATAGAGAAAAAGTAATGAAATATTTGTGGAGAATACAAAGGGTTGTACATCCTTTTATACATGCTAAAATTTATCGTAACATATCTCGTTTACAACTGTAAACATCATAATTAATAACATATCTCGTTTACAGTGTAAACAAAATAGGAGAACACTCAAATAAAAATACATATTTCATCTTTTTCTAAAGATTTTTTGTGTTGCATTTTAATTGATTTCTGTATAATTTATTTGGTGTTCCTCGTCACATATTATTAAATTTCTTAAAAGATTTTCTTTCCAAAAACAAAAAAAAACATTAGATTGAACTAAAACAAAAAAGTTAATAGATTAACTATTAGATTTTTTTCTGAAATTGTTTATATAATAAAAAATGCCACACTCATCAATCAATATATATATAATTTTTTTAAAGTAAAATTTATCATACGAGTTATATCGATAACAAGCTCAAATCTCTTAAAATTTTTACAAATAAAAAAATAACTAATTCATATTCGTGCGATATATAAAATAATTACTATATTATTATTATATATAGATTAAAATTTATTAATTTAAATTTGTTTTCATTTTAATATAAGCAATAAAAATAAATAAAATTTTTATAACTAAATATAGTGTAACAAAATATATATAATATTAATTAATTTTTAAAAAATTCTGAAAAAAATAGTTTTTTTCTAATAAAGTGTTATTAGAAAATTAATATTATAAAAACTAATTTCAACCAATAAGATATAATAGGTTATCAAATATATTTAATACAAAACAAATTGAATATAAACTTTTGTTGAGTTTAAATTTTAAATAATTTTTAATTAAATTTCGACTATTCTTATTTTAAAGAGTTAGAATATTTTAATATTATCTTTTCATATCTTTTTAATTGAATCTTTGATTTTTTAAATTATAAATCTTATTTATAATTAAGGGTAATGTTTCAACACCATCAATTTGTCACACATAGAAAAATACGGAAACAATTTTATAGTCATAAGTATAATCTAACTTTATAAGCAATACAATAAAACTATATATAAGTAATATAATAAAATTTTATCTATATCGCTCTATAATCACATTTCATAAATAATATAATCAAATTATATTTATGTTTATAATTAAAATATGAATAAAAATACAAAAAATTATCATGATGGTTAATTTTTTTGTTCATAATTTTTTATTATTTTAGTTGTGAAAAGTTTAATTATTTTAATAGTTAATTATTTTTTAAAAAAGATAATTTAATAACACAAAAAAGTTTTATTAAAAATAATTTATATTTAGATGTGATTAAAAAAATTAAATAATTATATACGGTAAAAAATTGATATTATTAAAAAATAAAAATAAAATTTATTTTAAAATTAAAAATAAAGTTTATTTAAAAATAAAATTAAAAATCATGCCTTTTTTTCTAAAATTTATCTACGAATAATTTTATAAGTATTTTATGATGAATAAAAATATTAATCTCGTACTGGAATTTATTTTAGTAAAATTCATTTTTATTCTGTTAAACGTTAAATAAACTATTGAAATGAATTTTGTTCCCTTCACTAAAGGAGAATGATAAACTTCCATACTTTCATTATGTTATGGCAATAATTTGGCCCTGTTATTTTTAAAGTCATGATTGCACTTCATGATTTTTCCACTTTTATCTATGAATTTTTGAATGTGCAAAATAATAATAATAATAATAATAATAATAATAATAATAATAATAATAATAATAATAATAATAAGTATGTCATAGTAAAAAAAAAAAGTACACACATCACCAAATAATTTATCATCCGAATTATATATGAATCAAATCGATAATAGGAGGACTAATACCAAAAAAATCAATAACAAGACTAAAAACTTACAAAACCTTTCTTAAGTTCATAGAAAAAATGTTTATATTTGTGTAACATACAAAATAATTACCATATTATTATTATTATATATATATATATATATATATATGTATGGGCAAAAAATATCCAACTGATTTAAGGTAAATTCTTTTTAATATTTGATTAAATTGTACTTGTATTTAGTATTTTTTTATGATTTCCTCTTAGTTAAAAGTATAATCATTATAATTTTTTAATTATTATTGTTAAGGTTGTTCGCAAATCAGATATGGCTAAATTTCGATACAATCCGCACTAAATTCATCAGATCGAATTCGATATCCGTACTTTTTATGTTTAGGTCAGATATCAAATATATCCGTAAAATAACAAAATTAAAAAATATATTTTTAAACATATTTGTTTTTATGAATACTTTTTATGTTTACCTTTTTTAGAATTTTTTCATAATTTTTTAAAATTAATTAATATTATATATATTTAGTTACACTACATCTAATTATAAGAATTTTATTTATTTCTAATACTTATATTAAAAATGAAAATAAATTTAAATTAGTGAATTTTAATATATAATGTAATAATAATATAGTAATTATTTTATATATCACACGAATATAAATTAACAATTTTTTTGTTTGTAAAAAATTTAAGAGATTTGAGCTTGTTATATATATATTGATGAGTGTGACATATTTTTTTATATAAACAATTTCAGAAAAAATTTAATAGTTAATCTATTATTTTTTTTAGTTTTAGTCTAATTTAAATATTTTTTATTGTTTTTGGAAAGAAAATATTTTAAGAAATTTAATAATACGTGACGAGAAACACCGAATAGATTATACAAAAACTAATTAAAATGCAACATGAAAACATCTTTAGTAAAAGATGAAATAAGCATCTTTATTTAAGTGATCCCCAACAAAATAATACTCACTTCGTGTTTTACATGTAATATTATTTTATTTACACTGTAAACGAGATAAGACATACGATGTATTTTGATAAAAATATTGCAAAATATTTATTTTATTTATTTAAAAAAATCAAATAATAAAGTGGTTCTTGAGCCTTTTTGTGTAACTACAATTTTTTATTGATATTCATTGTTATTCAATGTTATTTTGTTCTTGAAAAAAATTGAAAATTATTTTTTTTAATTTTTTTATCAATAACCAACTAATACTTTTTTTTTATAAGAACAACTCAAGTTCTTAACCCTCACCAAGTAATAATTGTTTATCCACTTTTTTGGAAAGATTATTGATAAAAAAATGGAGTTAGACAAAATTCTTTTCGTAAAAAATAATGCTAGAAATACAATGATTTAAAATTGTCTTATTTAACTTAATATTTATAATTTTATATATATAAAATTTAAAAAAAAAAGTATAGAGAGTTAATGGAGTATCCGTATAATGTATACGATGGGGTTTAGAAATATTTGATTCAGTAGGATATCATATGTTTATTATCCCTGATACTCGGATGGTTATTCTGAATAGTATAAGTGTATTGTGTTTGAGAAATTAGTAGTATTTTATCCTTTGAATGTTTATTTTTTAACTTATATTGTGCTAAATAAATAGTCCATTGTACATATTGTACAGATACTTTATTGGTTTCTTAGTAGGATTCTATTTAAAATAGTATATTTATTATATTTAATATTATATATTTATTTTAAAAATAATTAATAAATATAAAATAAGATAATGTTGACTGATTTTAATTGTCTTTTATTGTTTCCTTGACATTTTCGTTTTGTAAAAATCATGCAATTCAATTTACAGGACATTATAATAACACATGCAGACATTCATGTAATATATAACACGCAAATTGAACATTCGTGTAATCAATCTCTCTTCACTTCTGAGGCTAACTCTAAAAGGAAAACGTCAAATAAAACTATCATGATCATACGCCCTACCAATGGCTAGCTTCAACCTAATTAACACAGTTCTTATTTTTATACTGATTACACACAAATTAACAACATACATCATACAAATTAAAGTGCAACAACAATCAATAAGGCTTCCACCTTAAAGATCTATATCTCTTCCCACCACGACGTTCATATACAAAATCAAGTTGAGGCACAATCTTGTATAGAGCATCGTCTACTTTCTTGGAGTACCACAACCTCCATTTCTTCCACAAAATGAGTGGCATCATGAATATTCCAAACCCAAAAGTGAATCCCAACTCCACACTTAACAAACTCCAATCAACTGAACTACTATTATGAGAGTTAGTAGTTTTAGATGATGGTGGTAACAACCCTTGCTCTTCTCCACCACAACCTTGTGTCAATGGAGGTCCACATAACGCTTCATTTCCCACAAATGAATTTGCTCCAAACGATTGAATTTGAGTGCCTGTTGGAATTCTCCCCACAAGATGATTATAGGAGAGATTCATGATGGCAAGAAAAGATAAGCTTGCAAGCTCAGTTGGAATCTCTCCCCTCAGAGAATTCATTGACAAGTCTAAGGACTCAAGATTTCTCAAGTTTCCCAAAGTTGAAGGAATATGGCCTGAGAATGCATTGTGAGACAAGTTAAGAGCATGCAGTGCTTTGAAACTCATGATCTCTTCTGGTATTGGCCCTTCAAATTGGTTGGATGAGAAATCCAATGAAGTGAATGCAATGAGAATCTTTTCCAACTTCATTTGTTGACCTTTGATTACAATGGTAACTGAATCCGCATACCTACGAAGACTTGAAACCTCTCCATAGACATGAGAGAGCAAGTGATCCACCACATAAAGTGGCTCAATAGAAACAACTTCGGCTAACTTCAGTTTACTCTTCTTTGAGTAAATTGTAGTTATAGTCTCAAGAGTCACAGAACTTGTATTGTTATCATAAATATCAAAAGATAAATGGTCAAACCTTGACATATCATCATCTTTGTCAGACATCAATGCTTTCCAACTCTGAAAGAGTGTTTTTGGTAACATGCCACTGAATTTGTTGGCAGCTACATCAACAATTTGAAGCTTTTCCCAGTTGCCAATCACATTGGAGCATCCAATATGTCCATAAAATTTGTTTGACCTCAAGACCATGACTCTCAGTGTAGAAATGTTCTTCAAGAAGCATGGGAACTCATCAATCAATTGATTGTTTCCAACATTTAAGACTTGGAGGTTTTGGCAATTAGCCAAAGATTTTGGGATGGTTCCCTCTAAAAGATTTCCATTGAGATCAAGAAGCCTTAGATCACAAGAAGTTGAGAATGTATCTGAAATTTGGCCACTGAGTTTGTTTCCTGCAAGACTTAGAAGTTTCAGGGAGCTACTCTTCCTTGTTGTCAAGCACTCAGGAATGTTGCCAATGAAGCCATTATGTGAAAGATCAAGCACTCTAAGAGTTGAAATATTGCAAATGGATTCATCGATTTTTTCATGAAAATTGTTGCCTGATAAAAATATATAAATGGAGAAAGGAATAGAGTCACCAATTTTTGCTGGTATAGAACTGAATCTATTATTGGAGTAGTCCAAGTAAACCATGTTCTTGGTGAAAATGTGTGCTGGCCCTTGCAATTGATTGTCATGAAGATCAAGCAGGAACATGGCTGAACTCAGATTTTGGAAAGGCCCTTCCATATCCGTTAGAGAATTCTGAGAAAGATTCAAGGCGGCCAAAAACTCAAATCTCCAAATCCAGTTGGGTATGGTTCCTTCAATTTGGTTGCTGGATAAGTCTAAATAAAGCAAACTGCTTTGATTTCTCAAAAATGAAGGAAATGTACCCAACTTGCATGAAGCCAACCAGAAATTATTCAACTTGGGAAATGGAATGTCATTGTCATCCACAACTGACAAGTTGTTGTGTGAGAGATCAAGTGTTGCCAAATTTTGTAGTCTTTGACGAATCATACTCAATTTTATGGTGCCATTGAACTTGTTTGTGGAAAGTTGAAGTAAATTGAGCCTTTTCAGTTGAAAGATAGACATAGGAATATGCCCTTGAAAATTGTTATCACTTAAATCAAGCATCTCTATTGAGGAAAAGGAACCATTTGGGAACTCATCAAGTTGGCCATCAAATCTATTGTTAGCAAGAAAGAGAAGTTGTAGGGATGGAAGTGAAAACAAAGATGAAGGGAATCTTCCATGTAGAGAGTTAACTTCTAAATTAATGCTCACAAGATTTGTAAGGCCTTCAAAATGGGTGGATGGAAGTGTACCATTCAGATAATTATGATTAAGATACAAAGTTTTCAAGGCCTTTGATCTATTGAAAGATGGAAGTGGACCAGTAAGATTATTGAATGACAAATCAAGATAAACAAGTTGGGCAAGATTTGAGATTGAATTGGGAAGTGTCCCATTGAATTGGCAATTGGACAAATCTAGTGTAGAAAAACGTTTCAAATTGCCAATAGAATCTGGTATAGGACCTGAGAAATTTGTGTGGCTAAGATTCAAGTGAGTGAGAGATGCTTGATTTGGGAAGTTTGTTAAGGAACCATGAAGACCTTGATTATCAGACACATCAAGAACTTGAAGTGATGGTAGTTGAAAGATATTTTTTGGAAAAACTCCACTCAATCCGCAACTTCTGAGCTGCAATGTGCTTAAACCAGACAAATTCCCAAGGTAATCAGGAACTGGGCTTGACAAATTGTTATGGTCTAGTTGAAGTACTGAGAGAGATTGAAGCTTTGTCAATGAAGGATCAAGAGGGCCAGAGAGATTGGAAGAGGACATACTCAAAACTCGTAAACTTTTTAGGGAAGACACAGCATGGCACCACTCCTCTCCTTTGGCTGAAATTTCAACACCATCTAGATACAGTTCTTTGATTCTTGTAAAGTTTTTCACAAACTCTACAATGTTTGGCTTCTCAAGTTTTAGACCATGTTGTGATGATGAGGTGAATGTGGTAGACAAATCTAGAGTTTCCAACTTGGACAAGTGAGAGATTTTAGTTGGAATTTGTCCCATGAAACCAGCATTTGACAAATTCAAATACCTGAGATTCTTCAGGTTTTTGAACTCGGAATTAATTCCAAAGTGGAACTCATTATAAGCCAAATTCAAATTCTGCAAATATTGCAGTTTGAAGAGACTAGTTAAGTTTCCTCCAGTGATGAATTCATGGCTTATGTCAAGAGCAATAACATTTCCCTTGGTGCTGCAAGCTACACCTTTCCATTGGCAACAATCATCAGTGTGGTTCCAATGAATTAGTTTCTTGGACTTAGCTGGGTTAAATATGAGGCCGTTCTTCAAATGGAGTAGCAAAGATTGTTGATGGCCAAGACATTGGGAAGTAACAATGTTAATGGTGTAAGTGAAGTTTAAGAGGGACAAGGGTAGTAGCAAATAAAACCACAAGATAAGGGTGGTTTTCATTATGAAAGGCAACTTATAAATTATAATCTATGACTATGATAAATGAGATGTATGGAAGAGTAGTGAATATGGTTTTTTTATTTTTGCATATGAGAATATGTTATTTATAGATTCCAAATCATGTTATACAACTCAACTGCGTGCAATATGTGGTATTGTAGTAAGTCATCATCAACAAAAAATGCACAAAGTTCTCCAAGATTGTGATTGCATGAAGTAGTCTCTCCACTCATCCCTTATCTTTCACACTTCAGTGATGAAACAACAAACTGTGACTTCGTTCCATCGCCCAATCTTTACGTTTTATTTTGTTGCACCAAAATGATTATCATTTTCTCCTTTTATTTTCTTCCCCTGATTGCCAATAATTTTCATTGATGATAACAACGTATAACAGTAGCGTATACGGTAGGGTGACAAGTAATACGGCGGGTATCATTTATAATGTTCCATTAAATTAAAAACCTAAGCACCCGTTCTAAGTAAACATAATTCATTAAGATTATTATTAGATGATAGAAATCTAAAAATTCATATTAAAATGAGTATTATTATTATAAAGTAATTTGTAGATACAGTATGTTGAAATGTAAGGATATAATCATATAATAAATGACTAAATTAGACACTTTATATATTATAAAGTATATATTTTGAATAATTACTTTTAGTAAATGCTTTATTAAGTATTTGTTTGAATATCATTAAATTGTTAAAAAAAAAAATTTTTTAATAATTTTTTTTATTTTTTAGCTAGCATGTTTAATAAAATTTTAGAAATAAAAATAAAAATAAAAATAATAAAAAAACTAAAAAATAATTTTTTAAAAGCTATAATTTACATCTTTTTTAAAAATAGTTTTTTTTTTACTTTAAAAAATATATTTCTAATATAATATATAAACAAAAAGTACTTTATTAAACAAAAAGATATTTTTATATAAAATATTTAAACAAAAAATTACTTTTATTTTTTTAAAAAATCTTTTAAACAAAGATCACTTGAGAAAAAAAATTCATCAAAATTCATCAAAACAAACACTAAATACTAGTTAAATTCTATTACAAAATATGAAAAGAATAATCATTTTAGCGAAAAATGTATTTTACATAACTAATATATGCTTTAGAAAAAAATTATCAGTTCAATTCTGCTATATAGACAATAAGAATATAAACAATATAAAAAATGAGTTGCATCTCAAACCCATTAAATATAAAAAAAATCCAACCTAATAATTACATATCTTTACCCTCAATTATACCTTTTACCTTTCATATTTTATTTTCATTACCCTATTTACTGCAACCACTCTACTCTCCCCTCTCTTGTCACACGTTAACGTTGCTGGTAATGTCGGACCTCAATGCCACAATAAAAAATTTATGTACAATAAAAAGAAACATTTATCAAACTTAAAAGAAACATCTGTAAAAATTTATACTAAAAAATATCTATATATAATAAAAAAATATCCAATTAAGAGTAAAAGAAACATCTACAATCTTATATTAAAAAATATTCATGTATAATAAAAAGAAAAATTCAGCTAAAAATAAAAGAAAGATCCACTAAAACAAGGTGAAAATTCAGGTGAAGTTGATAGCTAAGAATCATTAGATGAAAATTTAGTCAAATAAGTCAAATAAACTAACAGCCTCAGTTATCAATTTCACGTGAAGTCAAATGTACATGAGTTTTTACCTCCAAAACAAAAGTAACATCCGAAAAAGTGAAAGTTATTCATAGAAAAAAACTTTACTACTTATTTCAAAAGAAACATCCAATTCACATCAAAAAAATTTTAAAGAAGAGGACGAAAGAAGGAAGGTCTACACGGTGTCCGCTTGAGTGTCCAAGGAGATGGAGGGAGTAGTGGTGTGATATGAAAAATAAAAGATAAACAAGAAAATAAGGATTCAAACTGAATAAAAAGATACATTGAAATTAAAATAAAAATAAAAAGGATAGATTGAAATTGAATACAAAGAGAATCACTCTACTTTCTACTTAATTTCTTGACGTAATAAGAAAGGGACTCCTCAACCTAACTTGCCAACGCCATAGTTTGGAAATTGAATCGAAGGGACTCCTCAACCTTCTACTCAAATCCCCGATATAACAAGAGAGGGACTCCTCAACCTCAATTGTCCATACTATGGTTTCATCACGAAACTAAAAAGGGGTTTTGAAACCTCTAAAAATTCTATTCTACGACTACAATAGCTAAGGAGGTATTTATAACCTCTTATTAGATTAAAACAAAGAAAAATCCTAAAACCCATAAACATAAGGCCCAATCTAGTAATTAAATAAACAAAATCAAAATACATTAAATTAAAATATTCTAAAAATATAAACTAATATCTTTTGAATAACACTTGAACTTTTCATATCACAAATATTTGAAGCACGTATCATTCTCCTCCTCTTCAAAAAAGATTCGTCCTCAAATCTTGTAGGTGGAATAAAATAGTATATGAAAAGGACAATAATTACAAGGAAGATAATTTATTTCTTTTTCTTTTTTTCTCCTTTATTTTCGTTTTTTTGCACTTTATGTTTTTTTTTATTTTTCTTTAAACAATAATGAAACGCAAACGGAAAATAAGAACACAAGAACATAAAAAAAAGATACGACAGACATTGAACTCTTTTTTTTAATTGATAAAAGAAGAACATATATAGATTAATAAGAATTAATCTAATACCTGAGTTCTGATACCAAATGATATGGAAAATAAAAGATAAACAAGAAAATAAGGATTCAAACTGAATAAAAAGATACATTAAAATTAAAATAAAAATAAAAAGAATAGATTGAAATTAAATACAAAGAGAATCACTCTACTTTCTACCCAATTTCTTGACGCAACAAGAAAGGGACTCCTCAACCTAACTTGCCAACGCCATAGTTTGGAAATTGAATCGAAGGGACTCCTCAACCTTCTACTCAAATTCCCGATGTAACAAGAGAGGGACTCCTCAACCTCAATTGTCCACACCATGGTTTCATCACGAAATCAAAAAGAGGTTTTGAAACCTCTAAAAATTCTATTCTACGACTACAATAGCTAATGAGGTATTTATAACCTCTTATTAGGTTAAAACAAAGAAAAACCCTAAAACCCATAAACATAAGGCCCAATCTAGTAATTAAATAAACAAAATCAAAATACATTAAATTAAAATATTCTAAAAATATAAACTAATATCTTCTAAATAACACTTGCTCTTCATATCACAAACATTTGAAACACGTATCATGGTGCCTTTGCCGCCGCCGCAATAAATGTAGCACCGGTGGTCTGTAAGGCTGCGCGACGCGAATGATGGAGGGTGGATGTCGTTATGCGTCGTGGAATAATGAAAGAGGTTTGTGGTCAGAGCTACAACGTGACGGAGGATGGAGCGTCAGCGATCGAAGACGCTGCACGCGGCGGTGGTGGTTGGGCGGAACGTGGGGTGACAACAGTAACTCCACGAGAGAGGGGCGTGAGATAGCAACAGCAATGCCCCTTAGGATCGCAAAACACCAGCGGCGGCCACTACGGGGATCGCAAGGCAACAGTGGCAGCGGCATGGGGATTGCAAGGTAACGTCAGTGGAGTCACGCAATGGATGGTTGATGCGAGGCAGAGCGATGGCGCACTATCGGAGCGAGGTGGAGCAGCGGCGGTCTGAACGGCGGATGGTTGACGCGATGAGAGAAAACGGGATGTGTGAAGGTGCGATGAGAGGAAACTGGACATGGTGTGAGTGTGTTTAGAAGAGGTTGCCTTGTCTAATCCTAATTATTTAAATTTAAAAATTTGATTATTCCTAATTATTTAAAAATCTGATTTTTAAAATTAATTTAACATTTTTTTTAACTTGTTGATTACATGGTTGTTCATGAGTATGAGCATTGTCCCTCTATATTTTCTCAAATGAAGTAGTATATCCACTCATCCCTTAGCTTCAGACTTGATGAGTGATGAAACAAACAAACCTTGTGACTTTCCATTGGCCAAACTTACGTTTTATTTTGTTGTACCGAATCGGTTAGATCTATCAAAGAGTCCAGTCTAACCCGGTTAAATCTTGTATGTCTAAACTTGCGAGTTATACCAGTTGGCCTATTTATTTTTTTATTTGTTTACAGATTTTAATTTTCAATCACGAATCATTTATTATTAGTCCAACAGGTTAAATGAACTGACCGTTTATTTTTTTTTAATTTAGATAAAAGTTAAATTTTAGGAAAAAAAAAGAATTTTTACAAAAAAATTATTTTTTGACAAAAAAAAATTCAGAGAATAAAATTTTTAATGGATTGGATCGAATTTTTTTATCAAATAAAAGAATATATTAAAAATAATATATTTTTGGAAAAAAAATAACGGCTATTCATCTTGTTAGCTAATCTATTTTTTTTTAGTTAATTAGACCCAATTTGTTTAGTCCAAATTTTAACTACGATTGGTTTTGGAAACAAAATTTCACCTATTTAAGCAAGTAAACGAGATGATGATCCAGCAGATTTACTCAGACGACTGCCTTATAACAACAAACGTATGAGTAGCGTATACGGCGCCTGAGTGACAAGTAATAACGACGCAGGACAAAACTGCTTGTGATATGGTTTATAAGTCAATGCTGAGTAAGATTATGAAAACCTATTATCACTATTGCTTGTCACATTGGATTTTGATTGTTGTCTATATTTACACTGACTAAGTCTCCCCAGGATTGTAATTGCATGAATTAGTCTCTCTAATAATCACCCGTTACTTGATTTGGAAATGAAATCAACTTAAGCTGCTTTACTGCCCGGGATTTACGTTTATTACGTATACTTTAGTTTATATTATAGATACTGTATATGCTATTCACAAGCTGGTTTGATCTTATTAATCAATTAATATAATATAATTTATATAAATAATAAAATTTTTTATATCTTGTTTTTAATACATAAGTTAATTTAATAGCATCAGAAAATTCATTTCTCTAATAAAAAAAAATTCTAAAAAATGTGAATGCTAAATAAACTTTTAAAAAATTTTTTAAACATAACAAAAATAACTTAAAATATTATTTTTTATAGTTAAGTGACAAACTATTTTTGAATTTGATAAATGATTTGTATGCTTAATCTAAATATTTGTAAAAATATCTGGATAACGATTTAGAAGGTGTATATAAAAAATCAAGTAAAATTTTCGTATCTACACCTATTTTTCATTTTTTTTAGAATTTTAGTCGTATAGAAAAAGAAATCACAAAAAAATTCACTTCATGCAAAATCACACAACTGTAAAAATGAAATTGTCTCATGTTATCATGAAGTCGTAGACACAGTTATTAATGAATCATCTCACTACAATAATTCTAGTAGATAGTGGCGAAAATTTTGTGGCAGTTTTATAAAATTGCTGTGAAACGACAACCTGCGGCGCATATAGCGGCGATTAGGGGTTGGGACTGCAATCAGACCGATATTTTGCGGCGGTTTTTCTCAAACCGCCACAATATTTCAATCAGGCTTGCATTTCGGGTGTCTTTTCGAAAACCACCGCTATATATACCGCCGGGTGAGTTATTATTTTACAATTTGCGACGGTTTTGTTTAAATCGCTGCAAAATGCGTATTACCACATATTGCATTATTCGCTTTAGTAATAACCATCTGGGTATAATCTAGTTAAGTAAAGACTACTATCTTAAGCTACATATGTTTAAATCATTGTTATTTAAACTCGTAACACTTTTTCTACATTCGTTTTACGTAAAAAAAATTCACAAGTTAAATAAGCTCTATATGTTAACTCATGTGAACAAATTTACCAATAAGATTTTGTTGATTATGCTATTGGCATTTAAAATTGCATTCAATCATGGATGTAAAAGAAGAAAATAAAATTATACTCTAAATTTATAAAGTTAAAATAAAGTTCTAGAGAGCATAAATCAAAGTTACTCCTCTTTGAAGTTATGTCTTACTAAACCTAAATCAAGAAACTCTAAAAGTAGCTAAACATGTACAACCAAGGTAGTGAACTCGTAGTTTTTACCTCGACTCGTTAAGCTAACTCAAAATCGTAATTCGTTGAATCGTAAGACGGAACGTAAATATGACTCGTAAATTATAAAAATTTAGAAAAATTTAATAGCAAAAACTAATTTTATAGAGAATAAAATAAATCTCAAATAAACTAAATTACCCATAGAATTGTAACTAATATATATACCATAACAAGTTAAAAGTCACAATTCAACACTCTTCATCAGTCATAAAATCTTCACGAGTTTCACAAACTTCTGCATTACCATCTTCATCATTATCAGGAGCAGGAGGAAGAGGTCCTTGGAGAAGTTCTTCAAACTCATCATCATCAAGATAAGAAATTGCCAAAAGATCCTTAGAGGCACCAATAACTCTATTCCAACTTGCTCCATCATTTAAATCAGTATCTGAAATTAGAGCATCTAAATCTTCTTCTTCTCCATCTTCGTCAACAACAATCCACTCTTCATCAGAGTCCAACTCATCAAGACTATGGTCATAATCAAGACTTCTTCTAGTTTGTTTTTTCTTTGCTAATCTTGAGTTTGTCATCACAAACACAACATCATTCATGGTTTTAGCTTTCAAACGGTTTCTCCTTTTCGTGTGAACCTTTCAAAAGTAGATAAAAAATATTAGATATTAGTCAAACAACAAGATAGAATTGAAGAATTAACAACCAAATTTATAAAAGTAAAATGCAACTTATATTTAATTACTAACCATCTCAAAAGCGCTACGTTCACATCCAGATGAACTACATGTCAAATTCAAGACACGAATTGTAAATTGTTGGAGCTCTAGATGCTGATCTCCATAAAAATCCCACCATTGAGCTGGAGTTTTAGTATAAATTGCATTTTGAGCTACTTTACTACCAAAAAACTCTTTTTGAGTCTTAAAATCTTCAAGTTGAACATCCATCTTAGTGATTAAATCTGGATTTTCTGTCATCCTTTCCATACAAGCATAAAACTGCTTCTTAAGCTCATAAGCAATTTTAAAACCAGAGCTATAATGAATTTGAGGATTCAAATAATAGCCTGCGTCATGCAATGGCCTATGAAGTTGGTTGCCCCATCTTGCATCAATAATATCCCAAATAGGTATATAACTAAAACATAAAAAAATTAATAAATTAGTTACAAAATAAACAATATTTTCAGAATTCAAATTTTTCAACTCTCTCTGGCTTTTACTTTTCTACCTCTGCCGTTATTACATTTTACAATTACACTTTACACATATCATTCAACATTATGTACAACTCTTATGCATTAATTATAAAAAAAATAATTAGACACTTTACCTTGTCTTAACTCCTTGAAATGCATCTCGTATTTTCTCCTTTGCACTTGTCATTTCTTCATAAATAAATCTCATTGCCGGCTTTTCTTCTGAATCTACCATATGAAGCACATGAAGAAGAGGTTAGGCATCCCTCAAGCAAATTATGACTTCCTTCCAAAACACCTTATCTAACACCACACTTGCAATTATCTTTTCATCTTTTGTCTTTGCAAATTTACTAGAAGTCCATTGATCAGAAAGAAACATTCTTATTAAGGAACCTTTGTTGTCATTGAGACATCCCAAAGTAAGGTAAGAAGTTACAAAATGGGTCATACCCGGCCTCACCAAATCTTTCCCCTTAGTGTGGATGTGTAGTAGTGCAATAAGATCAGTTCTAGCATATATCTAAGTAGTAATCTTTCTACCTTTATAAATTGTGTCCTTGTGAAGTGTTACTTTTTTTTCCAAGTCTTCTAACATTAAATCAATGCAATGTGCTGTACAAGGTGTCCAAAACAATTTTTTCCTCTTTTTCATTAGCATTTCTCCTGCAGCTTTGTAGTTAGCCGCATTGTCGTGACAACTTGGATGACATTTTCTTCACCAACCTCTTCAACCACATCATCTATCATTTTAAAGATTTTATCAGCTGTCTTAGTAATGTGAGAGGCATCAATGGATTTCAAAAAAATAGTCCCTTTAGAACTATTAACCAAAAAATTTAGGATGGTCCGTCTTCTCTTATCTGTCCAACCATCAGTCATTATTGTGCAACCAACCTGCTTCCAATATTCTCTATGTTCCTCTAGTGATTGTTGAACAAGCTCCACGTGTTTCTTCAAAAGAGGCACCCTTAATTCATGGTAGGATGGTGGCTTGAATCCTTGTCTATATCTTATAGCTTTCTCAAACATTCTACTGTATTTTTTGCTCCTTGAAACATTAAAGGGGATGCCATTGTTGTAGAAAAAAGCACTAATCTCTAAACATACTTCCTCTCTCAAATTTTTCTTAAATATATTGTTGATTGTTGTTTGAGTACTAATGCGTGTTTTCTTGAATATGTTGCCATCTAGTTCTTTTTCCTTTCTTTTTTCACCGGTAGTGTCAACTTCTTTAGTAGCTTCTCTTGGGCTTGCCCCACCCATGTTTGTTTTCTTCATCAAATTCACTTGTAACCCACTCACAACATCCCACATTTGCTTCTTAACTTCATCACTAACAGTTGTATAAGCCCCAACATCTTTTTGAGTTCCTGCTAGGTGGTGTTTCAATCTATAAACTCCTCCTGAAAAAATTTTATGACAGTATTTACATTGTATCTTCTTTCAATCTTCTCCAACAGATATCCCGTGCTCCCATCCTACATCAGTTCTACTTCCAAGAGCATTCTTAGCAACTTTTCTTTTACAAGCGATTTCACCTGTACTTCCTGACTGAGAAGCTGGAATGTTAGTTGGATTTTCACTTGCATTAGCTTGAGTCGATGCCATTCCTATTCAGAAAAAAATGAAAACAGTAAATATTCAATGAACCAATTCAATATCATAGTCAAAATTCAACAATTTAACAAAAATTACAGAATTGTGTTCAATTTCAAGTACAACCATCCAAGTTCAACAACAAAAATTTAATAATCCAATTTGAACAAAAAATATCAGCATAACAAAAATTCAAGAATTATATTCAATGCCACAACAATTCAGAGATATAGATAGTTATAAAATTATTGGGATATAGGTGACAAATAATGAAGACATTGGTGTAGTAGTGCTTATTGCTGCACAACTATTAGTACCGTCATAGTTGCTTATGGTGAAGAATTAAAGATCAAACACATTAGTGATACTGAGTAATTGAATAATATCATTCATAATAATGATATTGAGTAATCACTTCACATTCAAAATCATTCCTACTATTTTCTAAATTTAACTTCAGAAAAATCCGGACTAGTTCTTTTAAGGCAATTTAAAATGGATGAAATATACATTGTTTCATGTGGTATATTGCATATTCCTACCATTGAGGAACATTAGAGAACAAGACATAATTATACTATTAGAGTGGTGTTTTAGTACCTGGAGTCTTCAGTATTTACTTTTTAGAAAGCTTGGTTAATATTAGTTAATAGTCTATGGTGATGTAATTTTTTGTTTTCCACTGAAGGCAAGTTTCCTTCTGTTTCTTGAGCTTTTTCTTTTCTTTAAGCGAATAAGGAGCATTTTATTTATTTTAATTATCTTAAACTGAGATTCACGTGAATATGCATTAATAACTTATAAGGTTTGCTTCTTTTATATATCATTTTTGTTATATCTACCTTTTAGAAAAGCTTATAAAGTTTGCTAAAGGAAATTAATGGTTTCAAATAAAGGGATAATATATTAGTGTACACGCTGCCAATTGCAGCTTCTTTTTCTATGAACAGAAAAGTCCATGTTGTACTAACCAATTGCAGCTTATAAGGTTTGCTAAAGAAGATTAATGGTTTCTAGAAATTATTGTCTAGTTTCCTCGAAGAACCTGGCTTTGAATTAATATGATGTCTTATTATTAGTCCTGTTTTCATTTATCAAAATCAAAGCTAAAGTCAAAAGCTTCTTGTCAAGTAATTTGAATTGTTCAACAGTGCAATTTCAACATATATAGCATCTTTATATACAGTGCTTCACCTTCATCATTCAACAAGTAATATGTGAATTATTGGTAATTAACAATAACATAAAGGTTTTGCTGTACTAGCTAAGTCCCACTTCACATGATGCCATGTTACTTGTTTAGGGATACTTCTAGTTTCTGAATCTAAGGATTAATTTAATTTAATTTTAAAAAAGGGGATTCTAGTTCTAGGTTATTGAATTGGAAGTAAAAGGCACTGTATTTAGTGGATCTAAAAAATTCTGATCTCATGGATTTTAGTTGAATCTTTCATATATGGCTCTGTTAAGATTAATATACTTTAATTCAGAATCGGATAGTTACTAACATATATATAAGAGGCTGTGAAGAATAATATGGTTCCCTTGTTAACTAAATTGTTTTCATAGAAACTGAAAGAAGTTTATCTTTAAAAATTTCGCCATCACCAATTTGGTCCAGAACAACACTTCATCAATACGGTGATATAAAATTAACCAATTCGTAATTCACATCTGTCATGCCTTACAAAAAATTTAAGTAAAGAATGAAAGGTCTTTTGTACGGTGATATGAAATACATGTTTCCAATAAACATGAACAGATAAGTTAACTTCAATTTGAAAACCTACTATAATTCGTATAAAATTATAATCTAAATTGAACAATATAATTAATCTGCAATATAATCAGTAAACCAATAAAGATAGACAATAGCGATTCAACCTGCAATATAATCCATAATAAACAAGTACAACAACAGATTGAATTGACATTGAAGAGGATAAAAATTTAAAAAGTTTGAACATACCTGAACTACTAGTGAAGGGGAGGAAAAGAGCAGCAGCAATCCAGATTCTAGAAATAGAGAGGGAGAGCCAGAGAACCAGAGACAAAGAGGCAGAGCCAGAGAGTCTCGCAAATTGACGCTCACACAGTCCAGCCACCACTAGTCTAATTCCACAACAATGGCAGCAAACCTTACGGCGAGGCTGTGTTACACACCAAATTGGGGATTTTGGTCGCGCAAAATTCAAACTTTAGAGGATAGAGAGATAGAGTCAGAGAGAGTCAGAGATTGAAAGACTTGAGAAAGGTGAAATTTTGAAATTTTGGCCATGAAGATAAATTGTAAAGTGAGAAAGGTAAAGAGATTAAGGACTTTACTGCTACTCTGCTAGGGCTCCTCCATCTTCCATGGTCTTCTATTCAGATTGGGCCATTGGGTTGGACTGGGCTACAATCAGGATCAAGAAAAGAGCCTCTTTAATCTTGAACGCAACATCGGGGCAGAAACGCGATTCCAGTGACTCTGCATTTTTGCACGGCGATTCCACATGAAGAAGCTTGGTCCTGGACGAGAAGCAAAACCGAGACTGAGGGTGGATGCAGAAACGTGAAATCGTGCGTTTCTACGAGTTGAAATGTGATTTTGACTACCTTGCGTGAAAAGTTTAATTTTTTATTAATTAATTTTATAAAAATACTATTTGTACATTAAAATCAGCTATCAAAATAGTCATTATATATTTTGTATATAAATATATATGTTGTTTAACTTATTTCTAATATATTTTATATTATTTCAACATATATTTTATATTAGCAACAGATTTTGGTAACTGATTTTAATATATACATGATATAGTTGTTAATTTTAATATTCATTGTTTAAGAAAGAGTTTAATCTGTATATCATTACATTTAATTAGATGTCCAGATCTATTGCATAAACAAAAGTAATTATTTTTTTATATTTGTTATTTAAAAATAATTTTTTTCTTTATATAAAAATATAGCTAGATAATTTATAAATTAAACTTGAAACCATTTTCTTTTTGACATAATTGAATATAAATTCTGGTTGTAATTATTGGTATTCTTTTTTAATTATATGTAATAAATATATGGTCCTCTACGGTTTCTGTACGGCTAATCAACTGTCAGATTGCTCGTCTCGGATGAAAAATACCATGCACAGATATCGTATGGCTAATCAGCTGTTGGTTCTCGATCGTGTAGGAATAGGATTTACTATCCTTTTGTGTCTGTCAACACGCCCTACAGTCGCGAGTTTGAAACTCGTCATAGTCATCCCATCCCAGATCCTACTCGGAATACCACAGACAAGGTTTAGACTTTTCGGATCTCAAGAATGCTGCCAATGGATTCTAGCCTATACCACGAAGACTTTAATCTCGAATTCAGATGCCCTATTGTCAGAGGGGAGTCGATGTGAATCGTTGATTAGAAACCCAAGAGATATACATTCAAGCTTGTTTCCATGTAGAACGGAAGTGGTTGTCAATCACGCGTTCATGAATGAGAATGGTGATGAGTGTCACATAATCATCACATTCATCATGTTCTTGTGTGCGAATGAATATCTTAGAATAAGAATAAGCATGAATTGAATAGAAGAACAATAGTACTTTGCATTAATACTCGAGGAACAGCAGAGCTCCACACCTTAATCTATGGTGTGTAAAAACTCCACCGTTGAAAATACATAAGTGATAATGGTGTTCATTGGCTTCGGCCCTAGAGGGGGAACCAGAATAACCAAGACGTTTAATACAATGAGAAAAAGTTCTATTTATACTAAACTAGTTACTAGGGTTACAGAAACAAGTAAATGATGCAGAAATCCACTTCCGGGGCCCACTTGGTGTGTGTTTGGGCTGAGCATTAAAGCTTTCACGTTTAGAGGCCTTCCTTGGAGTTAAACGCCAGTTTGTAATTTGTTTCTGGCGTTTGACTCTAGCTTGCAACTTATTTCTGGCGTTTAACGCTAGAATAGGGCAGAAAGCTGGCGTTGAACGCCAGTTTGCGTCATCTAAACTCGGGCAAAGCATGGACTATTATATATTGCTGAAAATCCCTGGATGTCTAATTTACAACACAATTGAGAGCGAGCCATTTGGGTTTCTGTAGGTCCAAAAAATCTATTTCGAGTACAGGGAGGTCAGAATCCAACAGCATCAGCAGTCCTTTTTCAGCCTCTGAATAAGATTTTTGCTCAGGTCCCTCAATTTCAGCCAAAAAATACCTGAAATCACAGAAAAACACACAAACTCATAGTAAAGTCTAGAAATGTGAATTTTGCTTAAAAACTAACTAAATCATACTAAAAACTATGTAAAAATAATGCCAAAAAGCGTATAAATTATCTGCTCATCACAACACCAAACTTAAATTGTTGCTTGTCCCCAAGCAACTGAAAACAAAATAGGATAAAAAGAAGAGAATATACAATGAATCTCACAATATCTATGAAACTTAGTCCTAATTAGATGAGCGGGGCTAGTAGCTTTTTGCTTCTGAACAGTTTTGGCATCTCACTTTATCCTTTGAAATTCAGAATGGTTGGCATCTATAGGAACTCAGAATTTTAGATAGTGTTATTGATTCTCCTAGTTCAGTATGTTGATTCTTGAACACAGCTACTTTATGAGTCTTGGCCGTGGCCCTAAACACTTTGTTTTCCAGTATTACCACCGGATACATAAATGCCACAGATACATAACTGGGTGAACCTTTTCGAATTGTGACTCAACTTTGCTAAAGTCCCCAATTAGAGGTGTCCAGAGTTCTTAAGCATACTCTTTTTTGCTTTGGATCACGACTTTAACCACTCAGTCTCAAGCTTTTCACTTGGACCTTCATGACACAAGCACATGGTTAGGGACAGCTTGATTTAGCCGCTTAGGCCTGGATTTTATTTCTTTGGGCCTTCCTATCCATTAATGCTCAAAGCCTTGGATCCTTTTCACCCTTGCCTTTTGGTTTAAAGGGCTATTGGCTTTTTTTTACTTGCTTTTTCTTTTTCTTTTTTTTTCTCTTTTTTTTTCTTCACCATTTTTTTCTTTTTCACTGCTTTTTCTTGCTTCAAGAATCAATTTCATGATTTTTCAGACTATCAATAACATTTCTCTTTGTTCATCATTCTTTTAAGAGCCAACAATTTTAACATTCATAAACTTCACTATAAAAAAATATGCACTGTTAAAGCATTCATTCAGAAAACAAAAAGTATTGCCACCACATCAAAATAATTGAACTAATTTCAAGATAAAATTTGAAATTCAAGTACTTCTTGTTCTTTTGTAATTAAGCACATTTTTCATTTAAGAGAGGTGAAGGATTCATGAAATTATTCATAGCTTTAAGGAATAGACACTAGACACTAATGATCATGTAATAAAGACACAAAACATAGCCAAACATAAAGCTCAAAACCGAAAATAGAAAAATAAATAGACAAGGAGATTAAGGAATGAGTCCACCTTAGTGAGGGTGGCGTCTTCCTCTTGAAGAACCAATGGTGCTCTTGAGCTCCTCTATGTCTCTTCCTTGCCTTTGTTGCTCCTCCCTCATAGCTCTTTGATCTTCTCTAATTTCATGGAGAATGATGGAGTGCTCTTGGTGCTCCACCCTTAGTTGGTCCATGTTGTAACTCAAGCCTTCCAAAGAGGTGTTGAGTTGCTCCCAATAGTTGTGTGGAGGAAAATGCATCCCTTGAGGCATCTCAGGGATTTCTTGATGAGGGAATTCCTCATGCTCTTGTTGAGGTCCATGAGTGGGCTCCCTTATTTGCTTCATCCTTTTCTTAGTGATGGGCTTGTCCTCTTCAATGAGGATGTCTCCTTCTATGTCTATCCCAGCCAAGTTGCATAGGTAACAAATGAGATGAGGAAAGGCTAACCTTGCCAAGGTGGATGACTTGTCATCCACCTTGTAGAATTTTAGAGGTATGATCTCATGAACTTCCACTTCCTCCCCAATCATGATACTATGGATCATGATGGCCCGATCCACAGCCACTTCAGATCGGTTGCTAGTAGGAATGA
The DNA here is from genome assembly GCF_003086295.3 of Arachis hypogaea. Lineage (NCBI taxonomy): Eukaryota > Viridiplantae > Streptophyta > Magnoliopsida > Fabales > Fabaceae > Arachis > Arachis hypogaea. The sequence continues at coordinate 91,238,339 of NC_092037.1, read as the reverse complement.
TGGAGTGTTGGATGAACTCCAATCATCCTCTAGCCACGGGCTTAAGGTCCGGTCTTCTCAATTGAACCGGATTGCCTCTTGAGTCTCTTTTCCATTGAGCTCCTTCCACACATATGTCCATGAGGACTTGGTCTAACATTTGATCAAAGTTGACCCTTCTAGTGTAGGGGCGTGCATTTTCTTGCATCATTGGCAAGTGGAACGCCAACCTTACATTTTCCGAACTGAAATCTAAGTATTTCCCCCGAACCATTGTAAGACAATTCTTTGGATTCGGGTTCATACTTTGATCATGATTCCTAGTGATCCGTGCATTGGCATAGAACTCTTGAACAATTAAGATTCTGACTTGTTGAATGGGGTTGGTAAGAACTTCCTAACATCTTCTTCGAATTTCATGTCGGATCTCCGGATACTCATTTTTTTTAGCATGAAAGGGACATCAGGGATCACCTTCTTCTTGGCCACAACTTCATAGAAGTGGTCTTGATGGACCTTTGAGATGAATTTTTCCATCTTCCATGACTCAGAGGTAGAAGCTTTTGTCTTCCTTTTCCTCTTTCTAGAGGTTTCTCCGGCCTTAGATGCCATAAATGGTTATGAAAAAATAAAAAGTAACGCTTTTACCACACCAAACTTAAAATATTTACTCATCCTCGAGCAAGGAAAGAAAGAAGGGCGGGGAAGAAGAAAAGATGGAGGAGATTGAGGGGGTTAAGTGGTTCGGCCAAGTAGGGGAAAAGTGTATAAGATGTGTGAAAGTGAGGGAGTGAAGAGGTGTATTTATAGGGGAAGAAAGGGAGAGTGGCCGAATGGACTTGGGTGGGTTTGGAAGGGAAAAGTGTTTGAATTTGAAAGTGAGGTAGGTGGGGTTATTGGGGAAGAGGGGTGGAGGTGATTGGTGAAGAGAATATAGGGAAGAGAATAGGATTTGATAGGTGAGTGGTGTTTTGGGTAGAGTGTTATAGAGATGTGTGAGGGCGAGAAAAAGAGGTGGGGTAGGTGGGGATCTTGTGGGGTCCACAGATCTTGAGGGGTCAAGGATTTCTCATTCCTACTCCAATTAGGCGTGTAAACGCCCTTAGTGTGCAATCTTGGCGTTTAACACTAGACTGCTGCTTGTTTCTGGCGTTAAACGCCAGCTTTTATTCCTTTTCTGGCGTTAAACGCCAAGCTGCAACCTGTTTCTAGCGTTTAACTCCAGTTTGTTGCTTCTTTCTGACGTTTAACGCCAGTTTGGTGCTTCTTTCTGGCGTTTAACGCCCAGAATGGTGCCAGACTGGGCGTTAAACACCCATGCTACTACCCTTACTGGCGTGTAAATGCCAGTAAGTTTTTCCTCCAGGGTGTGCTATTTTTAATGCTGTTTTTTATTTTTCTTTAATTTTCTGCAGTTATTTTTGTTACTCCACATGATCATCAACCTAAAAAAGGAAAATAACATAGAAAAATAAAATTGGGTTGCCTCCAATAAGCCCTTCTTTAATGTCAATAGCTTGACAATGAGCTCTCATGGAGCCTCATAGATGTTCAGAGCATTGTTGGGACCTCCCAACACCAAACTTAGAGTTTGAATGTGGGGGTTCAATACTAAACTTAGAGTTTGGTTGTGGCCTCCCAACACCAAACTTAGAGTTTGACTGTGGGGGCTTTGTTTGACTCTGCATTGAGAGAAGCTTTTCTTGCTTCCTCTCTATGGTTACAGAGGGAGATCCTTGAGTTTTAAACACAAGGTAGTCCTCATTCAATTGAAGGATCAACTCTCTTCTGTCCACATCAATCACAGCTTTTGATGTGGCTAGGAAGGGTCTTCCAAGGATGATGGATTCATCCTCATCCTTCCCAGTGTCTAGGATTATGAAATCAATAGGGATGTAAAGGCCTTTGACCTTTACTAGCACGTCCTCTACCTGTCCACAAGCCTTTTTCATGGATTTGTCTGCCATCTCTAATGAGAATTTGGCAGCCTGTACCTCAAAGATTCCCAGTTTCTCCATTACAAAAAGTGGCATTAAGTTTATGCCTGACCCCAGGTCACACAGAGCCTTCTCAAAGGTCATGGTGCCTATGGTACAGGAAATTAAGAATTTACCAGGATCCTATTTCTTTTGACGTAATGTCTGCCTAACCAAGTCATTCAGTTCATTGGTGAGCAAGGGGGGTTCATCCTCCCAAGTCTCATTACCAAATAGCCTGGCATTCAGCTTCATGATTGCTCCTAAATACTGGGCAACTTGCCCTTCAATAATGTCTTCATCTTTTTCAGAAGATGAATAGTCATCAGAGCTCATGAATGGTAAAAGGAAGGTCAAAGGAATCTCTTTGGTCTCTATATGAGCCTTAGATTTCTTTGGTTCCTCAAATGGGAACTCCTTTTTGTCCAGAGGACGTCCCATGAGGTATTCCTCACTGGGATTCACGTCCTCCTCCTCCTCTGTGCATTCGGCCACTTTGGTTATATTGATGCCTTGCACTCTCTTTTTGGATTCTCTTATGTATTGCTTGGGAGAGTACTAAGAGGAGTTTTAGTGACTCTTTTACTCAGCTGGCCCACTTATTTCTCCAAATTTCTAATGGAGGACCTTGTTTCATTCATGAAACTGGGAGTGGCCTTAGATAAATCAGAGACTAAGTTTGCTAAGCTAGAGGGGCTCTGCTCAGAATTCTTTGTCTGTTGCTAAGAGGATGATGGAAAAGGCTTGCTATTGCTAAACCTGATTCTTCCACCATTATTAAAGCCTTGTTGAGGCTTTTGTTGATCCTTCCATGAGAAATTTAGATGATTTCTCCATGATAGATTATAGGTGTTTCCATAGGCTTCACCCATGTAATTCACCTCTGCCATTGCAGGGTTCTCAGGATCATAAGCTTCTTCTTCAGAAGATGCTTCTTTAGTACTGTTGGATGCATTTTGCAATCCATTCAGACTCTGAGAAATCATATTAACTTGGTTAGTCAACATTTTGTTCTGAGCCAATATGGCATTCAGAGCATCAATTTCAAGAACTCTGGTGCACAGAATTGTGATCATCAACAATGGCTCCAATAACTTGGTAGCGCTATCAAACGTGAATCACACTTAGTCACAACTCCGCACAACTAACCAGCAAGTGCACTGGGTCTTCCAAGTAATACCTTACGTGAGTAAGGGTCGATCCCACAGAGATTGTTGGTATGAAGCAAGCTATGGTCATCTTGTAAATCTCAGTTAGGCGGATAATAATTGATTATGGAGTTTTCGAATAATAATAATAAATAAAACATAAAATAAAGATAGAAATACTTATGTAAATCATTGGTGAGAATTTCGGATAAGTGTATGGAGATGAATTGTCCCTGTTGGATCTCTGCTTTCCTACTGCCTTCCTTCAATCCTTCTTACTCCTTTCCATGGCAAGCTGTATATAGGGCATCACTGTTGTCAATGGCTACATCCCATCCTCTCAGTGAAAATGTTCCAAATGCTCTGTCACAGCATGGCTAATCATCTGTCGGTTCTCGATCATGTTGGAATAGAATCCCTTAATTCTTTTGCGTTTGTCATCACGCCCAACAATCGCGAATTTGAAGCTCGTCACAGTCATTCAATCCCAGAATCCTACTCGGAATACCACAGACAAGGTTAGACTTTTCGGATTCCCATGAATGCCGCCATCAATTCTAACTTATACCACGAAGATTCTGATTAAGGAATCCAAGAGATATGCGCCCGGTCTAAGGTAGAACGGAAGTGGTTGTCAGTCACACGCGTTCATAGGTGAGAATGATGATGAGTGTCACGAATCATCACATTCATCATGTTGAAGTGCAACAAATATCTTAGAATAAGAACAAGTTAAATTGAATAGAAAATAGTAGTAATTGCATTGAAACTCGAGGTACAGCAGAACTCCACAGCCTTAATCTATGGTGTGTAGAAACTCCACCGTTGAAAATACATAAGTGATGAAGGTTCAGGCATGGCCGAATGGCCAACCCCCCAAAACGTGATCAATAGTCTCCTAAGATGAATAATAAAATAAAACTGAGACCAAAGAGAAGTGTTGAGTTGTTCCCAATAGTTGTTGGGAGGAAAGTGCATCCCTTGAGGCATTTCTGGGGTTTCTTGGTAATGAGCTTCCTCATGCGTCTCTTGGGTTCCATGAGTGAGCTCTCTTGTTTGCTCCATCCTTTTCTTAGTGATGGGCTTGTCCTCCTCAATGGGGATGCCTCCTTCTATGATGACTCCAGCTGAGTAACATAGATGGAAAATAAGATGAGGAAAAGCTAGCCTTGCCAAGGTAGAGGGCTTTTCGGTTATTTTGTAGAATTCAAGGGAGATGACTTCATGAACTTCTACTTCCTCTTCATTCATGATGCTATGAATCATGATGGCCCGATCCACAGTAACTTCAGATCGATTGCTAGTGGGGATGATGGAGCGTTGGATGAACTCCAACCATCCTCTAGCCACAGACTTGAGGTCCAGTCTTCTTAATTGAACTGGCTTGCCTTTGGAGTCTCTTTTCCATCGGGCTATGTTCCGAGGGTTACCTGAAACTGTAGGTCAATCTCGGTCGAGATCTTCTGTGTTGGTCAGAGCCGACGTGTCCGGCAGGTGTAGGGCAGCCGGAGCTGGTATGTCCGACTTGTGGAACTGAAAGTGCTGTTGATCCTTCATCCCCGGAGGGTGGGGGGTACCTGCAAGGGACTCTGATGCTTAAGTTAGCAAGGGTATTAAGCAGGTATTGAATAGGATCAGAATATGAGTTATACCTGGGTACTCCAGTATATTTATAATGGTTAGATATGGCCTCTTGTGGATAAGATAAGTTAGTTATCTTATCTTATCTTTATCTTATCTTCAAGTGAGGTCATCTTATCTTCAAGGGATCAGCCCTTCTCTTGTAGGCTTGGGCTACCTTAGGATTTGGGGCGTGTTCCTCTATTTGGGCCCTTTGTTTGGGCTTTCTCGTGACTTGGCCGAGCTCTTTGAGAAGAGGTCGGATTGTCCTGACCTGAAGAGGTCGGTCACTTTGTCTGTAGAACATCCCGGGTTGGACAACTCGACCCAGGATATGAACAGTGCCCCTGCTTGAGCTCGGTCTTCTTTTTGAGGTCGAGTCCTTGACTTCGGTCTTTTTTTGGTGAAGCCGAACTCAGGCATTTTGTTGACTCCTTTTGTAGCAGCTTTGAATGTAGAACGTTTCTTCTAAAAGACGCGCGCTTTTATATCGGCGTTTTTTTTGGGAACGTGTGAGAGTTTAATGCCTTCTTTAATTTGAGCATTAATTGTCCCGTTTTCCTTTGGCTCTTTACTTTGATTTTGAAAACCCAGAAACGGTTTCTCTCCTTTAGCCTTTTCGTAACTTCTTTTCTCTCTTTACTTTCTGTTCTTTCGTTTGCGCTTCTGCTTTCTTTTGGAGTTTTTGTAGTTTTCGTGTTTTCTCTTCTGCGACATTGCTCTTGTTCGCGTTTTGCTTGTGAGAGGGCGTCCCAGATTTCGCCTTCCATCTTCAATTTCTTTGAAGCTTGCTGTTCTTTCCAGGTTAGTACTGGCTTTCTTGTAGCTTCATTTTCAATTTTTGGTGAAGCTTTGATTTTGCATTTTTGAAAGTTTGAATCTTTTCGTGATCTTGTATTTGCTTGACATGTTTTTCCCATCTTTCCTTTATGCATTCTCTTGGCTTTTCCGTTGAGGCTTTCTAGGGTTTTATTATCGCTTATGGTTTTTTCCTGCCTGATACTTGATAAAAATTTGCGTCTGTTCCTCGCTTTGTTTGGAGATTTGCTTTTTGTCTGATCTTGAAAAAGGTTGCATCTTTAATGGTCTCTGCTTGGCGTGTTTGGTAGAATGTAACGATTTTTGTGTTCTCCTTAAAGAAAGGTGTTTGCTATTTTTTTTGAATTTCTTTTTGAGACATGCTGGGATGTAAGCTTGTAGATTGAATTCTGGAAACCTTGCTTTGTTACTACCTCCAAAAGATGCCCCAGGACTTTAGTTTGAGTCTTGGGGTTTTCCTTTTCTTTCTTCCATCGCCTGAGAAGTATTGACCGAGTTGTTTTCTCCCTTTGTCCGAGATGTTTGTGGTAACCCCATCTTCTTTTCTTACTTGTAGGGTTAGTTGGCCTCATGTCTTCTCGCAATAACATTGTAGAGATGTCTTCCAGAGTTCCCGAGGGGATGTCCGATTGGCTGGACTCCCTTGTTTTGTTGTGTGTTTCTGTTGTGGATGCTGAGTTTTGCACAGAGCTGAGGAAGCGCCATAGAATTTGTGGTAACAATGCCCGTGAGGAGGATTATGAGCTTGTTGCTCCTAATTCTGACGAGAGAGTTTGTTTTCTGACTTTCGTTGAGGGAGAGCGTCCCTTCTTTTATGCTTATGAATACTTCTTCAGTCAGCTGAACATTACTTTTCCTTCTACTGCTTTCGAGACCGACCTGTTGTGGTCGTGTAACATTGCCCCATCCCAGCTTCACCCAAATTCCTGGGGTTTTATTAAAATTTTCCAGCTTCTCTGCGGGGAATTAGATGTAACACCCTCTCAAACTATTTTCCTTTACTTGTTTGTTTCTGCCAAGCCTGGCGGTTCTTCAAAAAAGAAAGCTTCCTGGGTTTCCTTTATGTCCGCCCAGGGCCATAAAGTTTTTGCTATGTATGACGAGTCCTTTAAGGACTTCAAGAATTACTTCTTTAGGGTTCGTGCTGTCGAGGGGGCCCGCCCCTTTTTTCTTGATGAAAATGATGAGCCTTCTTTCCCTCTAGAGTGGCAGAAGGATGTAAGAGTGTCTCGCTATACCTGGGAGATGCTTGATGATGTTGAGCACGCCTTTGTTGTTGTTCTTGAGGATCTCTGGGGGAAACCACCCCATCTTGATACAAAAAGGTTTTTGAATGACTCGTCCTTGGTCCGGACTGTTTTGGGTACTTGTCTGACTTGTTTCTATACTTGTTTCCTTTTTTATTGGATTTGTAACTCTTTGTTGTGGCTGATTTTGTATTTGCAGAGATGTCAAAGAACAATGACTCCATGAAGGCCTTTAAAAGGGCAAAGAAGGCAACTGCTACTCTGAACATCTCGGCTAAAGTGGCCGGAGAGGGATCTTCTCAGGTTCCAGTGAAGCCTCCTGTGCCGAGTTCTCCCGGGCCAAGGAAAGCAATTTCTACTCCTCGGTTTTGTCAGGTCGATCCTCCGCAGACTTCTGCCGTTGCTTCTGGTGCTCCTCCTTTAAAAAAGCAAAAAACATCCGAGCCCTTTATCCTGGATGCCCCGGATTTTGACGCTATCGAGTTTGTTGACCAGCAAATTGCCCCCCTATGGTGGGCTTTCTATGGACGACATGTCTCTTCTTCAGCATCTGGATTTTATCACCAAAAGTAGTGTGAAAATGGCTCATATGGGTGCGGCTATTTTCCGAACAGTTCAGGGGATCCCGATTCATGCCACAAAATCCTTCATGGAGGAGGCCAAATCAGAATTTGATCGGATCAAGGGTCTGAAGGATGAGTTGGAGGTGAAGTTGGCGAAGGTAGAGAAGGAGCAGGAGGATGAGAAGGCCAGCTCTATTGCTTTGGCTGCTTCTTTGAAGTTGGCTGAGGACATGGCACTGAAGCATAAGGATAGCTATGTCTCAGCTTATAGGGAATTAATGCATCTCTGGGATGATTTGGAAACTGCTCGGGTTAATTATGCCGAGCTTCAAGGTCACCTTGTGGGTAGCGTAACTGCCGCCTCCGAGAACCTGATGGAGCAGTTCCGGATTGTTGCTCCTGATGCCGACTTGACTCTCGTCAGCCTGGACAATGTTGTGAGGGATGGTAAGATTGTCCCTGATGACCAGGATGATGATGATGCTGACCCTCCCCCAGTGCCTTTTCTTAAAGTGTCGACCTCCTCGGTTCCTCCCGTTACGTCCGATCCGGATTGCCAGATTCTGAACCGGGATGATAGAACTGTAGATGTTGTGCCTATTCAGACTTGCCCTCCTTCTCCCCGTACTGATGCTACCGAGAAGGCTCTAGATCTTGGTTGACCTCCTTTAAGTATTTGTGTAAATAGCCCGGTTTTGTGGGCTTTGAACTCTTTTTGTAAATGATGCTTTGTTGACTGTTGATACTCCAGTTGCTATTTTTAGCAACTTTATTTTGAAAAACAAAATGGTTTCTCTGAGGTTGATTTTGGTGGCCTCTTGAAGCTTTATCATACTATGCTTTTATTGTGCTTTAACAGGGTATCTGTTGGAATCTTGCTGCATGGACTCTTTAGATTGCTTTCGTACTTATTGTTTGTAGCTTGGATCCTTTTGAGGCCGTGACTGGGAGGTCCGACTTGTTTCTTGGTTTCCTCGCTTTTGTTTGTATTTTTAGCGCCTCATAACCGATTTCTTTATGTTGGTCCCCTTCTAAGTTATTTTTGTAATCCTCTTTCCCGGACCTTTGTCAGGTCTCTTTAAGGGATTACTTTTATAACTTATCTTTGTAGGAGACCGACTTCGTTAGGTCGATCTCTTCCTAGTTGTTTTTGTAATCCTCTTTCTTGGACCATTGTTAGGTCTCTTTCAGGAATTACTTTTACAACTTGTCTTGTAGGGGATCGACTTCGTTAGGTCGATCTCTTCTAAGTTGTTTTTGCAATCCTCTTTCTTGGACCTTTGTTAGGTCTCTTTTAGGGATTACTTTTACAACTTGTTTTGTAGGAGACCGACTTCGTTAGGTCGATCTCTTCTAAGTTATAGCAATTCCTCTTTAATAGGGTTGGCCAAACCTCTTTCCAGAGATTTGCTGATAACTTGGGTTAACTTGGTCTGACTTTTTAGTATCGGCCAGTCTTTTTTAAGTTATTATATAGCAATCCATAAGACCTCGTCAGGTTCTTTTTGGGATCACTTTCGATAACTTCTTGCATTACTCTGTGTTCATCTTTGCCGATTTGTAGATGGTGGTTTTTTGTCCCGGTTTGATCGATTTTTTAGGTGAATCGCGTTTTCACCTTTGTCGGTCGATCATTCCTATCGAGATTGTACAGTGAATCTGTTCTTCACTTTCTGTTGATCTGTTGCTTTATAATCGGACGATGAAGGCTTCAGATTAATGCGTCTTGGGAATTTGTAGAATATCTTAAATGTATTTTATTTAAAGGAAGCGCAAATATATATATATATAGGCGGGAGTTTTTCGTACCCTTAAGTCTCAATCTTGACGCCTCATTAAAAAACCGTTTCAGGAAAAAGAGTGCATCTTGAGATCTTTCACCTTTCCTAACTATAGTACCTTCTTAGGTTACAGGCATGCCATGATCTGGGGAGTTCCCATCCCTCGAGTTCGGACAGTCTGTAGTAGCCCTTCCCAAGTACTTCTGTGACTCGGTAGGGTCCTTTCCACTTAGCTGCCATCTTTCCTTCTCCGGGTCGAGTTGTTCCAATATCATTTTGGATTAAGATGAGACCATTCTCCGTGAAATCTCTTGGCACTACCTTTTGATTATACCTGGAAACCATTCGCCATTTTAGTGCTTCTTTTCTTATCCGAGCTCTTTCTTGGATTTCTGGAAGTAGGTCAAACTCTTCTCTTTGGAGTTGACAATTGGTTTGTTCATTGTAGTGGACTATTCGGGGAGATCCTTCTTCGACCTCTATTTGAATCATTGCCTCCACTCCGTATGTTAATCGAAATGGTGATTCGTTTGTGGTAGAATGGGGGGTTGTTCGATACACCCATAGGACTTGTGGAAGTTCCTCGGCCCAAGCCCCCTTTGCTTCTTGCAGTCTTCGTTTCAGTCTGGCCAATATGACTTTGTTGGCCATTTCGGCTTGTCCATTGGCTTGGGGATGTTCGATGGAGGTGAACTGGTGTTTTATATTCAAGTCGGCCACTAGTTTTTTGAAGCCTGCATCTGTGAATTGGGTACCGTTGTCTGTGGTGATGAAGTATGGTACCCTGAACCTCGTAATAATGTTCCTATATAGGAATTTCTGGCTTCTTTGGGCAGTGGCGTTGGCTAGGGGTTCTGCCTCGATCCATTTTGTGAAATAGTCTACTCCTACTATGAGGGATTTTACTTGTCCCGATCCCTGTGGGAAGGGTCCGAGAAGGTCGAGTCCCCATTTTGCAAATGGCCAGGGTGAGGTCACGCTGATGAGCTTTTTTGGTGGGGCGATGTGAAAGTTGGCATGCTTTTGACATGGTGGGCATGTCCTTACAAATAATGTAGCTTCTTTTTGTAGAGTTGGCCAATAGAATCCCGCTTGAAGTACCTTTTTGGTGAGAGCTTGTGCTCCGAGATGATTACCACAAATGCCGCTATGTACTTCCTCCAGGACTTCCTTTGTGCTGGAGGTCGGTACGCATTTTAACAATGGTATTGATATCCCTCTTTTGTATAGGGTGTTGTTTATGATAGTGTAGTACTGTGCCTCCCTTTTCAACCTCTTTTCCTCCTTTTTGTCTGTAGGGAGCGCTTCTGTTTTGAGGTAGTTAATTATGGGGTCATCCATCCTTGATCCCAACCTGTTATGGCTAGGATTTTTTCTTCTTCCGATATTGATAGGTTCTGCAGTATTTCCTGGATGAGGCTTCTATTGTTGCCCCCTGGTTTGGTGCTGGCTAGTTTTGAGAGTGCGTCAGCTCGGGCATTTTGCTCGCGGGGTATGTGGCAGATCCTATATTCCCCGAGTTGTCTGAGCTGTTCTTTGGTTTTATCCAAATATTTTTTCATGGTAGGATCTTTGGCTTGGTAGCTTCCCGTTATTTGTGAGGTAACGACTTGTGAGTCACTGTAGATGTTGAGTTTCTGAGCTCCAACCTCCCTAGCCAGCTTCAAACCAGCTAATAACACTTCGTATTCCGCCTGGTTGTTTGAGGCCGGGAATCCGAATTTTAGGAAAAGCTCAAGTTGGGCTCCTTAGTTGCTTTCGATTATCACACCTGCACCGCTTCCAGTTTTGTTCGAGGAACCGTCCACGTATATGTTCCACTCTATGGGGATTTTTGTGGTGTCTGTGAATTCTGCGATGAAGTCGGCTAGATATTGTGATTTAATGGCTGTCCGCGCCTCGTATTGGAGGTCGAACTCGGACAACTCGATTGCCCACTGTAGGATTCTTCCTACTAGATCTGTTTTCTTCAATATCCCTTTTATGGGCTGGTTGGTCCAAACTTTAATGATATGCGCTTGGAAGTATGGGCGAAGTCGTTGGGATGTGAGTATCAGAGCGTAGGCAAACTTCTCTATCTTTTGGTAGTTCAGCTCTGACCCCTGTAGTGCTTTACTAATGAAGTAGACGGGTTGTTGTCCCCATTCATCTTCTCTAATTAGTGCTGAGGCTATTGCCCGACTTCCTACTGCGGGGTACAGTATGAGTGGTTCTCCCTCTTGTGGTCGAGATAGGATAGGGGGCTGTCCCAAGAATTCTTTGAAGTCTCGGAAGGCTTGTTCACATTCCGTTGTCCACTCAAAGTTCTTTCCCTTCCTTAAGGTAGCGTAGAAGGGGAGGGATCTTATTGCCGACCCTGCTAGGAAAAATTTTGAAAGATTTTGGAAAACTTTTTGAAAATAAAACAAAAAGAAAATTACCTAATCTAAACAACAAGATGAACCGTCAGTTGTCCAAACTCGAACAATCCCCAGCAATGGTGCCAAAAACTTGGTGCACGAAATTGTGATCTCAATGGCGCCAACAACTTGGTACGCATAATTGTAATCTTAGCTCTTTTTCACAACTTCGCAACTAACCAGCAAGTGCACTGGGTCGTCCAAGTAATAAACCTTATGTGAGTAAGGGTCGATCCCACGGAGATTGTCGGCTTGAAGCAAGCTATGGTCATCTTGTAAATCTCAGTCACGCGGATTCAAATGGTTATGGAGTTTTGATAATTTAAAAGATAAATAAAACATAAAATAAAGATAGAGATACTTATGTAATTCATTGGTGGGAATTTCATATAAGCGTATGGAGATGCGTTGTTCCTTCTGAATCTCTGCTTTCCTACTGCCTTCATCCAATCCTTCATACTCCTTTCCATGGCAAGCTGTATGTTGGGTGTGACCATTGTCAATGGCTACTTCCCGTCCTCTTAGTGAAAATGGTCCTCTACGGTTTTTGTATGGCTAATCAACTGTCGGATTGCTCGTCTCGGATGAAAAATACCATGCACATATATCGTATGGCTAATCAGCTATTGGTTCTCAATCGTGTAGGAATAGGATTTACTATCCTTTTCCGTCTGTCACCACGCCCTACAGTCGCGAGTTTGAAGCTCGTCACAGTCATTCCATCCCAAATCCTACTCAGAATACCACAGACAAGGTTTAGACTTTTTGGATCTCAAGAATGCTGCCAATGGATTCTAGCCTATACCACGAAGACTCTAATCTCAAATTCAGATGCCCCATTGTTAGAGGGGAGTCGATGTGAATTGTTGATTAGAAACCCAAGAGATATACATTCAAGCTTGTTTCCATGTAGAACGGAAGTGGTTGTCAATCACGCGTTCATGAGTGAGAATGGTGATGAGTGTCACATAATCATCACATTCATCATGTTCTTGTGTGCGAATAAATATCTTAGAATAAGAATAAGCATGAATTGAATAGAAGAACAATAGTACTTTGCATTAATACTCGAGGAACAGCAGAGCTCCACACCTTAATCTATGGTATGTAGAAACTCCACCGTTGAAAATACATAAGTGATAATGGTGTTCATTGGCTTCAGCCCCAGAGGGGGAACCAGAATAACCAAGACGTCTAATACAATGAGAAAAAGTTCTATTTATACTAAACTAGTTACTAGGGTTACAGAAACAAGTAAATGATGCAGAAATCCACTTCCGGGGCCCACTTGGTGTATGTTTGGGCTGAGCATTGAAGTTTTCACGTTTAGAGGCCTTTCTTGGAGTTAAACTCCAGTTTGTAACTTATTTCTGGCATTTGACTCTAGCTTGCAACTTATTTCTGGCGTTTAACGCCAGAATAAGGCAGAAAGCTGACGTTGAATGCCAGTTTGCGTCATCTAAACTCGGGCAAAGTATGGACTATTATATATTGCTGGAAAGCCCTAGATGTCTAATTTCTAACGCAATTGAGAGCAAGCCATTTGGGTTTCTATAGCTCCAAAAAATATATTTCGAGTGCAGGGAGGTCAGAATCCAACAGCATCAGCAGTCCTTTTTCAGCCTCTGAATCAGATTTTTGCTCAGGTCCCTCAATTTCAGCCAGAAAATACTTGAAATCAAAGAAAAACACATAAACTCATAGTAAAGTCCAGAAATATGAATTTTGCTTAAAAACTAATAAAAATATACTTAAAACTAACTAAATCATACTAAAAACTATGTAAAAACAATGCCAAAAAGTGTATAAATTATCCGCTCATCAAGAAGCTCTGAAGCAATTGTTATGCTTCCAGAGGATGACGAATAGTTCTCAATTTTCATTGGTCCTGTTCTACCATCATGTTATGTTCACTATTGTTTTCAAAACGTAACACTAGTGAAATGATATTGCATAATAGATAGCAAGATTATAAAAAATGCAACCCTAAGAAAAACAACAACTGTAGAAGGAATAAAGATTTAACGTAAATTAACTTTTTTGTATTAAAATCATTGAAAGAAACAAAAAATTTGCTTTTACTCATGAAAATTCACAATAACATAAATATCTAACTGCAAATAAAAACTACACAAGTATAAAGTAACCAAAGAAAACAACGTACAACATTGAGTTTATTTAACTTAGTTTATGACAGAAAGATCATTTTTAAATTACATTAAAATGCTTCATACAAGCTTTACGCGACATCATCAAAATCCTCTGAAGCATTTTCTATGAGGTCTTCTATATCTTCCTTCCTTGTCAACAGTAAATCTCCAATGTCACCTTCCGCTGACATGTTCAACCTTGGCTGTAGAGAAAAACCAACTTCAACTTCTTCATTCTCTTCTCCCATGTCCTATAAATCCCTTGGTTTCACATGAACCACAACACTCCATTCCTTAGCTACTTCATCATCTACATAGTATACAAGCTAAGCTTCCAATGCCAATATGTACGGTTCATCTGCTTCTCAATTACCAGTGTGTATCAGACGAGAGAAATTAATGTTGGTAATCCCCAAATGGTCTTGTTTGATGCCTCTACTGGTAGTGGTATCGGTCCAAACACATTTGAACAATACCACTGTGAAGGAACATCTATAATTTAATTCAATTATGTCTACAATTTTTCTGTAATACAGAACACCACCAACAGCTACTCTATTATCACGCATGCTTGCATAACTTCTTGTATTAGATGACATATATAGTCCACTATTTTGTGTTTTCATCCCATTTTCCTTTGTGACAGTTCTAAACTTGTACCTGTTAACATTGTACGACTCAAAACGTCTTACCTGAATCATGGGACAGCACGCAAGCAACTTCAAGTCATTCGAATGAAGCGTACTTTCCATAGGAACCTGGAACCACATAACATTCATGCTTTATATTAAAATTGGTTTTCATATAGTACTTCCAAGCTAAAAACACATTGGTCAGGTTAGTATTCTGTCAACCTCATGCTTGAACCACCGAGAAAATTCTGCATGGACGACACTATCTATCTTAGCTTGCGACCTTGTCTGATGACGCAAGCTTCGCTGTCTTTTCCCTAAATGTACTTTATGGGAGAAAAGAAAATTAGTCCAACTAGTCATTGGGAGAAAAGAGTTATATTGGTGTTTTAGAAATAAATGTGTATACTTACTCAACGAACGGAACCACGACATCACAGTTGACTAGCACATGATGATAAGCTTGATGTTTTTCCATTGGAGTGAGTTCAAAATGCGAAACAGCCCCTAATGCCTTTCCAATAGCTGGGAACATACTTTCTCTTGAATTATGAAGAACATCAACGGGCTCATCATCAACTCACCCTGGTCGGTTGATTCTAGTCTCAATATTATCCAAATATCTAGAACAGAAACTCAGGATTTCCTCAGATAAATAGCCTTCTGCAATTGAGCCTTCTGGTTGTGCCCTATTACGAACATATTGCTTCAGACGTCCTAAATACCTTTTATATAAATACAATAAAATGCTCAGTATATACACAATTAATTGAACTGAGTGTACTAAAGGAGTTTATCAGCAAGCTAACCTTTCTATTGGATACATCCACCTTTAATGTACTAGTCCACCAAGAGTAACCTCATCAACGAGATGCACCGTGAGGTGAACCATGACGGTGAAGAATGATGGAGGAAAAATCATTTCCATCTTACACAGGGTTTGCACAACATGATTCTGAAGCTCAGCAAGCTGCATAGGGTTTATGGATTTTCCACAAAGTTCTCGAAAAAATGATGATAAATTTGCAATCACATTGGACACCGGACTCAGAAGTGCATTCTTCACCAAAATTAGGAGTAATTATTCCATCAGAATATGGCAGTCATGACTTTTCAACCCAGATAACTTGCGCTGTCGCAAATCAACACAACGAGCAACATTGCTAGAATAACCATTTGAAAAGACCACATTGTCACACACGTTTTTTCTATATGCATCACATCGAGGTTATGACACAACATCTGATCCTCCCAGTATGGGAGGTCAAAGAAAACACTCTTCTTCTTCGAATGCGAGTCATCTTCATCCACATCCTGACCATTGCATCTTTTTTGGATGCCACAGTTGAACTCTTCCCAAATGAAACGTGCACATTAGACTGTTGCCTCAATACATCTATTCTGGATAACTTCTTTGGTGGATCTCTCCCTTTGACCTGCCCATTAAATATATTCCGGTTTAGTCGGTATTTGTATCCTTGATTCAAAAAGTGTCGATGGCCCATAAAACACCATTTTTTACTGTCTTTCAGCCGATGTGGCTTAGCGTTCAAGTTACACGTAGGACAGGCTAACCTACTGTGCATATTCCAACTAAATAGGTTTCCCAATCTTGGAAAGTCGCTGATAGTCCACATCAGTGCCGCACACATCTTGAAAGTGTTTCCCTCTTTGGCATCATACGTTTCAACGCCATCCCATAATTGCTTCAACTCATCTATCAAAGGCTGCAAATAAACATCTATGTCGTTACATGGCATTTTTGCCCCAAGAATAAGTGTGGATAGATGAAAGATGTCTGTTTCATGCAAAGCCAGGGTGAAAGATTATACGAAATAAGAATCACAGGCCAGATGGAGTACTTTGTGCTCATATTCCCAAAGGGATTAAATCCATCGCTCGCCAAGGCTAGGCGAACATTGCGCGAATCCGTCGAAAAATTAGTATATTTTGCATCAAACTTTTCTATGCTTCAACATCCCTTGGATGTCTAAGGAAACCGTCGTTATTAGACGCCTGTTTATGCCATAACATATCACTTGATGTCTTGCTGCACATGAATAACCGCTGCAGTCGTGGTATGAGGGAAAAGGAACAAAGATTATTGGTTGATATAGGTTTTCCATTTCACTTCACTGGTACATTGAGCCTAACAATAGAGCCCTTTTTAGTCTTTTGCTTCTATCTTGAACACCCACATTTCTTGCACCTAGTCAAGTTCTCATCATCACCTCGGTACAACATACAATCATTCGGACAAGCATCTATCTTGGTGTATTTAATACCCAACTTTCTTATTGTCTTCCTGACTTCATACACTGTCTTTGGAAGTTTTGCTTGTTCGAATACGTCCCGCAGTATGTCAAGAATCATTGTCATTGCCTTGTCACACACACCGCACATACACTTGATATGATAAAGCTTCACTACGAACGATAATTTGGAGTACTTTGAGCATCCGGGATATAACTCTTGCTCTCCATCTGACAGTAGATCGTTAAAATCTTGCGCCGCAAGACTTGGACCTCATACAAGTACTGTAACACGTCTTCATCATCTTCTGCATATTCGATTGTTGTGATGTCCTCACTCCCATGTTGCATCGTGAAATTGAATGCCTCGTTGACCATTTGGTGCATTTGATTCACTTGGGATATCAGATTTTCATATACTCGTCCCAATCCAGGTCTCTCTTCAACCAGCTTCTCACCATGACGCAGCCAAATAGTATATTCAGGGAGAAATGGTCGTAATAACAGATAGTCTTATGCATCCTCTCTTGTTTGCATAAGTTGAAACCCGCATTTAGGATATGGATACTTTATCATGCCATCGGAGGATGCATTCGCAAATACAAAGTCTAAAAAATTGTTCAGTCCTTGCCTATATTCCACACTATTCCGTGACTTTAAAATCTAGGTTTTATCAATATCTAGTATAGTATCAAAATATATCAAACTAATTAATAGTGCCATAAGAAATATGAGAAAACAAGCTTGAAAAAATTTTCCTCCATCACAATTATCACGATTTAGTTTTGGCTAGCAACTTAGGTTTAGCGAATTACAGTTGATATAAAATTTAGTGAGGTTTGCACAATATAAAAAATATCTTTCCTTCACTTACTGTAATTTGCATAAGAAAAATTGTGACGAATAATAATTAAATAAAATACAACCACATATAGTCTTATTAGCACTTTCTATAGTTTTGGCATTGTTATTATTTAAAACCTTTGTCAATGTACTTTAAAGTGAAAAATGTGTAATTAATGTCTTTATTATATATTTTATTACTTCAACTTGTTTTAACTAAATCTTTGTTTAGGTGTCATGCAACTTGGTCGAACGTGTTTTCATTTTATATTAACTAATATTGAAAAAATTAAATATTAAAATTCAATAATGATTCTATTGTTATCTTAAAAAAATTATAAATTCAAATCAATAAATTATATTTTATTATCCACTACTTTCTAATTTAGAATAAAAGATCCCTTACGGTTTCAATTTGGATTTCTCAATTATTAGTTGATGATCAGACATTATATATTTTTTTTATTCTATACCATTTTTAAATATACTTTAACATATGATAAATAACATAAAAAAATGATTCATCTCCCTCATCTATAACAATATATAAAGAGAATAGAAGAGTTTGGTATCCAATTTCCACTTTTTTATCTTAATCCTACTAATAAATAGTGTTTAATAAAATTGTCGTCTTAAAATTTGGTAAAAAATGTAATTGTTAGTTAATTTTCTTTTATTCTTTGTACATTTACTTTTTTATTCTACATAACTTTTACTCATGTTGTCTTTTTCCTTATTTTATGGAGTATATGTAGTAATTTCTCCCTATCTTTATTTTATTTAATTAAAAAATGATAAATATGTGTATGGAGAATAGTAAAAAATAATAAAATTAAAAATTAAAAATTTTTAAAGAATAATAGAACAAAAGATGATTTAATAGATATTGAATATAAAATTAAAAGAAAAAATTTTTAACAATTAAAATTATGCAAGAAGAAGAGCACTTTAAATTTAAATTTTTATATCTGCTTCAAATTAAATAAGATTGAAAAAATAAATAAATTTATAAATATTTATAAATGTTTATCTTGATTGTTATATACAATAACAACGTAATAATTTTAGTATTACACTTAAATTAATTTAAATTTTATTATTCTATACATTAAAAAAATTAAATAACTTATAAATTTTTTTTATTTTTATTTATTAATAATTTATTATTCATATAAATTTTTTATCTTAAATTTATAATTTAAAAAACATAAAAATTAATTTCCTAAAATTTTTAGAAAAAATAACAATATAAAAATTATAATTTTGTTTTGAAATTAAATGAAACTTTAAGAAAATCTTAAAAATTTTATTAGTTAGAGACGTAGAAGTTGACATATTAGATCTAGAGAAAGATTAAGAATTATTACAGATAAGTGTTAAGAGTAGGGGAGATATTCAATCATGTAATATTTTTATATTGAATTGTATACGTTAATAGTAGCTAAAATAGTAGTGTCCCAATAATATTACTCTTGCGATTGGGATGAATAGAAAAAGAAAACCAAAAAAATAAATAAAACAAGGCAACATAATAATAATGATAACAGAAAGGATAGTGTATAATATGATGAGATAATATAATCAAAATAAAAAATAATAATCTTAAAATATAATAAAATTAAAGATAATTAAAGAAGTTCAAGATATGCTTGAAGAAATATATTTTTTATCTATTAGAATTATGGATAAAAGACAAAGAAAGTTTTGGATATAAATTTTTAAATTTGTTTCTAATTAAATAGGATTAAAAAATAAATAAATTTAATAATATTTATAAATAACTAATCTTTAAATAATATCAATAAATTTTTATATTAATTTTTTTTAATTTAAATTTGTTTATTTTAACATTTTACATGTTAAATAATTTAAGATATTTTATTTTTATAATTTATTTTTAATTATCATTAAATTTATAATTTAAAATAAAAATATAAAATTAATTTATTAAACTCAATAGAAAAACGGCTCAACCGGCAGAATCGGTCGGTTTTTTTAAGTCTTCCGGTTTGATAAAAGCCTACGAAACGGCGCTGTTTTGATTTTTATTCAAACAAAAAAAAAGAAACCCCTAAACCTATTGGACTACCCAAAAGCTTCCCACTCATCTCCTCTCCTCTCTGAAAAGTAAAAGGACATACAAAAAAACCCTAGCTCCCCATCTCCGTATCGCAACCACCACAACCACCATAGCCACCACAACCTTGCAGCACCGTATCGTTGTCATCACCGAGCGCTGTCTCTCCGTGTTCGTCGGCGTTGTCTGGTCATCGGAAGCAGGGTTGAAGATTCCTCACCGTCGCCGTAGTCTAGCTCTCTCTTCTTCTCGCCGTTGCCGCCGAGTTCTCTCTTCTCCTCGCCGATACATAAGGTCATGGGATATCTAGTCCAATAACAAGGAGGCAATTTACCAGCTGAGGTTGCTGCAGAGCTGGCTTTTTTAGGCAGTACACCAGACTCGTCACGCGCAGGGCCATTTTCATCTAGCAATCACGACCCGCAACAAAAATTTTGAATTTCAATCAATATTCTTAGATACTTTTGCATTTAAGTTGGTTTAGTGCTTTATGGTTATTTTCTTTAAGTTAGACATTCTTACTTTATTTTGGATGATGTTATGACAATCTCATTATATATGTTATGTTTGCATATATTTAGTTTTGTTTGTTTCGTTATTAAGTATCTTTTTTGTCCCCAACGTTTGGGGTAAGTACCAAAGTTGTCCCTAACGTTTCAATCGTCCTATTTAAGTCCCTAAAGTTTTAAAATTGACTAAATATTGTCCTGCCGTTAGGGATCCGTTAACAGAATTGACGACGGGACAAAATTGAGACGATTTTGAAATGTTAGGGACTTAAATATGACGAAAACATTAGGGACAAAAATAATACCTAGAAATAAATTTAAATTTTATCCTTTAATAATATCAATTTTTTACTATACATAGTATTCAATAATTTTTTAATCACATCTAAATAAATTATACTTAATCATATTACTTTCATTCTAAATAAATTATTTTTTTTATAATTTCACTCTTAAAGATTTTTAGTTATCATGAAATGTTTGTAAAATGACTAGTATATAAACTTGCGAAAAAGAAGAAAAGAATATATATACAATAAAATATAAATTATACCTTTTGTCTCAAATGTATCAAAATTCTTTAAAATTATAAAAAAATAAATTTATTTAAAATAAAAGTAATGTGATTAAGTGTAATTTACTTAGATGTAATTAAAAAATAATTGAATACTATGTACAGTAAAAAATTGATATTATTGAAATATAAAATTAAATTAAAATTTATTTCTATGTATCGTTTTTGTCTCCAACGTTTTTATTCTATTTAAGTCCCTAACGTTTTTAAATCGTCTCAATTTTGTCCCGCCATCAATTGTGTTAACGGATCTCTAACGACAGGACAACATTGAGTCAATTTTAAAACGTTAGGGGCTTAAATAGAACGATTAAAATGTTAGGGACAACTTTAAAATTTACCCCAAACGTTAGGAACAAAAACAATACTTTACTCTTTAACTATTTTACTTGGTATTAATTTCTTTAAATTAATTGAAAAAAATTAAAGTTTAATAAACAGACCTTTTCAAAAGAGGCAAAATAATAAAAAAACCTAAAATTTTAATGAAAATTTGGAATTTGGCGGCGGTTTTTAACCGCCGCAAAATAGTCATATTGTCCAATTTTTGGTATTTAGCGGCGGTTATTATCCACCATAAAACGGTTTTGTTTTCATATCACTGACATTTAGAAATATCATTTTCACCCTCATATTGCGTCGGGTAATAACCTCCACGAAACCAATTCACATTTTGCGGCAGTTATTCCAGCGGTTGAAAAAAACCGCCACTAACCGTTTGCCACGCCCCATATTCTGACATTTAATTAACCACCGCGAAATATTTTGCGGCAGTTCAAAACCGTCGCAAAATGGCTCCAGAAACTACCGCTATATGCCGAATTTATTGTAGTGTCTAGGTTATACGTCAAGTCGTCGATGTTACACTATTTGAATGGGTCTAACCCTAACTCTGTTTAAGGCAAATGCTAATAATAGTTAATTTTTTTAGAACTATTAGGGTATCTAATTTATTTCGGCGATCAATACATTTAAAAATAGGGTAAAATATACTTTTTGTTTTTAAAGTTCGTAATTTTTTTAAAATATTTCTAACATTTAATTTTATTCAATTTTGTCTCTATCGTTTTCGATTTATTCAATTTTGCCCTTAATATTTTCTATTTGTTTCAAAACTATCCTTAAACATTTTTAATCTTGTCCCCAATATTTTAGATAGAATTAACATTTGGGGATAATTTTAATACAAATAAAAAATGCTAGGAATAAAATTGAATACAATTAAACGCTAGAGATATTTTAAGAAAAAAATCACAAATGTTAGAGACAAAAAATATACTTTATACTAAAAATTGTTTGTGTATATATCTAATGTGTCACTAAGGGTGGCAATGGGTAGGGTAGTGTTTGGAGCCAACCATAATCCTATCTGTGGATTGAGAATATCTCAACCCTAACCCTACCCGTTTTTAATCCATGGGTATCCAACTCTACTCGCTGATTATAAAAAAATGCAACATTATTATATAACTTGATGATAATTTAAAATAGAACTGACTTTTATGTTAAAAAAAAGTATTAAATTATTATTTAATAATTTTTTTAGTAGTTAAGGATCTTTTGTATTTAGTGAGAAATTTTTGGTTCAACATACATTTGAAACATATTTTTATATAAATATATAACATATACATATATAGAGTGCATGCAGATTGATCGAGTAGATTTGAGTCTCAACTCGCACCCTATTCGACCCGCACAAAAATTCTACATGCGCCCTATCCTACAGCTGTGGATCAGATTGACAATCCTACTTGACTGAATAAAATCGAATTGAATTATCGCAGATAGGATGCATGCTGCCATCCCCTATATGTCACGGTAAATTTAGTTGGTTGTTGGAGTTTAATGAATTTTGTTAATATTTACGTCATATATTCTAATAATTTTATTTTATGAGCTTATAAATATTTAGTTTCTCGACCAATGGTTTAAGGATTATATATTACTTGTTACGATGTAATAATATAAGTAAAAAGTAGTATTAACTTTTTGCGATTATTGGTGTTCAATTTACTAAAGAAAATAATAAAATGTTTATTAAAACTTATTTGTTAAGGTTTGCCAGTGTTGATTTAATTAAAACTTTTTTAAGCAAGGCATGATGATTTTGTGTTTTCAATTTCATAATATTTTTTTACGCTCATAATTTTACAATTTAGAATTTATGTTCAATGGGTTGTTTATGAGGAATAATGGTTTTTTTAATATTATAAATAGTTAAAATAAGTAATTTTTTGCCAATTATATGTATACAAAAATTCTGCCATCAATTAACTACCACATATAAAAATATATAGAAAAAATATAATAAATTAATTTTTGTAAGGTAGATAAAATATAATATCTCTTTTTTTTAAATTAATTATGAATTATTTATAATTTATTTTATTAGTTTGAGCTTTTCAGTTTTAGAGATTATTTTATTAAAGATAATTAAATTAATTTTATGATAATTTGAGTTTAAATTAATTAAGATTTTTATATTATTATTATTATTATTATTATTATTATTATTATTATTATTATTTGGTATTTTGCATACTTAAAATTAAAATTTGTATAATTAAAAAATGATAAAAATTATATAATTTAATTTGAATAATTGAGATTTTGATTTTGATTTTATTTGATCATTTTAAATTTTAAATTAGAATAATTATTTGAATTCATTGGTATGTTGATGAAAAAAAATTTATGTATTCTCAAAATAATTTTACAGTACTATATTCTAATCTTAAATTATTATCTTATTTCAAAGAATTTGTAAAATGCATATACTACCACTACATATTTTTTCTAACCCTAATACAAAATTTTTTATTTTTACACACACTATAATACTACTAAAATGGATACACCCCCTCACCATTCACTCAAACACACGAACACATACACTCGTCACATTCGCAGATATTCACAAAACATGCATATATTTTCTTCATTCTCACAAACCATAATCAGAGAAAGAACTACCTTGCCAAAAATACGCTTACATATTTTTTTTCATTCTCCATGAGCAACTAAATTTTCATTATTAAAGTTAAAAGTTATGTTTCTTTGGATGAAAAGAGATCAAACTACTTTGCCAAAAATAAAAGATGTCAAAATAATGAAAAAAATTTTCAACTAAACAATTAGTCTAACTAAGATATTTTCAAATAACACAATCATTCATACCAAAAAACCACTACTACAATAGTGGAGGAAGGTTCTTAACATAATATAAAAGTTGTCTAAATTACAACAAGACTGAAAATAAAAATTGTTTAAAATTAACTATTACAAAGGATCAAGACCCACAAATTAGACTATCCAGACTACGTAAGTCAAAATAAATTACAAAGGATTGAGCTGCTCTCTTGTGACGGCATCCTCAGCTTGATCGACAGACATCAGGATATATTCAGACACTGGCATCACGAGAATTCGACGAGTAAGAGCTCACCACCCGATAGAGGATCGGGGACTTGAGAAGGCTCCCCGAGCTGTGCCCCCAAGATCTTATTAGGATCAGGCACGGGAGTATCCTTCTCATCATCAGCTGAAGCAGGAGCAATCTTCTCGTCTACCACTATATTATCCGGGCTGATAAAGAAGAGGTCTGTCTCGAGAGCCACAATTGAGAACTGAGCCTTCAAGATTAGCAACCATCTCGTCCATACCTTCAGCCATAGACTCCTCAAGCTCTGCGTACTTGTTCCGAGCTTTAGTAACCTCATCCACCAAATCAAGTTTTTTCCTAAAAATCTGAGTATAACTCTCTTCAGCTTTCTTCTTCAAACCTTCCAACATAGCCAGAGCAGCCTCCACCTATTTCACTTTAGCCCGAGCTTTACCAAGGTCGGAAAGTAACGAGTCCCTCTTTTCCTCCAACTCTTTCTTGGACTCCCTCAAGGAGGCCACCTCAGCCTGAGAGGCCGCTAAGGAGATCTGAGTGTGTTGAGAGAAGTGTTCTCCAACTCTCAGGCCAGGGTCACACAAATGCCAGCCGTCCGAATTCTGTCTCGGGCTAGGAGCTGAAGATGGCTTCTAATGGCCACATCATCCATGCTGATATAGCTATGTCGAAGGATGTGCTTTTCACTCCAAGAAAGGCTGTCAAAACCCTGCTCATATATACTCTCGACTTCGAAATCTTGCATTTTTTTGGGATTGGGTTCAGAGGTAGAAGGTGGAGGACGAGTTGCTGGTTTAGCCGAGCTGGAAGGAGAAAGAGTTGGCCGAGACATCGGGCCGAGAATAACTTTTTGAAAGGCGGACGTGCCTGAGTCTGACTTCGAGGGTGAGGACAGGTTAGAAGTTTCACCAGTCTCCTTGAACTGTATGCTCCATGCCACAACATTTTTTCTAATAGCCCAGAGCATTTTCATGGCAGTCGACTTAGGAGCCATCCTTTCTACAACACCCAAATAAGGACACGTTAGTCATCAACACAATTTTACAATCAAAATTTATAAAAGGAAGAGAAAACTACCTAACTCGGACTGAAGTTGGCTCGGATTTTTTAAATACTTTTTCGTATCCAGGTAAGGAGCTCGGCTCCAGAACTCCTGGAATACCCCGACCACACCCTCCTCTACCTCGTTCAAGTCCTCTAAGTTATAGTTGACTATCACGGGGTTTTCTTCTCAATACAAAGGGAAAAGGAGTTCATCCTCAACAGTCAGAAAAAAAGATCGAACACCCTCTACAGCTTGGACTTTAAAGAAATAATTTTTAAAGTCATGAAAAAAACTTATCAAAAATAGTAAAAACTTTCCTACCCTGAATAGCACGGAAAGAGAGACAACCTTGTTTTTTAGTGCTGAAAGATTTGGTGAGTACAAAGAGGTAAAAGAAGACTTTCAGAGAAGATCGAACATCTAGTTCCTGACAAAGAAGTTGGTATATTTTCAAGAAGCCCCAAGAATTGGGATGCAATTGGGTAGGAGCGACATTGCACAACTTAAGGACCTCGGACTCAAACTCGAAAAAAAGAAAGGTAACCTCTAACTTCGTAAAAAAAACAAGCATATATATATATATGAAATGTTGTTCCGACCTGTCAAGTCAAGAAAAATAGGCCATCTCCTCGGGGTCAGCAACAACGATCTCATAGTTCCTCTCATCCTCCTGATTTATGCGTATCATAACCTATGATGTTTACAAAAGGCTTCTGCATATTCATTATCAATCACAGGGATAGGGGTAAGAACAGATAAATCTACCTATTTCAAGCTGGATGGGACCTTAGATGACATGTTGTGAACTACTAAACGAGACATACAAGCTACACCAACAATACAAAATAAAAGTCCATCACTACAAATCGAACAAAACCAAAGCAAGAGGTCAAAGATTGACACTAACACTCCAAACGTAAAGCAAAAGCAACACAAGTATTCACAAATTCAAAATAGGTCAGGTCAACATTGTGAAACCCTTCCAGAGTACAAACAGTTATGCGATATCTCTCGCATATAAAAATGAGGCCATCTCCTATACGAAAATGGCATCATTTGGGAGCAATATAGAACCCCACATTCAAAATCACAACAACGGCAAGCTCTTTCCACAACCAAAATAAGATTCCCAGAATGCAAAATTCTAAAGCCAAAGTTACAATCACAAGCAACATGTCGAAACCACCATTTATTGACACACGAATACCACTCAGAATACAGAAAAATGACAAAAAGGGGATAAAAGCACCAACTTTGAAGAAGCGCAAAAACATAAGAACGATACAAACTACAAAAATTTGAACGATCCTCTCCCGAAGCGCGAATGAAATCTTGAATGCTGGAACAAAGTGCAAGAAAGAAAGAAGTGAAAGAGAAAAGGATGCTAACGTTTCAGAAGCGAAAAAGGAAAGAAAAAGGGAAGAAGGAAGTATTTATAAGATACTAGGGGCAGAAGTGACATTTCACATCCCTCATTAATGACATGCACGAATCCTAAAGAAAAATGCAACGTAATGTACGCCGTGTCATTAAGTGGCATAACATTTCAAAATTAAAAAAAAAACACATCGAGTACTCGACCTCTTGAAGGCAGTAGACCCGACGAAGAAAATTGAAGCCACAAAATGCTTGAGCCCAACTTCATGAAAGCTCGGACTCAAGTAGGGGCACTGTTCATACCCTGACCCAAAAACATAAAGCCAGGCCCATTAAGAATAAGAGCCCACCCAAAAAGGTGGCCTCATCTACTTACCCAACCTCATAGAGGTCAAGCACGACAAGGGTGTGTCAATCCTACTTATTCGAATAAGTAACTACCTCCTGAAATATCTCCTACTATCTCTCTACTTTATCTAGAAGGGAGATTTCAACAAATTCCCAAGATAAAGGGAATGGTCATCCACCATCAAAGGTGGAACTACTCTAAAAAGGTAGTTATTTGTTCTACTATAAATATACTAAACGTTTGCTACTGAAAACCTCAAGTTTATTCAAAACCTAATATACTGAAAATCTGCTTAAACCCTTGCTAACTTAAATATCAGAGTCTCTTGCAGGTACCACCCCTACCTCCTCACGAGAAAAGCGAACGGCGGCACCTTGGCACTATCATAAGTCAGACGCTGCCTCAAAAGGAGTCTGAAACTCTCTTTCAGGCCTAAATTACCATTTCAGATAATTTTCAGAATAGATAAATAGATAGATTCTCGCATAGTAAAAATCTCTATGAAAAATAAAAGTAAATAAAATAATATATTCAAATAAATTTATAAAATTATAAAGAACATGTATTAAATTTGTAATAAAAATATAAACAGAGTGGTTCTATAATATTATATTATTTACATATATATTACGCATATTTTTTTAGTTTTTATTTTTTATTTTTTATTTTTCACTACATATATTTTTAATTTATATTTTTATATATATTTATTACATATAATTAAAAAAGAATACCAATAATTACAACTAGAATTTATATTCAATTATGTCAAAAAGAAAATGGTTTCAAGTTTAATTTATAAATTATCTAGCTATACTTTTATATAAAGAAAAAAATTATTTTTAAATAACAAATATAAAAAATTAATTATTTTTGTTTATGCAATAAATCTGGACATCTAATTAAATGTAATGATATACAGATTAAACTCTTTCTTAAACAATGAATATTAAAATTAACAACTATATCATGTATAAACTAAAATTAGTTACCAAAATCTGTTGCTAATATAAAATATATTAGAAATAAGTTAAACAACATATATATTTATATACAAAATATATAATGACTATTTTGATAGCTGATTTTAATGTACAAATAGTATTTTTATAAAATTAATTAAAAAAAATTAAACTTTTCATGCAAGGTAGTCAAAATCGCGTTTCAACTCGTAGAAATGCACGATTTCACGTTTCTGCATCCTCCTTCAGTCTCGGTTTTTCTTCTCGTCCAGGACCAAGCTTCTTCGAGTGGAATTGCCGTGCAAAAACGCAGAGTCGCTGGAATCGCGTTTCTGTCCCAATGTTGCGTTCAAGATTGAAGAGGCTCTTTTCTTGATCCTGATTGCAGCCCAGTTCAACCCAATGGCCCAATCTGAATAGAAGACCATGGAAGATGGAGGAGCCTAGCATAGTAGCAGTAAATTCTCTAATCTCTTTACCTTTCTCAATTTACAATTTATCTTCATGGCCAAAATTTCAAAATTTCACCTTTCTCAAGTCTTTCAGTCTCTGACTCTCTCTGACTCTATCTCTCTATCCCTCTAAAGTTTGAATTTCGCGCGACCGAAGTCCCCAATTTGGTGTGTCGCAGCCTCGCCGTAAGGTTTGCTGCCGTTGTTGTGGAATTAGACTGGTGGTGGCTGGACTATGTGAGCGTCAATTTGCGAGACTCTCTGGCTCTGCCTCTTTGTCTTTGGTTCTCTGGCTCTCCCTCTCTATTTCTGGAATCTGGATTGCTGCTGCTCTTCTCCTCCCCTTCACTGGTAGTTCAGGTATGTTAAAACTTTTTTAATTTTTATCCTCTTCAATGTCAATTCAATCTGTTGTTGTACTTGTTTATTATGGATTATATTGCAGGTTGAATTGCTATTGTCTATCTTTATTGGTTTACTGATTATATTGCAGATTAATTATATTGTTCAATTTAGATTATAATTTTATACGAATTATAATAGGTTTTCAAGTTGAAGTTAACTTATCTGTTCATGTTTATTGGAAACATGTATTTCATATCACCGTACAAAAGACCTTTCATTCTTTCCTTGAATTTTTTGTAAGGCATGACAGATGTGAATTACGAATTGGTTAATTTTATGTCACCGTATTGATAAAGTGTTGTTCTAGACCAAATTGGTGATGGCAAAATTTTTAATGATAAACTTCTTTCAGTTTCTATGAAAACAATTTAGTTAACAAGGGAACCATATTATTTTTCACAACCTCTTATATATATGTTAGTAACTATCCGATTCTGAATTAAAGTATCTTAATCTTAACAGAGTCGTATATGAAAGATTCAACTAAAATCCATGAGATCAGAATTTTTTAGATCCACTAAATACAATGCCCTTTACTTTCAATTCAATAACCTAGAACTAGAATCCCTTTTTTAAAATTAAATTAAATTAATCCTTAGATTCAGAAACTAGAAGCGTCCTTAAACAAGTAACATGGCATCATGTGAAGTGGGACTTAGCTAGTACAGCAAAACCTTTATGTTATTGTTAATTACCAATAATCACATATTACTTGTTGAATGATAAAGGTGAAGCACTGTATGTGAAGATGCTATATATGTTGAAGTTGCACTGTTGAACAATTCAAATTACTTGACAAAAAGCTTTTGACTTTAGCTTTGATTTTGATCAATGAAAACAGGACTAATAATAAGACATCATGTTAATTCAAAGCCAGGTTCTTCAAGAAAACTAGACAATAATTTCTAGAAACCATTAATCTTCTTCAGCAAACCTTATAAGCTGCAATTGGCTAGTACAACATGGACTTCTGTTCATAGAAAAAGAAGCTGCAATTGGCATCGTGTACACTAATATATTATCTCTTTATTTGAAACCATTAATTTTCTTTAGCAAACTTTATAAGCTTTTCTAAAAGGTAGATATAACAAATATGATATATAAAAGAAGTAAATCTTATAAGTTATAAGTTATAGAGGCCACTCAGATAAAAACGCTTAAAACGTCTTTTTTAAAGATATTTTCATGTTGTGTTTTAATTGATTTCTGTATAATTTATTCGGTGTTCCTCATCACATATTACTAAATTTCTCAAAATATTTTCTTTCCAAAAACAATAAAAAATATTTAATTTGGACTAAAATAAAAAATGTAATAGATTAACTATTAGATTTTTTTAAAAGATTATTTACATAAAAAAATATATCACATTCATCAATATATATAAAAAAAGCTCTAAAAATTTTTATAAATAAAAAAATAATTAATTTTTATTTGTATAATATATAAAATAATTACTATATTATTATTATATTATAAATTAAAATTTACTAATTTAAATTTTGTTTTTATTTTTAATATAAGCATTAAAAATAAATAAATTTTTTATAACAAGATGTAATGTAATAAAATATATATAATATTAATTAGGTTTTAAAAAATTCTAAAAAGATGGTTTTTTCTAATAAAGTGTTATTAAAAAATTAACATTATAAAAACTAATTTCAACCAATATGATATAATAGGTTATTAAATATATTTAATACAAAACACATTGAATATAAATTTTTATTGAGTTTAAATTTTGAATAATTTTTAATTGAATTTCGAATATTTTTATTTTAAAGAGTTAGAATATTTTAACATCATTTTTTTCGTATCTTTTTAATTGAGTCTTTGATTTTTTAAATTATAAATCTTATTTATAATTAAGAGTAATGTTTTAATATCGCCAATTAGTCACATAAATAAAAATACAAGAACAGTTCTATTGTTATAATTATAATCTAATTTTATAAGCAATACAATACAATGAAACTATATATAAGTAATATAACTAAATTTTATCTACATCTATTGTAACACCCTCACTATCAGTAGTCACGCTTCCGGCTGCGCCACTCTGATAGCAAGGAGTATTACGACTACTTTACATACTAAATACTAAAATAGGAGCCTGTGACTCGACACTGTATCGCTGATTTCCTTGAAAACCAGAAATAAACACTTTATCTTAATAAAAATACAAACAGGCATAGATTCATATACAAGACTCCTTACATAATAACTCATAATATAATATACATATAAAACATATAAATCCTATCCCTCTTACAAATTTGTAATAACAAAGACGAGGGAATAAAATAATCTAATTAATACAACAACATATCAACCAAACGCAGTATAACTCTTCTTAACGCTTCTTCATCCGGTTCCTGAAAAGGTAAAGCTGTAGGGGGTGAGAACCTAACCACACGGTCTCACCACGGAGTTTCAAAGTTGTCATAAGAAGATATTCAATAAGAAAACTATTTTCAGATTCTGTGATTATCATTGTCTTATAAATACTTCTAAAATTCAATAGCTAATCGTTTAAAACCTTTTCAAAGAGGCAGTGTTTAACATTTTCAGAAATTCAAAGTCTTTCCTTTCTCATAAGCAAATCTCAATCAGAAACCAACCACACAATCAAACAACACAGTCATTAATTCAGCACCAAGGTTCATTCTCAAATGTAGCACACCAGGACAAACACAGGCAAGGCAAACAAGGAAAGCACAAGTAGATAGCAGTTACAGCAAGCAGTTCAAGTAGCAGTTAAGAACAGTTTAGCAATTAGGCAAACCAAAACAAGTTCAAACCCAAGCAAAGCATACAAATGCATATGATGCATGCCTGTCCTATGGCTGATGAGGCTCATCTGTCGGTTATCCAGCCAACCCGACAAGTCTGAATTGTCTTTAGACTGTCCCCCGACGTGCATCCCCAAGAGTCTATGCATAGTTTTTTCTCAAATAATCAATATTACTCAATGGGGGTAACATTCCCGGAAATTTATATAGTGCCCGGTCACACTTACGTCGTAGGGTCAACAGAGTATCGAGTTTTCAACCTGGTACACGTGGTGGCAAGCCACGGCACTTAATCCAGGGAACCTCGTATCTCAGATATTTCAAATTCATAAACCATATAAATAATTCATTCATCATTCATCAATATCTAAGTCATTCTCAATATTATCATCATTCATCAATCCATATCCATTTCCAAATTCATTCAAAAATCATATTTCAAATCAATCCTCATCATCCTTCTTTCCGTTTTGTTCACTAACAATTCTCAATCCAAAACATAAATTTTTCTTTGATAAATGAAGTATTCTTAAATCATCATTTAATGCTTAAAATTAAACCTTTTAAATAACTACTTCAAATGAAACTTCTAATTTTATAAAATTTCGGCAGCATCTCCTCTAAAACTCGGATTCTGCCACCCTTTTCGGGTCCCATCCAAACATTTCTCAAACCTTTCCAAAACCTCAATCATTTTCCAAGATTCGGCTAGTTCCAATATCAAATAATTTTCAAAGCGAATCAGTGCCCATAATAAATCTCTTTTTAAAATCAGACCAGCTCAAATACTAAATCATTTATAAAGTCACTAACTCAAAATTAAACCACTTTCAAAGCCAATTCCTTTACATCATCAAAAATAGCTTCAAACCAAGAAAAGACATTTCTCATAATAATCAACTAAATAACTTTTTAAACTAATTTCTTTTCGGCAATCACAAACTACTCAAGCAGTCAAGCAATCAGTCATTCGGTCCAGCAAACAACCACATTTAGAAGGCAATTATAATCACAGGCATATGTTCTCTCACATTAATATCTATTTATCACAACTCTGTAATATAAATTAGATTTTAAGAAAAACCCCTGCCTCGACTCATCGAAACCATAACTTAAAATGCGTCAACGAAACCATTTCTCTTAACCCGAAACCAACAGCAACCGCAAACTCAGTCCCTGATCACTTCCGCAGCACTCACAGCAACTTAAGAGCGACATATGACGCTCAAAACACGACCCTACGTTACCAGAACCTCAGAGTTTATAATCAAACATAACAGAATACTAACACGGGTTTCCGAAACATAAATACTTACCAAACTAAGAAAATGAAACAGCGGCAATCGCTGAACCGGTTTGGCGGCAGCTCCGGCAGCCACCTCGAATGGCAGCGACGACCAGAACTCCGGCAACGGCGACTAAAACAAACATACAGCGATGATTAAGCTCCCAAAAATTCAAAGAAAATGAAAACCAACTTAAAACCTTACCGGCGGCAGATCTCAGTGGCGGCAGAGGTGTTCTCTAGTGGCAGGACCCGGACAGAAGCTCCGGCAGCGGCGGATCTGGCGGCGACGGCTTCTCAATGGCAACACACCCCACGACGGCAACTCCCGCGCAGCGCGTCTCTCTCTCTCTCGCGAACGGCGGCGACGGCGACTCCTCGCGCGGCTCTCTCCCTCGGTCCTGGTCTTCCTTGCGACGGCGATGAGTGACGCGGTGGCAGCGGCGGTCTGCAATGGCGGCGACGAGCTGGAGCACAACGGCGGCGGCTATGGACGTTACCGAGCTCGATGACAACAGCGGCCTCTTCTTCTTAGCTCGGTCCGGCTGCTCGGTGGCGGTGGCTATGGCAAGACGCGTCGGCGGCAGTCGTCCCCCTCCCTTCCTCATTCTCAGTTCAGCCCTCTTTTCTCGCTTTCCTTTCTTTTCTCTCTATCTCAGTATGTGTGGGTTTGTGTGTGTTACAGATGTGAAGGAGTTAGAAGGGTGAGGGGGTAATGGCGGCTACTGAAGGAAACATGGGAGGTATAGGTGTGTTTGTGTGTATGTGGCTGGATGGAGTAATAATAATAATAATAATAATAATAATAATAATAATAATAATAATAATAATAATAATGATTAAATCAATGGTGAAAGAAGGCTGTTAATGAAGTACGTTTCAAAAGCTACACATGATTTCTAATAAAAATTATGATATAATGTATAAATTTAAAATCTAATTTAATTCATTAAAATTATTTTTAAAAAAATATTATTTATTTATCAATTTGCTAATTGGATTTTAATTAAGTATTTCAATTTAAAATTAAAGATAATTAATTTTCTTTGTTTATAAAATTAAAGTATTAAATTCTAGAATCTCAATTATTTAACTAAATTGTATAAAATTCTTATTCTTTTACAACTGTTAATCTCTATAATTTAAATATAAAAAATTATTCAATAATTATAAAATTAAATAAAATTTTTAATTTATTTGTCAAAACTTGATTTAATTACTTTTAATAAAAATAATTTTTCTAAAAATAAAATCTTTAATGAATAAATAAATTGAAATTAACTCATAATAATATTTTTTTCGAAAATTATGGGTCTTACATCCTACCCACCTTATAAAAATTTTCGTCCTCGAAAATTAGCGTATTACAGAAAACATTACATGGTTTTAGCATTTTATGAAAAAGTAAAGAACCTTAGCATTCATATTTATATAGTTTCAAATACTTTGATTATCATATAGTATAAAAATATAAAAGTAGGAGTGTGACTGCAAGACAGAAATTATAAAGCAAGCTTGACGCAAATGCTGTCATGGTTCAAACATGTAATGGTAAAGCAAGGTGACGAAAGATTATAAAACATGTTGGGCTTTAAACAATGTGCTTAACATTCACATACTAATCTCGCACCAACTTCAAATATTCAACTATTCAAACTTCAACATAACTTATTTCTACTATTCTCAACCGTACTTCATCGAACAACTCATCTGAGGGTTCTCAACTTCATCAAACACTTTGCAAATCTGACCAGTCCCAAACCTAACATCAACAAAACTCTTTCGTGTAAAACAAAGCTCCACAGCATCCTATGGCATCGCACATTTACTAATTTTACCTTTTGCATTCACTAACCGTGTCCTAAGAACTAATGTATTACTTGCCATATCTAAGATCACACGTGACATTAAAATAAGTCTCGAATCACGTAGAAGGTCACAAGATTTTAGAAAAAAATGATAAGTGACAAGAATAGTACTCATAGGATTTTGAAAGAACGAATGAGATTACAGGTAAATGAGGATACATAAGTAATGAAAATTGCCAAAAAGGAATCAATTGACAACTACAAGGATAACTCTTGAATTAAAGAAATTCGATAAGATTAATAAGAAAAAAAAAAACAGCGTGTTAGTCTGAAACAGATTTCAAGCTGAGTCAAAGAAGTATGAGATTTTGTAGAAATGGAATGATTAAAGACAATAGCGATGCATCACAACAGAACAATTTCGGATTACTATAAGGGTTCCTTAGCTCGTGGAGAAATATGAGGTCAACAACTGTGTTACTAGAGATCTTATCTTATTCAAAAATGTAAATAGATCAAGATATGTGTAAGGTACAGATTGTGAAGCAAAGAAATATAAATTACATCTCAAGAAAAGAAAAAGGGCAAACAACACGTCAAATTACGTGGCACGATTGGAACACATAAGCCTATATGACCTGATTAAAAGGAACACTTAACATTTTCAAAAATTCAAGGATCGGTGTTGTACCGAAATAATTTTAATGTTATGTCAAGAGTATAGGATTCATGTAAGAAAGTGTAATGACCAAGACAGATGCTCATAAAGATTCAAACAGTATTTTATAAGTAAGGGACGGATGTATGGAGAGTTCAAAGAACTTTAATGGAGACTATGAGAAGAAAACAGTACATTCGTCAGAATTGAATTCAAACTAAATTTAAAGTACAAGACTCATAAGAAGGGAGTAACCAAAGTCAACGACGTCGTTTACAAAATTTAAGAAAATGTTTAGGAACGCAATTAAATGGAATGTCCACAAAAAAAAAAAAAAAAAAAATAGATGAATTTAAGAGGAAGATTATCTTACTTTGTAAAAAGAAAAGATATGAAATAAATATTTAAAGGAACTAACAAAAGTATAGATATTTGCGTTGCTTCAAAACGTACCTGGGCTGAAATATATTACGTGAGGTTCATAAAAAGAAAGTTATGTAAAATAGAAACAAAATCTTCCTTCAAGAATCTCAAAATATGCTTAAATATATAACCAAACAAAAATATGCATAAAATTGCAATAGGATTAGAAGGAAAATCAAGTTCTTTTACTTCAGAACTGTTCTTAAGATAAGAATAGAATATGTGAAGTTTGAAAGATGGAATTTAATTAAGCTAAGAACCAAAAGTAATTTCTCAAAAATTCATAAATATTTAGTCAATTAGAGATATGTAGTGAAATTGCAGTAAAGTTGAAAAGAATCCAAATTTGTTTCAAAAAAAGGGATTCGAGATAAGGTCTCAAAATACATATGCTTTCAAGAACTCATGAATCAAAGCAGGCTAAATTCAAAACATCTTCATCAGATTTAAAGGAGGGCATGCTATGGATACAATCAAACAAGAAAATATTGACTTGAAATTTCTTTAAAAAGGCCTAGAACCAAAATTCCAAGGGTACTCTTGAAATTGCAACCTCATAAAGATGTTCAAGGACATTGAGATGCACCTAAAAAGAGAATCAAATCGTATTTTGAATAAGAAACTTAAATCAAAAGGATTTGATAGGACCAACAAGATGAAAAATAATACAATATTTTGAAATGAGTTCAAGCTGAATCAAAGAAGCGCGAAGTTTATAGAAAAGAATATCCTAAACCCAAAACAAGGTTCACAGAACTCGAGAGTACCATTAAAAATACTTTCAAATGCATTATTCATAAAAGAATGGAAAACTTGCGAAAAATTTATTTCGCAGTCTAAGAAAAGGTACGCAACAAACATTCTTTAAAAGAATAACAAAAGCTTGAACGTAGCTTTATTCCAATATAAATTTAATTTGAAGTAAACTATGCAATATTTGAAAAAGAAAAGACTTAATTTGGGTAAGGGCAAAATTATATTTTCTCAAACATTCCGAAAGGTATTCAAATACCAACTAAACAAAAGCATGCATGAAACTGCAATCTAGTTAGAAGGAAACTTGAGATAAAGTTTTGCTCATGAAAAGGAATAGAGAATGCACCGTTCAAGTAAAAGAATGCAAAATCAATAACAACTTACACAAGAATAAACCAAAAGTTCTTAAAAAAAAAGATTTAAAACATGAGTGAATAGGACTCTTAAAATCACAACCCTATAAAGATATTCAAAGAGAAGTGAAATATGTAAAAAAAGAAATCAGTTCACAGAGTATGACAATTCAAACAAGTTTGCAGCTAATTTCAAAAGAATGCAATACTCTCAAGGAAAACAACTTAATTGCTAACATAATCGCAAAGATTCCAATGATCACTCTGTTATTTCAAACATGTTTCAACGCACATCAAAGAGTACATGAGTTAAGAAAAAGAGTTTAAACAACATAAGGCAGAGGGCATATAAACGAAGGGATAGGGTTGGGAAATAGTCAAACTATTTTTCAAGAAAGAATTCTCTAACAAGGACTTCAAGGCACATCAAGAAGGAACAAGTCACATGTCTTCAGCAGAATTTCGAGACACATAACAGAGTAACCTCGAACGAACTCCTAACGTTCCCAAATCCCGCGACTCGCGTTATCTATAACTCGTATATCGTCCATGATAACTCATTAGTGCTAACATATACATAATTTACTAGTGTTAAGCCGGCCAAACTTAATACCAGGAATTATGCAATGCAAGACTAATGGCATTAATCAATAGACCGTCATGTGCATAAAGCTCTAATTCTCGTTATTCAAACAAGACCTACTACATGACAGACTCTCAGAGTATGCAATTGAAGCATAATCGGTCGATTCCTCAGGCTCTACAGGAAAAACCGCTCTGATACCAAAATGTAACACCCTCACTATCAGTAGTCACGCTTCCGGCTGCGCCACTCTGATAGCAAGGAGTATTACGACTACTTTACATACTAAATACTAAAATAGGAGCCTGTGACTCGACACTGTATCGCTGATTTCCTTGAAAACCAGAAATAAACACTTTATCTTAATAAAAATACAAACAGGCATAGATTCATATACAAGACTCCTTACATAATAACTCATAATATAATATACATATAAAACATATAAATCCTATCCCTCTTACAAATTTGTAATAACAAAGACGAGGGAATAAAATAATCTAATTAATACAACAACATATCAACCAAACGCAGTATAACTCTTCTTAACGCTTCTTCATCCGGTTCCTGAAAAGGTAAAGCTGTAGGGGGGTGAGAACCTAACCACACGGTCTCACCACGGAGTTTCAAAGTTGTCATAAGAAGATATTCAATAAGAAAACTATTTTCAGATTCTGTGATTATCATTGTCTTATAAATACTTCTAAAATTCAATAGCTAATCGTTTAAAACCTTTTCAAAGAGGCAGTGTTTAACATTTTCAGAAATTCAAAGTCTTTCCTTTCTCATAAGCAAATCTCAATCAGAAACCAACCACACAATCAAACAACACAGTCATTAATTCAGCACCAAGGTTCATTCTCAAATGTAGCACACCAGGACAAACACAGGCAAGGCAAACAAGGAAAGCACAAGTAGGTAGCAGTTACAGCAAGCAGTTCAAGTAGCAGTTAAGAACAGTTTAGCAATTAGGCAAACCAAAACAAGTTCAAACCCAAGCAAAGCATACAAATGCATATGATGCATGCCTGTCCTATGGCTGATGAGGCTCATCTGTCGGTTATCCAGCCAACCCGACAAGTCTGAATTGTCCTTAGACTGTCCCCCGACGTGCATCCCCAAGAGTCTATGCATAGTTTTTTCTCAAATAATCAATATTACTCAATGGGGGTAACATTCCCGGGAATTTATATAGTGCCCGGTCACACTTACGTCGTAGGGTCAACAGAGTATCGAGTTTTCAACCTGGTACACGTGGTGGCAAGCCACGGCACTTAATCCAGGGAACCTCGTATCTCAGATATTTCAAATTCATAAACCATATAAATAATTCATTCATCATTCATCAATATCTAAGTCATTCTCAATATTATCATCATTCATCAATCCATATCCATTTCCAAATTCATTCAAAAATCATATTTCAAATCAATCCTCATCATCCTTCTTTCCGTTTTGTTCACTAACAATTCTCAATCCAAAACATAAATTTTTCTTTGATAAATGAAGTATTCTTAAATCATCATTTAATGCTTAAAATTAAACCTTTTAAATAACTACTTCAAATGAAACTTCTAATTTTATAAAATTTCGGCAGCATCTCCTCTAAAACTCGGATTCTGCCACCCTTTTCGGGTCCCATCCAAACATTTCTCAAACCTTTCCAAAACCTCAATCATTTTCCAAGATTCGGCTAGTTCCAATATCAAATAATTTTCAAAGCGAATCAGTGCCCATAATAAATCTCTTTTTAAAATCAGACCAGCTCAAATACTAAATCATTTATAAAGTCACTAACTCAAAATTAAACCACTTTCAAAGCCAATTCCTTTACATCATCAAAAATAG
The DNA here is from genome assembly GCF_003086295.3 of Arachis hypogaea. Lineage (NCBI taxonomy): Eukaryota > Viridiplantae > Streptophyta > Magnoliopsida > Fabales > Fabaceae > Arachis > Arachis hypogaea. The sequence goes on along the minus strand of NC_092037.1, from coordinate 91,199,271 downwards.
CTTCAAACCAAGAAAAGACATTTCTCATAATAATCAACTAAATAACTTTTTAAACTAATTTCTTTTCGGCAATCACAAACTACTCAAGCAGTCAAGCAATCAGTCATTCGGTCCAGCAAACAACCACATTTAGAAGGCAATTATAATCACAGGCATATGTTCTCTCACATTAATATCTATTTATCACAACTCTGTAATATAAATTAGATTTTAAGAAAAACCCCTGCCTCGACTCATCGAAACCATAACTTAAAATGCGTCAACGAAACCATTTCTCTTAACCCGAAACCAACAGCAACCGCAAACTGAGTCCCTGATCACTTCCGCAGCACTCACAGCAACTTAAGAGCGACATATGACGCTCAAAACACGACCCTACGTTACCAGAACCTCAGAGTTTATAATCAAACATAACAGAATACTAACACGGGTTTCCGAAACATAAATACTTACCAAACTAAGAAAATGAAACAGCGGCAATCGCTGAACCGGTTTGGCGGCAGCTCCGGCAGCCACCTCGAATGGCAGCGACGACCAGAACTCCGGCAACGGCGACTAAAACAAACATACAGCGATGATTAAGCTCCCAAAAATTCAAAGAAAATGAAAACCAACTTAAAACCTTACCGGCGGCAGATCTCAGTGGCGGCAGAGGTGTTCTCTAGTGGCAGGACCCGGACAGAAGCTCCGGCAGCGGCGGATCTGGCGGCGACGGCTTCTCAATGGCAACACACCCCACGACGGCAACTCCCGCGCAGCGCGTCTCTCTCTCTCTCGCGAACGGCGGCGACGGCGACTCCTCGCGCGGCTCTCTCCCTCGGTCCTGGTCTTCCTTGCGACGGCGATGAGTGACGCGGTGGCAGCGGCGGTCTGCGATGGCGGCGACGAGCTGGAGCACAACGGCGGCGGCTATGGACGTTACCGAGCTCGATGACAACAGCGGCCTCTTCTTCTTAGCTCGGTCCGGCTGCTCGGTGGCGGTGGCTATGGCAAGACGCGTCGGCGGCAGTCGTCCCCCTCCCTTCCTCATTCTCAGTTCAGCCCTCTTTTCTCGCTTTCCTTTCTTTTCTCTCTATCTCAGTATGTGTGGGTTTGTGTGTGTTACAGATGTGAAGGAGTTAGAAGGGTGAGGGGGTAATGGCGGCTACTGAAGGAAACATGGGAGGTATAGGTGTGTTTGTGTGTATGTGGCTGGATGGAGTAATAATAATAATAATAATAATAATAATAATAATAATGATTAAATCAATGGTGAAAGAAGGCTGTTAATGAAGTACGTTTCAAAAGCTACACATGATTTCTAATAAAAATTAGGGCAAAACACTAAAATAAGCCAAGGGAAAGAAATTTTTACGCAAATCCGCCAAACCAAAATTTATTTCATGAATCAACCAATGCATGTTTATATGTAGTTCGAATCAACTAGATTCGAACTCAATCTACACATAATTCGAATCATATTGCTTCGAATTATACACAAAACTCACACACACACTAATTCGAATAAACTTGATTCGAATTACACACATACAATAATTCGAATCAAGTTGATTCGAATTACACCCTGATTTATTAAAAAAATTAATAATTTATTAAAAAATTTATTAAAAAATAATAATTTAAAATTAAAAAAATATATATTTTATTTCATGTATTAAAAAAAATCTAACAAAATATTTAATTACGAGACTTTTTTTGAATATTAATGAGCTATCAATTCAAATTTCATACAATACTCTTTTGTCCATTTTTAATAGCTCATGAATATTTTTTAATAAATTTTTTTAAATTATATGGTGAGATATTACATGATTCGAATTACGCATGGGAAGTTCAATCACTCTGATTCGAATTATAGGGTGAGCAATTCGAATTCTATACAATACTCTTCTGCCCATTCTTGATAGCTCATGAATATTTTTTAATAAATTTATTTTAATTATATAAACCACAAAAAAATAATGCAAAATAATTTAAAAAATGACTTAAAAAATATTAGGAATACTATAAAAATTTGTAATGTTCTAATGATTTAGGTAAATACATGCATATACACAAATTTTAAATAAAATACTCTAGATAGTCAATAATAATTTAAAAATTAAAGAAAATATTTTATTCCATCCAAAATAATTAAAAAATATATTTTATTCTATACAAAATAATTTAAAAAAATGGCTTAAAAATGTTACGAGTACTATAAAAGTTTGTAATATTCTAGTGATTTAGGTAAATACATGATAAAAATATATTTTCTTTAATTTCTAAATTATTAATGTCCTAAGTTATTGCAAATTTTTATAGTACTCCTAACATCTTTTAAGCCATTTTTAAATTATTTTGCATAGAATAAAATATTTGTTGTGGTATAATTAAAATAAATTTATTAAAAAGTATTCATGAGCTATCAAGAATGGACAGAAAAGTATTGTATAGAATTCGAATTGCTCACCATATAATTCGAATCAGAGTGATTGAACTTTCCATGCGTAATTCGAATCATGTAATATCTCACCATATAATTTAAAAAAATTTATTAAAAAATATTCATGAGCTATTAAAAATGGACAAAAGAGTATTGTATGGAATTTGAATTGATAGCTCATTAATATTTCAAAAAAGTCTCGTAATTAAATATTTTGTTAGATTTTTTTAATACATGAAATAAAATATATATTTTTTTAATTTTAAATTATTATTTTTTAATAAATTTTTTAATAAATTATTAATTTTTTTAATAAATCAGGGTGTAATTCGAATCAACTTGATTCGAATTATTGTATGTGTGTAATTCGAATCAAGTTGATTCGAATTAGTGTGTGTGTGAGTTTTGTGTATAATTCGAATCAATATGATTCGAATTATGTGTAGATTGAGTTCGAATCTAGTTGATTCGAACTACATATAAACATGCATTGGTTGATTCATGAAATAAATTTTAGTTTGGCGGATTTGCGTAAAAATTTCTTTCCCTTGACTTATTTTAGTGTTTTGCCCTAAAAATTATGATATAATGTATAAATTTAAAATCTAATTTAATTCATTAAAATTATTTTTAAAAAAATATTATTTATTTATCAATTTGCTAATTGGATTTTAATTAAGTATTTCAATTTAAAATTAAAGATAATTAATTTTCTTTGTTTATAAAATTAAAGTATTAAATTCTAGAATCTCAATTATTTAACTAAATTGTATAAAATTCTTATTCTTTTACAACTGTTAATCTCTATAATTTAAATATAAAAAATTATTCAATAATTATAAAATTAAATAAAATTTTTAATTTATTTGTCAAAACTTGATTTAATTACTTTTAATAAAAATAATTTTTCTAAAAATAAAATCTTTAATGAATAAATAAATTGAAATTAACTCATAATAATATTTTTTTCGAAAATTATGGGTCTTACATCTATAGTCACATTTCATAAATAATATAACTAAATTATATTTATGTTTATAATTAAAATATGAATAAAAATACAAAAAATTATCAGAATGGTTAATTTTTTTCGTTCATAATTTTTTTATTATTTTTGTTGTAAAAAGTTTAATTATTTTAATAATTAATTATTTTTTAAAAAAGATAATTGAATAACACAAAAAGGTCTTATTAAGAGTAATTTATTTATATATGATTAAAAAATAGTTGAATAATTATATACGGTAAAAAAATTAATATTATTAAAAATTAAAATTAAAATTTATTTTAAAATTAAAAATAAAGTTTATTTAAAAATAAAATTAAAAATCATGGTTTTTTTCTTTTTTCCAAAATTTATCTACAAGTAATTCTATAAATATTTTATGATGAATAAAAATATTAAACTCGTACTAAAATTTATTCTAATAAAATTTATTTTTATTCTACTAAACGTTAAATAAACTATTGAAAAGAATTTTGTTTCTTCCATTAAAGAAGAATGATAAACTTTCATACTTCTATTATATTATGGCAATAATTTGGCCTGTTATTTTTTAATGTACATAATAATAATAATAATAATAATAATAATAATAATAATAATAATAATAATAATAATAATAATAATAATAATAATAATAATAATAATAAACAAGTATATCACAGTAAAAAAGAAAGCACGTCACCAAATAATTTATCATCCGAATTATATATGAATCAAATTGATAATATGAGGGCTAACATTACAAAAATCAATAACAAGGTTAGGGACTAATAAAACATTTCTTAAGATCATAGAAAAAAAACGTTTATATTTGTGTGATATATAAAATAATTATCATATTATTATTATTATTACATTATATATATACATATATATATATATATATATGAGCAAAAAAAGTCCAACTGTTTTAAAGTAAAAATTTTCTTTTAATATTTGATTAAATGTTCTTGTATTTAGTACTTTTTTTTTGCACTTCCTGTTAGTTAAAAATATAATCATTATAATTTTTTAGTTATTATTGCTAGGGGTGTTTACAAATGGGATATGACTGAAATTTCAATCCAATCCGCACTAAACTCATTACATCAAATTCGATATTCGCACTTTTTATGTTTGGATCAGATATCAAATATATCCATAAAATAAAAAATATTAAAAATTTTATTTTTATAAAAAAAAGTCAATAAATTTTTTTGTTTACTTTTTAAACATATTTACTTCTATCTGATTAGAGTGTGAATCCGATTCGATCCAATCCGATCATCTTACAAATCAGATCATATCCTCAAATTACAGATCAGATACGGATAAATTATATGGATTTATATGGGTATGATCTAATCTATGAACACCCCTAACTACTACTATAGGTTCATTGTTACAAAAGAATGCTTCTTTTATTATAAACCATTATTAGATCTTAATTACCATTAAAATAACTTAATTGTCAACAAAGAGATAATACTTATTGGTCTCTGAAATTATGTTCGTATTTCAATCCATAGTTGTAAAAACCGAACTGGATCGGCTGGTTCGATCGAAAAACTAGTGAACCGGACTAGTCCGGTTCGGTTTATTCTTTGGACCGTTTAAGGAATAAAACCGGTAAGAACCGGTGCAAACCGGTCTAACCGAACTGGTTTGCTTGAAAAAAATTTTTAAAATGTCTCCACAAGGTCTCAAACCAAGAACCTTGGAGTAAAAACAACCTTTACTTGCCACTTAGCCATTGTACTTTTAAGTACTATATTTGACAAATACTAATTATATAGTTTTTTCTATTTTTAAAATTAATTATATTTTAATTATATACCATTATGAATATAAATATAAATTTTACTAAAAATTTATTAATTTACTTGATCTATTTTATTGCTAGTATTGTGATTAAGGTTATTTGTTTTGATGTTAGTTTTAAAATCTACTGATATTATAGTTAGATGATAGCCTTTGTGAATTAATTATTTTTTTATTGTGTCAAAATAAGATACTATTGTAGTATTAAAATTTTATATTTTTTATATTAATTATTTTTAGAAGTTGATACTTGATTCTTCATAAAATGTTAATGAAGATATGTATTTCAAATTTTAATTTTAATTTTAAGTGTTTAACTATTTTATATTTTATATTTACGTGAGACCGGTTTTATCGGTTCAACCAGTGATTTATCGGTTGAACCAATAAACCAGTGAACCAATAGCTTGACTGGTTCGATCACTGGTTCGATTCTAACAACTATGTTTCAATCTAATTTCAAAAATTTTGATTTACTCAATTTAGTTTTCCAACTTAATAGTTATGACTCACATTAGTTCCTAATCTTATTTTTGTCATTGTCTCACAAAATCGTTAACGACATGCTGAGATGGACTAACAACTGTTACATTATACATTCTAGTGACTATCTGATGTAACAATTGAAATTTTTTTACCTTATTTTTTTTCAACTAAACACTTAAAACCCTAATATGAGTTACGGATACCTAAGTTAAAAAATTAAACTAAGTAAATTGAAACTTTAAAAATCAGATTAAAATTAAACTCGAATATAACTTCAAAACAGAACTTTAACTTATGTAGTGATTAATTTAAATGAGAATCAAATAAATCAAAATTCAACATAATTTTTATCAATGTTTTCAAATTCAAAATTTCTATACCAAAATTAACTAGGATTTTTTTAAAATTAAAAATTTAATAAAATAGTGACTTTAATTATCTTAACCAATGTCCTAATTAATTACTTTTATGTCTTAAAAAAACTGTATATGAGAAGAAAATAATTAATTTGTCTACTTTAATAAATAGTTATTTTACTAAAATGAAAGAAACTATTTTTTTAGAATTTTTTAAGAACTAATTAATATTATATATATTTTGTTACACTACATTTAGTTATAAAAATTTTATTTATTTCTAATGCTTATATTAAAAATAAAAAAATTAAATTAGTGAATCTTAATCTATAATATAATAATAATATAGTAATTATTTTATACATTATACGAATATAAATTAATTATTTTTTTATTTATAAAAATTTTAAGAGGCTTGAACTTGTTATATATATATATATATATATATATATTTTGATGAATGTGATATATTTTTTATATAAATAATCTTTTAAAAAAATTAATAATTAATTTATTACTTTTTTTGTTTTAATCTAAATTAAATATTTTTTTATTATTTTTGGACAGAAAATATTTTGAGGAATTTAATAATATGTGATGAGGAACACCGAATAAATTATACAGAAATCAATTAAAATATAACATAAAAATATCTTTAAAAAAAGATGTTTTAAGCATCTTTATCTAAGTGGCCTCCTTTAAGTTATTAGTGCATATTCACGTAAATCTCAGTTTAAGATAATTAAAATAAATAAAATGCTCCTTATTCACTTGAAGAAAAGAAAAAGCTCAAGAAACAGAAGGAAACTTGCCTTCAGTGGAAAACAAAAAATTACATCACCATAGACTATTAACTAATATTAACCAAGCTTTCTAAAAAGTAAATACTCCAGGTACTAAAACACCACTCTAACAGTATAATTCTGTCTTGTTCTCTATGTTCCTCAATGGTAGGAATATGCAATATATCACATGAAACAATGTATATTTCATCCATTTTAAATTGCCTTAAAAGAACTAGTCCGGATTTTTCTGAAGTTAAATTTAAAAAATAGTAGGAATGATTTTGAATGTGAAGTGATTACTCGATATTATTATTATGGATGATATTATTCAATTACTCAGTATCACTAATGTGTTCGATCTTTAATTCTTTATCATAAGCAACTATAACGGTACTAATAGTTATGCAGTAATAAGCACTACTACACTAATGTCTTCATTATTTGTCACTTATATTCCAATAATTTTATAACTATTTATATCTTTAAATTGTTGTGGCATTGAATATAATTCTTAAATTTTTGTTATGCTGGTATTTTTTGTTCAAATTAGATTGTTAAATTTTTATTGTTGAACTTGGATAGTTGTACTTGAAATTGAGCATAATTATGTAATTTTTGTTAAATTGTTGAATTTTGGCTATGATATTGAATTGATTCATTGAATATTTACTGTTTTTTTTTTCTGAACAGGAATGGCATCGACTCAAGCTAATGCAAGTGAAAATCCGACTAACATTCCAACTTTTCAATCAAGAAGTACAGCTGGAATCGCTTGTAAAAGAAAAGTTGCTAAGAATACTCTTAGAAGTAGAACTGATATAGGATGAGAGCACGGGATATCTGTTGGAGAAGATGGAAAGAAGATACAATGTAAATACTGTCATAAATTTTTTTCAGGAGGAGTTTATAGATTGAAATACTACCTAGCAGGAACTCAAAAAGATGTTGGGGCTTCTACAACTGTTAGTGATGAAGTTAAGAAGCAAATGTAGAATGTTGTGAGTGGGTTGCAAGTGAATTTGATGAAGAAAACAAACATGGGTGGAGCAAGTCCAAGAGAAGCTACTAAAGAAGTTGACACTACCGGTGAAAAAAGAAAGGAAAAAGAACTAGATGGCAATATATTCAAGAAAATATGCATTAGTACTCAAACAACAATCAACAATATATTTAAGAAGAATTTGAGAGAGGAAGTATGTTTAGAGATTAGTGCTTTTTTACAACAATGGCATCCCCTTTAATGTTTCAAGGAGCGAGGAATACAGTAGAATGTTTGAGAAAGCTATAAAATACGGACAAGGATTCAAGCCACCATCCTACCATGAATTAAGGGTGCCTCTTTTGAAGAAACACGTGGAGCTTGTTCAACAATCATTAGAGGAACATAGAAAATATTGGAAGCAGGTTGGTTGCACAATAATAACTGATGGTTGGACAGATAAGAGAAGACGGATCATCCTAAATTTTTTGGTTAATAGTCCTAAAGGGACTATTTTTTTGAAATCCATTGATGTCTCTCACATTACTAAGATAGCTGATAAAATCTTTAAAATGATAGATGATGTGGTTGAAGAGGTTGGTGAAAAAAATGTCATTCAAGTTGTCACCGACAATGCGGCTAACTACAAAGCTGCAGGAGAAATGCTAATGAAAAAGAGGAAAAAGTTATTTTGGACGCCTTGTGCAGCACATTGCATTGATTTAATGTTAGAAGACTTGAAAAAAAAGTAACACTTCACAAGGACACAATTTATAAAGGTAGAAAGATTACTACTTATATATATGCTAGAATTGCTCTTATTGCACTACTACACATCCACACTAAGGGGAAAGATTTGGTGAGACTGGGTATGACCCGTTTTGTAACTTCTTATCTTACTTTGGGATGTCTCAATGACAACAAAGGTTTCTTAGTAAGAATGTTTCTTTCTGATCAATGAACTTCTAGTAAATTTGCAAAGACAAAAGATGGAAAGATAATTGCAAGTGTGGTATTAGATAAGGTGTTTTGGAAGGAAGTCTTAATTTGCTTGAGGGTTGTCTACCTTCTTCTTCATATGCTTCGTATGGTAGATTTAGAGGAAAAACCAGCAATGAAATTTATTTATGAAGAAATGACAAGTGCAAAAAAAATACGAGATATATTTCAAGGAGTTGAGACAAGGTAAAGTGTAATTATTTTTTTTGTAATTAATGCATAAGAGTTGTACATAATGTTGAATGATACGTGTAAAGTATAATTGTAAAATGTAATAACGGCAGAGGTAGAAAAGTAAAAGCCAGAAAGAGTTGAAAAATTTGAATTCTGAAAATATTGTTTATTTTGTAACTAATTTATTAATTTTTTTATGTTTTAGTTATATACCTATTTGGAATATTATTGATGCAAGATGGGGCAACCAACTTCATAGGCCATTGCATGCTGCAGGCTATTATTTGAATCCTCAAATTCATTATAGCTCTGCTTTTAAAATAAGCTACCAAAAAACTCTTTTCGAGTCTTAAAATCTTCAAGTTGAACATCCATCTTAGTGATTAAATCTGGATTTCCTGTCATCCTTTCCATACAAGCGTATAAGCAGTTTTATGCTTGTATGGAAAGGATGACAGGAAATCCAGATTTAATCACTAAGATGGATGTTCAACTTGAAGATTTTAAGGCTCGAAAAGAGTTTTTTGGTAGTAAAGTAGCTCAAAATGCAATTTATACTAAAACTCCAGCTCAATGGTGGGATTCTTATGGAGATCAGCATCCAAAGCTCCAACAATTTGTAATTCGTGTCTTGAATTTGACATGTAGTTCTTCTGGATGTGAACGTAATTGGAGCGCTTTTGAGATGGTTAGTAATTAAATATAAGTTGTATTTTACTTTTATAAATTTGGTTGTTAATTCTTCAATTCTATCTTGTTGTTTGACTAATATCTAATATTTTTTATCTACTTTTGAAAGGTTCACACGAAAAGGAGAAACCGCTTGAAAGTTAAAACTATGAATGATGTTGTGTTTGTGATGACAAACTCAAGATTAGCAAAGAAAAAACAAACTAGAAGAAGTCTTGATTATGACTATAGTCTTGATGAGTTGGACTCTGATGAAGAGTGGATTGATTGTTGCTGACGAAGATGGAGAAGAAGAAGATTTAGATGCTCTAATTTCAGATCCTGATTTAAATGATGGAGCAAGTGGTAATAGAGTTGTTGGTGCCTCTAAGGATCCTTTGGCAATTCCTTATCTTGATGATGATGAGTTTGAAGAACTTCTCCAAGGACCTCTTTCTCCTGCTCCTGATAATGATGAAGATGGTAATGCAGAAGTTTGTGAAACTCGTGAAGATTTTATGACTGATGAAGAATAGAATGATTATTAAATAACTTGTTTAGATTTTAGTTAATTAGTTGTTCATTCTAATAGTTTGGTTGGTTTATTTGCTACTTGAATTTATTTTAGTGTCGTATGAACTTAATTGTGAGTTGTGAATTTGTGTTTTGATTTGTGAATTTGTGTTGAATTGTAACTTTTAACTTGTTATGGTATATATATTAGTTATAATTCTATGGGTAATTTAGTTTATTTGAGATTTATTTTATTCTCTATAAAATTAGTTTTTGTTGTTAAATTTTTTTAAATTTTTATAATTTATGAGTCATATTTACGTTCCGTCTTACGATTCAATAAATACGATTTTGAGTTAGCTTAACGAATCGAGATAAAAACTACAAATTCACTACCTTGTTTTCACGTGATAACAAATTAAACAAGTCGATAAGATTTTTATAAAAAAAAAAATATAACTAAAAGGTTATGAGTTGATTTTCTTTTCTTAACCAACAAGAATTTTTACTCCGCGACTTTTTTACCGTAACCCACAAAATTAGAACTAAGTCAACATAATTTCAAAAAATTTATAATTTCGTAATATTATTAGGTACAAAATTTGTGGTAAGAAACGTAAAGCGCAGGCAGTGGAAGCAGCTTAGGTTGATTTCATTTCCAAATCAAGTAATGGGTAATTATTACTTATTAGAGAGACTAATTCATGCAATTACAATCCTGGGGAGACTTAGTCGGTGTAAATATTGACAAGTGACAACAGCATCAAAGTCCAATGTGACAAGCAATAGTGTATATATACTAAGGTGACAGTGATAATAGTTTTCATTATCTTACTCAGCATTGACTTACGAAGCATATGGCAACCAGTTTTGACCTGAGTCTTTGACTTTGTTACTTGTCACTCAGGCCGTACACTATACTCCTATATGTTTGTTGTTACCATCGATAAAGAAGATCGTCATCATTTTAATTTGGTGCAACAAAATAAAACGTAAAGCTTGGGTGCTGGAAGTCATAAAGTTTGTTTAATTTTTTTTTCATCACTCATCAAGTCTGAAGCTAAGGGATGAGTGGACAGTGGAGAGACTACTACATTTTGCAACATAAAACTGATAATTTATTTCTAAAGCATATATTAGTTATTTAAGATACATTTTCCACTAAATAATTATTATTCTGTTCATATTTGTAAATTGTAATAGAATTTAACTAGTATTTAGTGTTTGTTTGGATAAATTTTTATAAAAATAAATTTAAGTAATTTTTTTAAAAGATATTTTAAAAAAATAATTTTATATTTGCATAAAAATATTTTTTTTAAAGTGGATTTTTTTTGTTGGATCTATCAGCCCAAATTCATATTTTGTTTATTATTGGATAAATTTTTAAAGAATACTATTTTTTTTACCAAAAAAAAGAATACTATTTTGATCAGTTGTTAGGTCTATTTTTTAAATAATAGAATTTTGGTGGTTAAAATTTTTTGTAGCAATAGCATAGAAAAAATATTATTTTAGGACTGTTGATATTTTTTGATACTGCATCACTTTTTCAGCATTTAAATGGACATTAACTAATCTTTGCATTTAGGTCTCTATATACTCCCCTTTACCTTGATTTTCTACTTCAATATTTTGGACTTGTCTAATATCACTTGGCCCACTATCAGCATCCACACACTCTTCCTCAACAAACTTGCTGCCAACCCCAACATCTAAATAACCAATGTCGTAACAAAAATCATCAGGGATTGAAGTCTTATGCACCACATACAAATCAACTACCTTTTTTTCAACTCCTATATTTGTCATTTCCATTGTTTCTTCATCACCTTTCAATAATTTCAACCCTTCTAATCCTAATTCAGTATCTTTATACCACAGTACCCCAATATTCTCAGCAATGTAGCCAAGTTTTTCAACCACATCATAAGCTTCTATAACACTCCATATATCTCTGTCACACCAGTTAACCGTTGTCACCTCACCATCAATATACTCAGTTTTACCCTTATCACTACAAAACCTACCTCTGTGATGAACTCTAACACTGAAATCATCCATCCTGCCGTTATAAAAACATTTTCAGACCAAAAGAATAGAGTAATTAATCATTCAAAAATATAGACCACGTAAAAGTTATATTTTTCACAAAAACAGAACAAAAATACCTCAATCCCTGAATGCAATAGAACCCTAATAGTAATCAAGAGTGACAAAAAAATCCTAAATCCTATCCGTTCAAACATGCAGTAGCAAAATTAAATGGTGGCCGGGTCAAAAACCTTGATCGGAATGGCGCTATTCCATACTGAATCGTTGATGACTAAATGCTATTCCAGACTCCTCCCTCGGCCTCGACGGCGTCGCAACCTGCGCTGTCCTACACGTCGCCGTGACGGATTGAAGACAACGGTGCGACGTCTAACCACCTACCAAGCTTCCTCCTGTAAGACCCAAAACTTTTCAAAAATCTTATTATGATCAAGTCTCAAATCATATATTTATTTATAGCCTTAATTTCAGAAATTATTTTATTAAAGGTAATTAAGGCAAGTTTTGATTTATTGGATTTGAGATGAGTTATGATTATTATTCAATTTTACAATTTTTGGATTATTTTCTATATTCAAATTATAAAGTTGGTAGTTGTAAAATAATAAGGATTTCTATATGATTTGGATTAAATAATTAATATTTTAAATATTAATATTGCTATTTTGGAAAACAGAAAAATTAATTATATTATTTCTAAATTTTAGATTTGGGCATCTTATTGAAAATAATTTGTAAAATTGATGAGCAAATAGTATTTTTCATATACAATTAGTGTTGGATTTAATTGGGTTGCAATTATTATATTATCCCAGTTTTACGTGAAATTACGAAATTACCCTTGACCCTAATTTTTGAAAAGGAAAACCCTAACCCTAAAACCCTGACCCAGTACCCGTTTCCCCTCCTTGAATCAGCAGCAGCTGCTGCCCGTCTAACTTGAACACACAGCTTCCCTCCTTGCACAGAAGAAAAAAAAAAGAACGAAGCAGAAAGGGAAAGGGAGACTGAGTCGCGGCGGAGGAGAAGGGGAGGTGAGCCACGCTGCTGCCTCCGTGCAGCCCGCCGCCACTGCGCTGTCCTTGTCGCAGCCACTCCCGCCAGCACTCATGCCGCCGATTTGTCGCACAAGGAGCCGCTGTCCTTGCTTGCCGTTCCCCTCGAAGTCATCACCGTCGAGGGCCCGCAGAGGAAGAGAGAACGACGCGAGCCAGCGCCACCACCGAGGAGAGGAACTCGTGCTGTCGCCTCCATGGCCGTCGCTGTTCCTTTAGAGCCGCCTCTTCTGTTCGTGCTACCATCGTCGACCAAGCTCGTCGCCGTCTCTGCTCAGCGCTGCCGCAGATGATGGGTCGCCGAGGAATGCCACCACTGTTGCTATCGTCTTCGCGGCTTGAGTGGTTGCGGTCGCTCCTTGCTGTGAATCCCGTCATGAGCGTCGCTGTCAGCCTCGTACTTCCGGGTGCCGTCGGTGGAGACGTGTCGGCCAGATCTGCTGCAAGAGAGCGGGAAGGGGAGCGTTCCTCAGATGGCAAACGGAGCTCGGCAGGGGCTGTGCACCGTCACTGAACTTGCACGCAGAGGGAGATGAGACGCGAGAGGGAGCCGTCACAGGGTTGCTGTCACACCGCGTGGCTGGGCTCGCCGTGGTGGAAGGTTGTCGCCATGAGTGTCGCTACTAGAAAAGGAAACCGCGCCGCCGTGCTTGACAACCGGATAACACCGCTGCCGTCGCCAAAAAACTTTGCCGGTAAGGGTTTTAATTGTGGTTTCTATCCTTTTTGAATTCCGAGAATACTATGGTCACTGCGTGTTGGTTTCAGTTGTCGTGATCGGAATTTGTCGTCGCTGCCGCTTGAAGTGGCTGCCGGGTTGCCGCCGAGCCGGTTCGGAGACCGCCGCTGTTTCGGTTTAGCCGTCCTTTCTTAGTTTCGGTAAGTAATTATGTTTTGAAAAGCCTCGCGTTAGCATTCGGCTATGCTGGTTAATGTATATGAGTTTTTATAACGTAGGGTCGAGTCCTGATTATTATATGTTGCGATTAGTGTTGCTATGGTTATTGCGAAAGTGGCTGGGAGCTGAGGTTTTGGTTGCCGTCAGTTCGGGTTGAGGCGGAAAGGACTCTGTGAGACATTTGGGTTATGGAATTGCGTTTTGAGGTAGGGGCGCTTTCCAAAAACTATGTTTTATGTATTGGAATTATTACATATGGATACTGATGTGAGATATTGTGTATTTGGTGATTGTACCTGCCTTATGAATTATTTGATTGACTCGAATGATTATGAATGTTGGTTTGGCTGAATTGTTGTGCGGATTTGTGAACTGTAATGTTTGAAGTTTATTCTTTAAAGATTTGAAATCTGAGTTTAATCCGTTGAGGATTGATTTGATTTGAGTTAATTATTTTGATGATTTGAGAAGTCGAATACACTTTTGAATTCAGCCTGGTTTACTTTAATTGGCTTGGTTTTGGACAACTGATTTGTTACTGAGCCGTTTCTTTAAAGCTTTGGAAATGAGTTAAATGGTTGATATTGAGTTGATTTTGAAATGGTTTCCTTGAGATATGCCACTGAGGCGACTGTTGGATTTAGCTTGCTTTTGAATTGATTTCTGGTTTTGAGCTGTTGAAAAGGAATAAGAAACGGTTTAGTTGGGACCCGAACCGGGTGGCAAAAGTCCAAGTTTTAGGGGAGGTGCTGCCGAAATTTCTACAAAAATCCTAGTCTTGTTTGAAAAGTTATTTAAAAAGGTTTGATCTTGAGAAATTGTATTATTTGATTTATTAAGAGAATATTTATGTTTTCAAGCTTAATTATTTAATGAACTTTATGCGTTGAGTTCGGTTTATTTAGAAATGAACTATTTTTACCGTTTGAATCACTGAAGGAAAGAATGATGCTCTAATATTGATTTCAATATAAAAAGCAGCTTTTAGTGATTTCAAAGGAATCTAGACTTTTGACTGAGTAATTAAGTTTGAGACATTTTGGAAGAGTTAGAAAAATGGGATCCAAAAAGAAACCTGAAAGTGGTTTGATTCAAATGAACCGGGTCCGTTTCAAATGAGTTGATTTTTGGACCGGATTGGAACTTGTGATTTTGTATGGTCGGTTTCATAATAAATTCAGTTTTATTTACTTGAACCGAGAATCCATGATTTTAAGAGTTTCAATGAATTTTAAGGAATTGATATAGGTTGACCTTCCCTAAAGACTTGGGACTCTGCCGAGAAACTTTTGTTATAAAATCCCATCGTTGGATGGATGATTTTAAATACTTAAAATAAATCCTTAACTTTCCATGGTTTTGGAAGTTTTGGAAAGAGAATACCGAGAGTGGCTCTGTTTTAAAAAGGGAACTCACTTTGAGTAAATTTGGCTTATGAGTCTGAGATGATTTGAAAAATGAGATTTCTAAAAGCCAAGGCTAAAAAGAGTCGAAACTTGATTTCAAGTGAAACAATTTGAGGAAAAGTGATTTATGGCTTAAATGCCGATTTTACGAATTGATGATGTTGAATGTGGAAGTGTTGTTTTGTTGTGAGCCGGAATGGCTGTGTATGCTATGAATATTGGCTGGTTCTGGATTAAACCGTGAGCTGGAATGGCTGTGTATGCTATGAATATTGGCTGGTTCTGGACTGAACCGTGAGCCGGATGGCTGAGATGGATGTTGATCCACGAATGAGAATGAATGCATGTATATGCTGAATTATTGATAATTGTGATTTGCACTTCCACTATCTGAGATACGAGTTTCCCTGGGTAGTAGCAGTGGCTAGCCACCACGTGCTCCAGGTTGAGAATCGATACTCTGTTGACCCTATGTCGTAAGTGTGGCCGGGCACTGTGAAAGTCCCGGATGAGCTCGCCCCCAAAATATTCACCAGTGAGGGTGATGGATATGGATCATGTTTATGATCAAGTTTATGATGAGTATAACTCGAGTTGGGGATGCGCGACAGAGTGACAGTCCAATGGTTAGCTACCAGGACTTGTCGGGTTGGCTCTATAACCGACAGATGATATCATCAGCCACTAGGGACAGGCATGCATCATATGCATCTATGTGACATTGTTTGGATGTGCATATTATACTTGGTTTGCCTATGTGATTAATTGCTAATTGTCCTACTTGCAATAACTATTTGTTTGTGCTTGCATCTTCCTATTTGTGTTTGCTACCGAGACTCTGTTGGACTGTGGTGATTGGTTGATGGTTGGATCGTTTGGGCCTAGGGCCGTGGTTGGAATGAGATGAATAGATGGTTGATTTCAGTTTTGTGTTTCTAGTTTGGAATAAAATATGAAAGGCTATTTTGATTCAGTTTAGATAAACCTTTTTGAAAGGCCTTTGATGTTTTGAAAATTGAACGGTTCCTCTTTCAGAAAAGATTTCCGACTTTACTTTTATTGTAAACCGTTGTTTTTGAAAAGAGGCATAAGACGGTTATTAATCACTGGTACGGTTTATCTTCATGTATCCTATTAAAGTAATTCCCAAAAACCCTCTACTGAGAACCCTTTCGAGGATGATGTTCTCACCCCCCTACATTTTTCCCATTTCAGGATATGGGCGCTGAAGTCACGAAGAGTTTATTTAGTTGTTGGAATGCTCTGTATGCTTTAGATTATTATTTATTGTACCCTCGCCTTTATCTTGATATATTTTGTAAGAGGGATAGGGATTGTATTGGTTAATGTTTGTAATATTATTTATATATATGTATATACATGGATGTACTCTTTACGAGTTTTTATAAGTTGTATGATATCTATGGATGTACGTTATTGAATGAAGTATCTTGGGAATGATATTGTGGTAAAAAGTTTTAAACAGGCTCATATTTTAGTATTAAATAGTATAAGAGTCGTCGTAATGTCCGAGCTATCAGAGTTGCACAGCCGGAAGCGTGAGGTTTGGTAGTTAGGGTGTTACACCTCCACCACAAGAAAAAAGACCTATGGCCACGCTTTTTTCTTGCCACGCTTCAAAAGCGTGGCCAAAAGTGGTCAATGGCCACGCTTTTATGAGGGTGGCGATAGATTAGAGATTTGGCCACTTTTTTTTTGCCACGCTTTAAAAGCGTGGCGAAAAGGCTCAACGGCCACGCTTTTGTAATGGTGGCAATTGATTAGAGAAAAGGCCACGGTTTTTTTCTGCCATGCTTCAAAAGCGTGGCCATAGAGAGAAACAAGGACGTTTTAAAAGCGTGGCGACAGGGTTTCATTACGGCCACGCTTACAAAACGTGGCTATATGCTGGTACACTTTTGCCACGCTTTAAAAGCGTGACCATAAGTTTCTTTTCTGCCACGCTTCAAAAGCGTGGCCGTAGAGAGCAACAATAACGTTTTAAAAGCGCGGCGAGAGGGCCCCAACCGATTGACCCAAACCCGGCTCCCAACCCGACCCAAACCCGGCCCCCAACCCGGTCCCCAACCCTAATCTCTCTTTCCCCTTCAAAACCACTAACCCTAATCTCTCTTTCACCTTCGAAACTACGTACAGAGAGCTCCTCCCTTCGCCGTTCGCCCTTCGCCCTTCGCCTTCGCCTTCGCCCTTCGCCCTTCGCCCTTCGCCGTTCGCCTTCGCCGTTCGCCTTGGCTCTTTCTTGTTCTTCTTCAAATCATTGTGGATCTCTCTGTTCACCTTCAAGCTCCAGCAAACATGGGCGACGGCAAGCTCCTCCCTCTTCTTCTCCTCCAAGCCCTCGAATTCTAAAGGTATGATCGATTTTCCTCTTTTTATTTTCTCGATTTTTCCGTTGTTTTTACTTTTAGGGCTTTCTCTAATTCGTTCTCTCTGATCGCATGTTCCTTCTTGGTTAAATGATAATGCTGAACACGCGTTGCTTGCGATGCTGTGGACGTACGTGGTTTTTTTCTGGAATGACAAAGCCACAAAGGTGCACTATATTCACTATATTCTCCTATGATTTTCAACATCTTATGTTGACTGTTAATATATGTTGTTCGCGTGTAATAATGGATTCCATGAACTTTTTCCTACTATGATGAATGCTGATGATGATGAATGAAATGTCTCAGCCACGTGAGACACAAGGCTTCTGTAATTTACTCGTGTTGGTGTCAGAAAGAGTAAAATCTATCTTCTTCCTTGTGCAGTTGTGAATGATTGAAGTCAAAACCATATTTTATGCTGATAAATGGAATTATAGTAGTTGACTAGAACCAAATATTAATCTCATTATTTAAGTACATTAAATTGATGTTTTTAATTTTTATTTTAAACTAGTTATTTTAATTTTAATTTTATTTGGTGGATCGGTGTTTTTTAAGTTAAGAGTATTACTTAATTTGTATGGACGATGATGAATGAGCATTATTTCATCATCACTTTGTTTGTGTATCTTGAATAATACAATGGTGGCCTGGAGCCTAAAACAGTTGCATTGTTAAGACCAACATCTTAGCATTTTTTTATTTCTTTTTAATTCTCCGCTTGATGCTTGTTAAGTGATTATATGTGCCAGTGTGTGTGTGCGTCTGTGAGATGATATGGTTGAAACTCCCGTGCTCATTTTAAGGGACTAACATCACTCACTTATTAGCGTCAATTGTATTTTGTTTTGGATTCTTCTCTCCACTTTGCATAAAAACTCGCTTTTGATGAAAGATGCTGAAGTCACATAAAAAGTGTGTTTTCTTGCTGGTTTTGGTATTCCATTAATTCTCACTGTTTTTTCCTTTTGCCTAAAAAATATTTTCACCACTAATGGCTTTCTTTATTATTAGCTTTCCCCTGAAGAGGTTTTAAGTTACTGACTTTATATGATGTCATTTCTATTGGTGGACTGTGACTTCGTGAATGAATTTTAAGATAATCATACAATCGTCTTACTTATCAATACTTGATATGATGTCGTTTATTTGAACTAATTAGTTACCTTTATTCTTTTTCAGCATGGCACTCTTGGGGCACTTGTCCAAGATTCTGTTAAGAGCCACTACTAGACCCTGTTTTACTGTTTTCCCTTCCTTCCCCTGCTCCAATTCCCTGCTTTCCAGGTTCTCCTTTCATCTCATTTGATTTTATTTCTGTTTGATTAATCTGGTTTAGCTCATTCTGTTTAGCTTGTTTAGTTCAACTAATTTAGTTTAGTTGAATTAGGTGGTTAGAGAATTTGGACTGGTTAGTGGATGTAGGTTTTCGTTTGTTTACTGCTGCTGTTCGGAATGAATTTGTCTTTCCTCTGAAAGCTGCCCTGGATGAACTTGTTTATTGTGCTATTTTGGTGTTGAATTCTGGACTTGTGATTGCTGTTTGTTGTATTTTTTTTTCATTGTCCAAAATAGATGATGTGGAAGTGTAACTATTTCATTAATTTTTCTTGGTTTGTTGTTGCTGAGTTCTGCTCTACTTGTTGCTTGGTCCATATTATATGAACTGCAATGATTTCAGTTTGTGGAACTGGTTAAGTCATATGAATTCTGTTTGCTGCTTGCTTGAACCCGGGAAACATGCTATTTACTGCTGCTGTTTAATAAGTGTTGCTGCTTCGTGCCATGTGTTAGCAACTCGTTTCCTTGTTGCGTTTCTTTGTGCTTATTATGCATTCATGCTCATTACATCCTTAATCATTGGCTGCTGCTAATTTTACTATTTTCCCTTCCCTTCCCCTGCTCCAATTCCCTGCTTCCCAGGTTCCCCTTTCATCTCATTTAATTTTATTTCTGTTTGATTAATCTAGTTTAGCTCATTCTGTTTAGCTTGTTTAGTTCAACTAATTTAGTTTAGTTGAATTAGGTGGTTAGAGAATCTGGACTGGTTAGTGGATGCAGGTTTTGTTTTGTTTACTGCTGCTGTTCGAAATGAATTTGTCTTTCCTCTGAAAGCTGCCCTGGATGAACTTGTTTATTGTGTTGTTTTGGTGTTGATTTCTGGACTTGTGATTGCTGTTTGTTGTATTTTTTTTCATTGTCCAAAATAGATGCTGTGGAAGTGTTACTGTTTCATTAATTTTTCTTGGTTTGTTGTTGCTGAGTTCTGCTCTGCTTGTTGCTTTGTCCATATTATATGAACTGCAATGATTTCAGTTTGTGGAACTGGTTAAGTCATATGAATTCTGTTTGCTGCTTGCTTGAACCTGGGAAATATGCTATTTACTGCTGCTGTTTAATAAGTGTTGCTGCTTCGTGCCATGTGTTAGCAACTCGTTTCCTTGTTGCGATTCTTTGTGCTTATTATGCATTCATGCTCATTACATCCTTAATCATTGGCTGCTGCTGATTTTACTGTTTTTCCTTCCCTTCCTCTGCTCCAATTTCCTGCTTTCCAGGTTCCCCTTTCATCTCATTTGATTTTATTTCTGTTTGATTAACCCGGTTTAGCTCATTCTGATTTTGTTGTGTGATCATGCAATTGCACTTGGATTCTTTTGCAACAATTATTCATGGATCTTATTTTTCATTTTCTTTTCACTATTAAGTAAATAATTAAATTAATTTCACATTGTACAAAAGCACATGGGACTGTGGCCTAAAACATTGGATATCTGAAAGTAAATAGAAATTAAATTGATGTTTTCAATGAGAAGGATTTCTGCTAATTCTGAGAGATTGAGGTTATTCATTTGTTTGTGATAGAAAACATTGTGTCCCTACTTTGATGTGGTTTCTGATGCTTGCATTATGCTGACATTATCTAATATAATCTGAAATTCTGAACAGCCATTTGAATTTGTATTTGCATTTCTCAATCATGCACTATTATTATATTGTCTATTGTTCAGGCTATTTTTGTTATCTATCCACTACTATTGCCACTTCTTTGTTCAGTCTTAGTCTATTTTTGTTCAGGCTTTCGATAGTTATCTATCCACTACTATTGCCACTTCTTTGTTCTGCTGCTCCTGTGGTAATATGATAATCTGCTGCTGCTGAGTAGCTGTTCGCTGACGTTGCTACCTCTCTAATTCAACTTCTGTTGTGCTACCATTTTGTTGCTGTTGTGAAACGGATTAAGACAGTAATTAAGGTTGGTTTATGCAAATTTAAATACATATATTATTTTGGATATGTACATTATGAATTCTGATGTGATTTCTATCTAAATTGAGTTAATGTGACTTTGAACCTTATTGGTTGTTGCTTTTTGATAGACTGAACTTCAGAATCGCTTAAAAGCAGGAAAAAATGAAGAGGATGCATTTGTAGGAGTGTTAGGAAAGGACCAACCAGGTCGAGTTCGTTGTTATGGGGCTTCGATTACAAGAATCTCTCTTAAAAAAGATGAGGAGATTTGCCACATAAAAGTTGAATATAACACTAAGGTCTCATCATTAGAGAAGAAGATGGATGGTGTATGTGGTTTATTAAAGGTATTGGTGCACCAACTCAACCCTGGAATGAGTGATGAAGAGGTAACAGCCTTAGTTCAAGCTGCCCAAGATTCTCCTTTGGATACCTCAAGTAGCAGAGCAAAAAATACTCCTCGCTCCTCCGAATCAACTCACATTCCACACAAAGATGATGTAGGTAAAATTATAATATTTTTATTAATAAAAATATTGGAATATAACCCTGTACTTCAATTTTGTTTGTTGTTGCTGAATTCGAACTTGGAAGGTTCTAATATGATTTTGAATAACTATGACTGGTGGAAAGAGTTAAGTTTGTTAGAACTTGGAAGGTTCGAACTAGTTGCCAGTGTTGTTCGTTTTGCATCTTCTTTTTCACTTATTTCACTTATTGGTTCCTTCTATCTGAAAATTCTGAATGCACGATTCAAATTTCAGTATGTTGTGAAATGTTAGAGAGATATTAATGGTACTGGCTGATATCATCATATTGTGTAGGCGCATGATCAAAATTAAATTGCTGCCAGAGACCTTATGCCACATTCACATCTTTATTTTGTTAAAAATAAGGAATATATGTTTCAGTTTTAGTTTGTTAGGTTTAGGCTTGGCTCAACAACAGAATATCTAACATTGGCTGAAAGAACATGAATGTTGTATCACGTTTTTATTGATGCTATAAATCAGATTTATTTATTGAACAATAAGTTGTTTGTTTGATATCAAATATAAAGGAGATTTTCAGAATCCTTGTGCAGATTAGTGGATATATATAGCAAAATTAAATCTGATTGTTAGAACGCTTTTTATGTTACAAAAATTAAGTTTGATGTCAAATCTGATTGTTAGAAAAATTAGTGGGCTGAAGTTTACTGCATCATCCATTTTTCATTTGTCGTTGTTCATTTGTGTTTTTTATTTTGCAGGGCACAGGTCAAAACAATTTACCTTGCAATGATTCATGAAGTTTTTATATCTTGGCATGAAGTACAAGAAGACTTTGATTAATTAGGAATTCTAATTCATGTATTAGGAATTTCATGAGAAGTTATGACTTTCGCTTTTGGTATTTTAAAGAAGACTTTGATTAGGAATTTTAATTCATGTAGTAGGAATTCATGAGTAGTTATGATTTTCACTTTTGGTATTTTGTTAGTGTATGTTGTTATGTGATCACACACTTATTTTGGTGACAATTTTATGAAAGTTGGATTACTTGATTATTGGTCATTGACTAAATTAAAAATTATCTATGAATTCATGTAAGGTTTTATTTGATTAAAAAGGGAACTAGGTTACTGACCATCTATTTTGCCACGCTTTAAAAACGTGGCCATATGGCCATATCTCTGTCTATTGCCACGCTTAGAAAGCGTGGCTGTATCTAAACTTTTTCGCCACGCTTTTCAAGCGTGGCCATACCTCCTTTACTACCATGCTTTCGCCACGCTTTACATGCGTGGCCGTACCTCCCCTTTTGCCACGCTTTAAAAGCGTGGCCTTATCTCCTGTTTTTGCCACGCTTTACAAGCGTGGCCATATCTGGTCTACTGCCATGCATGAAAAGCGTGGCCAGATCTGCCCTACCGCCACGCTTTTACAGTGTGGCCATATCTCTACCTATCGCCACGCTTTTAAAGCGTGGCCGTATTTTCCACCTACAGCCACGCTTTTCCAAGTGGCAGTTTGTAAAAAAGCGTGGCAAACAAAAAGCGTGACAATAGGTTGCAAAAAGCATGGCGATAGAGCAACCGCCACCCTTTGATAGGCCACCCTTTCGAAAGCGTGGCGATAGCTCAAAAAGCGTGGCAAAAAGCTATCGCCACGCTTTTTTCAGCTTTTCGCCACGCTTTAAAAGCGTGGCAAAAGACGTGTTTTCTTGTAGTGCTCGTGTGACTCTGTTTCTATGGCTATGTTCCTTCGTGCCAAAGGGAAGATAAACAGGTTATGTTTGAAAAAAGAAGCCAATTGGTGTACTTGGGTTTTTCAGCCATGAATATTTTGGGAGTTTCACGTTTCTTTCCACATTAGATACTATACTTTGCCATATCACTAACGTCTGTGACTAATTTAAACGGCGTCAATTTAAAGGATAAAATTGATGTAAATCGAAAATTTTTGGGATAAAATTGAAACAAATTGAAACTTAGGGATAATTTTAAAACTTTTACTAAACTTCAAGGACAAAATGTATACTTTATCCTATTTAAAAAAATAATTTTATATTTGGATAAAAATATTTCTTTTTGAAGTGAACTTTTTCTAGTTGGACCTATCAGCCCAAATTCGTATTCTGTTTATTATTGGGTAAATTTTTAAAGAATACTATTTTGATCAGTTATTAGGTCTATTTTTTAAACAATAGAATTTTGGTGGTTAAAATTTTTTTGTAGCAGTAGCATAGAAAAAATATTATTTTAGGACTTTTGATATTTTTTATTATTTGTAATTAGCTTTTACAAATTTTATTAGGATTTATATTTTTTTTTCCGCAACCTTGAGGACAAGGTTGTTTTAAAGGGTAGGGTAATGATAAGATTAGTATTGTCCTAGCTCAATTAGAGAATTATACTATAACTATAAGTATGATGTAATAGGTGAGATATACATGATGTAATGAAAAATTCTATTTTTCTTCTTTGGCCCTAATTCTAAAAATTTTTCTTCTATTGTCTCTGATTTTCTATCTAGTTCTCTATTTTTTGATACAATTTTGTATCATAATATTACAACTAAATGATATTTAAAAATATAAATAATTAAAAAAAAGTGATATATGAATAATATAATTAATAAATACAATTAAACTAAAATTGAAAAAACTAAAAAGAAGTCGTAAAGGACATGATACTATTGATACATTTAATTTTTTAATTTATTTTTTATGGTTCATGATAGTACCATATATTTTTAATATATTACAACTAAATAATATTAAAAAATATAAATGATTGAAAAAAAATAATATATAGATGATATAGTTAATTAATGAATACAATTAGACCAAAAATTAAAAGAAACCTAAAAAATTATAAAAGTCTAGTATTTTAAAAATTTATTATCTAATACATATGTTTAGCAAAATAAAAAGAAGAAGAGTTGTTGTTATCAACTAAATTTTTCAAATATATTTGTGTAAAATATTAGTAAAAATGGAAGAAAAAGAATAAGTGGCATAACATTTTGTAAAAAGAGGAATAAAGAAGAGGTGTAACATAAATGCTAATTTATACGAAAAACATAAGAAGGACTAAAGAAGTAAGTATGAAAGAAGATGATGAATTATGTTTTATTATTCAATTTATGTATATTAAAGAGAAATAAATTAACATTAAAATCATCTAGTATCCTATATAAAAGTAAAGATTAAGAGAATATAAAAAATATAGAGTAACCTAAAGAAAAATAAATAACATAAGAGTGAGAAAAAAAATGAAGAAGAATTCTAAGTTATAATACTATATAATAATCATAAGAGAGAGAGTGATATGTACTTCAAATGTTCGAGATATGAAGAGTTCAAGTATTATTTAGAAGATATTAGTGTACATTTTTAGAATATTTTAATTTAATGTATTTTGATTTTGTTTATTTAATTACTAGATTGGGCCTTATGATTATAGGCTTTAGGATTTTTCTTTGTTTTAACCTAATAAGAGGTTATAAATACCTCCTTAACTATTGTAGTCGTAGCATAGAATTTTTAGAGGTTTCAAAACCCCTTTTTTGATTTCGTGATGAAACCATGGTGTGGATAATTGAGGTTGAGGGTCACTCTCTTGTTACATCAGAGAATTGAGTAGAAGGTTGAGGAGTCCATTTGAATCAATTCCCAAACTATGGCGTTGATAAGTGAGGTTGAGGAGTTCCTTTCTTGTTGCGTCAAGAAATTGGATAAAAAGTAGAGTAATTCTCTTTATATTCAATTTCAATCTATCCTTTTTATTTCTATTTCAATTTTAATGTATCTTTTTATTTAATTTGAATTCTTGTCTTTATGTTTATCTATTATTTCCGTATCAGAGAGTGAGTATAAAAGATAATGAATTATATTTATATCTAATAAAAAGAAATAATATTAATATTGAAGGCATATATAGAGTATCCTATATAAAATAAAGAATAAAAAATATAAAAATTATATAGATTAACTAAAAAAATAAATGTCATGAAAGTAAAAAGAAAAATAAAAAAAAATCTTAAGCTATAATAATAAAACACGTGAGAAGTAAAAATAAAAGATCTAAAAGTAATTCAATTAAAAAAAGTAATCAACAAATTATACCAAATACTTACTTATATTGACATGGCATATTATTAAAAGATTAAAAATACATTAAAACACTACCTTCAATTTTATTTTAATATATTATAATTAAATAGATTATTGGCAATCAGCCTAAGAAAATAAAAGGAGAAAATCATAATCATTTTGGTGCAACAAAATAAAACGTAAAGATTGGGCTATGGAACGAAGTCACAGTTTGTTGTTTCATCACTGAAGTGTGAAGATGAGGGATGAGTGGAGAGACTACTTCATGCAATCACAATGTTGGAGGACTTTGTGCATTTTTTGTTGATGACAACTTACTACAATACCACATATTGCACGCAGTTGAGTTGTATAACATATGATTTGGAATCTATAAATAACATATTCTCATATGCAAAAATAAAAAAAAAATAAAAACCATATTCACTACTCTTCCATACATCTCATTTATTATAGTCATAGATTATAATTTATAAGTTGCCTCTCATAATGAAAACCACCCGTATCTTGTGGTTTTATTTGCTACTACCCTTGTCCCTATTAAACTTCACTTTCACCATTAACATTGTTACTTCCCAATGTCTTGGCCATCAACAATCTTTGCTACTCCATTTGAAGAACGGCCTCATATTTAACCCAGCTAAGTCCAAGAAACTAATTCATTGGAACCACACTGATGATTGTTGCCAATGGAAAGGTGTAGCTTGCAGCACCAAGGGAAATGTTATTGCTCTTGACATAAGCCATGAATTCATCACTGGAGGAAACTTAACTAGTCTCTTCAAACTGCAATATTTGCAGAATTTGAATTTGGCTTATAATGAGTTCCACTTTGGAATTAATTCCGAGTTCAAAAACCTGAAGAATCTCAGGTATTTGAATTTGTCAAATGCTGGTTTCATGGGACAAATTCCAACTAAAATCTCTCACTTGTCCAAGTTGGAAACTCTAGATTTGTCTACCACATTCACCTCATCATCACAACATGGTCTAAAACTTGAGAAGCCAAACATTGTAGAGTTTGTGCAAAACTTTACAAGAATCAAAGAACTGTATCTAGATGGTGTTGCAGTTTCAGCCAAAGGAGAGGAGTGGTGCCATGCTGTGTCTTCCCTACAAGGTTTACAAGTTTTGAGTATGTCCTCTTCCAATCTCTCTGGCCCTCTTGATCCTTCATTAACAAAGTTTCAATCTCTCTCAGTACTTCAACTAGACCATAACAATTTGTCAAGCCCAGTTCCTGATTACTTTGGGAATTTGTCTGGCTTAAACACATTGCAGCTCAGAAGTTGCGGATTGAGTCGAGTTTTTCCAAAAAATATCTTGCAACTACCATCACTTCAAGTTCTTGATGTGTCTGATAATCAAGGTCTTCATGGTTCCTTAACAAACTTCCCAAATCAAGCATCTCTCAGTCACTTGAATCTTAGCCACACAAATTTCTCAGGTCCTATACCAGATTCTATTGGCAATTTGAAACATTTTTCTACACTAGATTTGTCCAATTGCCAATTCAATGGGACACTTCCCAATTCAATCTCAAATCTTGCCCAACTTGTTTATCTTGATTTGTCATTCAATAATCTTACTGGTCCACTTCCATCTTTCAATAGATCAAAGGCCTTGAAAACTTTGTATCTTAATCATAATTATCTGAATGGTACACTTCCATCCACCCATTTTGAAGGCCTTACAAATCTTGTGAGCATTAATTTAGAAGTTAACTCTCTACATGGAAGATTCTCTTCATCTTTGTTTTCACTTCCATCCCTACAACTTCTCTTTCTTGCTAACAATAGATTTGATGGCCAACTTGATGAGTTCCCAAATGGTTTCTCCTCGTCATTAGAGATGCTTGATTTAAGTGATAACAATTTTCAAGGGCATATTCCTATGTCTGTCTTTCAACTGAAAAGGCTCACTTTACTTTTACTTTCCACAAACAAGTTCAATGGCACCATACAACTGAGTATGATTCAAAGCCTGCAAAATTTGACAACACTTGATCTCTCACACAACAACTTGTCAGTTATTGCAAGTGCAATAGATGGCAATGATTTTCCATTTCCCAAGTTGAACAGTCTTTTGTTGGCTTCATGCAACTTGGGTATATTTCCTTCATTTTTGAGAAATCAGTCGACTTTAGTTAGTCTAGACTTATCCAGCAACCAAATTGAAGGGATCATACCCAACTGGATTTGGAGATTTGAATTTCTGATCAACTTGAATCTTTCTCACAATTTTCTGACGAATTTGGAAGGGCCTTTCCAAAATCTCAGTTCAAATTTGTTCCATCTTGATCTTCATGAAAATCAATTGCAAGGGCCAGCACCCATTTTCGCCAAAAATATTAATTATTTGGACTATTCAAGTAATAGATTCAGTTCTATTACTACACCAGCGGGCATTGGTAATTTTATTCCTGGAGCAGTTTCTATATTTCTATCAGACAACAGTTTTCATGGAAAAATTGATGAATCCATTTGCAATATTTCATCTCTTCAAGTACTTGATCTTTCACACAATGGCTTTGTTGGAAAGATTCCTGAGTGCTTGACATCAAGGAGGAGTAGCTCTCTAAAACTATTGAGTCTTGCTGGAAACAATCTCAATGGCCAAATTTCAGATAAATTCTCAACT
Organism: Arachis hypogaea; assembly: GCF_003086295.3. Classification (NCBI taxonomy): domain Eukaryota; kingdom Viridiplantae; phylum Streptophyta; class Magnoliopsida; order Fabales; family Fabaceae; genus Arachis; species Arachis hypogaea. Next base: position 91,170,784 of record NC_092037.1, on the reverse strand, counting down.
TGTTGCGCTCTAAGGTTTCTAGATCTCAGTGGAAATCTTTTAAAAGGAACTGTCCCAAAATCTTTGGCTAATTGTCAGAATCTCCAAGTCCTTAGTGTTGGAAACAATCAATTAATGGACGAGTTCCCCTGCTTCTTGAAGAAAATTTCTACTATAAGTGTCCTGGTCTTGAGGTCAAACAAATTTTATGGACAGATTGGGTGCTCTAATGTGATTAGCAATTGGGAAAGGCTTCAAATTGTTGATGTAGCAGACAACAACTTTAGTGGCACGTTACCTACAACGCTCTTTCAGAGTTGGAAAGCATTGATGTCTGATGAAGATATATCAAGGTTTGACCATTTGTCTTTTGATATTTATGATAACAAGATCAGTTCTGTGAATTTTGCAGCTATAACCACAATTTTGACAAAGACTAATAAAATGAAGTTAGCCAAAATTGTTGCCGTTGAGCCACTTTTTGTGGTAGAGCACATGCTCTCTCATGTTTATGGGGAGGTTTCAAGTCTTCGTAGGTATGAGGCTTCTGTTACCATTGTAATCAAAGGTCAGAAAAGGAAGTTGGAAAAGATTCTCATTGCATTCACTTCGTTGGATTTCTCATCCAACCACTTTGAGGGGCCAATACCAGAAGAGATCATGAGTTTCAAAGCACTGCATGCCCTTAACTTGTCACACAATGCTTTCTCAGGCCATATCCCTTCAACTTTGGGAAACTTGAGAAATCTTGAGTCCTTAGACTTGTCAATGAATTCTCTGAGAGGAGAGATTCCCAATGAGCTTGCAAGTTTATCTTTTCTTGCCATCATGAATCTGTCTTATAATCATCTTGTGGGAAGAATTCCAACAGGTACTCAAATCCAATCTTTTGAAGCGGATTCATTCATAGGCAATGAAGGGTTGTGTGGGCCACCATTAACCCAAAATTGTAGTGGTGAAGGAGGACAAGGACTGTCACAACCGCCGTCATCTGAAACTACTAACTCTCATAGTAGTAGTTCAATTGATTGGAGTTTGCTAAGTGTGGAGTTGGGATTCACTTTTGGGTTTGGAATCTTTATCATGCCACTCATTTTGTGGAAGAGATGGAGGTTGTGGTACTCCAAGAAAGTAGACGATGTGCTTTACAAGATTGTCCCTCAACTTGATTTTGTATATGAACGTCGTGGTGGGAAGAGATATAGATCTTTAAGGTGGAAGCCTTATTGATTGTTGTTTCACTTTAATTTGAATAATGATGATGTTGTTTTCTTTTCTTTTTCTTGTTTTTTCTTATTTTCCTTCAATTTGTGTGTTATCAATATAAAAATAAAGACTTTGTTAGCTTGGTTGAACCTACTACCTAGCCATTAGTAGAGCGTAAAATCATGATAGTTTTATTTCAAGTTTTCTTTTAGAGTGAGCCTCAGAATTGAAGAGATTGCTTACATGAATGTGTGCATGTGTTTTTAACTTATTATAAGTGCGTCCTGAAATGAATTGCATGATTTTTACAAATTTTTTTATCAGTAATCATCCGGCAAATAGTAGATAAGCGATTGTGATTTTATGAGGATTAAGAATTTGAGTTGTTATTATAAAGGAAAAAATTAAGAAAAAAAAAGAAGGAAAATATTGGGTTGATTATTGTTAAAAAGAATTATTTTTTAACTTTTTTCTCAAAAATAAAATAAGATTGAATAATATGAATGAAGTTGTTTTAAAATAAAAAAATTGGTAAAGTAAAAAAATATGATCTAATCGTTTTTAAATTCACATATTGGAGTTTATATTTCATGTACCATAGAATTTATAAATTTAATAGTAATTAATCTCTTATTTATTACAAATTTTCTTACTAAGATTTTTTTTGAATAATAATCCAATGAATGCCATTAAAAATTATAGTTACACAGCAAGGGTCAAGAACCATTGTATTATTATTATCATAATTATTTGGTAATACTAGAAAGATAATATCTAAAATTATGTATACAGGATTAGTATATATATACTATGGATTTTACAGCTTCAAAATAAATTAAATGACATGCATGTTTTTGTTCTATCAATGTTTCTTCTTTTCTAAGAATGAAAAACAACCAAGTAAACTCAAATTCTATTTATTAATGGTTCAATAATCTAAATTCGTAAATTTTTAAGGTAAGTTTGAATCTAAAATTATTTGAGCTTATATATTAATAATAAACTAAATTTGTTATTGAGTAGATATTCATATGTATTTTATACTTCTATATTTAATTTTAAAATAATAATATATCGGTAAAAACAAAATTAAAAAAAATATATTTTTATGATAAGTAGGGATGACAATGGGTCTTTATAGGAGCGAGGACTCCTCTTTCTTTTTCCGTTCTTTATTAGTAAAATATTCTCATTTCTGTCTTATTTTCATTAAATTTCCGTTTATTTTTCTGTATGGGAAGCGAATACCTGCAAATGCTGCAAGTATCTATATGGATATTAAGTTTTAAATTCTTTTAAAAATAAATTAACACAATCATAATAAAATTATATATAATTCAACTAAATATATCAAATCAAACGTAATTCAAACACAAATTTAACATAATAACATGCATATAAAATTTTTAATATATAAATTAAAATAAAATAGATTAGAGTTACTTACACAACTTTTATATATATATATATATATATATATATATATATATATATATATATATAAAGACATTTAATTAAATTTATTTTTGTTAATTTCTATCTGAGAATTTTGCATGTCCCCTCATAAATATATGTAGTATGAATCTTTTTAAATTTACTGACTAAAATAGTGGTTCTATAACCGTCGCAAAATTAATTATCTAATTTGTGACAATTGTGTCCGCAGTTCGTAAAAATCGCTGCAAATATAATTAAATATATAAATAATTACTTATTATTAATAAAATTATGAGATATTTTAAATTTATTATATTTTATTATAAAAAAATAAATATTTTTATATATTTTAAATACATTAAAAATTATAAATATTTTTATTAAAAAATAATTTTTTAAATAATTTTGTTATTTTTGTAAAAAAAAAATTTATCAGACTTTTTAACAGATTTCAGATCAGGCTGAATAATAAACAAAATTTAATACTTTATAAAGAATTTATAATAAATTACGGACCAAACTCAAACTAATTAACTATATAATAGATCAAACCTATTAAGAGTAAAGCCCGACCGCGTGTTTTCACCCCCTACATACAGACCAAGCTTTACGTTCCATCTGTTGCCCCACCACTTTCCCTCCAATACAAGAGTAGCCTATACGCCCAGAGTGACAATTGACAGACTCTAATTTGTTCAACCAATGTTCAAACTTGAATCATTAAACTACTTTAATAGTATATGGACCTAATTTCGAAAACAATTTTCCATTCTTCGAGGTTAAATTTTTATTTTTCAGTAAGAAGAAAATTTTTTTTTCTTGGGACGAAGAAAGATTTGGGAAGAGGGTTTTGTTTGTTAATGTTTTAAAAAAGTGAATGCTATGGTGCCTAAAAAGTGGTGCATATTTACTAAAAAGGATTAAATATTAATATTTAATTTAAAAGATATAAAAATAAATTATTTTTAAAAATTCAAAATTTACTATAAAAAATAAGATAGGCAAAAGTTAGACAATAATTCATAGACACCATAGAATTCTCTTTTTAAAAATTATACAAGGATCTATTTTAAACAATAAATTAATCATAAGCTGACTTTAATATAGTTAAAATATTAATTTTAGTTAAATTTAGGTAACTCAAATTAATATTTAGTATAATCAATTAGTAATTAGATCAAAATATTAACTAATTAAAAGTTATAACACATTTTTGTTAAATGTTATTTAAGAGAGTTTGGTAGAATTCATCTAAAAATATAAACTAAATCCATATTTATAAAAATTATATCAATTTAAAATTTTACAAATATATATATATTTCAAAAGTTATTCAATAAATTATCTATTTTTTAGTCTTATCGAACTAATTTAATCTTTTTTTTATCAAAGATAGGAGACTCGAATTTGCGACTTCTTAATTGAGTATAAAGAGACTATACATACCATTTAAATTATAACTCATTGACAACTAATTTAATCTTTAATTGAATTAATTTATATATTTTATTATTGAAAAAAAATATCAATATTCAATGTTTTTATTATGATTTGAAATTAGAAAAATGATCATCTATTCCTAATATTGCTGGTGGTCACTTATGGGGTTTTGATTTTTGTTGCCAATATTTAATAATGTCAAAGTCTCCTTTGTAATTGAGTGAAATATTAGTCTCTCTATGTTCAATTTGGGTAAATAAATTAATTAAGTTTTTTTTTAAATAAGTTAAATAATAAATGACTATATTAAAAGTAACTTATAAATAAGTTATTTTGTATTTAGATTTTTAGTTCTAAAAGTGCTTATTTTTTAAAAATATAGTAAAAAATAGTAGTATTACGAGAGAAGTCATTTTTTTTAGCTTCTTTATAAACTCTTAAATAGCTTCTTAAAAAATCATAATTTAATTTTAAAAATTACACCAAATATTAATACTACTATTTTTTATAAATCAAAAACTCAAAAAAATTATTTTTAAAACTTTCCAAATAATCCTTAATATTTATGGAACAAAGTGTTGACTTCCAAGATTTGGAAATATAGCCCAAGATAAGAAACTTCCTCTGCTCCAGCTTTGTGTTTACTTGTTTTTCTTGTTTATTTATTTTAGATAATAAAAAAAAAAACTCTAAACAAATAAATAGAAGTAAAAGTGCCTAGTCAATCTGGCCAAATTCAACCCCCCAACTCAAGAAAATTATGTTGGATTGAAAGTTCAACTCCTTAGCAATCAATCTTAATTTTAAAGTTTAAGTTTAATTTTGCTCACTAAAAATTGACGGAATAGCTTAAATTCTCGAATTAATACAAATAATATGAATATAAATTTATTCTATTATATAAAAATTAGATTTTTCTACTTAATGATAAAGTTGACGTGACATGTTTTGGAGGATATTTTTCAATTTAATTATTTTAATTCATTTAATATAATTTATTACTATGACTTAATTATATCAACTAATTGATTTGATTAGATATTTAAATATTAATATAAATTATTATAATATATATTACTTAATTAATTTTACTACTAATATTATATATGTCTTAATGTGTTAATTAAATATTATATACGCATATGATTTATATAATATTGATAATATTATATTAGTACGGTGATTTTTTTATATCATATAGTATTGATAATGATAATATTATTATATAGTATTATATAGACTTTTCAATATTAGTATAGAAAATTAGAAAATTATTTTTTATATAACATTATTAGTGGAATAGTGTATCCTTTATATAGTATTGATAATTGTTGCTTAATTTAAAGTAATTGTATGTCGGTATGCTAAATTTATTTTTCAATAATGATCTAAATAGATAAATTGAATTGAATTGAATGATTATATAAAATATTTTATATTATTAATATATTAAAATTAAATTCATTTTTTGGTACAAAATTTTATAAATGAATTTTATACAAAATTAAGTTATTTTTTATTTTTTTTTATTTGTTTTAATGTGTTACTTCATTTAATTTTAAGTAACGTCATATTTACAATTACCGCGAGTATAATATTTTATAAAATATGAAAATCAATTTTTTTTATAATTTAAATATCAATGTTTGAGTTAATTTTAATTTAACTTTTTTAAATTAATGTTATCTTTCATTTGAATCTTAATTAATTTAAAATAAAAAATACTAATTTATCCTTTTCTCTTTAAATAATAATAACTTTAATTTATTTACCGTCTTTTTTTCTTTTATATTTTGTTTAGCAAAGATAATATATGAATTAGAATGGATGGAGTTAAAAAACACACTATATGATGCATGTTTGGCACTAATAAATTCATATAAAATAAAAGAGAAAAAAAAATAGAAAGTTAAAAAACATTGAGTTGAATGGTGTAAACAGATTCATTGAAGCCAAGTGTCTCTGTGTTCTCATGTCTCATCTCATTTTTTAAAATTCAAACATATTTTGAATGTACGAATTTTAATTATATTTGTTTTTTTCCTTTTCAATAAATACTACCATCTCTTCCTATTTTTGTTATAGGTTTATCTTTTATTTAAAAAACACAAAAAAATGTAAAAAGAAAAATCAAAGAAATTAAAACTGTTATTATATTTTAAAAAATTAAATGCTCTTTTAATTAAATATCTATGTAATTCCTATCTAGACATAAATTATATTTTAATATATTGAGTGGTAAATATAAAAAATATATATATAATAGATAAGTTAAAATAACGAATAATAAAATATCTATCTATTCTATTATATAAAAATCAAATTTTTGCACTTAATGATAAAGTTGACGTGGCATGCTTCTTAGAATATTTTCTGATTTATTTTTTTAAACTCATTAAATATAATTTATTACAGTAAAATAATTATATCAATTAATTGATTTAATTAGATATTTAAGTATCACACAATCTAATATTATGTATATCAATTAATTGAATATAATTGTTAGAGTATAATTAGGATCAATTAGATCAATTAGCATTATTTAACATATCTGAATATTTACTATAGGAGATTACGTCTTTATTATTTTAATTCTCTTAGCATCTATAAATTTTCTTCTATATTGTATCATTTTACACAACTTGAATACACACAAACCATTTTTCTGCTGCTCTCTCTTACCCTTTTTAATAATAATAAATACAATTTAATTTAGTTAGAAGTTCATTATTTTATAGTTTTCCATAAAACAATTTTTTTATCACTTTGGATATTTTAACTCTTTTTTTCTCTTTATATGTAATTTTGTTGTGCGTTAACTTTGTTTATTTAATGATGAAATATACTCATGTTAGTTCTATCATATAATAGTTTGTTTTTCTCCTATGTATTTTGATTTGTATAGTTACTATTGATCTTACTATTTTTGTTTTCTTGAATTATTCTTTATTTTTTTATGACTTGATAATTTAAAAAAAAAAGCAAAGAAAAAAAAAAGATGGCCAAAGACAAAGGTTAGAAGCCTAAAACAGCAACATCATTCTTCAGTATTATTATTATTAATATGACCTTTATTATTTCTTTTCTAACATTCTTTAATACAAGTTTCATTTCTTTTTCTTAATTATTATTAATACTTTTATTCTTTTCTTTTCTAATTATAAATCTCCTTATAATAATTTTTTAATAGGATATTTTTTTTGGTATAATAAATTTTTTCTCTATTTTTGTCAAAAATAATTTATATTAGAAAAAAAAGATACAAATTAAATTTTAAAATTCAAATTTAAATAAGATGTGCAAAAGATAACTATTGAATTCATTTGGTTGATTTAAACACTTTGTATTATCGCCATTGAAAATTAAATTATTGCCATTAATTCGAGAGTATGATTGAGATAAGAGAGCTTGGCTCTTGTGGTTCTTTGATCTTCGTCAACCAAAATCTTCTGTATTTTTGATAGAGCTGAATCACAATTTTATTGTAGAAAAAGAGTTACAAAGGCGAGTTTGATGTGTTAGAGACCAAAATCCTGAAGTCATTATTTATATTTGAGTGTAACACTTATTAAACCCTAAAACTCAAATAAATTAGTATCTATAATTTTAATCTCATTTATCAATAATGACTTATTTAATTCTACATTTATGACAATAAATGAGATCACCGTTATATAAGTCATTTAATGTCAAATTCTTAATTTGCGATTATAATTAATATATGTATTATCCATAAATATATTAAGAAATAATAATTTCCTAACAATCTTCTACTTGGGTTATAAATATATATTTTCCTGAGATAATCACCTCTTATAAATTTTACGCGCAAATTTGAATGTTATTTCTTTTATTACTTTAATAATCTGGTATATCTCAATATATTAGTTATGAAATTATCGAAATTTTTATCACATTAGTGTCGCAACAAAACCACGATGATCCCATACTAAAATACTCAACCACATATATCAAATTTGGATGAGAAAATTTAGAAATTACATGCAAAAATGATCTCATGCATGTCTATTTTTAACTTGAAAAAAAATTCTATTTTATTCAGTGGCAGACTCAGATGAAACTGCAACGGCAACGTCCGGGCTCATAGCAACGACGACTAAGTGATGAGTTTGTGGAAGAAGAAGAGAAGAACTTAATAGACTCACAATGAGAGAAAGAGAGAGAGAGAGAGAGAGAGAGAGAGAGAGAGGGTAATTTACCTAGAGAAAAGGGACTCAGCAGGAGAAAGGTGGCGACGGACTCAACAGAGACGGTAACAGGATGAGCAGCAATGATGACATGAGCTATGAACAGTTACGCACCTAGAAAAATTTAGTAATAGAGACAAAAATATAATAAAAATTTAGGTATAGATATTTTTTTTCTTCCCACGATACTCAACAAGTTAAGGACTAATTCGTCATGAATTTGAATTCCATTTAAGAATCTACAATTGGCCGGCAACGAGTTAATATACATACGAGACGGAATTCGAACCCTCAATACTTACTTAAGCGGACGACTAAGTTGATCACTTGACCAATCCAAATTGGTTTAGATATATTCAAAATTTAAAATTAGAACTATCTAATATATATTGATAAGAACTAAAAATATACACACAATCATTATTATAATATTTAAAATAATAAAAATATAATTTCATACACATAGTATAATATTTAAAATAAAAAAAATATTTATAAAGACTTTTTTATTTTTAACATGACTAAATATTATTTTTTATATATATTTTTAAATAATTATTTAATTTTTTATTATCTCATATTTAATTGTCAAATCTACTTATTATAATTTTTATAGTATAAATAAATTTTTTAACTAAAATGATTACAGTATATTAATATATAGATAATATATTTTTTATCTTAAATAATTTTTAAAAAATCACTAATAATTTTAAGTTGTAGTTAATTAGAAAATTAAGTTTTAATTTAATTATTAATTAATTAACTAATATAATAAAATTAAGTATCACTATTTTTTGAGTTTATTTATTTATTTTTCATACTACATCAAATTTAACAATATAATTATTATTATGTATTGAGTTTAACAAAATATTTTTTAACATAAAATACAAAAGAACTATTTATATTTTATTTTGAGACAAATATAATATAATAAGTGGTATATATGTATATAAGTATTAATTTTTTTAAAAAAATTTGTGCACGTGGGTCCGTTCCTGGCTGTGAAGGAAGATGTGAGTTGTGAAGGGGTAGGCGGCAATAGACTCAGCAACAACGATGACAAAAGTTACGCGGTTTTTTGTGAAGAAGCCGAGAAGAAGATTTTGGGTGAGAATGACTGAGTTTATCTTGCATGGCTACAAAGTATAGTTTGAAACTATGAATCATTGAATCTGTGATGTGAGACAAATCCTAATTTCTAAAAAGTATTTATATGTATATATCCGGGACGGGTACACCCTAAACTCGACTATGCACTGTCCTGAGCAAATCTGTCCCCGACTCGGGTCAAGTTATTACCCTCTCCATCCGAGTATGAACGGGTCGGGTACCCCGCGTATTCGGAAACTCCTGCCAAGTCTAACCACTTATTGATATTCCATTTATTAAGGGTTTATCGCTAGCCAATGGATTGCTATATACACAAGGCGAGATTTTAATTCCTAATAGTTATTTAAACGGACGAGTGAAATGATCACTTAACAAATTCAAATTAATTAAGACAAATACTAATTATTTTTAATATTTTAATATTAAAAATTTTAAAAGTTTAATTTTAACTATAATTTTATAAAATATTTATAATAATAATTATTATATATATTATTTAATTTTTTAATAAAATTTTTTATATAATGTATTATCCCGTACTGGATATGGAACGTACGCTGGTAAAAAATAAAAATTCGTCTCTACGACAATTTGAAAAAAAAAATCTCCTTGCTAGTCTTTTCATGTATACACATAGCTCTATGTCAAAGCAAGCGGTGACATTTAAACTCTTATTTGGTTAAAAAATCAAATAAACATGCCATTCAAAAGAGGTCTAAGACACTAATGTTTTTCTAGCAGTGAATATTAAGATAATAGTTTGGTGCTTGCATTGGCTATGCGTATCTTGAAGGGATGCTACTTTTAACATTGACAAGAAAGTACAGTCAATGAGTCAATGGGTTAAGGGACCACGCACATGCAAAATGAAAAGAAAGAGCGGCATCCATCTCAGATTCATTTTTTTCCAATACGTATTTGTTATTCCACCAATAATTATAAATCTACGGGTAACGTTTGTTTTAAAGTATTGAGACAGAGATTAAAAAATTGAAATTTAATATTATATTTATTGATTTAAAGATTGATATTAAATTTTTTGTTTTTGTTTTTTAAATTTTAATATTTTAATACCTCAAAAAAATAAGAATACAGAAGACTAAAATTTTTAGAGATAACAATTAAATCTTTAATAATATTTTATACATAAAATACCTTCATTTCAATTAACTAATTTCAATTAATTAATTCTAATTTTAATTTTTGTATAAATTAAATTAAAATTTTATTTTTATTTTTATTTTTATCTTTTATTTTATATCAAACAAAATACTAAAATTTATTTTAATCTCTATTTTTAAATTTTATCTCTCGATTCCAATTTTTTTATCTCTATTTTTCTACCAAATATTACTACATAAACTTGCTCAAAGACTTGAAGATTGGGACCGTACCACTAGGGGTGGCAAGCGGGGAAGCCCGCCCCGCCCCGCCCCGCCCCGCCAGAAGCCCGCCCTTTGGCGGGCTGGCTCGCCCCGCCCCGCCTAGTGAGGCGGTCCTAGGATCCTAGCCCGCCCCGCCTAACTGCGGGCTGGCGGGCTAAGCCCGCCAAAGCTCCTCTTTTTTTTTACTATTAACTACTAAGTAATATATATAATTTCACAACCATATTAATAAATTTATAATTTCTAATGGCATAAAAAATTATATTTTTTATATTCACAAACATTAAAGTCTTTGTAATTATAAATATCTAATAAATATAATTATAAACCAAATTTTCATTCAAAATATAAGTATAAATATTCTCTCCAAAGCAAAATAAATATAATCCAAAACATAATTATAAATATTGTCTCCAAAATAACATAAACATAATTCAAAACACTCAATTTTTATCTTCACATTCTTGTAAGTTAGGTTCGGGGAAGTTAGGTTTTGGCAAAAAAATTACAAAAATATCCCCTCACTAATAAAAACCTTAGCCCGGCAGGGAAGCCCGCCTCGCCCCGCTAAAGCCCGCCAAAACCCGCAGTTTAAGCGGTGCGGGTTAGGCGGACTTTTGCTATTTAGCAGTCCTGATTTTCCAGTCCAGCCCGCCTTTTTCAGCGGGTTACGCGGGCCGGCCCGACAGGTTTAGACCCGTTTGCCACCCCTACGTACCACACATGCAAGAGTTGACTATTGGTCTCGGAACGTAATGGTTGGGTTCATTTTTTATTTTTCCATTATGTTTCTTCCAACAAAGTAACCATCGTTGTTCATTCACTTATTCATATGAAAATTTATACATAACTAGAATGAGATTCGCGGATAGTAGAAAACAGTAAATTAATAATAGTATATAATAAATATTAAAAATTATTAAATTAAATGTGTAAATTAAAGTTAAATTTAAAAGGTATTTTATTTAAAATAATTTATAGTACAAAAAATTTGGATATTAGAAAAATGAGACCCGCGCATCGCGTAGGACATATTAATAAATATTAAAAATTGTTATATTTTATATAATTAAATTAAATATGTAAACTAAAATTAAATTTAAAAAGTATTTTATTTAAAATAATTTATAATACAACAAATTTGGATATTAGAATTGTATGTACAAAATGACATTTTTATTTGGTAGTTTGATTTTTACATTTGTTTTAGTTGATAAACTTAGTCTCTTATGTGGCGTTCGTCCTCTTATTTTTTATTGGTTGTTGTTAGAATTGTTACTTTCTTCTTTTTGTGTAGATTCTTGTGAAGACATGTTCTTTATGAATTGTTGAGTTATATGCACTTTTTATTGTGTTGTTTGTTTTATCTTTGTAAGTATGTTCTTCTTTCGAATATGTGTCTTGAATTTGTATAGTTTTCTTTCTCCTTAATCTCTTGATGGATATGTGATCTTCGTCTAATAATATTAATGTTGGAGAAGTTAGTTCCTATAATCAATGAATAATTTAAATTAAAAATAAAAATGATGTCTAAAATAATTAAACTAAGTGATTTTTATAGTATTACCTGTTTTATTTGTTGTAATGAGTGTTAAGGTTCAGTGTTTCTTGTTGAAACAAATGTCCTTGGTAAAAATGTATTGTTTACCGTATCTTTTTTTTTAATATAAATTATTTTTAATAAAAAATAGAGAAAAAAATTTATTAGACCAAAAAAATATCCTATTAAAAAATTATTATAAGGAGATTTATAATTAGAGAAGAAAAAAAGTATTAATAATAATTAAGAAAAAGAAACGAAACTTATTTTAAAGAATATTAGAAAAAAAATAATAAAGTACATATTAATAATAATAATACTGAAGAATGATGTTGCTGCTTTAGGCTTTTAACCTTTATCTTTGGCCATCTTTTTTTCTTTTCTTTACTTTTTTTTTTAAATTATCAAGTCATAAAAAAATAAAGAATAATTCAAGAAAACAAAAATAGTAAGATCAATAGTAACTATACAAATCAAAATATATAGGAGAAAAATAAACTATTATATGATAGAATTAACATGAGTATATTTCATCATTAAATAAACAAAGTTAACGCACAACAAAATTACATATAAAGAGAAAAAAAAAGAAAAAAAGAGTTAAAATATCCAAAGTGATAAAAAGATTGTTTTATAGAAGACTATAAAATAATGAACTTCTAACTAAATTAAATTGTATTTATTATTATTAAAAAGGGTAAGAAAGAGCAGCAGAAAAATGATTTGTGTGTATTCAAGTTGTGTAGAATGATACAATATAGAAGAAAATTTATAGATGCTAAGAGAATCAAAATAATAAGGACGTAATCTCCTATAATAAATATTCAGATATGTTAAATAAGGCTAATTGATCTAATTGATCCTAATTATACTCTAACAATTATATTCAATTTAATTGATATACATAATATTAAATTGTGTGATACTTAAATATCTAATCAAATCAATTAATTGATATAATTAATTCATTGTAATAAATTATATTTAATGAGTTTAAAAATATAAATCATAAAATATTCTAAGAAGCATGCCACATCAACTTAATCATTAAGTGCAAAAATTTGATTTTTATATAATAGAATAGATAGATATTTCATTATTCGTTATTTTAACTTATTTATTATATATATTTTTTATATTTACTACTCAATATATTAAAATACAATTTATGTCTAGATAGGAATTACATAGATATTTAATTAAAAGAGTATTTAATTTTTTAAAATATAATAACAATTTTAATTTCTTTGATTTTTCTTTTTACATTTTTTGTGTTTTTTAAATAAAAGACAAACTTATAGCAAAAATAGGAAGAGATGGTAGTATTTATTGAAGAGGAAAAAAATAAATATAATTAAAATTCGTACACTCAAAATATGTTTGAACTTTGGAAAATAAGATGAGACATGAGAACATACAGACACTTGGCTTCAATACACCATTCAACTCAATGGTCTTTAGCTTTCTATTTTTTCTCTCTTTTATTTTATATGAATTTATCAGTGCCAAACATGCATCATATAGAGTATTTTTTAACTCCATCCATTCTAATTCATATATTATCTTTACTAAACAAAATATAAAAGAAAAAAAAGACGGTAAATAAATTAAAGTTATTATTATTTAAAGAGAAAAGGATAAATTAGTATTTTGTATTTTAAATTAATTAAGATTCAAATGAAAGATAACGTTAATTTAAAAAAGTTAAATTAAAATTAACTCAAATATTGATATTTAAATTATAAAAAAATTGATTTTCATATTTTATAAAATATTATACTCGCGATAATTGTAAATATGACGCTACTTAAAATTAAATAAAATAACACATTAAAACAAATAAAAAAATTAAAAAATAACTTATTCTTGTATAAAATTCTGTACCGAAAAATAATTTAATTTTAGTATATTAATAATATAAAATATTTTATATAATCATTCAATTCAATTTATCTATTTAGATCATTATTGGTAAATAAATTTAGCATACCGACATACAATTACTTTAAATTAAGCAACAATTATCAATACTATATAAAGGATACACTATTCCACTAATAATGTTATATAAAGAATAATTTTCTAATTTTCTATACTAATATTGAAAAGTTTATATAATACTATATAATAATATTATCATTATAAATACTATATGATATAAAAAAAATCACCGTGCTAATATAATATTATCAATATTATATAAATCATCTTTGTATTTATTTTTCTATGCGTATATAATATTTAATTAACACATTAAGACATATATAATATTAGTAGTAAAATTAATTAAGTAATATATATTATAATAATTTATATTAATATTTAAATATCTAATCAAATTAATTAGCTAATATAATTAAGTTATGATAATAAATTGTATTGAATGAGTTAAAATAATTAAATCGAAAAACATCTTCCGGAGCATGCCACGTCAGCTCCATCATTAAATGTAAAAATCCAATTTTTATATAATAGAATAGATTTATATTCGTATTATTTGTATTAATTCGAGAGTTTAATCTATTCCGTCAATTTTTAGTGAGCAAAATTAAACTTAAACTTTAAAATTAAGATTGATTGCTAAGGAGTTGAACTTTCAATCCAACATAATTTTCTTGAGTTGGGGGGTTGAATTTGGCCAGATTGACTAGGCACTTTCACTTCTATTTATTTGTTTAGAGTTTTTTTTTTATTATCTAAAATAAATAAACAAGAAAAACAAGTAAACATAAAGCTGGAGCAGAGGAAGTTTCTTATCTTGGCTATATTTTCAAATCTTGGAAGTCAACACTTTGTTCCATAAGCATTAAGGGCTGTTTGGAAAGTTTGAAAAATAATTTTTTTAAACTTTTGACTTATGAAAAGTAGTAGTATTAATATTTAGTGTAAGTTTTAAAATTAAATTGCAATTTTTTAAGAAGTTATTTAGGAGTTTATAAAGAAATTAAAAAAATAATTTCTCTCATAATACTATTATTTTTTATTACATTTTAAAAAATAAGCACTTTTAGAACTAAAAATCTAAATACAAAATAACTTATTTATAAGTTACTTTTAATATAGTTATTTATTATTTAACTTATTTTTTCAAAAAAACCTTAATTAAGTTATTTACCCAAATCGAATATAAATCTAAATAGAGAGACTAATATTTCACTCAATTACAAAGGAGACTTTGACATTATTAAATATTGGCAACAAAAATCAAAAACCGATAAGTGACCACCAGCAATATTAGGAATAGATTATCATTTTTCTAATTTCAAATCATAATAAAAACTTTGAATACTGATATTTTTTTTCAATAATAAAATATATAAATTAATTCAATTAAAGATTAAATTAGTTGCCAATAAGTTATAGTTTAAATAACATGCATAATCTTTTTATATTCAATTAAAAAATCGTAAATTCGAGTCTATTATCTTTGATAAAAAAAGAATTAAATTAGTTCGATAAGACTAAAAAATAGATAATTTATTGAATAACTTTTGAAATATATATATATATATATTTGTAAAATTTTAAATTGATATAATTTTTATAAATATGGATTTAGTTTATATTTTTAGATGAATTCTACCAAATTCTCTTAAATAACATTTAACAAAAATGTGTTATAACTTTTAATTAGTTAATATTTTGATCTAATTACTAATTGATTATACTAAATATTAATTTGAGTTACCTAAATTTAACTAAAATTAATATTTTAATTATATTAAAGTCAGCTTATGATTAATTTATTGTTTAAAATAGATCCTTGTATAATTTTTAAAAACATTAACAAACAAAACCCTCTTCCCAAATCTTTCTTCGTCCCAAGAAAAAAAAAATTTCTTCTTACTGAAAAATAAAAATTTAACCTCGAAGAATGGAAAATTGTTTTCGAAATTAGGTCCATATACTATTAAAGTAGTTTAATGATTCAAGTTTGAACATTGGTTGAACAAATTAGAGTCTGTCAATTGTCACTCTGGGCGTATAGGCTACTCTTGTATTGGAGGGAAAGTGGTGGGGCAACAGATGGAACGTAAAGCTTGGGCTGTATGTTGGGGGTGGAAACACGTGGTCAGGTTTTGTTTTTAACAAGTCTATCTGTTATATAGTTAATTAGCCTGAGCTTAACTTGTAATTTGTTATAGATTCTTTATAAAATATTAGATTTGGTCTGTTATTTAGTTTAATCTGACTTAAAGTTTGTTAAAAGATTTGATAAGTTTTTTTTACAAAAAATAATAAAATTATTTAAAAAATTATTTTTTAATAAAAATATTTATATGTAATATATCATATATTTAATATTTATAAAAAAATTTATAATTTTTAATATATTTAAAATATATAAAAATATTTAAAATAAAATATAATAAATTTAAAATATCTCATAATTTTATTAATAATAAATAATTATTTATATATTTAATTATATTTTAACAAGTTCAGATAGATCTAACATGTTTATAAGATCAATTAATAAGTCTGAACTTGGCTATTAACGTATTAAACCTTTTAAAAAGAATTTGAATTTATACCTATTTTATAACAGGTCAAGCCATTTCAAACTAAATGTTGCAATCCCTGACAGGCTGCCTGACCTTTTTTCACCCCTAGCTGTACGTGGAACTTGCTTGCATTTCCAAATTCCAAACCAATGTCACAAACCCCAAATTAAATTCTCTTTCATCAGTAATTGTGAATCTATAAAAGGAAGCGATAACATATGCTTAAATGCAAAAAATTTAAAACATCTTCACCTTTCTATACATCGATAAATAAGCCTTTTTTCAATGATGATGAGAATTGAGAACCACCTTTTCTTATGGCTTTACTTGCTACTACCCTTGTGCCTAGTGAACTTTACTATCACCATTAATGCTGCTACTTCCCATTGTCTTGGCCATCAACATTCTTTGTTGCTCCATTTGAAGAACAACCTCACATATAACCAAAATCAATCCAAAAAATTAATTCATTGGAACCATGTTCATGATTGCTGCCACTGGAAAGGGGTCTCTTGTAACAAAGGACATGTTATAGCACTGGACTTAAGTCAAGAATCTATCTCTGGAGGTAACTTTAGCAGTCTCTTCCACATGCAATTTTTGCAGAGTTTGAATTTAGCTTATAATGAGTTCATCTCCTTTGAAACTTGTTCTGAGTTTCAAAACTTGAAGAATCTGAGGTATTTGAATTTGTCAAATGCTGGCATTGTGGGAGAAATTCCAAAAAATATCTTCCAATTACCATCCCTTCAAGTTCTTGATTTATCTGATAATCAAGGACTTAGTGGTTTCCTACCACAAAATATCCCACATCAATTAGCATCTCTCAACTACTTGAATCTCAGTCATACAAATTTTTCTGGACCACTACCACAGTCTCTCTTCAACTTGAGGAAACTATCAACATTGGATCTATCAAATTGCCAGTTTAATGGGACACTTCCTAATTCAATGTCAAATCTTACCCATGTAGTTTATCTAGACTTGTCATTCAATAACTTCACTGGCCCTATTCCATCTTTCAACAGGTCCAATGCTCTTAGGAGTTTTGCTCTCAATCATAATTACTTTAGTGGTACAATTCCATCCACCAATTTTAATGGCCTTGCAAATCTTGTGAGAGTTGATTTAGGAGATAACTCTTTCGATGGAAGAGTCCCCTCAAGTTTGTTTGCACTTCCATCTCTACAAAAACTCATTCTTTCGTACAATAGATTTGAAGGCCCATTGAAGAAACTACCAAATTGTTCTTCCTCATCTTTAGAGATGCTTGATTTGAGTGGAAACAATTTTCAAGGTCCCATTCCCCCATCTATTTTCCAACTCAAAAGACTCTTTTTGCTTCAGCTTTCAACAAACAAGTTCAACGGCACAATAAAGTTGGACAATATTCGGAGCCTACCAAAGTTAAAAACATTTGATCTGTCTCACAACAATTTGTCAGTTGTTGGTGCAAATGTTACATATGATCAAGATTTCTCATACTTCCCCATGCTTAACAATCTTATGTTGGCTTCATGCAAGTTGGATGCATTTCCTTCCTTCTTGAGAAATCAGTCCACTTTGCTTTACCTTGACTTATCCAACAACCAAATCGAAGGAATCATACCCAATTGGATTTGGAAATTTGAATTTTTGATGGCCCTAAATCTTTCCAATAACCTTTTGGTAGGTATGGAAGGGCCTTTCCAAAACCTTGGTTCAAATTTATTCCTGCTTGACCTTCATGGCAACCAATTGCAAGGGACAGCCCCCATTTTCACAAAGAGCATTATTTACTTGGATTACTCCAACAACAATTTCAGCTCATTCATTCCAGCAGACATTGGTAACCAAATTCCAAACGCAGTTTACGTGTATCTTTCAAACAATAGTTTTCATGGAGAAATCCATGAATCCTTTTGTAATATGACATTTCTCCGATTGCTTGATCTTTCGGATAATCGCTTCAACGGCGAGATTCCAAAGTGTTCGGCAACAAGTGACAGATCTTTGAGAGTATTAAGTCTTGCTGGGAATGAACTCAGTGGCCATGTACCAGACACATTCCCAACATCTTGTGCTTTAAGGTTTCTAGATTTTAATGGAAATCTTTTAGATGGAACCGTTCCAAGATCTTTGACAAATTGTCAAAATCTACAAGTCTTGAATCTTGGAAAGAACCAATTAATTGATACTTTTCCTTGCTTCTTGAAGAACATTTTGAAACTGAGAGTCATCATTCTAAGGTCAAACAAATTTCATGGGCATATTGAATGTCCTAGTAGCACTGGCAACTGGGAGATGCTTCAAATTCTTGACCTAGCCTCCAACAACTTTAGTGGCTTGTTGCCATCTTCGCTTCTGCAAAGTTGGAAAGCGTTGATGCATGATGAAGATAGATCACGGTTTGGGCATTTATCTTTTGGTTTATTTGATAACATTAATCTTATACAGAATGTTGGGATTTTAACCACAGAATTCAGCAATGCTGATAAGATGAAATTTGCTAAGCTTGTTGCCATGGAACCACTTTTTGTGGTGGACCACATTGTCTCTCATGTCATGGAAGGCGTATATGGTATTGGTAGGTATGAGGATTCAGTTACAATTGTGAACAAAGGTCAACAAATGAAGTTGGTAAAGATTCTCATTGCCTTCACTTCATTGGATTTCTCATCCAACTATTTTGAAGGGCCAATACCAGAAGAGATCATGAATTTCAAAGCATTGCATGCTCTTAACTTGTCACACAATTCTTTCTCAGGCCATATCCCTTCAACTTTGGGAAACTTGAGAAATCTTGAGTCCTTAGACTTGTCAATGAATTCTTTGGGGGGAGAGATTCCGACTGAGCTTGCAAGCATAACTTTTCTTGCCATCATGAATCTCTCTTATAATCATCTTGTGGGAAGAATCCCAACAGGTACTCAAATCCAATCGTTTGAAGCAGATTCATTTATAGGCAATGAGGGGTTGTGTGGGCCACCATTAACCCAAAATTGTAGTGGTGAAGGAGGACAAGGACTGTCACAACTGCCGTCATCTGAAACTACTAACTCTCATAGAAGTAGCTCAATTGATTGGAGTTTGTTAAGTGTGGAATTGGGATTCACTTTTGGGTTTGGAATATTTATCATGCCACTCATTTTGTGGAAGAGATGGAGGTTGTGGTACTCCAAGAAAGTAGACGATGCTCTATACAAGATTGTCCCTCAGCTTGATTTCGTATATGAACGTCATGGTGGCAAGAAGTATAGATATTTAAGGTGGAAGCCTTATTGATTGTTGTTGCACTTCATCTGTATGTTGCTTTTTCTATTTTATTTTATTTTTATTGTTTCTTATTTTTCTTAATTTGTGTGTACTGTGTAGTAAGTATAAAAATAAGGACTTCGTTAGCTTGGTTGAAGCTAGCCATGGATGGAGAGTAAAATCGTGATTATTTTATTTGAAGTTGTTTTAGGGTTAGCATAAGAAACGAAGATAGTGTATGTGTTACTACAAGTGTATTGTAATTAATAAAGGAAAAAATTGATTGTAATTAGGATTAGTTAAATTTTATAATGTTTATAATTTAGTGTTTAATTTTTGTTTAATTTATTTTTTATGATAATTTTTAAATATTTAAATTTTAAATTTTAAATACTAAACTCTAATAATATAAAAATACAGAATAAAATATATCAAAATTTGTTTATGTAATAATTAATAAACAACAATTAGAAAAAAGTTAACTGGCACAATCTCTACAAAGGTTTTTTTATTTAATTTAAATTAAATAAATATAATAATTACTGAAATAAATAATTATAAAAATTATTATAAAAATATATTCTTTAATTTTATCTCGTTTATAGTGTAAATAAGTAAAGCTTGAACGTATCTTATTTACAGTGTAAACGAGATAAGACCAGTACGCGTAATACGTGTATATTTCGTTTACAGTGTGAAAAAAATTCTGGTATATGCAGGACATCAACAGTGGAGTGCAGCCGGCGATGTCTATAGTGCCTCAGTGTGTTACAGAGCACAACGAATAGTACGTCCATGGCTCCATGCAAGCACCGCCAACCCCAAGACAGCCCACGACACCGCTCAAAGTCCTTAAGCAGCGGCAGCCACCACAGATGGACCAAGTTGTTCGACTTGTCCGTCATCAGGTACCTCCGATCAATAGCAAAATGTAACACCTCACATACTGTTGGAGTGTCTCTGGGTCGTCCGTCGGGTGGCATAGCGCGGACACGGTCCCGCAGTCATCTCAGCTTCAGCGAGAACAACTCATTCCTCTGCGTCCCCTGCCACTACAAAAATTCTGGTTAAAACGGCGATTTTTTTAGATATTTACGGCAGTTTGAACCGCCATTATTACCAAGAACGGCGGTTTTAGAAAGTGACGTAATTTTGGGCGTCATTCTGGTTATTACGGCCCACAACTTTATGGGTTAAAACCGTAGTTTTTAGATAGATTAACACGGAAGTTTAAACCGCCATTTTTTCAAATAAAACGACGGTTCAAACCGCCGTTATTTCCTACTCTGGAGCGCCTTTGCTTGCACGGTGCCAGTTTCCATCAACATCAATGTAAGTCAGAGCAGTTCTCTTGTCAGCAGGATTGAAAGGTAAAAAGTGAACATCTATAATTCCAGCCCTTGCCTACAGCACAAGGCATATATATGTTCAATTTTTGGCGCGATTTTTGAATAATGAAATCAAGGACAAAATTTAAGGACATTAAGCTTTATGAAAGAAGTTAAACCTCTTTAGGATCTGCAAGCATTCCAACAATAGCAGCATCAATGGCATCCTGGTTTTTCGGTGCCATTCCAACAATAGTAGGCATAGAGCATCAATGGTTTTTACATAGAAGAGCGAGCTATGATGACTGCTCACCGGAGGAGGAGGGAACGCCAGGCTCACCCCGCTTCCACCGTGCTGTTGTAAACCTAGAGTCAAAGAAACCTCATTGAAACCCTGCTGTTGCTGCTGCTGCTGGGTGTATGAAGAGAAATCAAGCTCCACCGATCCAAATGTGTCCATCACTCGCCCCAAGCATTCTTCTTCGGCTAGACGAACCCTTGCATTGATAAACCAGTTTGAAGCCTGCTTCATTCATTTCCAGACATGCATTTACATTTTAATTAACAATGCTCTCTACCTACCATAATAAATGAATGTGAAAAGAAAGAGATGGACGTGCCTGGCTTCTTGATAGGCCAGTTTGGCGGGCTAGAATATGTTTATCAACGTCGCTTGGGTAACTGCAAGGAATGAAGGACCAAATATACGACCTTAGCTTCCATTGAATTAACGTGACATACATGCATAGTAATTATATTAATTGTAACATGGATGGCAATAATGGTCCTACACAGATGCATCATATATGACAAAATAGGGATGAAAGGAATCCGGATGGTGATGCACAGAAACTACCAATGTTGTACCGTATAGTTATTAGCAAGGCATCAATGATTGAGAAAACACTTGCAGTTACGTTGTTGACCACTTTATTGGTTTTAGAGTGAACATTGATTCTTTCGCAAAATCAATATTCTACCTTACTACTTATTGTATTAATCTACCAAGAAAGACAGGTACTTACGGATGGAGGAAATGCTCAAAGAGCCAAGCACGAAGAACAGAAACTGAGCGCTCGGGAAGGCCACGCTGAGGTCTCCATGGATGAGTTTCCATCATGCTCATTTGCTGGAATGCCCTTTGCTACCTCAAAGCTTGGTCAGTGATCTTCAGCCTCGGGGTTTCGCCCTTGGTGGTGCCTGGTGCAACTGGATCTTTCTCTCCCATGGCCTTTCTTGTCGCCTGAATCTGCCCCATTATCGCATCCAACAGTTTCCTGAAATATTTAGACATGGCTTTCTGTGCTAAAGCCGTGTAAACCGGAGGCTCAGATAGAGGTATACCAGGCCCAGATGCGCGCCACTGGCATCGACTCTGCTGGTGGCACACAGACATCACTGCCTTCTGTGCCTCCAACTCAGAGCCACGGGACTGACGACGAAGATGACTACCTAAATATGTAGATATTAGTTTTTTGTTTTATTATTTCATTGTGTTTATTTGATGCACTTAACTTTTAATTTATTTGAACATTGTATTATTTATTTTAAATAAAAAAATTTTATTATCTATGAATTGACCACTAATTGTGTGAAAAAATTAAATTTAATATTAAAATTGACCATTTATTTCAAATTTAAAAAAAAAATTAACATTACCGTCAGAATTACTTGGCGTGGAACAACATTTTTTGGCACCAACATTACCGTCGGACAAAATAAATTCGATGGTAGACATTTACTGGCAAGGTTTATACCGTCCAATTTTTTGCGACGGTAAATTGATTACCATCAGATTTATTTGATGAATCCGACAGTACTCAACATTTTTCTTATAGTGGATGCTGAACCTGGGACTGGGGGTGTCCGTGGCGGAGGAGAGATTTGGATGGGAGGATATTTGGATTAGGCACGGCTTCAAAGCGGGGATGTCCATAAAAATTTTGGGACTGATCCAATGGAAGGTGGTTTAGGGCTAGAAGAAGAGGAAACCACGGTGGTAGTGGTGAAGATGAAGCTCAATAATGATGGTGATAAAGATAGAGATGCAAAGAGAAAAGAGGAGAAGAAGAAGAGGAAGAAAATGGAGGAGAAGGGGAGGAGGATGAAGAAGAAGAGAAATATGTTAAAGAGGGGAGTTTTAGTCCCTCCAACCCAAGGACCTGACTCTTGGCACTCACATTTTGACACTTCAGCCTTAATCAGACTGACAATCATTTGTCATCCGGTTGTAGGGGCCGTTTTGTCCATTTTTGTAAGTAGGTGGGGTTTTGGATGAGGTTTAAGGATGATTAGGGTGCGTTATGTCTCATGAGGAAAAGATCAAAGGCCAAAAATGATATTTATCCAATTTTAAATTTAAGAGACTAAACTAGTAAAAATCATGAATATCAGAGACTACGTTAATGATTTAATCCATCTTGACCTTGTTTCGTCTGATTTTCTCTCTCTATCCAAAAATAGTTGGGCTACACATCTAAGCATTTTTGTATCCAAGTTCAACCAAGTAGGCTCAATACCAAAAAAATCCACTCTCATTAATGAGATGCGTGTTACACGCGCCGAAAACCCCCAAACGTTACCAATTTAATTCGCGCTAGAATATAAAAAAATGTTCGTTTTTCCAACTCGAAACTACAACAAAGGAATTTCAAATCTCTCTCAAAATCTCTCAAAAATCGTTCAAATTCTCTGCGAAAACTACTACAAAATTGGGTGGAACATTTGAATTCATCAACAAAAAATACACAAAAACAATATCAAAGATTCCGTAAGGTATTGAGAAAACTATTGTTAATATGTTCAATTAATTTCTCGCGTTTCTTCTAGTTTGATTTAAGGTTTAGTGGATTGAGTTCGTTCATTTAGTAGATCGAGTTTTTCTAATTCCATTTTTTCTTGTTTTTCTCGTAACTAGGGATCAAATGAAACTGCGTTGTTTATTAGTTCTAATAAATAATTCATTTCATCTTTTAATTGAGTTTATTTGCATGCAGAAATGAATTGAAATGTGTTTTTCTTGCTGATTGAATGTTTATGACATTTTGTTCAAATTTGAACCAAATCGGTTCATTTGTGAATTGAGTTAGGGTCACTTGATACTACTATTAAGTATTCACTAAATTTGTTATTCCTTAAGAAATTCGGTTCATCTCTTAGTTTAATTGAGTTCATTTGTATGCAGAAATAATTGAAATGTGTTTTTCTTGCTGATTGAATGTTTATAACTTTTTGTTCAAATATGAACCAAATTCGGTTCATTTGTGAATTGAGTTAGGTTCACTTGATACTACTATTAAGTATTCACCAAATCTAAATCAAATTCGATTCATTTGTGAATTGAGTGAGGTTCACTTGTTACGTATTGATCAAATTTTTTGTTTCTTACAGCAAAAATGAAAAAGATGACCATCTCAAAAAGGGAAAAGCCGCATTATAATCTAAACATATACATATTAAATCAACTCTATTTTTGTATTATAAATATATAATAACATATTGTTTCAAACCCTTGCAAAAACTCACAATTTAAGATGTTCAACAAGATCGATAGATAGGGTGTTCACTGAATTGAGTGAAGAAAAGAAAACTATTGTTGAAGAAATGAGATTCGATGCGCTGAGACATATCCCGAAATTGAATGTCTCGCACAAACTCTTGAGGAAATTGATTCTTTCCTTTGATCTCTATCATGGATTCTTGGACACTCGCTATAGCTAAATCTACATAACCTCTGCCAAGATAAGAGATGCGCTGGGCATAAATTTTGGCGATATTATACTTTCTACTTTTACATTTTATTTTTTTCTTAAGTAATTTTGGTTCATTCCTTAGTTTATTTGAGGTTCATTTGGATACAGAAAATGAATTCAGCCTTTTTGACTAATTTATTTATATTAAAATATTGTAGGAGATCAATTTCCTGAAAAAGTTACATAGAGCAAAATGAATGAGCAATAGAATGAGATTGTTGAAAGCTTCAAAGGTGCTACTTTGGCATCTTTGACAAAATCTGTGATTGATATAAGTGTTAAAGGAGAGGAAAACTTACTGAAATTCAAGACGACTTTCGTCGTCTTCATCCATAAATGCTTCTTGTTGCTGACAACAGTAAGCACCGTCTCATGTGCTGAGCTTCCTAATCAAGGGGATTAAAGCCAAGAGAGCAGGAAACAAACTTTCGGTTGATGGCTGCTTCTTTGTGTTAATATTAATATATTTCCATGAAACGAAGTTCCCTGATCTAGAAGTGGATGACGCTCCCGAGCCACCATCGGTGGCATACTGGACATGGAGGAGGCTGGTCGAGCAAATTGCTTTGGAAACAACTAATGAAATGGTAAATAAAAAAATTATTTCCCTTAAAATTTCGGTTCAGATGCTTCTAAATTATTGTGCTAACTACTGTTTTAGGGAACTATAAAAAGAGCATAATTGAGGAGGGAAGAGATGGAAGAAAAGAAGGGGGAAAAGAAGGAAAAAAAGAAGAAAGAGAAAAAGAAACATGTAATCTTGGATTCGTCTTCGGAAGAAGAAACTTTTTTTCTGAATCTAAGTATACTTCTCACCATCACTTATAAAAAACTATTAATTTATTTAAAGTTTTATATTATTATTTTAACAAAACTTTCTGTATGTGTTGCAGAGAAGAAGAAAAAGAAATGGAGAAAACACCACCAAAGAAAAAAAAACAACCACAAAGGGTGGCGAAGAAAGAAGGCAAAAAAAGAAAGATTGTTCATATGGACTCGGAAAGTCAAACTGAATCCGAAGACGAGTAAGATTCAAAAATGATTATTTTGTTGTTATAAATATATATTCTATTTTTATTGATTGAGTCTTTTTTACTGCTTGTTCAAATCTGAAATAATTTCAGTTTATTTGTGAATTAATTGAGGATCACATGATGATGTATAAGTATTGATAATTTTGGTTCACTTTATACGTTTATTTAAGGTTCATTTGGTTTAGTTTCACCTGGATTTGGTGAAAATTATTCATGTGTCTTGTTAAGTTAGCTACAGCTCTGATATTTGTCACCAGTACACATTCGATGTGTTTTTGTTGATGATTGACTCTATTTGAATACTTGTTCAAATATGAAATGATTTTGGTTTATTTGTGAATTAACTGAGTTTTACTTGGCTGCTTGTTTCTCTGGTTGTTTTCAAACATGGATTGTATGTTTAAATCATTTAAAATTTTGGTTCATTTCTTCTTGAATTGAGATTCATCCTGATTTTAATTCAAAACTTTTTGTATTAATTGTCAAAAGCAAAGAAGTAGAGGAGATCAGTAAAAAAACAAAACAAAAAGAAAAAAGAATGAAGAGAAAAAATGATGGTGCTGCAAAAACAAATGTTGCTCTGAATGAAACACAGAGAGATGACCGTGACTCGACGAACGCGCGATATGATTTACCACAGACGTCAAATTAAGTTTCTTATATAAAGTTCTTTTTCTTTCTCTGCTGAATTTTCCTAAAACCTGGTATAATTTCTTTGGTTTTACTGAATAATATATATAATTTTTTGTTTAGACTGCCGACTGTAAATTTAGGCAGTAAAAGTAAACCTGTGTTTCAAACCCAGACGAGCTTGGAGCTGTCTGTAAATGCATCGGGCAAAGCCGAGTAATTTCTCTTAATATTTATTTACTTATTCTCCTTTTAATTAGAATATCTTGGTTGATAATTGGAATTTTGTATCTTTTTATTAGGAAAAAAATCTCTGAATCCCCCGTTACATTTTTTACAAGAAAAAAATGGCATGAAAAAAAGAAAAAACAAAGTTTACAATCCCCAACTATGTCAATTGAAATACTTATGTTAGTCCTTTAAATTTAAGTAATAATTTTTTTAATTACTGATATGAAATTTTATTTATTATCAGTAGCACAGTGGCTGATCTTGAAGAACAAATCCTTGTGGTTCAAGAAGAAATTCAGTCTCAACCTCTGGATATGTGAGTCTTTTTAATTTACTTTTTTATTTTAATCAATGTACAGATTTTTAATTTACTTTTCTATTTTAATCATTCAACATTAACTCCTTTGTTGTTTACCTTCATTAGAGTTCCCATTGCAATGGCTCTTCCAAATTCTCTTCATAAAAAACATTTATCTCTGCCCTTCAAAAACTCAAACAGAAGAAGCTTCGGTTAATAAGTAAGTTTTACTTAAAATCCCTTTTTATTAGTTTTCAAGTTATATAATAATAATTTCGGTTCATTATTGAACACTTTTCTGTTTAATTCAGCTTCCCTCCGAAAAAACCCAATAGCAAGTCTGCAAAGAAAATTTGGCAACGCAATCGGAACAAGAAGCTCCTCTTAATGTGTAAGTTTTACTTAGAATTTTTTAATTAGTTTTCATATTATATAATAACAAATAATTTTGGTTCATTATCAAACAATTTTTTGTTTAATCCAGCTGCCCTCCGAAACCCCAACAGCAAGACCGAGAAGAAACTTCGGCAGGGCAATTTGAGCAAAAAACTCCACTTAATGTGTAAGTTTTACTTAAAATATTTTTTATTAGTTTTGATGATATATAATAATAATTTTGATTCGTTATTGAACTTTTTTCTGTTTAATCCAGCTGCCCTCCGGAACCTCAGTAGTAAGCCCACCAAGAAACTTCGGCAGGACAATCCAAGCAAGAAGCTCTACTTAATGTGTAAGTTTTACTTAGAATCCTTTTTATTAGTTTTCATGTTATATCATAATGCTTTTTGATTATTTTAAACACTTTTATGTGTCATCTTGCATTTCTCCCCGTCCTCGCCATTAGGAAGATGACGTACCTTCATTCAGACTTGGCATAATCCCGCCAACCTCTCAACCAACAGTAACACAACTTGAAATGTTGGTAGAGGTGGTGATGGATGCTGGGGTGATAGTGGCGTTGAAATATGTAGAGGAAACAAGTGCCAAGCCGAGTTTGAGCATCCCTGAAGAGTACAAGACTCCGGTGAAAAAAAAAAAGAAATAACAAAGGAGTTGAGGGAGAAATATTTTTAGTGGATGACGCAAGTCAAGATTGACAAAAAGGGAGCCAAGCAATGCGCTCGAAACCATTTTCAAGTTGGACCACAAAGCTCTTTTAGAGGGGGTAGATGCCACTTCTTGTCTCTAACACCCGGACAAGATGTAGAAAATACAGTAAATTCTTCGGCTATTACATTACCATTGTTCATTTCTTATTTTAATTTGTGTTCATTTAGTTTGGTTCCGCTTGAATTTGCTGAACTTATTCATGTGGGGCTGTATAATTAGTTTTAAGCAATTTCGGTTCATTTGTAAATTGACTGAGGTTCACCTAATGCTGCTGTTAAGTATTAAACAAATTTAGGTTCATTTCTTAGTTTAATTTATGTTCATTTGTATAGTTAGTTTTTGTTCAAATCTAAAGTAATTTCCGTTCATTTGTAAATTGACTTAAGTGGTCCTATAGGTTATATACCCATAGGTGGTCCATTTGGTTCATTTGTATAGTTAGTTTTTATTCAAATCTGAAACAATTTTTTCTGTTAATTTCTAAAATGTTATATTCCTATATATGTAATAAATTTTTGTCCTATAGTTGGTCTCCACAATGTGTATGATTCTCAACAACTAAAAATGCCGCAGATTTGATGAACAAATATACTACATCCTACCAGAAATTGTGGTAAGCCAAATTTTTTATTTCTTAAGTAATTTCGGTTCATTTTCTGGTTTAATAGCTATTCATTTCAATCTAAAAATGAATTCGATGTGTTTTTATTGATGATTAAGTCTTATTAACTTCTTGTTCATATCTAAACTAGTTTTGGTTCATTTGTGTGTTAATTGAGTTTCACTTAATGCTGCTGATAAGTATTGACCAAATTTGTTATTCCTTAAGTAATTTGTTTATTTATTAGTTTATTTCAGTTTAGTTTGTAGAATTTTATGTTGGGGAAGCATGAGCACGAATACAGTGATCCAAACACTAAAAAGGCCTACCACATCAGTAAATTTAAGGACTACCTACCTTTTCTTGACAAGAAAAAACTGGCATCCCATCCATTTGTAAGTTGTGATTTCTAAAACTTCTTTAATAATTCTATCATTTGCTATCATTTAGACTGAAATATACTATCATTTTTCTAAACTTCAGCCGTTTGTGCCAGTTTGTCATGGAGGCCATTGGTGGTTGTGGATCGGTAATGCACACAAGAAGGCCTTCCATGTGCTTGACCTAATCAAGAAAAAAGAAATACCTGAGACAAGAATTATTCTAAATAAATTTGTTGTAAGTTATTTACATTGATTTGATGTGTTTATGTTGTAAATTATCTCTTATTTCTAGCCATTAATGTTCTAATTAAAATTATATCAATCACTTTTTGTGCCTAATTGAGCATTGAGAAGTGCACTTTTTATATCCTTTTCAAGGCTTAATAGTATCCTAGATGAGGGTCTATATTGGGATAGAATCTTTGATGGACAACGAAGAGAGCGTTAAAGCACCGTATATTTCGATCACCAGTCAATAATCGTATGAATCTTCCTATTATTCTTTCTTTTCTAAAGTACTGTTATTAATATGTCTTATTGTGCTTTTCTGTGTCTCCCCTATTAATCATATTTTACTTTCTTATTTCTTTTTTAGTTATGATTGTGAAATATATGTAATAAAATGGCTGGAAACAATTGATCCCACAAAGATTAAAAAAAGAAAGAAAATACAAATGGAAAAACTTTAAACAGGTAAGTATCATTAGTAAATTTTGGTTCATTTCTTATTTCATCTGGGTTCATATTAAGTAATTTCCTTCCATTGAATTGTAAGAAGAAGTAGATGCTTTTAGGCAGAAATATGGTCCAACCATTCTCTTGAACAAGGTAAATAAATTGAGAGACAAAGTCATCGAGGCATCTGAAGCCATAAGAATTTCAAAGCCATCCGCTGTCCTCTCAAGTCCTTTTTGTAAATTCTCATATGAGAATATAGAAAGTAAATAGGTTCAGTCTGCCAAAATTGTAATTAACACTATTTTGTAAAGAATTGTAAAGAGGCAAACACTTCTTTAACTCGTAAATGTTAATGTATTTATTTGAAAATCTTTTCTTAATTTCTTTTTTATTTATTTGTCGAATATGTCTGGGCTGTATTCAATGAATTTGAATGAATCTAGGTTCACATTGAATGGAGTGAATGTATTTATCAAAAGTCAAGAGCGACAAAAACAGAAAATGAACCGAAATATATCCACTAAATGAATCGAAAAAAGGTATTCTAAGAACTGTTTGCCACAACACAATTGCAATAGCTAATTTGAAAAATAAAAAAATGACTACTCAATAAAACATAACACAAATAAAAAATTGTTACTACAACACAATTATAGAAACTAATTTGAAAAATAAAAAAGTGACTATTTAATAAAATATAACACAAAATCAAAAGTTAAGCCCCTCGTTTTCATCAAAGGGAAAAACATTATATGACTAGAACCCAAATGAACCGAATTTTAGTCATACATGAATAAAAAATTATGTTAATAAAAACCGAAACTTCTATCATCCTCCCTGGAATAATTCATATCCTATGCATGATAAGGATTGGAGCTTGACGGAATCATTGATCCATCATCTAAAAGGTTCAACTGCAAAAGAAAAAAAATCATATATTAGCAAAATGCACAAACACTCTTTTCCCTAATCAAAAGCAAATCGATGTTACCTCGCTTAGAGCTAGCTTTTTCTTTTTCTTTGTTGCATTTGCGATCTTTTTTTCTATATTTGATCCCAATCTGTTCTTGGGACGTCCTCTTGTTCTAACACATAGGAGGTTTTGAAGGTCGTTAACATCACTCAATGTAGCTTCTTCATGAGATAACGAATATTTACCTTTACTTTTTGCTTGATATTCTTGCATCTCAACCATAACATTATCAAAAGTCCGGTGCAGAATTTCAGTCAGCTCTTCAAATTCTGACACAAATTCGCAAATATTGTGCGACCGAAACACCAAATCATCGAATCTCTTGCTTCTTGGCTCCAATAGAGGCTCGTCTTGACTGCTCTTAATATGTGTGTGCCTCCTCTTTACGTCCTTACTCCAGCGTTCCAATATATATTTCGGTGTCACTTTATCTACTCGCTCAAAGCTTAAGGCACTTAGAGAATGACGACACAGTATACCCCTTGACTCGAACAACAAGCACTGACACTTTACTTTGCTTTATATTGCGTCGTAAGTAATAACAAACTTGTTGAATGTTGAGTTAGAAACCTACTTTACAACTTCATATGCCGTAAAACCTAGAGTGGAATACGTTGATCTTGTGATGCAATTCACCTTTTCTTTGAATTATGCTTGAACTTCCCTAAACTTCTCGTGAGTATACACATGCTGAAATTGAGCCTCTATTGGTGATTTTGTTGCACACGGTATGACGGTGTGAAAATCTGCAGCATCAAATTCTCTCTCTCTTTCTCTCTCTTTGCTCTATGCTTCCTAGGCAATTATCATATTGCTTCACAAATTGAATCAAGGAGCTATTACGTGTGATAAACTTGTTAAAAAAAGTATGCATGCTCTCGCTCCTTTGGTGCTTCTCATCCCAAGCTAAAAGTGGTGATCGAGATAAACTGAAATCCACAAATGACGGTCTTTGTATAGCTCTGCAAAATGGGACACAATTCAAAAATCAAACGCGAAAAAAAACTGAAATGTATCTACCCTGTGAACAAAAAAAAAACATCAATTAATTCGAATAACACCGCAATTACCTGAAAGTCATTTATTGCCTCCGACACCATACTTCGTGAGAAAATCATTCCAAAATTTCTGTCAAATGCATCTTTTGTAAACGAGTTGCAAACAATACGACTAATCTCTTGTTTGATTTCTTCATGTCGCTTGTAGTCGTTTAATTTGTTTGGGATCTTCTTCAAGATATGCCAAATGCACCACCAGTGAATTGCTATTGGCATACAGGTCTCAATAGCCCTTTGCATCGATGCGCATTGATCAGTAAGAATCCCTTTTGATGCCTTCCCTCCCATGCAATGAAGCCAACATTCGAATAACCATTTGAATAACTGGATGTCCTCATTTTTCATCAAAGCGCATCCGAAAAGTGTCGACTGACCGTGGTGATTCACACCTACAAAAAAACCAAAAACCAAATTGTACCTGCAAAAATGGACACCAACAACAGTTATGAACTGAAATTTGTTAGCGCTATGAACCGAAAACTATATCGCAGTAAACCGAATACCTGTTTGTGTTGTAAGTGTTATCAAATAAAACATCTCCAAAATACTCGATGCAGCCCTATTTCTTGTATCAGCCCAAAATGCATTTTTGATAGACTGATCAGCTTCCACGTTAAGCTCAAAAAAAATTTTGATTCTCTTAATAAGTACTTCCCAAATTCTTTGGCATCATCTTATTCGGAAACATTTCGTACTTCCCTTATAATGTAATTCTTGACATCTTTTTCAATAAAACTTAGTTCGCGATGATTGTCCGCTGCTGGTACAAATGACTGATATGTATGTTTTACTCGGTCTGATTCCAGCTTCCTTGTTGTTTTCAATGGTACGATGCACAAACATGCTTAGCTCCCTGTGTTGTTTAAGCATCCCTGCTCGATCTAGACAGCAAAGGTGTGAATGATTTAGAACTTTAGAAATTATCCAAAGACCAACGTCCTTCAATATATGTACATAAATCCTGGCTCGACAGTTTATTCCAGCTAAGGAGTTTGTCTTCAGAGTTGGAGATATCTTAGATTTTCACTTCTCTCTCTACTACATGTAATTAGTTTATTCTTAATTTCATCTCCCTTTCGAGTGGTGTTCTTTATTTTCGTAGAAAAACCAACAAGTTTAGAATAATCTTTGTAGAACTTTTCAGTTTCTTCTAATGTCTTGAAAGTCATCCCAATTTTTGGGACAAATTGTTCATTAACAATATACATGGATTGTAAAATAAATTGAAATATTATTATAACAAGATCATTGTTTAACAATAAATGAACCGAAATTTGTCTATCATATAAATTTAAATTTAGAAATACATGCGTATAGAATGAACGGAAAATATTATTAAAACGAAATTATTGTATAATACCAAATAAACTGAAAATTGTGTTCATAAATAATACTGAATTTAGCAATTGTATTCTATTATATTCAATTTAAAATTAAATAATCTAAACCTTGTATACTTTATTTGAATCAGAAGAATAATCTAAATTACTCTCAGTTGAGTTGAGGAAGAAGAATAAAAAAAAATTTTACAGGAAGAGAAAACCTCTATGTTGAGGTTTACGTTAAAAGGTGGGAAAATTCTACCGTATTGAAGGAAAAATTTTTCTTCATGTGCTGAAGGGGCGTGGCATTAGAAAAGCGGTGATACGTGTCAGTGTTATTTTCATACTTTAAACAAATTTTGTGTTAAAGTAAAATGTGTATAATATGTTAACATAATGAATATTTATTATATTAGTTTAATTTACTTTTAATGACGATAATTTATTTATTGGGATTTATTGGTTTTGAAAAGTTTTGGCAATTTTGGATTTTTTTGTGAATATTATCCAACATGTAAGATCATAGGAATTACTCCATAAAATAATAAATTAAAACAACAATAATAACACCAATAATATCCTTTCAAATTAATAATAATAATAATTTAATTTTTATTTAAAACTATATTTTTGTTATATATATTCTCATATTTAACTTATATAATAATAAATATAATTTTACTTTCAAAGCAGAAACGAATCTAAAAATTTAATAAAAAATAAGTTAAAAATTAAAATATTATATAATTAAATATAATATTATATATTTAGTAATATATATAATCATAATTAATATTTTTTAATTAAAAGATATTAATAAGTGTTTGTTATATAAAAAATTTATCTTAATTCTTATAATTTTTTTATTTTGGATTCAATAAAATATAAAAAATTATCTATTTTTTATTAGTTTATTTTGTTGAATATTATTGTAACAATAAGTTATATTTTTATGTTTCATATCATAAATAAATATGTTATAAAATAATATAAATAAATTATTCTAATAACTTTGTTATATGCATTTAAAACATATTTTTAAATAAAATATAATTGTTTTAATGAAGTTACTTAATATGTTATAATTTTAATATCATGAGAAAAATAAATAAAATTTAAAATAATTTACTTTTATGCATGTACTATAATATATAAAATTTTTTTAGTTATTATAAATATTAAAATATTTTTATATGATAATAAGTGTGAAAATTAAGAAAAAAATATTTAAAAAGAGAAAAAAAAGTTTAAATTTAAAAATTTTTAGAAATTTATTTAATCGAAAAATGATTGAAAATAATATTTATCTCAATTTAAGGATTATTACTTACTTTTGAGTTTAATAATTTAATTATTTATTTAAGATAATTACTTACTCGATTTTTTAAATAAAATTATATAATATATAATAACTTTAAATATTTAAAATTGTTAACTTCGTTCAAAAGAATTATACTTGCTCTCTTTTAAATTTGTCTCTGCTTTAAAAAAAATTTTATTCAAAACTAATGAATAATATTATTTTTACTCTGTTTCTTTTTATTTTTGAGTTTATATTTTTTTTATAAAATTAGATGAAAATCTATTGAACAATTAAAATTTTTTCTGCAACATTTTGGTTTTGTTAAATATATTTTTTTTAAATACATTTCATCTAATTTAATAAAACCAAAATTTTTTAGCACAAATTTTAATTATCCAATAGACTTTCATCTACTAATTTTATGAAAAAATATAAAATCAAAAATAAAAATATATAATAAAAATAATACTAATAATTATTTTTGAATATTTTTTAAAACTAAAAATATCTTTATTTTTTATTATTATACAAATTAAATATGAGAATATATATAAATTTTGACAAAAAAAAGAAAGATTTGGGTGGTGATATCCTAATTTTTTCTTGTTATTAGGCATTATTATTATTATTATTATTGTTATTATTATTATTATTTTAAAAGAATATTATTGTTGTTATTATTATTATTTTAGTTTATTATTTTATGGACTAATTTCTACCTGCTAGATAATATTTACACAAAATTTAAAGTTGAACGCTTTAGAAAATCAATAAAGCCCAACAAATAAATTATCATCTTTAAAAATAAATTAATCTAATATAATTAACATTCATGATCTTGACATATACTGCTTTGACACAAAAGTTATCTGAAGCGTCACCTTTATTCTAGTGTCACACCTCTTCAGCACATGAGGAAAATTTTTTCTTTCAACACCATAGCATTACCCTAAAAGGTGGGGCACGTAGAGTAAACTAACTTGGTTAGACTTTGTTAAGAAAATTACATAATTGGGGAACATTATTGATCCAAAAAAAGGTTACTCATTTCGCGTGGCACATACACAAGGCTGAAGACTCCGAAACTCGCACGTGAGGTAAACATCCTCTAATTGCCACATAGCAGGACGCAAAGGAGTTGCTTGCTTCATGCTTTTTCGATCACTCACAACTGAAGACATCTCAAGAGGCGAAACGATCGAGTTTTTGCGAAGATGGACATGGACGTCGACGGAGCTTCTCGACCCAAAGAGGGAAAGGCCATTTTGGTCATTTTAGTGGGAGCACCGGGAAGTGGCAAATCAACTTTCTGTGAAGAAGTGATGCGTTCTTCAACTCGCCCTTGGATTCGCGTTTGCCAGGTTTTTTCTTCCTTCTTTCTTTGCTTCCGCCTTTTACCTGTTTGATGAAATGCCTCATTGGGTTTCACTTTCACCTTTCAGTTTTTTCGGTATTTTTAGCTAGTAACTTATAGGGGCTTAATATAGCATTGGATATTGATGGGCAAAACAAATGCGCGAGATTAAGGGTACGTTCAGGGTAGTAAATTTATTTAACAGTATCTAAATGTTAGGTGGCTGGCATAAAATCAATTGATAAACTCCCATTACTGAGGGTTTTTTTTTGGGGGGGGGGGGGGGAGGGGGTGGTTAAACAACTTATTATGCCCTTAAGGATTGTTGCTTTGTGTGTTTCAGGAAGTGCTTTTCTTGAGAAATTAGATATTTCAACTTCTCATGTTGTACTAAAAAATGGCTTTCTGAGACGTAATGAATTCTATTCTCAAATAGGGCAAAATGTTAAAAATGTGACTTTGATGTTCAGAAAAGAGCAGGGAGGGGGTGTTGTAAGTGGTGTTATCCACACCGGTAGTAAGACTGCTTCTGGTTAATCAGTGCTTCTTGTATCAATTATATAATGATGATCTGTACCCTTGAGAACTTCTTAATTTAGGAGTTCTTAATTAGTTGTTAAGCTCAAAAAGAGTAGCCCATTGTGCCACGGGAGGAGAGTGAGGTTTAGACAGTTTTGCTTTGTGAGCAGAGCAGCTGTTACTGCCAATGATTGCCCATTACTTTGAACCCCTTGTGACCTGTATAGAGTTTTGGATTTGATCTAATGTAGGTTATAATGCCTTTCAGGACACCATTGGAAATGGTAAAGCAGGAAGTAAAGCTCAATGCCTGAGCAGTGCAGCTAGTGCATTAAAGGATCATAAGAGTGTGTTTATTGATAGGTGCAATCTTGACAGAGAGCAGCGCTCCGAATTCGTAAAGCTAGGTGATGTGCACAAAATAGATGTGCATGCAGTTGTGCTTGATCTTCCTGCTAAACTTTGTATTTCTCGATCCGTTAAACGGACTGGCCATGAAGGAAACCTTCAGGGTGGAAAAGCTGCAGCAGTTGTGAATAGAATGCTTCAAAAGAAAGAGCTGCCCAAATTAAGCGAAGGCTATAGCCGGATAACATTTTGTCAGAGTGAAAGTGATGTCAAAGGTGCCATTAGTACATACGGCTCACTTGGGCCACTGGATAACCTCCCACATGGCTGCTTTGGCCAGAAAAATCCAGATTCAAAAGTTCAAGTTGGTATAATGAAGTTCCTAAAAAAGGTGCCAGCCCCTGATGCAGCAGCAAGACCTGATGGAAGTGGAGACACTACGTCCCAAAATCCTGGGAAAAATGATTATTTCCACAAAGATGTAGAAATGGCATCCCCAATTCTAGATAATCCCAACTTAGAGTCAAAGGAAGGAGAAAGCCAGGGAGTGGCCTTCGATGGTTCCCATGCCAGTCGATTTTCTCTGGATGATGCTCCCACTCTGGCATTTCCA
The DNA here is from genome assembly GCF_003086295.3 of Arachis hypogaea. Taxonomy (NCBI): domain Eukaryota; kingdom Viridiplantae; phylum Streptophyta; class Magnoliopsida; order Fabales; family Fabaceae; genus Arachis; species Arachis hypogaea. The sequence continues at coordinate 91,133,196 of NC_092037.1, read as the reverse complement.
TCTATTTCAACATCTGATTTCCAATTCAATTATGAAAAGGCAGCTGATATTATTGTTGAGAAGGTTGCAGAGTTTACAGCTAAGCTTGGCAATGCTAGACTTGTGCTGGTTGATTTGACTCATAAATCAAAGATTCTTTCCTTGGTTAAAGCCAAAGCATCTGAAAAACACATTGACACCCAAAAGTTTCTTACCCATGTCGGTGACATTACTAAACTTCATTCTACAGGAGGTTTAAACTGTAATGTCATAGCTAATGCTGCCAACTGGTAAGATTCTATTATTTCAGTTTATCGGAACATAATTGAGGATTTTGTTGTAAGATGAATCCATCTAATTGAAGTAGATCTGTAGTAAACAAACACATTAGAAGATAACTCTCACCCATATCATATGTTAGACAACGATGAATGTTAGATGGCAAGCCCTGTTGCACTTGTTAGAATTTCCACTTTCTCTGGGTGTCTGAAGTCTGAACTCACACAATGAAATGTCTATCAAGTGTAATGTTATCATCAAGATCTAGAATCAAGCTTACATATTAATTAAGAATCTACTGAATTATTTTGTTTTTTAGTTACATAATACATATTATGCAACTTCAGTTTCTAACACAATTCAACTGCCAATGCATGCATCCTGATAATGTGGATCTCTTAAATAGACTTGTTTTTCCACAGGCTCCAATCTTATTAACATGTAACTGACTCTGATAGAGTATATTTTTGTCTCATGAACTTCCGTTTTTAACATGTCCTTTTTGTCAAATGAATGCTCCTTTGCAGGCGGTTAAAACCTGGAGGTGGAGGTGTTAATGCAGCCATTTTTAATGCTGCGGGTCCTGAACTGGAGTCTGCAACCAAAGAAAGAGCAAAATCTCTTTCACCTGGAAATGCTGTTGTTGTCCCTCTACCTGCATCTTCTCCTTTGTTTGTTACAGAGGGTGTAACCCATGTCATACATGTTCTTGGACCTAATATGAACCCTCAAAGGCCAAATTGTCTCAACAATGATTATGAAAAAGGATGCAAAATTCTTCAAGATGCTTATGCTTCCCTATTTGAAGGCTTTGCATCAATTGTGAGGACCCAGGCAGGGCAATCTAGAGAAGAAAATGAAAACATTGTAAAAAAGGCTTTGAAATTGCAGGATAAATCTGAATGTCATTCCAGAAATAATTTGACAAATATTGATCAAAAGAATAAGAGAGATGCTGATCATGGGTCTGAGAAGAGCAAAAAATGTAAGGGAATTCAGGATAGTTTTGGAGTGAGCTCTGATTCCAGAGATGAAAGGGTAGATTCGGAGCATAGAAGAAATGGTGGGAGCATGAATAAGGCATGGGGATCATGGGCACAAGCTCTTCATCAAATGGCTATGCATCCTGAGAAACATAAAGATGACTTGCTTGAGATTTCAGAGGATGTTGTTGTTCTGAATGATCTCTATCCTAAGGTCAAAACATTACCTATTCCTATTCACCCTCCTTATTTCATTTTTCACTTCATGCTTGACTCTGCTAACAAAGGAACTGTATTGCTTCGCAGGCAAAGAAACATGTTCTCATTTTGTCTCGTACCAGAGGAGTTGATTGCCTGGAAGATGTCCAGAAAGAACACTTTCAGTTGCTGAAGAAGATGCATGATGTGGGTTTAAAGTGGGCCAGGAAGCTCCTAGATGAGAATGCTTCACTGGTCTTTCGCCTTGGATATCACTCAGTATGCACTGTATTTATTAAAGACTAGTTTATCCCCTATCTATTAAAATATAGACGGCAGGGGCTTGGTTCATGAATGACATTGGCAAAAATACGTTCTCAATTTTAAAAAAAAAATAGAAAGGAATCCTGTCTGAGTTTAGAGGTGGTTAAATTGAACTAGTAATAGACTATAGACTACTTGAAGTGATGGTTCACCAAGGAAAATGGTTAAAATGAATATTTTGAAAATGTGGAAGAAATATGCTTTCATAAAATTTACTCATCCATGTGTTAGCTTGTTAGTATTGGGGGAGAAGTTACATCTACAAGTAACTCCCATGAATGCTTTTGTTTAAGCTTTTTATTCCAATTTTTTTAGGTTATTATATGTAAACCAAAATTTTAGGGAGCTGCATAGCTGATAATCTCTCTTTTATACATGCATGCTGAGCCTTATGGATGTCTCTCTTTTCTCCAGGCTCCGTCAATGCGACAACTGCATTTACATGTTATCAGCCAGGACTTTGATTCAAAACATATGAAGAACAAGAAGCACTGGAACTCATTCAACACTGCTTTCTTTCGCGACTCGATAGACGTAATGGACGAGGTCTCTAGTCATGGGAAAGCAACACTGAAAGATGATGATAAGCTGTTGTCCATGGAGTTGAGGTGCCACAGATGTAGAAGTGCGCATCCAAACATACCCCGGTTGAAATCGCATATTGGCAGCTGCAAAGCTCCTTTTCCTGCTTACTTACTTGAAAATGGACGTCTGGTACATGCACCTGCTGAACCCTAATGACAAGCTTTTGTTTACATTGCTACTATGCTAGACTAATTGAGTTATCCTTTTGGGTACTTTAGGGGAAACTCCAGTGTATAGTTGAGGATTGCACTGTAGATTTTTTGTTTTTGTTTCCCGCCTATATATCCGAAGAGAAAAGAAGACAAACTAGTTTATCTACCCATGATCACCTTATATTAATTAGTGGCTAAATTACACGGCTTGAATTTTCTCAAATTAATATACAGTAGTTATCATTAACAATGTTGTGGAGAAGTTTTGTGCAAAGTTAGTGTTCCCTTTTGTTTTGTTGCTTTGAGAACTGATTTGGGCTAGACAAGCACATTCAACTTTTGATTCTTCTCATTAGCTTTATCAAGATTTATTTATTTATTCTTTTTAGACAAATTATATTTGAACATCTAGAAAGGTGTGTAATTTTGGTATACAGTCATTAAAAAATTAAAATATAAGAAATAATAATAAAATAATCTAAACGTACAACACCCAAACTTTTGTAGACTTGTTAAATCTCCTCATGTAGTCATAGATCCATCCTTATCAAAGTTAAGTTGCGGTTAATCACTTATGACATTGTCGTTCTAGTTGGTGCCACGGTAAAACATATTCTTTAAATTAGTAACTTTAATAAATATAAATTAATATTTAATAATTATCATGTAACTCCTTCAAGTGGTAGGGTTTAATCTCCCTTGTAATGAACTTATAATCGGTATCTCTGATGGTGAAAATATACATGTAGTAAGTAGTAACAACCAAATAGTGGGAGTCACGTTTGTAGTTTTAGAAAATTCATTTTTTTTTTACGAAATTGAAAAATCTGTTATTTAAGTTGGGTGTCAGAGAAAAATAAGAATTTTGTAATTTTCTGTTGTGCAGGTGTTCAGCTAAACGGAAACATCTCAACACCTGTCGTTGTCTTTAGATACCGTGCACAAAAAGGTCGGTGACACTTGTAACTGCTATTATTATTATTATTATTATTATTATTATTATTATTATTATTATTATTATTCCCTTTTTCATCTAATAGTCCAAGACCACCATTTGTGACAGTAATAAATAATTAAAATATAAGAAAATCAGATCCTCTTATGTTACTTGAAATTGAACTTCTGACGTCAGGGAATCCAACGACGTTAGAATGAAGAGACAAGTGAAATAATGCTACTCATTTTTAATCTGCAGGAGTGGAGGTTGATGAATAATTAAAAAAAAAGGGTTTCTAAGTCTTCAATTATTTTTAACACATTACATATTGAACATTTTTGTATAAATAACGGACCTAAGCAAGACACTTGAATTGATCTAATGATGAATAATTAATATGTATAGTTTTAGATAAAGATTGAACTTGCCTAAATTTTAATTCTTCTGTCACATAAGATGAATATTTGAAATTAACAATATTACATAAACGGTTAAAGAGTTATTAAGAACAAAGAAAATAGTGATTATAATTGAAACTTCGAAAGCAAGTAAAACACTAAATTTTCTTTATTGAAACATAAAAGATGCTCTACATAATAATGATTCAGAAGCATTGCAGCAAAAAAGAAACCCGCAGCAGAATGATTTTAACTTAGATGAATGAATTTACATAGAAACAAGCTAGTCTTATCCACTCACTTATATAAAATGCTCATTATATTTAAAAGCCATTTAATATCAAGAAAAAAAATTCCTCTCATGTAGAAGCATCTCCTAAAGAAAATCTCAACTTGATAGAAAGGATCACTGAGGATTTGGTGGACGGCTATTGGCAGCACAAACCCTAGAACCCCATTCAAGCAATTCTTTGCTTGTATCATCCTTGTGACAAATCACCTCAATGAAGCAAAAGCAATCCTTCTTTGCTCCTGTTGCTGTTTCAATTGCATTAACAAGCTCCTCTTCACATGTGACCTGTATCAAAAACATTATTACATTAATCAATATATCAATATATTTTCAAGTCCTAGAATAGAATAATCCAAAGTTTTGACAACAATGTTGCATTTATGTTAAGGGCCTCACCTTAGTGGTCCAGCATTTTCCTTCACCATTGTGGATTGCATCAACCAAGCCAGTGTAATTCCAGTTCTTGATCACATTGTATGGTCCATCATGGATTTCAACTTCAATGGTGTATCCACCATTGTTTATCAGGAATATTATGGTCTTCTGCCCACATCTCAGCATTGTAGACACATCCTGAGCTGTCACCTAATGTATAGAATTCAAAAATCAATAATAAGAACACCATAATAAATTCAAGTTAAAAAACAAGTTTCTTGTGATTGAAATCATGCATAGACAAACCTGAAAGCTTCCATCACCAATGCAAGCAATCACTCTCTTCTCAGGCACAGCCTGTGCATAACCAAGAGTTGCACCAACAGACCATCCAATTGAGCCATATTGCATTTGGAACTCATACCTGTTATCAACATAACTTTCTTAAAAACTTATAAACATTATTCCCACACTATTCCCTCCGTCCAATAATAACTATCAGATCAATCATGTACACTAAAGATCAGTACCAAATTAGTTAACCATATAGAATACATGTTAGAATACAAAATTTACATTAAGAATGAGTTAAATATATACAAAAATTCACAGTGGCTGATTTGGTGGTTGATTTTTTGTGTGGATAGATAGCATTTTTTGTAAGCATTTTGTGTGCACATACCATTTATCAACGTGGATAGTTATTATTGAACCGGAGAGAATATGATAACTGAGGTAGAGACATACTATGACACAGTTTTGAAGCTACTTACCCACATCCTTTTGGCAATTTCAGCTTTTGGCAGTTAAACCATGAATCCCCTGTCTCAGCAATTACAGCAGTTTCATTAGACAGCATATTCTGTATATGTTGAAACAGAATATTGACTCTTAAAGGTGCTCCTGGTTCAGAGCTGATAGGCTTTCCATCAGGGACAAAGATCCTGTAATAGTTCTCATATGAAGTGTTGTTGTGCTTAAGTCGCTTCGCAAGGGCCTTAAGGAAATCCTTCATCAGAACACACCCAAATGCAGGTCCATTTCCGATCACTACCCGGTCCGGCTGCACAATGATGGCCTTCTCTTTCTTGAGAAGGAGTGAGTACCCAACTGAGCTGTAGTCATTGAAAATTGGTCCAGCAAACAAATATGCGTCAGCAGACTCTACAATCTCGGCGCAGAATGAGGTACTCACGGCGCCCCAGAATGTTCCGATGAAGTGAGGGTGGTTCTCAGGGACTAGTCCTTTAGCTGATGGCATCACCCCAAAAGCATAGCCACATGCATCAGCCAATTCAACAAAGGCATCACTAGCCTTGGCCACTCTCAGCTTAGGACCGCCGACGAGTACCGGCTTCACTGCCTTGTTTAGGAAGTCAGCTGCAGCCTCTACTGCTGCCTCCAACCCCATTTGATTACTCAATCTGTGAAATTCATCAAAAGAAAATATATTAGTGATCATTGCAATCTTCTTAAACATAAAGAAGATGCAATTCAGTGGTAAAGAAAAATAAAATAAAATTACGTAAAGAAGATGAGAATCATACTTTGGAGACAATGAAAATGGAACTGGCTCCCTACTGAAAGTGGGATGAGGAATTGCAGGCAAGTTACAGCTGATGCTGATATAAACAGGTTTGCTTTCTTTCAGTGCGGTTGAGATTGCAGTGTCAAGCATCTCATGAGCATCTTCCAGGTTATTAACCACAGCCTATTATCAAAATCAATAAGAAAAACTAGTTTAATTACACATTAAGCTCACATTTCAGCATCAAAGAATAATAATAATAATATCTGCAAACCCAAATATCCCTTTAAATTCATATTTGTAACCAAACAAAAATCACAAAATAGTCTACCTATGCTGGAAAGATTATGCTATATATAATCAAGCATTGCCAATAATATAATGTCTTTCAGTAAAATAAAGCACTACTAGACATCCAGAACGTTTGACTTCAAACAAGGACGAGTGATCAACATAGAATAAAGTATCATGACCCAAATTGATGCATGTTATCATTTTTCTTAAAAAATAATAATAAACAAAGAAGAAAAAATCATAGTGATGCAATCATATAATGTCACACGAATCATAATACGTAAAATTTAAATTTATAACTTTTTTTAAAATAAATGTTTTAATTTCTTTATAATCCATTAAAATAAAAATAACGAATCTACACAACTGTATCCGGACACACGTATAGTCTCCAAATACGTATTCAAGATGCAAATAACAGAAGAAAAAATACAAGTAGACAATAAAAATATTAAAATTTAAGTGAATAATTTAGGAGTGTAGTGTATTTTTGTTTTATTAGTGGTTGTTCATGTTGTTAAAAAAAATAGTTGGTTATCTAATATAACCCATAACAGAAACATTTCATTTTCGAATGGAGGTAATATTTAGATAATAAAAATCCCTATATGATATAGTTAACCAAAGACAGTAAGTAAACACAAAAATAATCCATATGTGTTTTATCAACCACACTAATATAAAATATATTAGTTCGCTAAAATACAAAATAAATATTAAAAATAGATATGGCTGATTTCGATAGTTGGTTTGATGTATAAATAGCATTTTTGATATTTTATACCTTTAATGAACCTTTAATTTGTTGTGATTTTAGTATGGTTGACAATTAAACCTTAAAGTTAATTAAAAAAGATAATTGCAGTACTTACTATTATTTATTAAATTAATTAATAATTATTTACCTGGTAGCAAGTCACCGTTTGGAAGCAGCGAAGCTCCTGGGTGAAATCCGGCAAGCCAATGGTGTGATGCAAGATCCGGTTGGTCCCATAGTCATTCGTGTTCGGTCCCCCGACGATACATATCACCGGCAAGTTCTCGCTGTACGCTCCGGCGATCGCGTTCAGCACGCTCAATCCTCCAACGGTAAAGGTAACCACACACGCGCCCACGCCCCGGCTCCGCGCGTACCCGTCCGCTGCGTACCCGGCGTTGAGCTCGTTACAGCACCCGATCACGTTGAGGTTGGGCTCGGCGATCAGGTGGTCGAGGAGCGTCAGGTTGAAGTCGCCGGGGACGGAGAAAACGTCCGTGACGCCAATCTCGACCAGCCTCCGTGCCAGGTGGCGGCCTAGGGTGGCGTCGCAGGGTGTGACGAGAGATGAAGAGTGACTGCCTTGGATTGCTGAAACAGTGCCGTTTGGTAAGGATCCTACGTCGTTGCACGCTGGCTTGCATGCATCTAAGGATCCTAACATTGCGTCCATTTCTTGATAAATAACAAACCGTCTCAATATCAAATGCTTTATCACTGAACTATATCGATTCGAATGGAATACTTGTCTCTAACAGAAGAATGATTCTGATCTGAAGAGGATTTGGAGATTTGATTTGGTGAATTTGTTTTGTGTTGTGTTGTGGAAAATGATGAGAGGGGTATATATAAGGGTGTATGTATGTACGTAGTTGTAGTGTTACTTGGGGAAGTGGTATGAAAAAGACAGTGGGATGAGAGATGGAAATGGCATTACAAGGGGCGGTATTCGGTTTTTTTGGAGTTTCTTGGTTTTGTTTTGGTGATGGCCGTGGTGCAGTGATTTCAGGAGTATTGTCTTCTACCTTGTTCCCTTTTACAGCTTGGGAAAGAAGAAACTGCCCAAGCATATTTGGTAACTTCCTTACTCTTTTTGTTTTTTTTTTTTTATATATAAAGGGGTATGATCTTTGCATTAAATTGCTTAAATATTTAATGATTATTTTCATAATTGTATACAAATGAAACTATTATTAGTCAAACCCTTCATTTCATGATACTATTATTAGTAATTTTGGGACCCATACTAGCAAAAGCTTATTAATTAGGAGTTTAATTTTGATGTATTCACGGTAAAATTATTTATATTTTAATAAAATTTAATAATTATCTTAATAGTTGTACTTAACTATTTAATAAAAAAAAAGACGCGTTAAGGATGTAGTATTATTTCCATACTTGGAGACGCGTTAAGGATGGGAGTATAACGAGTATTATTTCCACACTGAGTTTAACTTTGTTCTATTTTATTTTTCCTGGGTTTTAGGCTCCTTTTGGTTTTACTGCGTTGAAGACAGGTCAATGGGAAAAGAAGAATTGTCATTGTGTGCCGAGAACGTGATCATGGCATTCCTTAACAAACGGCAAAATCAAAGCTCAGCTTTGCCGTGGCTAATTAATAACCATGCACGTTGTATCCACAAATTAATCGTGGTTTACAGTGACTGGTTTAATTTTAGCAAATATTGGCAAACGAAATCAATGGAAGATTGAAAATTCTCATCAAATTTGACCTATATATTATAATTTGACAGAACTAGAATTTGAAAATAGCATTTGGTTTGACTTTCATTTTGGACATATATAATAAATAAATTTGAAATTACTGATTTATGAATCAAATTATAAAATTTAAATAATGGATTCTTCTATAATATCTTATATAATATATAGAATATAATTTAGGCTTAAAATTAGTACTAAAATTTAATTTAATATCTTATATAATATATATAATTTAGGCTTAATATTTCTTTATGTTCGTTATAATATTCCTTCTTTTCTCACACCCTGTTCATGTTCTTAATATATAGTTCTACACAAGCTTGTTAGACTTTCTAATTCCCTTAAGGTTCTTGGTTGTTTTCTTGCTTGTTCCAGAAAGTTTTGAGTAAAAAACTAATATCTAAAAATTAACTTCAAGTCAATGTTTATTTGATTATTTTATATGGGAATACGTATATTATATTAGTTGAATAGTATTTGTGGTTAAAAAATTAGCTTACCTTTTTCTCTCCCAAGTTTGTTATTTTATACCAACCTGAATCATCAGTGAAATGAAAGAAAATTCAAAGACAAATGGCTACCTTAATTATTATACTAATTAATTAAATTAATTTAAAGAAAAAGTGTCAAAGGTGGACCAATTTCGTGGTTAGAAAGAAAATAGCGTCAATAGGTCAGAGCAAAGTGGATTCTGGTCGCAAGAGATGCAGTGATAGCTGGGAGGCGTTGGATATTGGAATCCACAGAGCAAAGCGTAGAAAACAAATTGAGAAACCAAAACTTTCCACTTGGCATTTAATTAGGCTTAAGGGGGAAAAAAGTGGACAAAAGCTTCTCCCTAGACCTTATAAATTAAAATTAAATTAAATTCTAGAATAAAAGTCATTAAATGAAAGTAGTCCATTGGATTAGAGAGTTGTAATATCAAAACCGTGGAAAGAAAAAGTTGACGGTAATTGAATTCATAACCCAATGGAGAAGACTCTGCAGGTTTTTGATCAATTGAGGGGAACGTTGGAATTGAAGGCATTAGGCATGCATGTGGTATGTCATGTGAGTGCCAATGAATGAATCATGCGTGCAATTGTATGGTTAGCTTTGTAAGCTGTGTTTAAAAAATTTATGTGCTATATAATAGGGCATACTTAAAGGAAAATATTGGTTATATATCACCAATTTGATTATAAAAAAATATTTTATATACACTAAAAATGTACTATTCAATCAATTATTTTAAATATATATATATATATATTATCTCACATATTTTTCATATCTATTTTGTATTAAAACTATATATTTTTTATAAATAATTGATTTAGTGACTATTTTTTTAAAGTATTTAAATTCTTATAATTTTTTTTTAATTGAATCTTTAAAATACTTAAAATTTGTAATTAGGTCTTTATCAATATAAAAATTATTAAAATTAATCTGCAAATTTAAAATATCCACAATTAAAAACCTAATAGATATTTAACTATATATTTTTTAAGAATATTCTATTAATTTTAATTTTTTTATAAAAAAATAATCTAATTACAAAATTAAAATTAATATAAAAATCTAATTAAAAAAATATAAAGACCAAATTATAAATTTTGAAACACTAAAAAAATCAACAGAATAATTAGACCAATTTTATATATAAATAAAATTATGAATAGAGTGATCTACAGACTTAAATTGGTAAAAAGAATTAAATAACTTAAATTTAGGAATACAAAAATAAAATAGATAAATAAAAATTCAATAATGTAAAAATTGGGTTTATAGAAGCCTTTTAATGTTCAATAAATTATGAATTTTGCAAATATCATTTATTAGTTTATTATTACTTTAATACTCAATTTTTTAGAGTCTTCATTAACTGAATTTCTAGTCCAATGCCAATTAACCCATTTGCCAGACAAAACCGATTTAAAATTAACTACTTTCCTTGTTCAAAGAATGTGCTAATGAAACGAGCAGAGGAAATTCCAACTAAACTTTATCCTGAACATCGAACACTAAATTCTCATTCAAGCACGTCATACAACACGGTAGAAAATTTTGAAAGATATCAAATGAGAAATCAAAACAATATTTCTTTTTCTTTTTTTCCTTTTCCTTTTTTTGAGGAGCAGATCTCATTCTTGGGGTGTGGCACCATTTGTTGCCTCCTCTTCCATGGGCTCAGCTTCAGCACCCTTCTTACCTACACACAAGAAATCATTTCTTAAGCCACCATTTGACCACATGGATGATGACAACCACATATCCAAGTTAACATGGAAGTGAAGGATTTGAATATGATTTATGAAAGAGAGCCTTCGGGTGTGTTTGATTTACATTCTCATTCTGTTTTCAGAATCGTGAAGGAAAGAAAAAGAGAAACCAGATGGTGGAAACAGAAAACAAATTTTATCATTTTTACCGTTCTTGCTTCTTTCTTTACAAAATTCTGAAGAAAACAATGAAATTGAAATTGCAAACCAAACACACCCTTAGATTTGTTGTGATTTTTTTATTCAGTTTTTCCTGCCTGCCTACCTTTCTTCTTCTTTCCACCACCCTTCTTCTTTGTCTTTGTGGCCAATGCTAGCCAGGCCTTAATTTCAGGATCGTCAATCGTTTTGGTCGGCTGCAATTCTTGGAGCGCATGAGATGTGATGCGGTCTGATCCGTTTGGCATCAACAACACCGTGAATTTGATGTGCGCAACATAATCACCTGAAGAAACCACCGGATCCAATCAGTGGTAAAAGAATTATAACCACAGGATCTAATAATATCATGGCTAAACATAGTATATTACCAGGCTTTTCATGAAGAACAGGATAAGGCTGCAAGAGTTCATGATTCACACATTCAACTAAACCTAACCGAGCTCTCTTCTCTTCCAAAGCCCTGGTAAAGAAGAACTGACATTTTAAGTGGAACAAAGAGAATCGATATTCAAACCCTCCAATTAAAGTAGTATCATTAATAAAACCTAGGTTGTCGAATTACCTAGCAGAAAATGGCATGATTGGAAAATTTTGGCTAATTTCGCTGAAAATGAACCTCGATGCTTTCATCTTCAAGTGATAGCTCTTGTCAACAGCCCTCTTATAGATAGTTGTCTGCTTCTCATCCAAAAGCTTAGGCTGCAAGTAACCAAAACTTTAGTTCGTCGCTGAAAATAAGCAGCATCATACAGGAAGATTAACCAATAAGAAAACCTACCTTGCCTTCTCCGGTGCTTGCAACTATATCAATAGCATAAACTTCATTTTCCTCGAACTCAGCATCATCAACCCTAGTATCCGGATTAGATACACTCAACACAACCTTGTTTCCGTCAATCACGAATTGCTTCATTTGGTGACTAAGAACACCCTCAACGATTTTGCAATCATAGGCAGCAGCAACCTTTTGAATTGCATCAGTTACATCCTTGTTCTGTCATGGGAAAAATTTAACGAAATTCGTTAGAATTTACAATACCACTTGTTAAAATATAATTTTTGTTCAAACAAGAGATTGTAATCTAGTTTTCAGGTTACTGATTGACAGACAATAATTTGAATAGTTATAGCATAAACAAAGAAATAAAAATATATGAAATCACCACACCAATAAAACAATTTTCCTGCCATTTCCAATATGCACATCACCTAGGCAATCTTCCATTAGATGATGTTCCAATTTCCATATGTAAAGCTATTTTACTATAAAAAATGATAACTTTTCCACCCCTCTACAAAAGAATGTAACACATTGATTTGGATATTGTACTATGTTAGCTGCAATAGACCAGTGCGATTATAAAATAAGCACAACAGAGAAAATTATTTTCAGCTAATTTCTAGTTTAGGCAACAGGGAAAGGAGGAAACCGATACAAAATCAATATCCTCGGCAAGGTTGCCATTACTACATACAGCAAACACACACAGATACAGGCATTGATTTAAATATTGCAAAATGTTAGCTTCAATAGATGAGTGCACTGACTACAAAATCAACCAAGAAACTATTGTGTTCAGCAAAATTTTAGTTTAGGCAAACAGGGAAAGGAGGAAATCGATACAAAATTGATATCCTCGGCAAAGTTGCCTTTACCAGAGATGATCAACACAATTACAGGCATTGATTTAATATTGCATGATGTTAGCTCCAATAGACAAGTAAGCTGACAACAAAATCAGCACAAAGAAACTATTATTTTCAGCTAATTTCTAGTTTAGGCAACAGGGAAAGGAGGAAACCGATACAAAATCAATATCCTCGGCAAGGTTGCCATTACTACATATAGAAAACACACACAGATACAGGCATTGATTTAAATATTGCAAAATGTTAGCTTCAATAGATGAGTGCACTGACTACAAAATCAGTACAACCAAGAAACTATTGTGTTCAGCAAAATTTTAGTTTAGGCAAACAGGGAAAGGAGGAAATCAATACAAAATTGATATCCTCGGCAAAGTTGCCTTTACCAGAGATGATCAACACAAAATTAAAGGCATTGATTTAATATTACATGATGTTAGCTCCAATAGACAAGTAAGCTGACAACAACATCAGCACAAAGAAACTATTATTTCAGCAAAAAAAGAATGCAATACTTACAGTGTGAGCCTGTGATAATCTAGGGAAAAATTGTATTGAAACTAGTGTAAGAAACCAACAAATTAGATATGTAAATTCTAGACTGCATTCGGCAGGAAATGCCCCATCAGAGTAACTATGACATATAAGCTTCACTTGGACAATTGTCCATGGCTTTTAGTAAGTGTTCATCATTAGGGTAAAGGGTTTGAAAACACAAGGAACTGTTTCTTCCCAAAAACATTCACATTAACAAGCCAGGCAACGTGGAGGAAGTAAAATAAATTGCAGCAAATAATGTAATTTGATAATTAATGCGAATACACTTGTTCCATTAGAAATAACTAAAAGGCTCAAAGCAAAGTGATTAAGTGAATAGGGTAGCACTTAATACACTTGGCAACCATATGATCATAATATTATTGAGAAAGTTAGACACTGAAGAAATTGAACTAGTTGAAGATGGGTTCAGGAAAAAGGAACCTTCGGATAAATGACTCTCTATCAGTGTAACTATGACTATAATAGGCTTCATCGGAATTCATCCATAGCCTAAATCATCTTCATCATACAGAGAAATCAAATCACGGTTAATATATAATCAAAAGCATAAAAAGTTAACCGCAAAGGAAGTGGACAGTGATAACAAACATGAAACAAATCCAGGAAGATAAATTTTGGTCAATATCAGAACGAAATAAATAGATCTTTGCAGTGAAGCGAAACCAAAACACTGTATACAACATGGGAAAAAAGAAAGAATAAGGCGAGGAGGAATAAGCTTGAGTTAACAGCAAAGTAAACATCATGAGAAACAGAAATAATAGGACAAGAAAAAACATTTGGAGTTGCAAAAAAGGCCATAAATGATCTCTATCAGTGTAACTATGACAACAATAAAGCTTCATTGGAATTTATCCATAGCTAAGGGCAGTTTTCATCATTTAGAGATCAAAATCCACTAGGGGATTGAATACTTCTCAAGGCAGGGCCATAGTTTTTGATGGCGGTGAGCCAAAAAATCCGCCATAAAATTATGACGGAGGGCGTTGCGGGAAATGGCGGATTACCTAAAAAATGCATATAAAAATGCAGAAAAATTGCAAATATAATAAACTATAAAATCTAATCTATATAATCATTTTTCTAGTCGTAAGACATCCAATTAATGCAGCAAAATGAGAAAATATAGTAGCAAATAAACATAAGACATAGAATATAAAAACTAAAAACTTAAAAGAAAGACCAAAGCCATTGTCTCATTAGAATCAGGGGATTGTCTGGAAGTAGACATAGTGAACTAAACGGAAAAAAAAAATTTGGAAGAAGAGAGGTTTATCAGGGTTCGGGAAAGAGAGGGAGATAGTGAACTGAACGGAAAAAAATATATATGCAAGAAACTACGAACCAGAGAAACAGGAACGGTGGTTTGCAACGGCAGCAAGGAACGACTGTGGTGATGAGGACGGCGACGACCAGCGGCAGGCGGCAGTGACAAGATGCACAGAGAACAGGGAGAGGAGTTTTCACGCAAAGAAGAGGCGCAGAGAACAAAGAGGAGTTTTTGAATAATTAGGGTTATTGGTATCACTTAGGGTTTCCTAATTTACCCAATTACCCTCAGATTTTTTTTTTTAATCCGTAAAAACCCAATATTTCCGCCATATGTATGGCGTTCCACCATGGCATCACCGCAATTGCGATCGCCTTTTGGCCCGCTGTGAAAACCACGTCACAGCAACCTCCTTATGGCGGCAAGGCCAAAATCCGCCACGCCATGGCGGCGCCATTGTGTGGCGATTTTGGCCTTGCCGCCATACAAAGGTCTCCGCGACGTGATTATCGCAGTGGGCGAAATTGCGGCTGCAATTGTGGTGGTGCCATGGCAGGACGCCATGAAATTGGCGGAAATTGCAGATTTTTTTGAATTTTTGAGAAAAAAATCTGAGGGTATTTTGGGTAAACTAAGAAACCCTAAGTGATAACTGATACCACTAACCCTAATCAGCCTCTTCTATTCAAAAACTCCCTCCTCCAAAGTCCAAAAACTGCCTCATCTTCACGTCAAAACACTCTCCCTCCCTGTTCTCTGCGCCACTGCTCTCTGCACACCTGCATGCAGCCGCTCTGTGCCACCCGTCACTGCCACTCATCACCACCGGTCATCACCACAGTTGCTCCTTGCTGCGGCTGCTAAACCCTAACCAGCCTCTCTCTGGTTCGTACATTCTGTTTAAACCTTATCAGTGTCATAAACCTCTTCCAATTTTTTTCCCGTTCAGTTCACTATGTCTACTTCTAGACAAGCCCCTGGTTCTAATGCTCCTACCCCTTATGTTTTATGGCCTCCTTATGACTTATAAGTTATGACTTGAACTTGATGTTATGTTTATTTGTTAAATTTGCTACTATATTTGCTATATATTAATTGAATGTCTTATGACTAGAAAATTGCTTATATCGATTAGATTTTATAGTTTATTATATTTGTAATTTTTCTGCATCTTATTTTGTTATTTTGTACATATATATGTATTTTTTAGGTAATCCGCCATTTTCCGCAACGCCATCCGCCATAATTTTATGGCAGATTTTTGGCTCACACAATGAACCAACCGCCATCCGCAATCAAAAACTATGCATAGATTACAAGCAACTAAACGCAAATTGACAAACGAACAGATGGGTGAAATCAGTTCAAATGGAACGAGATCACAAATCACAAGTTAAAAACAATTAAAGAAGACAGATACCAAGTTCCCCACGGAGAGAACTCCAACCATGTTATCTTTAAACAAACCAACCAGATCAACTATATAATAGAATCATCACAATTCACAAAGTAAAAGCATAAAAAGGTAACAAAAACCATTATCATCTCATCTCATATCTCAAATCCCATATAGAAACAAAATCAGAAATAGAAAAATGTTTCTTACATATAATTACCTTCCTTCCCGGCCTTACAAGTCTCAAGGCCACTTCAGCAGCAGTGTTTGCAGCTGCAATTACATCAGCCACCCGTCCAGTAACCGGTCCTTGCTGCAGAACATGAGTGTGCGCCACGGCAGCAATAAATCCATCAATATGGCAAGCCATATCACTGCAACCAACCAAAAAAAGAACAATCAATAACCGCGTTCACAACAAGAAAGTAGTGCCCATCTTTTTACATTAAAAGCAAGCTTCAACAAAGTCTTACATTTTCAAAATATCACCTTCTTCCAACACAGTTTCATCAGTGGCTAGTGGAGAAAAATGACACACAGTGTTGTTAACAGAAATGCAAGTTGGGAAAGCAACTCCCCTCTCAATCTTCCTCTTCACATTCTTGTACATGTTACCGGTTTGCCTTCATTAGAAAAAACAGAGCACACCCCATAAGCTAAAACAACAACAAACAAACAAAGAAATTACATTACATGTATATATAAACAAAATACCAAAACCAATTGTATAACATAAATCAGACACTAAAAGGCATAAAAAAAACATTAAAACAAAAAACTTACTCTCTAATGTAGCTATCCCCTTTTTCACAAATGTCTACAATCTTAGACTTTGGTTTACATTCTGAAACAACTAACTGCAAAGCCTCTGCACACACACACACACACACACACACAAAAATAGAAATTTTAAAATAAAATAAATATTATGTTATACCCAAAACAATCAACCATTTTTATCAGCAATGAAATATATAATTAAATCAATAAAAAACAGAGAACTTTAACCATAACTGATAGAGAGAGAACATACTGTTAACAATCTCAGCTGCACTCTTGTACTTAGTGACCACTTCAGGAGTTGTAAGATCCAACTCCTTCTCTTCCCTCTCATCCTCCGACATGGTTATAGCTTCACCTGATTAAACCGCTTCGAGCAGCTTCTGAAAAATCGAAAAACCCCAAATGAATTACACAGGCTAAAAAGACGAAACTTTATCCAAATGGGGCATCCAAACAGGCCTAAGAATTAAAAGAAAAGAAAAAAAAAAAAGAGAGACAAAATAAGGGAAGAGCAATACGAAGAAAATGTGAAGCTGAAAATGGTTGTAGTGTCACTCACCAGTTACCACCGAAAAGGGTTTTTCACAGATGAATCGGTGAAGAAATGGAAGAGGGTTTTAGGAGGGGAAGGTTCGAATAGAAAGAAAGTGTGTAGTGAGGTGGCTTGAGAATGTGGTGTGTGTGAGCGGTGCTAGCAATTAGGGTTTGTTTTGAGTTATATATACACAGGCACAACACAGCATAGGATACGATTGTTGCTGTCATTGTGGAGTGTTAGGGTTTTGTTCACTTTTTTCGTCTGCTTATGGCTTTGAAAGGTCGAAACTCAAAACACAAATTAATAAATTGGATGCTCCTTTTATAGTGGGGCTGTAATCTTGATATAACTTGCCAAAAAGTATACGGAAATAATATTAAGCTCCTCATATAAAAAAAATATATAGGATATATTAATTCCATTAAATTTTTATTTTCTAAAAATTTTTCCTATTTATTTTTATTAAAAAAGTATCAATATAAAATAAATTAGCCTCCTTTTAAAATGAAAAAAAAGGAGAAATAATTTTCCAAAATTTATAAAGATTGAAAACAATTAAAAAGCTTGAAGAAAATTATAAAACTTGAAGTAGTAGGAGTATTTTGTGGTATGCTAACATAACTATTGTTTATACCTTTTTTCATGATAAATTGTAATTTCTTTTATACTTTATAAATGTTTAGATTTTGATCCAGTAGGTCGGATCCTCTACTCACCCTCCATAGTTAACCAAAAAGAATGCACTTCTTCGGCAAGTCGGACCTTGAAGAACTTATCCTTAAAGCCATGAAACGAATCCTCGAAAGTGCTGAAGATTTGTCTCCCTTGAACAGTCCGAAAAGACATGAATCCCTTTTTATACCTACCCTCCTTGGAAGGATTCGTCAAAACAAACAACCACAAGAACACCTCAATGGAAGCCGGCAGCTCGAGGTACTCGCAAATCATTTCAAAGCACCGAATAGCAGCCCAGCTATTTGGATGCAGTTGCAATGGAGTCACGTCGCATCAATTTAAAAGTGCCATTTGAAAGGGAGACAAGGGCAAGTGAACCACCAAGACGGTGAACATCGCTTTATACACCCACATCCAGTAAACAATTCGGGGTGTGCTGAGGTTGATCTGGCACAAGCGTTCGTGGTTGGCAGGAACAAATACTTCGTAGCGTCCCTCCTCGTCACCACCCCCCACATAGCTGGTCGCGAAGGTGAAAGTCCGTTAACTCCTCTAACGTCATTTGCGAGGCGTACGCTTCACATCCGAAGCGACCCAGGCATATCTGTCAATGGGGTCTCGGAAGGGCAAGTTGTGCCATACCTACAATGGGGGCACCACACAATCAGGCTAGCCAAGTCGGGAAGTCGGAAAAGCTAGAACTAGTGCTACTAACGCTGAACACTACAACCTATATGCAGTAAAATTAAGGCTAAATCTACAACTAAGTAAAGAATCAAGAACCTAAATGGCAATCCCCCCTAACATCTACCTAGCGCTGTCAAACATGCAAATCCAACACAAAAACCAAGCAACTGCTAACAGGGTAAGGGCTTCAAGCAATATAGCCATGAGGCGAAGCTAGGAAAACAGGAAATAAAAAAGTAACATACCAGGATGGTGTTGATGATGTTGATGATCGAAAGAGGTAGCAAAATCCAGAAAGAGTTTCGAACCAGAACAAAAAACATCATAGAATACAGAAGGAAATGTGGAATTTGTGACAGGAAAGTAAGAAACTGAAACGCTAAGGCAAAGAGAAGAAAAATAAAGAAAAAGTGTAACTGCCATATAGATGCGCAAAAGACAGGGGTAAAATGGACTTTTTCCCACGCTTTCAAATCACTCATAAATGTACTTAATTGCAGGTGCGAAGAACGAGGCGACAAACGACGCTTCCCTAAAACGACGAAGCTGGCTCGCGCGTAAGAGGCACGCACCAATCACGAGTGGCCGGCCTGACGACGAAACAACTGATCAGAACGTGCCAACAACGGCGCTTATAGCCATAGCTGGTGCGTTGGGAGCACTGTTTCGGCCCGACCCAGTAGGCATAGTGCCCCGACCCGGGTGATCGGCCAAACCAGGTCGCTGAACCCGGACTGGGAAATCAACCCGGCACCTCCACCCCTCTAGCACAGCATTTGACAGTTGGGAGAAAGAAAACTTCTTAGAAGGTAGGTCTGCCCTTGTGAGACCCACCCTAGGTATAGGGTATATAGGGGAGGGCCCTACCCCTCCCCGAGGTACGTCACTATCCCTTTACTTTTATTGCCATTCGTACGGTCTCTG
Organism: Arachis hypogaea; assembly: GCF_003086295.3. Taxonomy (NCBI): domain Eukaryota; kingdom Viridiplantae; phylum Streptophyta; class Magnoliopsida; order Fabales; family Fabaceae; genus Arachis; species Arachis hypogaea. The sequence goes on along the minus strand of NC_092037.1, from coordinate 91,113,480 downwards.
ACTTGAGCGTCAGAGTCCTTTTTGCAGGTGGCTCCCCCTCTCCAACACAACTGCTCGTTAGGTCGCGACTCGCGAGGTCCGGCTTTCCACTCCCCTATACCACAACCCGGGAGATCCGTTCATTCACCATCCACGAAGACCGGGCTCCCACCATCACTCACCCTCTCCGTCTACCGGATCCATTTGGTACCGAGAAACCGAACAATATGTTTTTTCAAGATTCTAATATTAAGTGATTTAATCATAAACAGTGCAACTAAATATCCTCTAAAAATTGTTCTTTATTTAACTTTTAGAAAAAATAAATAATAAATAATAAATAATTTTCTGAATTTTTTAAACAACTGATATTATAAAAGTAAATATAAAAAATTAAAATAATATATTATTAAATTTGAAAACTGACCAAAAACTAAAATTTAAAAGTTTAGTATTTTCAACTCATAAAATACATACGGCGAATTTTCTGGTGTAGAAGCTCCTTTTGCTTCTACACATGTAGTATTGTGGTGGCAACGTGATTGAGTGACAAGTATCCATTTTTAAAAGACAAGAATTGCTGTGTGACAGGGTGAGTACAGAGACCACAGAGATGTCTACACTGTTTACGCACGTGATATTAGAATGTAGGATAATTAATGTTGTTGATTAACAAAAATTATAGATCCCCTAATCATATCTAATAATAGGCCTGTATGAGTTGAGATTTTTTGTCTGTAGTTCCTTTAGCTAAAAAATCCAAAAATATTTGGGATATTTTTTTATGGTTCTTTAGATAAATTAGTTTGTGATCCAGCCTCAACCTTATATACTACAAACACCCAATGACTTCAGTTTGTCTACGAGTAAGCATTTTGTCACATCTGGTCCGTATAGAAATATTTAAAATGCACACAATTATATAAATTTATATAAATATTATCCTATACATATCCAATCATTTAAAAAAAAAACATAAATTTTGTAACATATATATAAATTCTGTAATATAATTGTTATACGTATTAAAAATACCTTTCAATGTACTTAAATAAATTGTCTTGTACTTTTTCAAAATTTTGTTCTAATATTTTAATATGTAGTTAAATAAAGTTCACATAATTAAAGATATAGTTATAAGAATCGAATCAATGAGACTATTAATTTGTTGATTTATTAGTTCAACCGATGAGTTATAGTAGAATCGGTCCTATGTAAATAAAAAATATAAAATAATTAAAAACTTAAAATTAAAATTTAAAATACATATTTTTACTAATATTTTAAAAATAATCAAGTTTCAACAAATTATAATCAACAAGTTATAATCTAATTATTATTAATAAGTATATAAAATTTTAATATTTTTCATAATAAATAATTTTTATTTTTATTTTTGTATTAAAGTTTTTTTATATTTATTATATTTGTTATATACATATGTATGTATTAAAAAATAATAATAAATATCATATAATCATAAAAATAATTATATTATAATTAATAAAAATATTTAATATTTTTATTTATACATGTTTAATCATATTTACATTAATAATTATAAATAATAAAAAATATAATTAATTTAAATATAAGTGAATATAAAATTAAAATAATATTAAAAAAATTATTGTGTAATTCTATTATATAATTAATAATTAGCATATAAAATAATAAAAAAGAACATAGTTTAATGACTAGAGAATCATGCAATACAAGGAGAACTCAAATTTAAATCACATTTTTATTAATTTTAAAATTTTTTTCTTGAACTATTCAATTGAACCGACTTGACTAATTCTTAACCTAAAACAGTTCTTAAATTGGAATAATTAATGGTCTAATTTATCAGTTTTTTAGTTGAACCAGCTAATTCAATTTAGTTTTTACAACTATAATTAAAAAAACTGGTTAACTACATTTGAAAAATATAAAAAATTATACTTAAGTATATAAATATGTGACAATATTCTACTAACATAGATATACATTTAATAAAATAGTAAATTGCAATTTCTTTCTTTATTAAAAAATCAAACCTATTCCGAGACTAAATTATAATCTTAATCCCTAAACCATCCTAAATAAACTATATTAACACCATTACATTTTTCATTTCATAGATTACATCAAAAGTCCAAACACCCTAAAATCAACACAAAATTATTTCACCCACTTTTAAAATTATTTTCAATTTTTCATCAAACATTTAAATGTAAATATCAAAAGTTTAAATACGATTATTAACGGATGTTACATACTTCACACCAAAATTTAGTCTAAGAATAGGGTTTATTTTTTAATAGAGAAAAAAATTACAATTTACTATTTTATTAAAAGTATATCTATGTTGGAAGAATATTGTCATGTATTTAAATATACTTAAATATAATTTTCTAAATTTTTTAAATGTAGTTAACCATCGTTGCTTTAATTATGTAAAGAGCATTATTTAAATAAATATTAGAATATTAGAACAAAAATTTGAAAAAGTACAAGATAATTTGTTTAAGTACATTGAAACGTTTTTTTAAAACATCATAACAAATTATATTACAGAATTTATATAAGAATTATTCTGTAATAATTATGTTACAGAATTTATTTTCTCTTTAATATAGTTGGATATGTATGTGACAATATTTATATAAATTTATATAATTGTATACATTTTAAATATTTTTATACGGATAAAATGTGACAAAATACTTACTACCAGACAAGCCGAAGCCATTGGGTGCTTGTACTTGTAGTACATAAGGCTGAGGTTGGATCACACATAAGATGAACTAACTTATCTAAAGAACCATAAAAAAACAGCCCAAACATTTTTGGATTTTTTAGCTAAAGGAACTACAGATAAAAAATTCCAACTCATACAGGCCCATTATTAAGCATAATTAGAGGATTCATAAATTTTGTTAATCAACGATATTAACTATCATGTGCGTGAACAGTGCAAAATCATTGTAGCCTTTGCAGTCTGCACCCACCCTGTCACACAGCAGTTCTTATCTTTTAAAAATGGATACTTGTCACTCAATCACGTTGCCACTACAATACTACATGTGTAGAAGCAAAAAGAACTTCTACACCAGAGAATTCGCCAATACATTATACTCATTTGACTGTTGGAATACTTTTACATGTACCACCTTTATTGTTTCTCGTAAACCACAAAAGAAGTAACACGCCCAAAATATCATTTTAAATAACTGCATTTTACAATTTGAATGATCTATAATTCTGTGACATGCCCAAAAACCATGGATATTTGTACATTTTTCATATCAAATAGACGAAGACTAATATAATATGTAAATATGTAGTATAGAAATGAATTGTCTCCTTATAAAATATATCTAAATACCTTTTGTTTTCCCAAAGGTTTGGAGTTTTCATTGATAAAATAATAAAATGTAACAGTTCAAAAACAGGACTACAGCAATTCAATTAAAGGATACCCACAATCAATTTGGAAAACCCCTATTTTAGTCAAGATCAAGAATAAAATAATAACATTAAGAAAGAGAATTGTATTTTTAGACAAGAGCTTCCTGCATCTTTCTCCAAGCTAAAATTATACTTTATCATTTGTATTCATACGCTCTTACGATTAATGAGCTGTGAAAATCATAGATCATTAAAATTCTAAAATTCTAATATGGGTGTGAATTCTTGCACTTTGGGATTCTTTATAGTTTATAGAGTCTTCTTTGAGTGTCAATGCCTATCTTCCAAAACATGGGTTTTGGCAAAAAATCTGCATTCATAAGAGAAGAATTCCTGAAATACTTGCTTTTGTTGATCTTATACATTAGGGAACTATTAATCTCTTGACCGTTTTGTCCACCATAACAAGATTAAAAAGCTGAGATCTTTAAAGCCAAGACCTCTCCATTTCTTTTTCACTATTAGCAATATTCCAACTGATTCGGTGCATTTGAATTTATGTCTCTCTTTCACCCCACCATGAATTGCATAATCATTTGTTGGGTTATATCAACGAGTGTCTTCGAAAGTGTAAAGAAAGTGTAAAGCAATGTAGCAAGGAGATAGAAATAGCATATGCAAACTGCTTTAATCAAAACATCTCCATACTAAGTACAAACATACAAAAGATATATTATCTTAGCCATCTAATCTTTGATGTGACTGAAGGTATTTAGTTTTTCGATCTGTAGTTGAATTACTCAATCAGAAACGGAGAGCAAAGTTCAAAAACTCAACAAAACAAAATAAGTTAAGCCAACCAAATTGGGTTGGTGGAGCAAGTGTTAGAGGTTTGAATTCTTATGCATGCAGCAATTTATTGGCTAATGGCAGACTCTTAGATAGAGTCCAGATCTGCGACGAATTAATTATTGATCTGTCGAGTTAGAGAATACTGTTGACAACAAAAAAACAGAAATAAGTTAAGCCAACAAGACAACACCACCCAAACATATAAGAGACTTGCCATAATGACATCTCCGACACATACTAAACCAAATCAAAACAACACCCTCCAAGCAAAAAAACACAAACAAAATATCATATAAAAAAATACTAATAAAGACCGTTACCGAACTTCTCAAAAGATGAACTTCCCGTACTCAACCTTATAATAAGATTTTTTGGTTCATAACTCTGAACTACTTTTCTCTTTCTTTTGGTTATTTTCTTGATTGCACTGTCCTCTGTTTTGATATTACCTTTCAATCCCTTCTTATGTAAATGTTCTAACACAGTTTCTTTATCACTACATTGTAAACCGAATTGAGACCCTAATTTCTAGGTTCTCCTGGCTTTCTCCTCTACGCCATCTATATTACATTCATTACTTGTTCTTGAGTCATTTCTTTCCTCTTCTCTCTCAATGATGCACACTTCTCTTCTTTTTTGTTTGATGATTTTTTTTTGTTTCTTTGTTATTCATCCATCTTAGATTTAGGAATCATTGCTGCTGGGAAGCCATGATATTTATGAATCTTTGACATAAAATTTTTTCATTTAAATCCTAATTAATTTTGAATATCTTCGGATGACATTCCATCAAAACAAAAAATGTGTACAAAGAGTTGCTGCAAAAGTTTGAAAATGAATTGAAGAAATGCATTTGTGCTTAGTAATTTGTTTCCTACGCCTCCATTAAAAAATTAATAAAGAGATTACAATCTATTTACTTATCTACTTAATAATATATTGAAGGTGGGATGTCGATCCGCTTTTCTTCTAAAATGAATTTTTCTATTCTCTATTCTAAATTATTTTATAAAAATTATCTTTATTATAATTATATTATAATTAATATTTAATGAATAATACATACTTATACTAATTTAAGAACACATTTTTATTATAATTATATCAAATCAATATTTAATGCATTATTAAATTACTCTTTTAATCATTTTAATAATAATAATAAAGGTAGTGCTAGGAAGCCAATGGCTTAAGTATACAATGTGTACAATAGGCTAAAATGTACAATGTAACACTAATGGTCATATCTCTAATACTTTCTAAACTTCCATTGTACACATTGTATGCTTAGGCCATTGGCTCCCTATACTTTCTCTAATAATAATAATATATGAAAATGATATGATAATTACACCGGTCGTGGTAATCATGATAAGAATATTTGAATCTAATCATAAAATGATCAAATTTTATGATATTAATAACGCACATTAATTTTAAATATTTTTAGTCATTTTAATAATATTAATTTTAAAAATATTGATATAATTCTAATTCTTATTCATTATCTAATAATAATAATAATAATAATAATAATAATAATAATAATAATAATAATAATAATAACTTGAAAAACCCGTATATAAACTATTTTAATTATGCGTATATTATTATTAAAATTCTATCTATCTACTTAATATACTAAAACTGAGTTTTCCTCCAACTAATGGAAGTAAGGTGTCGATTTCTCATGAATATATTTTTTCGCCAAAATAAATGCACTATTTTCGCTTCTAAGTTTATTTTATAAAAATAATATCTTTATTATAATTATAATATAATTAGCATTTAAGTGATAATACATCATTATACTAATTTAAAAAAATATCTTTATTATAGTTACATAAAATCAATATTTAATATATTATTAAACTACTTATCAATTATCAATCAAAAATATTTTTAATCATTTTAATAATAATAATAATAATAATAATAATAATAATAATAATAATAATAATTATATGATAATGGCACCGGTTATTAATAACCAATTTATATTTCTCTAAATAAATTTATTTTAGAAAATATCTTTATTATAATTATATTAAAATATTACAATTAATATTTAATAAATAATGCACAATTATACTAATTTAAGAAAATATCTTTATTATCTATCTATTCTATTATATAAAAATAAGATTTTTGCACTTAATAACAGAACTGATGCGGCATGCTCTTAAAGTGTTTCCTGATTTATTTCATTTAATTCGCTAAAACAAATCAATTATAATTAATTAATTATATCAATTAATTAATTCAATTAGACATTTAAATCTCACCATTTATTATAATTTATATGAATTTATTAATTATAGTTAATTATATCAATTAATTAATTTAGTTAATTATATTAATTATTTGATTTGATCGGAGTAAATATCAAATTATTTAATAAATAATAAATATGATAACAAAATATATAAATTAATTTAATTAGTTTATTTTTCTCAATATCACCTATTTATATCAAATCAAATATTTTTTACTCGTTCATTTTCTTTTCTCTCTCTCTCCCTCCCTCACTACTCCTCTCTCCCTCTCTCGTGTTTAGGTACAATTTTTATAATTTATTAAATTTTTGTTTCTTTTATCTTTATTTATACATTTCATTTTTTTATATTTTTTTAAAATTTTTGTTTATTTTCATTCCTTATTATTAGGCGCACACTTTTTTTTCTTTTAACTCATGATTAACAAAAAAAAATGTGTCATTTTTATATTGTTTTTAAATAATCTTACTATAATTTTGTTTTGTAATATTCTATTTTGTCATGTGTACTTCAATTCATATATATATATATATATTGTCTTTTTTTGTGATTCACAATTAATATATACATCGTTCGTGTATGTGGTTTATATGTTAATATTTTTAGTGATTCTCTTTATTTTTTATTTTTTTTGTCTCTTTGTTGCTCTTTATTTTAGTTATATATATTAATTGATTTCTCTGTATTAATGCTCTTTTTATTTGAAATATTGTGACAATTTAGAGTGTATATTGTGACCTATGTGATATTCGTTAATTTGGTGTATCTTTTTATTTATCTGTTAGATTAAACTATATAGCATCTTGAAAATTATGCAATTATGTAATTAATTATTTTTTTATATAATTATTGTATTGATCATTTACATTAATGAGACTATTTTCAATATTAATATTTATAAATATGCTATTATTTATATAATTGATTGAATCATCTTATTTGTTTAAATTTAATTCTATTAAATTAATTCTTTTTTATTTATTTTGATTAATAATTCTTAAGGGTGTTATTATTTTATTTAAAGATAATTTAAATTTTTTGTAATATTTTTATAAAAGTTGATTAATATATATTTTTTTAAAATATTCTTTTGAATTTTTTTAATAAAATCGTATTTTGATTTTTCTCTTTCATCCTTTGTATTAATTAATTATATTAATCTTCTATTGCAATACATTTTTTATCTACTCCACACATTATCTTTTCTATCTTCTTTTACTTTTTTTTAATTACTCTTTTTACTTTATTTTTAATTGTTTATTTTACTTTTACTTCTCATATATAGATTTATTATAATTCATCACATAATTTAAGTGATTTTTTAGGTGATATTTTACCATTGATGCTTTTATTTTATTTAGTGTATTTTTTTAGTCTGTATTTAATATAATAATCTGTAAATATCTATTCTATTATGTAAAAATTAAATTTTTGCACTTAATGATAAAACTGTCATAACATATTTATGATGGTGTTTTTCAATTTATTTTTTTTACTCATTAAATTCATTTTATTATAATAAATTAATTATATCAACTAATTAATTTGGTTAATTATTTAAATATCATACAATTTATTATAATTTCTATCAATCAATTAATTGTAATTCAAATTGAATGATTATTTCGTTACAAAATTCTTATTTCCTAATCTATTTATAGGAAATACATATATTAATTATAATCGTAAATTAAGCTATTTTACATTAAATGACTTATATAATGGTCATCTCATTTGTTATCATAAATGCTGAATTAAATAAATCATTATTACTTTTGATTTATAATTAAATGAGAATAAAACCAGAGATACCATTTTATTTGGTCTTTCGGGTTTAATAGGTGTTACACTCAAATATAAATAGTGACTTCTGAATTTTAGTCTCCAACACATCAAAGCCATCTCTGTACCTCTTTTTCATAAAAGGAATTTCGATTTAACTCTATCAGGGATACAGAAGGTTTTCAAAGAACAAAAGAATGGTTTAAATTTGCACGAATTCTAAATGTTCGAACTTACGATGTTGTTTCAGTTCGTTGTCTTTACGAGAATGACTCTAATCTATATGTGTTTAAGGACTAGAATAGTTTAAATATTATTTAAGTAATTTATTTCTAATATTGGTATTTGATTAAATTAGTTTTAGAGAAATTTAAATTGTTGAGTCAATTTATAAATTACGACTATTCTTTTTTGATGTATTATTTTTATATTTTTTAATGTAAATTTTTTTCTAATTTTTAAGTTTATTTTCTTTCTTGGATATATATATAATCTTTTTTTCTCATTTTATATTTCAGATTAGTAATGTAATTATTACGAAAAATATATTTAAAAAAAAAGAAAAAAATATTAAAGCATCACTATTTAAAAGAAAGAAAGCTACGTGAAAAAAAGAAAAACGAAAAATTAAAACATCACAATTAGAAAAAACTGTTAATATGCGTATGAATGGAGTCGGAATTGAGGAATATATATAAATATAAAAAATAAAAAATTATTGCACGATTGTAGAATAAAAAAATCATATATATAAAATGAAATAATTATAACAAAAAATAATTAATATATGTGATTTTGATATTTTAATAACTGGTAACATAGAGTTTAACAAAATATAATTCACATCTTTTTTATTTTTATATATATATATATATATATATATATGGTTATGGAAACTTCTATCCAAATTTGACAAGAACAAGAGGACTTACATAGAAATGATTCTTCTGAAGGTAAGTTGATTATTTTTCATGATTCTTTCAAGTGATGTTAGGTCTATTTTATAAATATTTTTGGTTCATATTTTAGTATTTTTAATAACCGATAACATAGAGTTTAATAAAATATAATTCATATATTTTTTTATTTATGTATATGTATATATATTAAAAAAAACTACCGTAATATATATATATATATATATATATATATATATATAGAATTATTTAACAAAATTAATATATAAAGTTATGGAAAGTCTCATTCAAATTTGACAAGAACGAGACGACTTACATAGAAATTATTCTCATGGATGATAAGGTAAGTTGATTATTTTCCATTATTCTTTCAAGTGATGCTAGGTCTAATTTATAAATATTTTTGGTTCATATTTTAAGTTTATTTGATAAGTAAACTCTTGCACGCGAATCAAAGACAGTGCGATTTTATAAATTTATAAGTACTAATAGCCTTTATATTTAATTTGTTTTATAGTGTGATAATAACCAATATATTTATTGGTAGATTTAACTATTACTATATTATTTATGATCATATTCAGTATATATGTCTGATTTATTGAAGAAAGTGGATTATTAAAATTAATTAATAACTATTTTAGAATTAATCCAATTAAAACTAAATTAAAAAAAATATATAACATGTTACTTTTTTATTAATTAAATTATTATAATTTAAATTAATTTTAAAAAAATAATTTAAAATTATAATTTCAATCTTATCATGTGTGTGGCATGAATAATTATACTTGTTTTTAGTGTGAAATGCCAGTTTTTTTTTTAAAGAAATTTATAGTACATCTAACAAATATATAGTAACATTTTGGAGGATTCATAACATGCTTCTATTAATAGGAAGAAAGTTTTCTTAGTTTCATATATATATATATATATATATATATATATAAAATGTGTGACTTGATTCACTCATTCAGCATACATTCAAGATTGACTTGATTCACTCATTCAGCATACATTCAAGATTAGTTAGAAACTTACTGATTTAATTGGTTAGTATGTACATGCATTAGTTGGTAACTAAAGTAATTAGTTAGTTAGCTCTTAGACATTTTTGACAAGTTGATTAAGTTAGTTGAGGGAATTGTTAATTGGCTGGACATGTATATATATTCACACAATGTAACTAACTGTAGTGGTTCCTTTTTTTTTCTCTGCTTATTAATTTTCCCCAATTTCACATTCAAGAACCCTCTTTCCATTCTCTCTCTCTTCCTCTCAATTCGTCGCTCCTCCTCTCTCTTTCTTTCTGAGTCTTCAACTTCTCATCTCCATTCATGCCTTCTCTCTGGAACTCACTCAACAGAGATTGATGAGAGCTCATCACCTCTGCGCACGTTTTTACATGGTGCGGTAAGCGCAGAAGAGGTGATAGTTTCCGATCAATGAGTTTAGGAGAGAAAGTTCTGAATTCGCCTCTGCGAGTTCATCGATCAAATCTCTGAATCAATTCTCCAACATTCTTTGTCTTCAATCTCCCGACGTTCTTGATCTCGATCGAAAGGTGGAAATCGCGGTGAACAATGACTGACGCCGGCCGAGATCCAACTGATAGATCCTCAAATCTACTGCTGCCTGGATCGATGGATGTTCATCAACTTGCAAATCTGCTGAATCAACTCTCTACACTGCAAGCTCAGATCTCAAGATCTGGTGCGAGTCTAATTACTGATCCCGTCAGTCCGTATTTCATACATCTAGGTGAGAGTCCTGGAACGCCTTTGATCTCAGTTACTTTGAATGCCAGTAATTTGGAGTAGAGAGATGCTGTTAGCCTTGAAGTTGAAAAATAAATTGCAGTTTATAGATGGATCAATAAGAAAACCGGAACCGGATGATGCGTTGTATGAATCTTGGGAGAGATGTAACACTTTAGTGGTTTCATGGATAAATCGTTCGCTTAGTGCTAAAATTTCTGCGAGTGTGATATGGAATAACGTTGCTTCGGATTTATGGAAGGACCTTAAGCACAGATATTGCCAGGGGGATAGATTTAGAGTGGCTGAGTTAGAAGAAGAAATGTATCGAATGAAACAAGGGGAACTTACTGTAACAGCATATTTCACCAAGTTGAAATCAATATGGGAGCAACTTAGTGGCTTCAGGCCAGTTCCTGATTGTGTCATGTGCTCCGAGACGTGCGGATGTGGCTTGGCCAAAATGAGGGAATATAGAGATGAGAGTTACACTGTGCGACTCTTACGAGGACTGAATGAACAATACTCGAATGCAAGATCGAACATCATGCTGATGAATCCTTTGCCAAATGTGAACACTGCATTCTCGTTGCTTACACAACAAGAAAGGAAGTTCGGGATTGTGGATCCTAGTGATTACAAAGCTCTGCTTCAGAATGCACAAATCAACTATGTGGATGGTGCTGGAAGAGGTAGAGAAAGAGAAGGAAATCGAGGTGGAAGAGCAAATACTAGAGGTAGAGGCAGAGGATCCAAAATGCAGTGTACTTATTGTGGCAGAATGGGGCACATTGTGGATACCTGCTACAAGAAACATGGCCTGCCTCCGCACCTAAAACAGAAGCAACAAACAAACATAAATTTCACAGCTGCTGAAGAGGGTGAAATCAGTGGCAGCAACCACTCTGTTAGTCAATTGGAAGAGAGTGAAACCATAAGTGTTGAATTAACTGCAAGTCAAAGACAAGTTTTGATGACACTTCTCAAAGGACAAAGAGCTCATCAGAATTCTCACAATGCACAGCAGGATCAGAACCCATCCGAACTTGTTTCAGGTCAAGGTAAAATCCATGTATTACAATTTAATGCAATGATTTTATCACTAGTTAGACCAAAATCTCCTCTTTGGGTCATTGACACTGGAGCTACAGATCATGTCTCTTTCGATCTGACTGATTTTTTTACCTATCAGAAAGTAAAACCATTGATTGTTAAATTACCTGATGGCAGCTCAACAACAAGTAGCATTGTTGGCTCCGTCATGTTCTCTAACAATCTGATTTTAACTAATGTGCTCTTCATTTCAACATTTAATTTCAAATTGATTTCAGTGTCAAAACTAACCAAATTTTCAAAATGCAAATTGCTTATTGATGATGAACACTGTGAAATCCAGGATCGAGCTACATTGAGGAGGACGATTGGTGTAGCTAAATGTGCAGATGGATTATATACAATGAGCAGTCCTATAAGGCATTCTAGCAATTTAGATTCTGCAGCATTACCATCACATACCTTGAATACATTAGCTCATAATAAGCATTCAAATGCATCGCCCATTGCTGATGAGCAACTGTGGCACCTTAGATTAGGTCATTTACCTTTGAATAAAATTGTAATGATGCAGAAAGATTTTCCATACATTTGTTGCAAAAATAATTCAAACTCTATTAGTCCCTGTGATGCATGCCATATGGCGAAACAAAAGAAATTGCCATTTTCACATAGCTTCAGTGAATCAGAAAATTGTTTTGATCTTATACACATGGACATTTGGGGACCCCTCTCAGTCCCTTCAAGTTCAGGTCACAAATACTTCTTAACTGTTGTTGATGACAAAAGTCGATACACCTGGACTTATTTTATGAAATTGAAATCTGAAGCATCAACCCTTTTACAAAATTTTGTGCAATTTGCCAAAGTTCAATTCAATGCACAAATCAAGTGCATCCGAACTGATAAGGACCTGAATTTTTGCTCAGGGAATACTTTGCCAAGAGCGGAATTTTTCACCAAATTACTTGTGTCGAAACCCCACAACAGAATGGAATTGTTGAGTGCAAGCATCAACACATTCTGGGTGTAGCTAGAGCTTTACTGTTTCATTCAAAACTACCAAAATTTTTTTGGCAATTCGCCATAGCTCATGCTGTCCACCTAATCAATCGGGTTCCAAGTAGTTTGTTGAACAATTGTAGCCCATTTCAAATCGTTTTTCAACGCTTACCTGATCTCACTAATCTGAAAACATTTGGTTGCTTAGCCTTTGCTAGCACCCTCACACAGGGCAGAACCAAACTAGATTCCCGATCTAAAAATGTGTTTTTCTGGGATTCAAAGATGGCACCAAGGGTTACCTTCTATTCGACATTCACACAAGAGATACATTCATTTCTCGGAATGTAATTTTCTATGAAAATCACTTTCCTTATCCTGTACATGCCACCTCTCCTAATTTTCACATTCCCGCTGAGTCGTCTGCTGCCACTCACGCCATAAATCATGATCATCTATCTTTTGCTGACGCAAATCCTTTCGATTACACTACTTTTACTTCCATTCATCCTAGGCATTCCATTGATATGTGTTCTAATGCTCCCATCATGGTAGCTCAGCATCCCATTAATCATTCATTTGCATCTCCTTCGGTTGAGAATTCCTCAAGCACATCTCAACTCACACAACATGTCATTGATTCTCGCATTCATTTAGATAATTCTGCATCTATTGCCATTCCCACATCTACATCTAGCAGGCCCTTTAGAGTTAAGAAACCCCCATCATACCTCAAGGACTATCATTGTATGTTAGCCGGAATAGGTTTAGTTCCTCCCTCTACTCAAAAGTATCCAATTTCTAACTACTTATCATATAATAAGCTCAATTACAATTACAAATCCTTTTGTTTGGCCACTTCTTCCAATCCCGATCCTCGCACTTATGAGGAGGCTGCTGCCCATTCTTGTTGGAGCGAGGCAATTCAAAGTGAGTTGGAGGTTTTGAAGTTAAACAACACTTGGAGAATTAGCAAACTTCCAGTTGGCAAGAGAGCCATCGGTTGTAAATGGGTCTTTCGAACTAAGTTTCATGCTGATGGGACCATAGAAAGAAGAAAGGCCAGGTTGGTCGCAAAGGGGTTCACCCAAATTGAAGGGGTTGACTTCATTGACACCTTTAGTCCGGTAGTTCGCATGACCACTCTCAGGCTTGTCCTTGCTGTTGCAGCAGCCAGACATTGGCATCTCAAGCAACTTGATGTCAACACAGCCTTTTTGCATGGTGACTTGAATGAAGAAGTTTACATGAAGCTTCCTCCGGGCTTACAAGAGCAACCAGGGATGGTTTGTCGATTGCAGAAATCCCTCTATGGATTACGTCAAGCAAGTCACCAATGGAACTTGAAGCTCACTACCACGCTCATTGATTCAGGTTATAAGCAGTCCACCTCAGATCATTCACTTTTCACTCGCATTTCTACCTCTGGCATCACAGTCATTTTGGTTTATGTTGATGATCTGGTTCTCACCGGTGATGACATCTCGGAAATTGGCCGCATCAAGGGTATTCTTCATGATAAATTCAAGATCAAAGACATTGGTGACTTGAAATATTTTTTGGGTATGGAAATCGCTAGCTCGAAGTCAGGTATTCATCTCTGCCAGCGCAAATATGCTTTAGACATCCTTGAAGACTTTGGTTATTTAGATTGCAAACCAGCAAGCACTCCCATGGACTATTCCACCAAATTATCCTCTGAGAGTGGGACTCTTCTTTCTGATTTTGCCAATTACCGACAATTGGTTGGTCGTTTGATGTATTTAGCTAACACCCGCCCTGATATTTCTTATGTCATGGGCCGTCTGAGTCAGTTTGTTGATTGTCCCACAATAGCTCATCTCGAAGCAGCCTTCAGGGTCTTGAGATATCTCAAAGGCTGTCCCACCCTTGGTCTCTTTTTTTCTTGTGACTCAGATTTTAAGGTTTCTGGATTTTCCGACTCCAACTGGGCAGCTTGCATCGACACTCGACGCTCTGTTACAGGATACTGCTTCTACCTGGGTAATGCTCTCATTAGTTGGAAAAGCAAGAAACAAACCATTGTCTCTCGTTCGTCCTCTGAAGCCGAATATCACGCTTTGGCCAATGCCACTTGTGAAGCACAGTGGCTCTCCTTCATCTTCCAGGATCTTGGCATGCCTCTGACATCACCTATTACTGTCTTCTGTGATAACCAATCTGCCATCCACATCGCTGCAAATCCGATCTTCCATGAACGCACTAAGCACATTGAAGCCGACTGTCATATCACTCGCGAAAAGCTTAAAGCTGGGTTGATCCATTTACTGCCAGTGTCATCCTCCGACCAGCTAGCTGATTTTCTGACCAAACCATTAGCGCCAGGGCCCTTCTCTGCAAATCTGTCCAAGCTAGGATTGCTCGATCTTCACACCCCTAGCTTGCGGGGTGTGTGACTTGATTCACTCATTCAGCATACATTCAAGATTAGTTAGAAACTTACTGATTTAATTGGTTAGTATGTACATGCATTAGTTGGTAACTAAAGTAATTAGTTAGTTAGCTCTTAGACATTTTTTACAAGTTGATTAAGTTAGTTGAGGGAATTGTTAATTGGCTGGACATGTATATATATTCACACAATGTAACTAACTGTAGTGGTTCCTTTTTTTTTTTCTCTACTTATTAGTTTTCCCCAATTTCACATTCAAGAACCCTCTTTCCATTCTCTCTCTCTTCCTCTCAATTCTTTGCTCCTCCTCTCTCTTTCTTTCTGAGTCTTCAACTTCTCATCTCCATTCATGCCTTCTTTCTGGAACTCACTCAACAGAGATTGATGAGAGCTCATCACCTCTACGCATGTTTCCACATAATGAGAATTAGTTTTGAGACGCATCTCTATTATATCTTGGCTAGGGTCAGAACATGCTTTTGTTAATAGGAAGAAAGTTTTCTTAGTTTCAATATATATATATATATATATATATATATATGGTGGTGTCTCTGGTAGCCACATGGTTTCGGTGGCTACGGTGGCCAAATTTTAGAAATGAATTAAATTTAGACACGTAATGACATGTGAAGTTACAAAGTTATACTTTGACCAGGATAAAGATTGTAATTGCACAAATGAAGCATAGTAAAATTTTTCAATCAATAAACAAGAGTAGTCAATAATTTATTTGAATCTATTGGCAAATCATTGAGACAATTTTATAAATTTTCAACATCCAAATTGAGAAAGATTGGACATTATCGATATAACAATGGATGAAAAAAATAAAAATTATTCGATACGTAAAGAGTCGTATTATATGAACACACAGACCATGGTGGTTACATGATTGAAGAGGCTTAAGGAGAGAACATTAACCCTCTTCTATTGTTGATGCTACCACCGACATAGATATTAGTGCCATATAGATTGTGATGCTGCATCTGCTGTTGGAGAAATAATTGTTCTTAGTAGCTTTGGATGGTGTTATGGATTGCTTGGGGAGAACACTGGCCTTGATGTTCTTCCTTTTTTATCATCCCAATCAGAACTTCAAGCCTTAGTGATAAATATGTATATGAAATTTGAGATGCTGAGAGAGAGAGAGGAAGTGATGAGGTTGAAATTTCAGAGATTTAAAGATGGTTTTCTTTTTTTCTTGATAATATTTTTGCCTTATACGAAGAGAAAGGGAAAAAAGTATCTGCAACTAGCTTACCAGGTGTCGTTTATTTACTGGATGGTCAATCCTTAGCCACACTTAGGCACAGTAAACTTAGCCACCAGAAAATCATCATATATATATATATATATATAATGAGAATTAGTTTTGAGACGCATCTCTATTATATGTTGGCTAGGGTCAAGTACGGAAATAATAATTATAGTTTAAGACTTTAAGCTTGCACAGTGGGACACTGGGACTCAAGTTCGATCTTTGTCAATGGCTAATTTTGTGGTATCTATGCTTGAACAAAAGTTTTTAACCTTCAATTCTATATACCAAAAATACAAGAAAAAGGAAGGTCAGACACAAAAAATCAATTATATAGTAGACCAAAATTTTGGGATTGAGATCCTATAAGGCCCATTAAGTTCAATCCCTTAACGAGATCAAGAGCTGAAATTGTAATATCTCTGTGTCTTAACTTAAAAACCAAAAGAAAAGGCGATCATAATGAAATCTAACATTTGGGCTGAAATTATGAATACATTCTTGTATTTTAAGGCAAATAATTTCAATCCTTACACAAGATTAGTAGCTAAAGTTGTGACATAATTAAAAAAACAACAAAAGAAAAGCCCATATTAATGAAATCAATATTTGGGTTCAAATTATAAATACCAAGATCATCATCTATCCTGTATTTTAGGACCCGTAAGATCAATGCTCAATTGCTCATACAAGGTTCATAACCAAAATTATGATGCCAATATTTCAACACAAAATTGTTGATGCAATCATTATTTTTATGCAAATAATAATTGCTGCAAAGTGCAGATGAGGCAGAGTCCCACGGGCGAATCTTAGACTATCTCCAATAGGGAACTCATCCCAGTTTCTGTTTATGGTCCATCTGTCATAAAAAGTAATTTCACATCAGTTTTTGCGTCATAAACAGTAAATAGGAACTCAAAGCATCTCTCTCTTCTCCATTAGGAGGAACTAACTTTAGTCCCTGTTGTGGTCCCACTTAATTAATTAATTAAAATACTTGTAATTAATGTAATTAATTTTTTTAATAATATAATTTAAATATTTAAATTTAAAAATAATTCACTATTAAAAGATATTAATATTAAATAAATTCATATATAACAATAATACACAATAGATGAATTTGGGGTTACACTAATTTGTAAAATTACTTAATACAAAGAAAAACATAATTAAATTCTATAGTTGACGACAAACATTGTGAAATTGCCATATGTGTTCAATCAAGTCCTCCTTCAATTGTCTATGCTGATGCCTATTTCGAAGTTGGGCATTTCTTTGGAGAAATTGATGGTATGGTGCAAAATCTTCCTCTCCCAGCTGAGGTTGTGTTAAGCCATTTTCAACATCATCATACTGTAAGCCTTGAGCAAAATTTCCTGCATAGCTGTCTCTTTCATCCTCAACAATCATATTATCCAATATAATACAAGCTCTCATTATGTTGGCAAGCTTTTTCTTTTCCCAAAAACGAGCTGGACCACGTATAATTGCAAAGCGTGTTTGCAACACTCCGAATGCTCGTTCCACATCTTTTCTTTGCCCTTCTTGGTATTGTGCAAATAACTTGCGTTTCTCACCTTGTGGCTTTGAGATTGATTTGACAAATGTGGCCCATTCAGGATAAATACCATCTGCTAAATAGTATCCCATTGTATAATTATTACCATTAATAGTATAATTTACCTCCGGAGCACGGTCATTTAGAATATCATCAAACACTGGAGAACGATCTAACACGTTGATATCATTATTTGAACCAGAAACTCCAAAGAATGCATACCATATCCAAAGGTCTGAAGATGCTACAACCTCAAGTACTATGGTTGCAACCCCACGATAACCACTCATGTACATACCTTTCCATGCCTTTGGACAATTTTTCCATTGCCAATGCATGCAGTCAATGCTACCCAACATGCTAGGGAAGCCACGACCTTCCGCCATTTATAGCAGGCGTTGTACGTCATTTGGATTAGGTTTTCGCAAGTATTCATCCTGGAACACGGAAATGACACCTTCAACAAATTTTTCAAAGTATTCGATTGTAGTGCTCTCACCTATGCGCACATAATCATCAACAGCATCAGCTGCAACGCCATATGCTAACATCCGTATCGCAGCGGTACATTTCTGAAGTGGCGACAAGCCTCTTCTTCCAGTTGCATAAACCCTCTGTTGAAAATACGGATAGACGTTTGAGAGAGCGTCTACTATCCGAAGGAACACATCTCTTCTCATTCGAAATCTCCGTCGGAAAATGTCAGCATTATACACCGGTTCATCTGCAAAGTAATCTTGGAAAAGGCGATCATGTCCTGCTTCTCGATCTCTGTTGATCCATCTACGAGGAATTGGGATAGGGCTTCTATCGATATCTTCTTCTTCTGAATCTTCGAGTAAATACTCATCGATCCAATTATCTATGAGTGTGTTATCTTGCCGTCTTCTTTTGCCATACAAAGCCTCATTGAACATATCATCAAAATTTCTAGCCATATGGAGAAATGTAATTTTTAGTTCTCTGTCGGTGTGAGAAACAAGAGTTGAAGTGGAGTTGTGGAGTCATTGATAGTTGATATTTATAAGTGTGTCTGCAATAAGTACCTTAACGCTAGTTTTGTAACGGATAGTTTTGCAACGGCTAGTTTTTCAATGGCTAGTTTTACAACGGCTAGTTTTTCTTAACGGCTACTTAACGGCTAGTTTTGCAACGGCTAATTAACGGCTAGTTTTGCAACGGTCACTTTAATGAACAACAACGACACAATAATATTGACTAATTTCAAATCTTACATCAGAAATAAATAAAGCAAACTACATCACATACCAGTAATACGCAATAAATAAATAAGAACATACTATATAACTCTACGAATACAAGGAACCATTAAGTAAACCACTTGGCCATTATTTTCTCACATGCAATCTCATGAAGAGCTCGTCGTTTCTCACTCATTGTAGACGTGTCAGCATTAAGTATTTGCATATCCATTTCCCTTTCTTTTGCTTTTATCTCCATTTCTTTAATATACCTCTGAGTTTGTAATTCTTGTTCTTTCATTGCCGCTTGAATTTGTATCTCCTTCTCTTTGATTGCCATCATCTTTGCTCTATGTTCCTTCTCCTCTTCTCTTTCTTTTTCCCTTTCCATTAGTTCCTTTTCTCTAACATTCTTAATATCTTCCATGAGAGATAATTTTTTGACAACCGATGATTTTCTTTCGCTAAAATTTTCAGACATCTGTGCTTTTCCCTTACCTCTTCGCTTGCTCTTCTTTGATCCTTGTGGGCGAATGGGAGAGTCCACACCGGGTTCGTCAGCCAACGGTGTTTCTGGGTTTGATGAGGATGAGTATGCTCCAGTTGCACTAACCTTGGTTCTCTTTGAGCCGCCACTCTGTGTAGGTAGTTGGCTTCTCCATTTTTGCTCCAACCGAAGCATGTTCCAATGCCTCTCAAAAGTGAACTTTTGACCATAATTTGTGGAATAAAGTTTATAAACCAACTCCTTTATATCATCAGCGTTCGAACCACTCCTTATGTTTCGACTAGCTTGATCGTAGCAACCAGCAAATTGTGCAACAGCCTTGTTGATCTTATATCATCGTTTCTTACATGCAACTACCCCCCTTGTCATGTCGGTGCAAAATTCTACACAGTAGCTATGAATTCGACTCCAAAATATTTTCCCCTTTTGATCGGTACCAACTACAAGGTCATTTGAAACATTTAACCATGCACTGATCAACATCTCATCCTCTTTCCAATGCTAGTGTTGAATACTATCTTGCCTCCGATCTTCAATATCATCATTGAGGTCGATAGCATCTAATCCATGAGGGTTGGCAAAATCTGAATATTGCGAATTTGGACTAGATTGTATAGGAGTCTGAGAGGATGGGTTAGAAGAGCCACCAACACTAGATGAGTTATGTCTTGATGCACTAAATTGAGTTGAAAACGGCAAGGAAGTTGGAGTAACATTTCTGATAGAAGGGTTAAATATGGATGAAAATGGTAAATGGGGTGTTTGTGAATTTTGATTTTGTGGTTGGAATATAGGAAATTGATTATTATAAGGAGTTTGAAAATTGAAATTAGAGAGATTTTGTGGATTTGGATTTTGAAATGTATTTGGTAGTATGAAGTTTTGATTTGGAACTTGAGAGTTTGAGGTTTGAGATTGTTGGGTATTTGGAATTTGAGGAAAGTTTTGTAAGTAATTGAAAAAAGAGTTGAGTTGGTTTGGATCCATTTTTTCGAACAAAAAATAATAGTAGCAGAACTTTGATTTTGTAAACTTATAAGAAGATGAAGAAGAGTTGTAGAGAGTGTGAGAATACAAGTGTATCTAAGTGGTATATATAGAGTAACAAAATATTAATTTATTAATAATAACGGTAACATAGTAACAACTAGTTTCTAACGGCTATTTTTACAACGGCTAGTTTTACAACGACTAAATTAATATAATAATATAAATATAAATAATATTTAATATTAATTATGATATAAATAATTAATATAAATTATTAATTAAATAAATATTTAATTATTTAATTTATTTAATTATTATAATTATTATTAAATTAATTATAATTTAATTACTTAATTAATTATTATTTAAATAATTAATATAAATTATTAATTAAATAAAAATATAATTATTTAATATAATTAATTATTATAATTATTATTAAATTAATTATTATTTAATTATTTAATATACCTATTTAGCTTATTAACATTATATATAATTATTTATTTTCTAACTAACTTGCCAAATGGCAAGTTTTGATTGTTTCATTGGAGTCCCTATTCAGAGGGATTCCCGCTCCTTAGAATTCGTGTGGGAACTCCCTTTCTTCCCACTCCAACGCATAAGCCTTCTTTCCTTCTGACACAATAGAAACTGGGCTTCATTTTTTTCTCCCGTTGGAGATGCTCTTACACCTTGTAAAGCAATGGGAAGCAGTCCAATTAGTGAAATGAAGATGCACCCCCAAGTCCAAAGAAGACAAAACATGTTCCGTCAATAATGGCATGGCACCATATCAATATTAACCTTTTTTTAATTATATATATATATGTAAAAATTTAATTTTAATGTTCTGTTAGTATAAAATTGTTTTACACGTACATCTAATCAAATAATGCCATCTTAGCAAAAATAACTATTTTTAATATTGATCATGTGAATGGCCACTCAAAATAACGGTTGTGATTACACAATTTTATAAAAAGCATGAAAATTAAACTCTATATATAAATACACCAAGATTTACATTTTTTTTATTAAAAAACAATATAATGTCACTGGCACAGGGAAGAAACCATTGTGTGTTAATTTTGCTTCCAAAGAAAGCGAAATTAGACTGAACAAGACTCTATATATTGTGCAACCATAACCAGCGTTTTTGGAACTTCATTTGCTTTAGAGAAAGGAAAAGTGGGTGAAAAAAAGGAAGGAAATAGAAAGGAAGAGGATCAAACAAACAATGTGGTACAGCAGTGATAGACATAAGGTCAATCATTTGAATGAGTAGGTTATTCTTCATAAAATATAATTTAGAATTGAATTTATTTCATTCAATTAGGAAAAAAAAATTACGTTAGAGAAGATCATTTTTTTTTTTATAAAATTTACGTTAGAGTAGATATTTTTTTTTAAGTGAGTTATGTTTTTATTTGAAATCTATACAACATTTGTTTATTGTATATTAAATTTTCAATAGAATTGAAGAATCTTATATTCAAGAGGGAATAGGAATTGGATTGATTGGTCATTTGGTCACTTAATATATTGTTGTCTTATCTGGAAGAGATAGATTTTTTTCCTGTTGCGCAAGTTAAAGATTTTCACGTTAATAATGCTCTACCATCAATTTTGTTAAGAGATGACGTTTAGAAAAATACACTTTTCATATGCCAAATACATAATTATCCTCTAAAATGTCGCATATCATCTCGATCTACTCACAAATGAAAAGCTGCTTAGCGGCTTCAGTCGTGATTTTCCCTAAAAAGTATGTCATGGATAAATACAAGAGATTTGCAATATTTGTATGCTTTAATGTATGGAGAAAATGTTCGTAACACCTTATCAAATTGCATGAAATCAAAGGCACCTAAATTATCTTCATAATATGATACAAGTTGGAGATCATGCATCATATCCGACAAACATTATTCTATCAATTAAACAATTTCAGAGGTTGGTTAGGTGACTCTTTCCAATACCAAAAAATATGAATAATTATTTTTTACTTTGTCATTCACACCTTCAAGTCTGATGGCTAAACCTATAACTTGTTCCAAAGCACCTTATAATACTTTTATTGAAACCAAAAGGTTACATTCTATCATGGCAAAAGATGACCTTATAGACAAGATTGCTATCAAATTGTACATGATTTTGGGACATCGTTTGTGTCAAATATGTATATTGTGCCTCATATTTACAAATCTCCCAGTAGCTAAAATTATAGCAATACACAATCCAAATGTTCCATCTAGCATAATGCTTGCATCAGCAGTGATGCTTCATCGATTAGATTTAAATACCTAATACTCAATATTTCTCCAAATATTATAATGTTTTATGCCTAAGTGCATAAACTTTCTATTACAGAATCTGTGTAGGCATCTTCAGTAATATTAAGGTTCAATGTCGAACAATAACTTAGAACTTGCGAGTGAATAGAAAGTGGTGCCAAGAGCTTTTTTTATATAAATAAATATATGAAAAACTTTATTTCTAGGAATACGCATGGATTGAAATTTTGTCTGAAATACGCATGGCCAACTCAAGGGCGTCGCCCACGAAATGGAGTTGCACATCAACTCACCCCCGACGCCCGCGAAATGGAGGGGACAGCTGCAGGCTTTGCAATTTTGTGGCTGCCACCAAGGAGATGAAGCACCTCATGGTCGGTGCACACGAAATGGGGCATGTCTAACCCACCTGCCGTGAAATGGGCCAATTAGCTGGTGGTGCCCACGAATTGGGGAGCTTCGTTTCTGGCATCCACGAATTGGCTGGTCAAAGCGGCAGCAGCAGCAAGCTCACATGCATTGGTTGTGTTGGGTGGCAGGGGACAGGTGAAAAGGGAGCCAAGAGTGTTATATAAGGGATGTGGGGAGGGACCTCATGCACGGTTCAATTGGAAGTGGGGTAAAAAAAAGTTGTTGGAGTGGTAAATGAAAGCTGAGAGGAGGTGAGTTTGTGGTGGTGGGTTTAAAAAAAAAAACTTAATATGAGTGGGGGTGGGATTAACGTGGAGGAGAACTTGAACCGGTTGGACAAACTTCATATAGCGGCACATTTATTCCATAAGGTTAGTTTACGTCATTAATCTGATTGCTGTTGTTAGGGATTGTTAGAACCAATATGTCGTACACAGTACACATTGCGTTCCCAGCCACACCCCTCACGTTCCAATGCGGCCTTTATTGCCGCATGCCTGTCAGATATAAGCAGAACTCCTGGCTGAGTTGCGACATGCCTCCTCAAATTTGTGAGGAAGAAGTACCATGAATCTGTGTTCTCTCTTTCGACAAGTGCGAAAGTGACGGGTAGAGTTGTTATTGCCGTCCTGTGCTATGCCCATCAGAAGGGTGCTTGCATACTTACCATACAGGTGTGTTCCTTCCACTGACACCAGTGGTTTACAGTGCCTGAAAGCTTCAACACATGAAGGGAACAACCAGAAAACCTGGTGAAACATGACACTATCACGGTCTACTGTGTTCCCGACATAGTACGGCCTAGTGTGGAGGTCAACAATTGTCCCTGGTGCGAAAATGCTTACTTAGTGAAACATGTAAAGGAGTAAACGGACAATTAATAGCAAATACCACTCGATAATAAAATGGAAGTGATGGTTTTCAGTAGCTAAGAGAAGGGGGAGGTTGAATTTTAGCCCCCTCTTTATCAATTACACTTTCTGGTCTTTGAGGAGACTTTTTGATTTTTGTCTCATCCCTAGCCACGAGACTTTTATTTTTGTCTCGTCACTTAGCATGAGATATTTTTTCGGTTTTAGTTCCTGTGCAATAGAAACAGAAATGGAGTAGAAGAGAGAGAAAATTACACCCAGATATATCCTGGTTCAGCTGCTAAGTGCAGTGCAGCCTACATCCAGTCTCCATCACAACAATGATGAAATTTCACTATAATCTTCCTGATTACAAACTGTAAAGTGCTAACCCAACTTACAAGGGAATTCCCACAGAATCATGAAACACAACACATATGTACAAAGGAACTCTAAGAACATCTATGGCTTTTTCTTTTAATTTTGCACTCTCTGCCTTTTTCCGCTCTATGGCTTTTTCATACAAACCTCATTGTTTGCCTTTTTCCATGAGACTCAAGACATGACAAAATTAAACAGAAAAATATAAAATAGAATACATTGAAGGAGAAGAAATTCTGTAAGCTTAGGTAGCTATGAGAATTCTGAGCCTTGCACTCTCATTGCTTACTTCTAACTCCTTGAATCAAACCGTGACTGTTCACCCTTTTTATAGAAGGGGGAAGCCTCCACAGTTGAAACAAAAAACAAGCTTAACTTCTTTTCCTTCACACATAACCGGTTCGGCCAGAGAGAGAGAGAGAGAGAAGAGGTAACCCATGCAAAACCCAACATGCAAATACCTCTAGTCCTTCCTTGGTCATCATCCTACATCAATCCGAGCGCTCCATCCTTGGCTTGCTCTCCAAGATGAAATTCTGGCCCTTTATGCTTCATGATGATGATGGCTTCATCTGCTCCAATCTCTGCCTCTTCCATCACGTAGCCACCCTAGCTACTTCCTGTGGTGGTTGAGCAGAATCAAAGACAAGCTATCCCTCTAAGGATCTTCACCTTGCTGGCCGAAATCTTCTTCAACCATTTTTGGTATGGAGAAGCTAAGATCTCATCACCATATCTTACTATAAGTGATAAGAATCTCAGCCACTATATTTTTTATGTTTTCTTGCCATCATTGTGATGGTCTTTAGCTTGCTTCTAGCTTCATCTTGATAGCTTGCAAAAGCTTCCATGGTTACTGTGATGGAAGTGATCGAAAATGAGAGAAGAGATGAGAGAGAAGATAAAGTAGAAATAAAAGCATGTAATGGATTTGAATAAAGTAAAACAAGCTGAATTAATTCCTACTCCCCTTTCTTTCTTGGTGCCTGTAGCATTAATGAGCCATCAAATCAATTGTATAATCTCTCTCATGTTTCTAATATAAGTATTAACTCTTCTTGATAAATTTTGAATTCCATCACTTGATTAAAAGAATCCGTTGGAAGCATGAAGCAAAACTTTTGCTTTCTTGTCAAGATTGGTTTCGGACCAACTTTAATGGTCTTGGAGCACAAGTTTTAATTGGGCTTGTATCACAAATTCTGGCCCAATAACAAGAATTCAGCCACAACAAATAAAATATTTTTGCATCAATGCTGAATGAATTCACACTTGGGCTTGCATCATATCATTTAATTTTCGGCCCAATATAAACCTGCATTGCAAAATTATTTTAATCAACATTTAATCCAAAATTAATTTTGCAATTGATTATATTAATAATGTTTAGTCATCACAAATATTAATTTAGAGTTTTCCAAACTCATCAATCTCCCCCTTGATGACAAACATTATTAAAATTGAAATGGAAAGAAATTTAAGATTGAGTAAAGAATACTCCTTTTGAAGATTTGTATTTCTCCCCCTTTCAAATTGTTACATGGCTCCTCCTTAATATATGCTATTTTACCAAAGGAAGCTTTATACCTGGAACTTTTCAAATCAAGCTTGAGGCAACTATGTTATTCAACATATAAAAATTTTGAAATGTTGAATGCTTGATTTATGAGCAGAATTGGATGATAATCAAAACTCATTTGTTATCAATAATTTGATTTTCTACTCAAACTATGATCAACCAAAAAATTCTTTTGAAAATAAATTGCTGTTTAAAATATTTTCCATTTAAATCAGAGCAACATACTTATGGTAAGAAAATATTTTTAATCACAGCATGATCACAACAATTTTCAACATTTATTTTCATACCCAATGCTTAAAGAAACTGCCAAAAATAGAGTATTCAGCAAACATGTTTACCAAGATGAATCAGAATATTCCTATTCCACTAGAAGCAAGCATATTCATCAAGATAAAACTATCACAAGAATACATGTTAATAACCAATTAACAACCAGGCAGCCTTAATATCAAAACAAATGCATCACAATTATAATCAACCAAGCATTAGGTGTATCCTTTTAACAAGGGTGATCATGAACTCTCACAAAGAGAATTTCATCCCCTGTTTTCCAGTTTCAATTTTCAGCACTTTCTCTCCCTTTTGTCATCAAAGGGGCACCTGCAAAAAAGATTTTGACATAGCAAACAAGATATGCAAAATATTACTAAACAAATAGAGTATCACAGAGTCACAGTACTAACAGTATCCAACCCAACAAAATAGAGTATTAGATTGAGCCTACTTATGCCAATATCAAATACTAAATAGAGAATTAATCATCAGATAAATGAAGGTCAGATTCCTCAGCCCCGTCCTCACTTGCATCTCCCAGTTCCTTCTCCAGATTTTCTAACATCAAACTGACCATGTCCTTACATCTCATCCAAGCTCTTTCATTTTCATATGCTAGTTTACGTGCCGCCTTATGAGATTGGACCATGAGTTCTGACATAGTTAAAAATTCTGTGAGAATTTCTTTGATGGACCCAGTTGTCTTGGAGGACTCAGGTCTGCTCTCATAGTCACTCTTCGAAGCCATGGATTTCTTGCTCTTGGTTCCTTTAACAGCTCCACCTCCTTTGACCATCGATACTTTGTTTTCTACTGCCTCATTCAAAAGATCAACTTTGAAAAATTCAAAGATAGTGCTTAAGAACATACCATAGGGCAGATTTACCTTTTTGGTACTCTTTACCGAGTCCCACATATGGCGGATCATAAGATAACCAAAAGATATAGGAGTAGATGTGATAAGTACAAAAAGGATGAGAGAGTCAGAGTATGTTACTCTATTGTGAGAGCCGCTTTGAGGAGTCAAGATGTGGGTGATAATCCTGTGTAGTAGAGAGTTGATGGGACCGAGGGCTTTATGGGTAGGAGTAGTGCCATCCAAACCAGAGACATTCTCACAAATGTGTTGAAGAACAACCCTATAGGTAATGCCGACTTGAGAATCCCATTTTTCGGCCATGTATGCTTTCGGCCCTTCCTCTTTGTAGCCCAAGGCCATCCCAATGGTTTCAGTATCAAGAGTGATATGAACTCTTTTCACATATGAGTGGATGGTGTCGTCAATGAGTCGCATATTGGCATAGAATTCTCGGACTAAACCAGGGTAAACTGGTTTTTGGATGTGGAGTAATGGAGTCCATTGAAGCAGTTCAAACAGAGGAGATACATTTATTCCTTTGTTGGTGAAAGTGTCAAGGTTGACAAGATAGGTTGGACAGAGATGGCGCTTTTCCATAACCTCTTTGTGGAATTCATATGAGGTACATGAGTTGAATCTGGTAGGGTCATAGTGGGAATGTGTTTTGCTGAACTTGTTCTTGAAGTCCAAGGATTCCAAGTTTGCGGGTTCGGTGGTGTTGTGCAGCACAAATCCTTGTGTCTTTTGAGTACTCTTTTCGGGAGTGGCCTTTTTGGGTGATGAGTGCGGTGGTGATGGAATGGAGGATGTTTGTGATTCTTCTTCTTCCACAGGATCCTTTCCCTTCTTTTTCCTTGAAAAAGTTTTCTTGGCTATGACTTTCCTTCTCATAGTGTCTGTGTGTTTGGAGGGAGGTGAGGGAGAAGATGATGTTGTGGAATGAATGTGGATATGTGTATGAGATTGGAGTGTGGATGGTTTTTGAGAAAGGAGAATCCGTTCGCTTCTTCTAGGGGCAGTTTTCTTTTTCATGGTAATGAAAATGGAGAAGTGGAATATGAGGGGGTTGAGTAGGAACCAAATGGAGTGAAGGAGGAGGGAAGATAGGGGAGCATTAAATGTGGATTGGAGAGAGAATTAGAGGGAATTAAATGGCCATTAAGTGGCGGTTAATACCCAAGGAGTTTCCCTTTTATTTGAAATAAACTGAAAAGTAGTTTCCTTGAATCAAGGAATTAGTTGAAAGGACAGATTTGATTTGACATCATGCTTCTTCCAACAAGATTTGATGAGACAACATGAAGATTTTTGGTTTTTCAAAAATGAGGAACTAACATAACGATCAGAGTGAGGTTTTAATGGGGCCCATGAAAATTGATTTTGGTGCTGTCTCCCCCTTGATCACATCCCTTCCAACACGCTTCTATTTTTATCTCGTCCATTCCTACGAGACAAAACTGAACAGAATCAAAATTTCACAAGTTATCAACAGAGACAAGATCAATCATTCCCAAACTTTTTTTTAGTGAACAGAATCTGTCTTCATAGAGGGATTTTGTAAAAATGTCAGCAAGTTGGTCTTCAGATTTTACAAATTGAATATCAATAGTACCTTTTTGCACATGTTCTCTAATAAAATGATATTTGATCTCAATATGCTTTGTTCTTGAGTGCAAAACAGGATTTTTTGAAATATTTATAGCACTCATGTTATCACAAAATAATGGTATACTATTGATCTCTAATTTGTAATCTTCTAACTGCGTTTTTAACCAAATTAATTGTGAACAACATGCAGATGCAGATATATATTCAGCTTCAGCTGTGGATAGAGCTACCGTGGCTTGTTTTTTGCTTGACCACATGTTGAGTGAGCTTCCAAGGAAGCAACACATGCCGGAGGTGCTCCTTCTATCCACTCTATCTCCCGCATAATCTGCATCACAAAACCCTACTGCATAAAAGTCATCAGGTTTTGGATACCACAAGCCATAATCACTAGTTCCCTCAATGTATCTAATGATGCGCTTAACAGCCGAAAGATGGGATTCTTTTGGGTGGGATTGAAACCTTGAACATACACCCAAACTTTGAACAATATCCGATCTAGAGGAGGTAAGATACATTAGTGAACCAATCATTCCTCTATATCGTGTTTCATCCACATCTTTGCCATCATAATCCTTTTCAAGTTTAGTGTTTGGATGCATTAGGGTTCCCATTGGTTTAGAGTTTTCTAGGCCAAACTTTTTGATAAGTTCTTTTGTATACTTTCCTTGGTGAATAAAGGTACCACTAGGAGTTTGTTTAATTTAGAGGCCAAGAAAGAAAATAAGCTCTCCCATTAAAATCATCTCAAACTCACTAGTCATGAGTTTTCCAAACTCTTCACACAAGGATTCATTGGCCGATCTAAATACAATGTCATCCACATAAACTTGAACTAGGAGAATATCATTTATAGATGCTTTAATGAATAAAGTTGTGTCCGTGGCACCCCTTTGAAATTGATTTTCTAATAGGAAGGCACTAAGCCTTTCATACCAAGCTCTTGGAGCTTGTCTAAGACCATAAAGAGCCTTAGAGAGTTTGAAAACATGATTTGGAAAATTCTTATGTTCAAAACCGGGGGGTTGAACCACATACACTTCTCTATCAATAAAGCCATTAAGGAAAGCACATTTAACATCCATGTGAAATATTTTAAAACCCTTATGGGCAGCATAGGCAAGAAGCAACCTGATTGCTACCATTCTAGCTACTGGAGCAAAAGATTCATCAAAATCTAACCCTCTTCTTGATCATTACCTTGGACTACTAATCTAGCCTTATTACGAACAACTTGTCCATCCTCACCAAGTTTATTTTTAAACACCCACTTAGTACCCGTAACTTTCTTACCATCCGGATGAGGTACTAGTGTCCAAACCTCATTCTTGTCGAATTGAGCTAGCTCTTCTTGCATGGCTTTGTCCCATGATGGATCTTCAAGAGCTTATTTGACATTGTTGGGCTCCATTTGTGATAAGAATGCAATGTTGCTTGGTTCGGATTGTCTTTTGGTTGAGGATCTTGTCGTCACACCTTGAGAGGGACCTCCAATGATAAAGTCATGAGGGTAACCCCTCATAGACTTCCATTCTCTAGGCTTCCTTTGTGGTGGTGGGCTTTGATGAACTTCTGTGGGTCTCACTATTTCAGTTTCTCTTGCTGGCTCAGGAGACAAAATGGAAATGTCTCTTCCATTCTGACAAGACAAAACTGGGCTGGCAAATTCTTCATTTTGAGCAGACTTAGGATTTTCTTTACTTGTTCCAGCTTCTTCACAATCTGAATTATTATCTATCACAGTATTGGGAATTAAATTAGAATCACAAAAAGTAACATGTATGGATTCCTCTATAGTTATATGATCTTTGAGGTAAATTCTATAGGCTTTGCTAGTAGTGGAGTATCCAACAAACATGTCCTCATATGATTTTGGATCAAATTTGCCAAGATTTTCTTTGTTATTAAGCACAAAACACTTGCATCCAAAAACATGAAAATACTTAAGATTTGGAGGGGTTCCTTTCCATAGCTCATAAGGAGTCCTTTTCAACCCTTTTCTAATTATTGTCCTATTCAAAATATAACATGCTGTGTTTACAGCTTCAGCCCATAGAAATTTAGGAACCTCATCTCACATAACATAGCCCTAGTAATCTCTTGAAGGCTTCTATTCCTTCTTTCAACAACCCCATTTTGTTGAGGTGTTCTAGGGCATGAAAAATTATGAGTAATTCCAAAGTCATCACAGAATTTTTCAAAGTGTTGGTTTTCAAATTCTTTTCTGTGATCACTTCTCAAATGGGCCACTTTTAAATCTTTTTCATTTTGAATTTTCTTGCAAAGGATTGAAAAAGTATGAAAAACATCATTTTTATGAGCAAGAAAAAGTACCCAACCGAATCTAGAGTAATCATCCACCACTACCAAACCATAGTATTTACCTCCTAAACTTTGAGTTCTTGTTGGACCAAAAAGATCAATGTGTAACATCTCTAATGGCCTTTTGGTTGAAATTTCATTTTTTGGTTTAAAAGATGATTTAGCTTGTTTGCCTAATTGACAAGCATCACAAGTAAGATCCTTATCAAAATTGATTTTGGGAATTCCTCTAACCAGATTTTTCTTTACTAGCTTAGAAATTTGGTACATGCTAGCATGACCCAACTTTCTATGCCATAGCCATTTTTCATATTCAAAAGAGGTAAAGCATGTTACATTTTGTTCTTTCAAGTCCTCAAGAGTTAATCCATACACATTGTTGCATCTTTTAGCTTAAAAAAGAATATCTCCAGTTTTCTCACAAACAACCAAACCCACAAACTTTCTAAAAATAAATTCAAATCCTAAATCACACAATTGGCTTACACTAAGTAAATTATATTTCAAACTATTTACAAGAAGAACATCATTTATACAAGATGAAAAGCTTTTACCAACTTTTCCAACGGCCACTACCTTTCCTTTACCATCATCACCGAAAGTGACAAGTCCTCCATCATATTCATCAAGCTTTATGAAGAAGGTTGTCTTTCCGGTCATGTGCCTAGAGCATCCGCTGTCCATGTACCACGTATTTTCCTTCCTCTTGGACGCTAGGCATACCTACAAAATGAGCTCAAGTGACCTTAGGTATCCAAATCTTCTTGGATCCTTTCACGTTAAACCATCTCCTATGTCCCAAACCATTGTAATCAAAAACAACTTTGTAAACTTTATCACCAATCATTTTTTTACCAAAAAAACACTGAATAGGAAAATGACCATTTCGGTTGCATAGCCTACAAAATCTTAGAGTTGCTGTTTTGTTAAAGTAGGTGGGATCTTGAAACCTTGTGTCATTAGAAGAAGAGGCTCTATTTTTAAAAGAGGGTTTCTCATCAGATTTATAAAACCCCAAACCAGCTTTATCAAAGAGTGGTTTTTGACTAGCCAATATTTGATTTAAATTTTCAGAACTTTGAGTGAACTTGGCTAAGTCATTTTCAAGGCTTCTAACCTTTTTCAGCAACTCTTCATTTTCCTTGAAACAGTTTACATATGCAACTACCGAATGATCACTTTCACAACTTCTAAGTTGAGCTTTCAACTGCTTATTTTCTTCCACAAGATCACAAGCAGTTTTGGCCTCCCTTAGCTTTTCTTTGAGAAAACTATTTTGAGCTTTAAGAATGATAATTTGTTGTTCAAGATCTTGATTATCAAGCAGAAAATATCTTATTTTTTCAGAAAGGTGATCTATCATAAGATGAAGGTCTTCAGTGTTAGGGTTATGAAAGACTACCTGATCTATATGATCTGCCATGAGACAAGGTTGTGACTTGGTCTCGGATTCTTTATCACTGTCTGAGTCATTTTCCAAGTCTTCCCATAATGCCATCAGACCCTTCTTCTTTCCCTTTTTTTGCTTCTCCTC
The DNA here is from genome assembly GCF_003086295.3 of Arachis hypogaea. NCBI lineage: Eukaryota > Viridiplantae > Streptophyta > Magnoliopsida > Fabales > Fabaceae > Arachis > Arachis hypogaea. Next base: position 91,080,416 of record NC_092037.1, on the reverse strand, counting down.
CTTTTTTAACTTGGGACAATCAGATTTGAAGTGCCACATTTCCTTGTAGTTGTAATAAGTTACTTTGCTAAGGTCTTTCTTCATTTTCCTTGAGCTACTGCCTTTGCCTTTGAACTTCACCATTTTCCTGAATTTTTTGGCAAACAACACAAATTCATTTTCAGAGGAGTTATCACTGGATTCATCATCCAGGGGGTTAGTTATAGAAGAAAAAGCAATTCCTTTTTTTTGAATCTTTTTTCAAATAAGTGTTTTCAAAAGCAAGAAGGTTTCCTCTCAAATCATCACATGTCATGGAATCAAGGCTACTGCTCTCAGAAATAATTAAGGCTTTTGTTTCCCACTCTTTAGTGAGACATCTCAACACTCTTCTCACAAGCACAGAATCAGAATGTGTTATTCCCATAGCATCCAAGCCAACAACGATGGTGTTGAACCGTTCGAACAGTTCATCAATAGATTCTCCTTCCTTCATTGCAAACATTTCATACTCTCTGTTTAACATGTCTATCCGAGTCTTCTTCACAATGGTGGTTCCTTCATGAGTGATTTGCAATTTGTCCCAAATTTTCTTTGCCGTTGTGCGTCATGATACCTGTCGGTATTCCTCGAAGCTGATAGCACAGTTGAGTAGATTTACAGCCTTGGCATTTAGCTCCACCTTCTTTCTATCTTCCTCGGTCCAGCTTGCTTCTGGTTTAAGAGTGACTACTCCTTCAGCACTTGTGTTAGTTGAAAACTGAGGACCCTCTAGGATGATCTTCCAAAGCCTGTAGTCTACTACTTGCACAAAGATTTTCATTCTCTCCTTCTAATAGGTATAGTTTTTCCCATTAAAAAGAGGCGGTCTGTTGCTTGACTGTCCTTCTGTAAGGTTGTAGGACACCAGATTTGAGCCACTGCTTTCTGCCATATGGATCTTTTCTCCAAGTTGCAAAGCTTGATCTCTTTGAGACCAAGCTCTGATACCAATTGATGGTTTTTAGTGGCTAAGAGAAGGGGGGTTGAATCTTAGCCCCCTCTTTATCAATTACACTTTCTGGTCTTTGAGGAGACTTTTTGATTTTTGTCTGGTCCCTAGCCACGCGACTTTTATTTTTGTCCCGTCACTTGGCACGAGATATTTTTTCGGTTTTAGCTCTTGTGCAGTAGAAACAGAAATGGAGTAGAAGAGAGAGAAAATTACACCCAGATATATCCTGGTTCAGCTGCTAAGTGCAGTGCAGCCTACATCCAGTCTCCATCACAACAATAATGGAATTTCACTATAATCTTCTTGATTACAAACTGTAAAGTGCTAACCCAACTTACAAGGGGATTTCAACAGAATCATGAAACACAACACAGATGTACAAAGGAACTCTAAGGACATCTATAGCTTTTTCTTTTAATTTTGCACTCTCTGCCTTTTTTCGCTCTATGGCTTTTTCATACAAACCTCATTATTTGCCTTTTTCCATGAGACTCAAGACATGACAAAATTAAACAGAAAAATACAAAACAGAATACATTGAAGGAGAAGAAAATCTGTAAGCTTAGGTAGCTATGAGAATTCTGTGCCTTGCACTCTCACTGCTTACTTCTAACTCTTTGAATCAAATCGTGACTGTTCACCCTTTTTATAGAAGGGGGAAGCCTCCACAGTTGAAACAAAAAACAAGCTTAACTTGTTTTCCTTCACACATAATCAGTTCGGCCAGAGAGAGAGAAGAGGTAACCCATGAAAAACCCAACATGCAAATACCTCTAGTCCTTCCTTGGTCATCATCCTACATCAATCCGAGCGCTCCATCCTTGGCTTGCTCTCCAAGATGAAATTCTGGCCCTTTATGCTTCATGATGATGATGGCTTCATCTGCTCCAATCTCTGCCTCTTCCATCACGTAGCAACCCTAGCTACTTCCTGTGGTGGTTGAGTCAGAATCAGAGACAAGTCATCCCTCCATGGATCTTCACCTTGCTGGCCGAAATCTTCTTCAACCATTTTTGGTATGGAGAAGCTAAGATCTCATCACCATATCTTACCATAAGTGATAAGAATCTCAGCCACTACATTTTTTATGTTTTCTTGCCATCATTGTGATGGTCTTTAGCTTGCTTCTAGCTTCATCTTGATAGCTTGCAATAGCTTCTATGGTTGCTGTGATGGAAGTGACCGAAAATGAGAGAAGAGATGAGAGAGAAGATAAAGTAGAAATAAAAGCATGTAATGGATTTGAATAAAGTAAAACAAGCTTAATTAATTTCTACTCCCCTTTCTTTATTGGTGGCGTGTAGCATTAATGAGCCATCAAATTAATTGTATAATCTCTCTCATGTTTCCAATACAAGTATTAACTCTTCTTGATAAATTTTGAATTCCATCACTTGATTAAAAGAATCCGTTGGAAGCATGAAGCAAAACTTTTACTTTCTTCTCAAGATTGGTTTCAGACCAACTTTAATGGTCTTGGAGCACAAGTTTTAATTGGGCTTGTATCACAAATTCTGGCCCAATAACAAGAATTTAGCCACAACAAATAAAACATTTTTGCATCAATGCTGAATGAATTCACACTTGGGCTTGCATCATATCATTTAATTTTCGGCCCAATATAAACATGCATTGCAAAATTATTTTAATCAACATTTAATCCAAAATTAATTATATTAATAATGTTTGGTCATCACAAATATTAATTTAGAGTTTTCCAAACTCATCAGGAAGTAATACCTGGGACGAAAGCTTGCAGAGCATTGAGGTATCTACGCAGCTGGTCATACGATTCGTCTCAATCACCATAGATCCTTGCGATTGCCTTCTATTTCGCGTGCCAAACCTTCTTGTAAGACACTTTGTAATCGTATGCTGACTTTACCGATCCTTGCAACACCTTTACACAAATTGTCGCATCAGCATGCACCATGGGGAATATGTGCTGGCAGATGACATTGCTATCAAGTTGAGCGTGGTCTTGAGACATTGAACTTGCCAAGCAACTATGAGGCCCTTCGTACTTTCGAATTTCCCAATATCTAGAGGACCTCGTCTTCGCAACCCGTACCATCCACTGACATTGATCCCCGAACTGATTGCATTGACATACATACATACTTTGGTCTGACTCTACCACCTTATATTCTGCACTCCAACGGATGTTGTAGTTTTTTACTGCTAGCATCGCTGTTTTTTCGGTTAAGAAATTTCAACCCAATCTTGAGCTCCATCTTACCTGACAAAGGGTAGCTGCTCGGTCTGTCCTCTGCGTTACTTAAATGGATTGCTCCAAGATTTAAGGACAGATAGTGTGCTGGTGTGGAGGAAGATACACCACCACCTTCCGGTTCGACCCGTGTTGGAGGAACAGGGTCGCCATGCAGAGGCTGCGTCTCCGGCATGGCTTTTGCCTCGTCACCGCTGAAATCTTCAATCTCATCCTCGTCAGACGTATCTGCAATAGCAGCATCAGGAACCCTATCGAACCCAACATGTGTAGAAGGGGCGGGGCGTGCTTCACAAATAGCTACATTTTGCTCCCGCGGAACGAACACGTTGAAGCTTGGACTTGGTGCCCTACTAGTATCCCGAGCCGGAACAAAATCAGCTGCTCCACGATTTCTGACACCCTCCACATTATTCGAACTGGACGAGCTTCCACCAATATCCTGAAGATTCAGACAAAGCTCCAACGAATAGATGCTTCCTATGCTGCGATGATAAGAAAACATCATCGACACATGCTGATCAGATTTTATCTGCATCTTTTGATACACAAACGAGTTGGCCACTGCAACCGGCATCCTGTAAGTCAGCTTCGTGATTTCCTTTTTTCCAACCATTCTGATATGCATCTGAATCAGATTCTTCAAATTTTGCAACAATGTCTGTGGCGGAATCATTATCCACAATGGATTGTCGCATACGAATGTAATACCTTATGCTGTATGAGAAATTTCTCCATTAGGGTATATAATCACGTAAACGTTCCCCGAAGCCATACAAATAGCAAACCAATCTGAATACCCAAAAATTTTTAAGAAAGGAAGAAGGTGATGAGGTTGATAGTAATTTTGGAGAGTAGGAGGAGAGTGTAGATAATGGCTTCTTTTGGGGATGATCCAGGAGCGTTTATATAGGCAAATTATGGTCCCAATTCGTGGACGGTACACATGAAGTGCACCAATTCGTGTCCGCCGCCCTTGGTTTCCCCATTTCGTGTCCGCCGCAGGTGAATTGGACCTTGTAGCTGTCCCCTCCATTTCGCGGGCGCCGGAGGTGAGTTGATGAGCAACTCCATTTCGTGGGCGATGCCCTTGAGTTGGCCATGCGTATTTCAAACAATATTTCAATATTTCAATCCATACATATTCCTGAAAATAAAGTTTTTCATATATTTATTTATATAAAAAAGCCCCACTGCCAGTGGATATTTTTAGATGAACTTTGTCACCTCTTCGTTGTCATTATTGAAAGCAATTCAAACCCCTTCATCATCTGACTTGGAAACTTACGAAAACCCAACACCATTCATCACCCTAGTGTAAGCAAAATTCGCACGTTTTTCTACATTGATTTCGCTTGTAGTGGGCGCAATATTAAGATACAATATATTTGTATCAAATTTTGCCTATTATGGCAACAAATTGTGTTGCTGAAAATCACATTACATATTTCGTTGGAACAGCCAACGAAATTGAATTGTTCCTTAATTTCCCTGGCATAGCCTGACAATGAAATTACAAAATAACACAAAAAAAATAAATCTTGGTATATTACACATATAGGTAAATAATGAATTTTTTATTTGAACGGACACTGAACCACGACTATTGAAGAATCAAGAACAATATTATAAGATAAGAATTTGTCATCATACCATTTAGGATAGTGAATGCAAAACATGGATACACGCACATCATAATGGATAGTCTACTATTTAAGTCAGTTTCCATTTAACATATACAGGAACTAACAACTATTATCATAGAATTGAGTTCTATTCCAAAATCTACTAGAGCAGATACTCACACAAGCTAGCATTGCCATGACTCTAGAACTATTTTAATGGCTACAACAGCTTTCTTTACATGGTAAGAACTATAACCACTTCTTTTAAAACCATCTAGTTAGTTAAACTATCATCTAATGTTAAACTTCTAGCAACCTAATTTTCTATCACCATACACCAAAAAGGATGGTGTTGATACCTTTAAATGTAAATTCGCCCAACGCATTTGGGCGAACCACATTGGCAAATGTTGCTGCCAGTCCCGATAACCCTTGGCTTGCAGATGTTGTAATCAAAACTCAGCTCTCTTCCAGCAGGTATGTCCTGTAATGCAAAAAAGATTTTATGGGGAAGGTTCTTATCATTGTCATCATACATAACCTCCATGACTTGAAGATTAGGACAACAGCTATGGTTTATGAATCTTCCAATGTTTCCGCGTCTTGTAGCATCAATGAAACACTTTTCAACAACTGCAAATAAAGAACACAACAATTAGATGAATTGAAGATGTAAACTCTGGCGAGCCTGCGAGTTCGGATTTTGTACGAGGGAGGAAAATGAGTGACTTCGTCAGTAGAGTCTATTGTACTCTCAAAGCCCTCCCTTCCCCTCCAAGATCCCAACTCGCAATTGCACCCTTAGATGAAGAGTAAAGTGGGGAGCATTTTACTCTTCAAGACTTTCCTTTCAAGGTTATCAAACTCTCGTGCGAACTCGTAAACTCTTAAAGAGTTTACGATTTTAGGAGTAAATTTTTTCCCTTCCCCCCCAAGACTCAAACTCACTAAGACACCACTAGAGAAAAAATTATCCTGCATAGAAATATTACATACCCATAGTTACAACATAACTATCAACTTTTTGCCTAGATCCAGCTTCTCTATGATGATGGACTTCACCAATGTACTCACAAACAAAGCTTCCAGCAGGAATGAAAGAGCGCGTTCTAACACCCCAGCCCTTTGATTCGGAGTTGAATATTTCAAGTTGGAATTGAAGGCCATGTTGACTTAATCGGTTGTAGCAAGATGAGGAACACTTGCAAGAAGAGCCGCACTCGTATATAACACGTGATTCCAATCCAGAAGCAAGTCTTTTCTTAGAGTCATATGGTATTGTTCCACCATTCTTAACAATACAGACACATTTCTCCCAATCCACACATCCATTTACACAGTCACAACCACATAACATTGGCTTCTCGAAGCTATCAACATAAATGTTGTTTACTATGTAATCAAAAGATGGAGGCCTTTTAATACCATCAGTTGATGCAACGACTCGAATAGGAAACTTCTCTTGTCCGTTAGAGATATCATTCATGATAATAACATCATTTTTAGTTGCACAACCTTTAGTTTTGAGCCTTTTCCTCAAGGTGAAAATATCAAGTTGCCCAAATTTGTTGACATTCTTGATAACCTCATCCTTGGGGGGAACACAAGTTGAAGGTAGCTCTTCAAGTTTGTTCAACAAAAACTTGAATACAAGTTTCCCATGAGTTCCTCTTTCTTGTATCATCTTCTCAACCAAATACAATCCATCATATATATATGAGAATTTATCATTGGTTTTCTTCTCTATGCCTCCACCAGATTTTCCATCAACCTTCAATATAACCCGCACGGGACTCTTAGCATCCATGCTATTCTTCAAAGCAAGATTTCCGCCGGCCAACTTTTGATCACGGGGCATAGATCCACCTTTCACATTAGGATTCCATCCATGACCACTATAAACCAATGAACCACCATGATTTCTAGCATTATCGTAGCGATTGGTTACAACAATGCTTGTGGCTAAAGAGTTCTTGCCCTTCCCCACGTAATCGATTCCATTGACAAACTGGCGATGGAGGCCGACGACATTGAGTTCATTCCTATACTGAAATCGGTCTCCAACTTCAATCCCGGGGACATGCCCCACCCGTTTTCGGCAGTTCACCCATTGATGCTTCCTCTGCATCAACATTGCAGCATCATTCAAAGCTTTAAATTTTGCTTTCACATTATCATAGTGATCTGTTTTGTACTCGCTAAAGAGTTTTGAAAACAAGTTCCGAAATATCATCAATGCTTGCTTCACTTTGCTGCGTCGGAGCGAGAATTCCTCTGTTTTCATGATGGATGAAGGATTATGATACCCTTCTTGCTTTATTCCAAATGATTTTGAACCCTCCATTCCTACACAAAAATAGAACATATTATCAACACCACACATGAAAAAGTGCAGCTTTACATAGAAAAACAAGAATGGTTCAAGATAATGCATAAATCATTGAATATGATAAAGGATTTAACATGTAACCACCCTTACACCTTCTGAAAGTAGAGCATAGTGGAAAAGCTGAACAATTAGAACTGGTTCAAGTGAAAAATTTTAGTCCATGGTGATTTACTGATTTTGTCCAGAAATTAATACAAAAGCATAATCAATAGAAAAGTGGGAATGTGAAAAAGACAAAAACAACCAATCTAAGAACAGTGAATAATAGAGATTTCCATTTTCATTCATAGAAACCCTCCCAGTCTTTCACTAATTAAGAAACAACCATCTGTGGAAACAACTAGACATTGCATTGAAAGAACAACGAAAACAGACACTTAGAAAATCAGGGCTTTGAGAAGAAAATGATGGGAAATGCTCACTAGAAAGCAAAACAAAACAAAAAAAAGTCTCAATTGCCATCAACTAGAAAAGAGAAAAGAGAGTGGTGAACGCAATTGAAACTATTGGATTGTTGTTTCATTTTGGTGTTATCAAATTAGCATTTCCAAGAACTAGTTACGCATGCAAGAACAAGAACCAAAATGGTAAAAGAACACAAAGAGTTAGGATAAAAAGAAAAGAGAATGCAGACCTAAGTGATAGAGAGTGAGGTTCATAGAGGGAAAGGAATTGAGTTTCAAAGGGAACAACCGATCAACCACATGCAAATGTGAACACTCTGGAAAGTACCAGACAACATTATAACTTATAGCATTCTAATTTGTAACCGTATGGCCATTTTATTTAAATTTAAATAAAGTAAAAAAAAGAATTATTACAATTTGAACAGATGTCACTAGTAAAAAACTACATGTATTCAGTTCAGTTTCATATTTATAACGGATTTTGTTAATCATTAGTGTAATCATGAAAATATAACGAGTAGATTTCAAGAAGATCTAAAAAAATTGTTCTACTCACAGTTATGAAATTTTTTACATTTTCAATGTATTAAATAGATAAAAAAAACTTAAAATTTTCTATTATTGTGCGTTCTTATTAAGACTAAGACCAGCTCGATTAATGAAAATTGAACTTGTCTCAAGATTTTGTTTATTAACAATCAAACCTATTTGTAAAATTTAAAACTTGGCTAACCAAAAATTTAAGAACTATCTCAAATAACATAAACATAATTTATAATTCTATATAAATAAATTATATAACTTATATATAAACAAATATTAATTATATCAATTATATATATTATCTGTCTATTAATTATAAGTTATATCTTCTATTATAATCATAATTATATATAAAAATTATGTGTGTAAAATATATATTATTATAAATGACATTATAAGGTTATAAATTTGTGTATAATCAAGCTAATAAGAGCTTACCAAATTTAAACTTGACTCATTTAAATTTATGAGTTCGCTAAAGTTTAGCTCACAAACTCATCAACTCAGCTAATAGAGCTAATTAAGAAGTCGAGATAGAGCTAACTTGATTAACTTTGAGTTAGGGCACAAGATAACTATTTAAAGAGTCTTGTTGGGATGGTTAGCTCACTGTTCTGCTTAAACAAGTGTCGAATTTTGTAGTAACTCATTCGTGACAAACCCTCAAATGAAGCTCAATATCACGGCTGATTATTCCTTGTCTTGCCGGGTTGAAGTTGAGGGATATCGTGAAAACCAAAAAAAAAAAAATCTAAACTCTAAACACAAGATAACTAAATCAGTAAACCCTAATAATAAAAGAGAAAAGACGGCATTGAAAGGGAAGAAGACAAGTTTCATAAAAGCAGGATAATGATTAATATAAAACAACTGAAAAAAAAGTTGAAAATGGAGACTAGATTGACGGGAAAAGAACATTCTTTTAATATATACAAGAGAATTTATTATTTTACTTTGTTCCATGGTTTGTGCACCGAAGAAAGAAGCGTTACTCAATCAGCAGAAAAATAAAATAAAATAAAAAGACGGAAAAACTTAAAATGTGAGAGAACATTCATAGAGATAAATTAAAAAAGATTCAAACTTACCGACGAAGATGAAAAGGACCGGGAAGTTCACTCTATTCACTGTTCAGTGCTCGCCACACCACACTGCACGTTTAGTTGAACTTTGAACATTGAAATTTGAAGTTTGAAACATTGAACAGAGTGTGTTAATTGCTACTACAGAAGAATTTCTTGCTCACAAGCTAAATCATTATTACACTGTGGTGGGACCCATTTTACCCAAAGGGTCAATTTGACCTAGCGAGAGAAAATGCCAAAATGGGATGATTTCTGTTTTTCTTTTCCCTAAAAAACAAAACAAAAATATTAGACTCAATAGGGCGGAGATGCCCGAACCGACTCGAAGAATATTCAGCCCAAATTCAAATATTTTAGGATCTAATTTTATGTAATTTTATTCGATTTAGAATTGAATCTAGATCTCAAAAATAGATTTGGTTATTATTTAGAATTAGATTTGAGTCAAAATAAATTTGACTTTATCTATTCTATATGCATCCTAAAAAAAATTAAAAACGGTATATATATTTTTTAAATTAATTTTAATATTATGTTATATTAATTATAAATTTATTATTTTATTTTTAATCACACTTGTTGAATTAAAAAAATATATCAAAAAAATATCACATTAAAATTTATAGACAAATTTAAGTTTAAATATCAATATCAACTTTTCAAAAACAAAGTTTTTTTTTTATAAATAAGTGTGTCATAAATTTTTATAAATTAATTTTTTTATAAATTATTGTTAAAAATTTAAAGACTTGATTTTCACATGATTTAAATTTAGTATAATTATGATTTAAAAATATTTAGATTTTATTGAATATAAAACCGAATTATAATCCAAAAAATAGACTCAATATATATTAATTTAAATTAGGACAAACCTAATTTTCACCCAACCCATATACCCAATACACTCCCATAAGACTTAATGGCATAATATTTCATAATATATTAATGTTTAAGTTATACAAATATTTTATGCACTCAAAAAATTAATTTATATATAATTTATTTTATTTTTAATACATAATTTATATTAATAATTTATTTTAATAATAATTTTAATATATATTTAATATAATTATAAAAAATAAAAAAATCATACTATTTGTCTAAACAAGTAAATTATATTTTAATGTTAGTTATTGGTTGGGTAAGAAAAAATATGAATCACGTAGGAGAACTGATTTTGAATAATACTGAGTCCTAGACTTAAATATATTAAGATTATACAAAAATAAGGCAACCTCAGAAAATCTGAATAAGAAGACAGTTGTTTACTCTATTTTTGGAAGAAAAAGTATATCACAATCATATAAGATGGACAGTAATATTTTAGGTTGTTATAAAAATAAAATGGTAATGATATTATCTTTTTTTTTTCTTTAACTTTTCTCAAATTTTTTTTTATTTTTATGAGTGAAATTCGAGACTAAATTTTTATAGTAGTTTCTCAGATTCACATACAGTTTTTATTAATTTAATCTCTTAAATTCTAATTATATTATAATAATTATACTCTCGCTCTCAGTAAACACAATAATGATCTGATATTTAAGTTTTATTCAGATATATAGGAGTATCAAATGATCGCTGTATTTGTTAAATTAGTGCCAAAAACGAGTGAAAGGGCCACTATAATATTAATATCACATACGCATTTAGAACAGAAAAAATTATCAAACACAAACAAAAAAGAAACAGCATTTAAGAAATTTTAACTTACCTTTTTCTTTTCCAAGACTAAATCAAATATACTCGAAAGTTATAGCTTCTGTATTCACTTAACATATATTTATATTTGATTTTTTTGTTCTTATTAGTTCTAATAGTTTTTTTCATGTAAAAAGTTGAAACCTAAACCAATAATAAAAATAAGAAATAAGATTATTGAGAATATTTAAAAAATATTAAAAAAATTCTGATTTATTCATATATTATTTTTATTTTTAATAATATATTTTATCAAATTTTGTACATTATTTCTAATTTAATAAATAAATATTAATTTTTATTACATTATTATTTTTTAATAATTTTAATATAGAATTGTCAAATATAAATTATATTGGCACAAACTTATTTCTATTAAAAATTAATTCTATAAATTGCCAATCCAAACACATATTTAATCCATTTGACTTTCCTAAATTTTTTCACATATTCAAAATTTATATAGATAATTTTCTTGTGTCTCGGGCTTGGTATCTCTAACATGGTAGACTAAGAATTAATCTGTGGTATATCTGAGTTTTATTTAATAATTTATCGCTAACCAATAAATTAGCTGTAAGTACAATATAAAATTTAAATTCTAACACTTATTTAAATAGATTAGTATACTAACTATTAGACCAATTCAAATTAGCTCAAATAACAATATTTAAATAAACAATAGTATATTTTTGAGTAAAGTATCGTTTTTGTCCCCAACGTTTGGGGTAAGTCTCAAAGTTATCCCTTCAAAATCAAAATCAACTAAATGTTGTCCTATCGTTAGGAATCTGTTAACGGAATTGACGGCGGGACAAAATTGAGACGATTTTAAAACATTAGGGACTTAAATAGGACGAAAACGTTGGGGACAAAAACGATACATAGAAATAAATTTTAATTTTATCCTTCACTAATATCAATCTTTTACGGTACATAGTTATTCAATTATTTTTTAATCACATTTAAGTAATTAAATTCACTTAATCACATTACTTTGATTCTAAATATGTTTTTTATATAATTTTACTCTTAAAGATTTTTATTCATCATGAAATATTTATAAAATGACTAGAATTACATTATTTTATTGTATATGTATCATTTTTTTCCCTCAAGTTTATGTACTATTCATTTTACAAATATTTTATGATGAGTAAAAATTTTTAAGAGTAAAATTATAAAAAAATAAATTTATTTAGAATAAAATTAATGTGATTAAGTGTAATTTACTTAGATGTGATTAAAAAATAATTGAATAATTATATACCGTAAAAAATTGATATTATTAAAGGGTAAAATTAAAATTTTTTTTTATGTATCGTTTTTGTTTCCAACATTCGTCCTATTTAAGTTCTTAACGTTTCAAAACCGTCTCAATTTTGTCTTGCCAATTTCGTTAACAGATTTCTAATGGCAGGAACAACATTAAGTCAATTTTAAAATATTAGAAACTTAAATAGGTCTCAAACGTTAGGGACAACTTTAAGACTTACTCTAAACGATACTTTATTAGTCTATATTTTTTTATCAATACATCGAAATAAATTCTCTTCTAATAAGCCGTTTTCTAAGATAATTATCAAACAGAAAAAAGAAAGGAAACGATTTTCTAAGATGCAAAGGTAAGGTTTTATTGTCGCTTATATATATATAATAAAAAAATTAAGCGACTTTTGTTTGTGATCTTGAAGTAAAATAAAGATAACTTAGAAAAAGAAGAAAACGGGGCACTCTAGTGTCACTAATAAGCTTTGACTCAATACTCTAAGTGTTTTTGGAAAAGTATTATCAATTATGAACATAAAAAAAGAAAAAAAAATTGAAAACAGAAATCCTTGTGACGCAGACTTAATTTAAAATCCGATATATATAAATAGAAAATATTCAAACAATCAAACTTACCCGGCTGATAGGAAGAGAAAAGCAATAAAGCATCATCAAAAATAGAATTAACGTAGTAAGGTCCATGACTCTTGTTGAATATGTGTGACGACCATATGACTAGTCTTGTTAATTATTTGTAGTTAGAAAGTTGCATAATATATATATATATATATAGGTGGCTATTGAAATCCAAATAACAACAAAATCAATAATAAAATCTACAGTTGTAAAATATTTCGAATGATTTAAATTAAATTGAGAAAATTTGTTCCCAGAATATCTAATCATATCTTTTGGAGTGGGATAGTGAAGAAATTTTATTGTTAAAATAAAAATCGCGATGAACAAAAAAATCAAGTCTTAGAAAAAATTCAAGACTTGAATTTGAATAACCTTCTATTCTATGACTATTCAAGACTTCAAGTTACTATGAAGTGGTAAAGCGTAAATTAAAAAAAAATACCTGTTGAACATGTCACATGTGGTCTTTGATATAACAAATTCTTTAGGGTGTTCATATATGCTGTTAAAAAAAACAAAGAAAAAACAAACGGGATATCGTCCGGCTAAAATTTCTTGGACTTATTGTAAGATAATAATGTCTTCATAATACGTAATAAAAATAATAAAATAATATAAAAAAGTTATTTTATACTTAAATTTATTCTAATAATAATATAGATTAAATTTAACTACATGAATATACTAGTAAAAACAAAATTTTTCTTTTGATAATGGGAAGACGTTATGTGTATTCACATTAAAATTAATTTTTATTGTCAATTCTTTGACTAATAGATATATAACTTAAATTGAAATTTTTTTTTTTACATTATAAAATTTTTTTCCAAAAATTATGTTCATATATGTTTATATATATAAAGATAAAGGAATAAAATTTTTGTGTACTAGTATGTTTTTTCTACTCTTGTGTATTAGTATTATTTTATATATAATGAGATTTGTTATTAATTTTAAATTTAAATTTTATCTTATTTTAAATCTAAATTTTATCTTATCTCATTTTAAATTAAAATATTATAAATTATATCATATCCCAATTCAATTTAAAACAAAATCGATTAAGATCTCATCTAAACTTAGAATTCAAATTTAGGAATAAATTATTCTAATATTTTCAATGATCATATTATTATATTTAAATTAATATAATTATTTATTGATCAAATTAAAATAAAAATTAAATAATTATTTAGCAATGATTAGAATACTCGTTAGTATGTGTCCTATAAGTTCAATATTAAACGAGTAGTAAATTAATCACACTAAATTTACTAATCAAAATTGACGTTTAGCAACTCTTCTTAACGCCCCGGTAGTATGAAGTGATATATTTTTACTAAGAATCTAATAAGAACAAAGTATAATTTCTTTTGTATTTTTAGCTCTTGGTTAATTGGTTAACTCTTAGAACATGATTTAATTGTCAATCTCTAACTTGTTACCATTATTATAATGAATTGTGAATTATCTAAGAAATTCATTTATTCATTCATTTAATCTTCTTGTCCAATATTTTATTCATCTCAATCATTATAATTACAGAGCTCAAACTCTTTACTGAGAGTTGATGGATTCTTTATTGACTAATCGTTAATTTTATAAGTATTTAAATGATACACAATATCCATTCAACTAGCACTATATAGTATTAAGTGTCTGAAATCAAAGTATGATAAATACATTGTTAATTACTATGATAATCGCAAGTCAAAAGAACTCTAGTACTATATTCATTTTGAGAATATCCTATTAACAAATTTGCAGTAATTATAACCATTAAAAATTCTCCAAATGAGTCAATTCAATGATCATATCTCTATATACACCATATATATATATATATATATATATATATATATATATATATATATAATTTAATAAATGAGATTTATTAATTTTCACCCAACGAATACCCAATATATATGTCTATTCAAATTATTAATGTCTCTTTTAATAATTCTATAATCAAGAACAATTTAAATTAAATTATAAAAAATTTATCTCTCATTATTATAATTATTATTATTATAATGATAAATTTCTAAATTTATTATTTTATTAATTATCTATCTAAAAGAAATTTTAATTAATATTATATAAAAAAACTTTCATTTTATCAAAATTAATTTTAGTATAAAATTATCAAATATAAATCATATTGATGCAAACTTATTTCTACCAAAATTAATTCTATAAATTGCCAATCCAAACACACACTTAGTCCATTTAACACTCCTAAATTTTTTCACATATTCAAAATCAATTATTCTCCATATATAAGTTCATACAAGTCATTTAACCCTTATTCACCTCATACGCCTCTTAATCTAACTAACTTTTCAATCAACGCGCGAATATATAAATACTTTTTTGAAAGGATTTTGTTTCTGTTTTCGAATTTTCTCGTTTTCGATCTATGTTCTCTTCCATCTCTGTGTTCTCTGTGTTTCTCTTTGTTTGTTCTCTACGTTTTTGAAATCAAACTCTAAAATTAGTTTTGAACAGTTATCTCGTTGGTGAAGATAATGAATAATTCAAGTCCAGATTGTCAATTGAACCAAAACAAAGTTGATTATTATTTTGAATCCAATCATGTAGCTGAGATTGTGGTTCGATTTTAGTTAATGTTTTTGTTAGTAGTTTATGATTCTGTAGGTGAATAATGTTTTTGTTTGTGAAAATTGTTGTTCATTATTGATAGTTTGAATTGAATGTAATGTAAAAGTTCTGCATTAAAGAAAATATTTTCTATATTTGCAACAAATTTCGGTGTAACACGAACATATTTGAGTGTTTTGTTTAAGAATTTTCGGTGTATGTATGCTGATAAGTTCTGCATAATTCAAAATTTTTCTTCTTCCTCCTCCTCATCTTCTGCTACTTCTTCTTCTTCTTTTTCATCATCATCGTCTTCTTTTTTTCTTATTCATCTTTTTTTCCTTATTTTATCTTCTCAAGTTTTTTCTTGTTTTACTCTCTTAACAAGAACAAAAACAAAACAAATCAAACAAAGAAGAAGAAGAAACACATAATGGTACAAAATTACTTGAAAAAGGATAAACTTACATTCATTCAACTAAAAGAAGAAAGAAATAAGGGGGAAAAAGAAGAAGAAAAAAATGCAGCATTAGAGAAATTATTTTTCTATATTTGCAGCAAATTTGGGTGTAACATGAAGATATTTGGGTGTAACACAAATATATTTGAGTATATTGTTTAAGAATTTTCGGTATATGTGTGCTGATAAGTTCTGCATAATTCAAAACTCTTCCTCTTTCTTCTCCTCATATTTTGCTACTTCTTCTTCTTTTTCTTTCACATCATCACCATCTTCTTCTTTTTTTATTATCCATCTTTTTCTTTATATTTTACCTTCTCGGATTTCTTCTTGTTTTACTCTCTTAACAAGTATAAAAACAAAAAAACAAACAAAGAAGAAGAAGAAATACATAAATACTGCAAAATTACTTGAAAGTGGATGAACTTACATTCATTCAGCAAAAAGAAAGAAAGAAATAAAAAAAGAAAAAAAATACAGCATTAGAGAAAATATTTTTCTGTATTTGCAGCAAATTTTAGTGTAACACGAAGATATTTGGGTGTAATACAAAGATATTTGAGTGTATTGTTTAAGAATTTTCGGTGTATGTGTACTGATAAGTTCTGCATAATTCAAAACTCTTCATCTTTTCCCTCCTCATCTTCTGCTGCTTCGTCTTCTTTTTTTCATCATTATTACCATATTCTTTTTCTTTTTTTCTTATTCATCTTTTTCTTTTTGTTTTACCTTTCAAAATCATATCTGATATTGCTTTAATACAAAATCCAGTAGGTTGGCACTTCATACATATATTATGAACAGAATGGCCATGCAAGTTGCAAAGGTGCAAATTATTACTACATTACTACTACTTCATATTTACCTAATAATTTCGTTACAAATTGAAAGAAAGATCTCAACAAGAGTATCTATCATGTGGCTCTTAAATATGGACCATGTGAGTATGAGAATCCACCATTAAGAGTGCTTCCGTTTCTACCAAACAGAAAAATAAAATGATCTTCTGTGAAATTATGGAATCATTAAACTTAGTCTTAGCTCTTAAAATAAAATAAAACCAGAATAAACATGACCAGAATTTTTAGATTTAGAAAATAGTATATTACAATTAGGTCAAGTTTACACCTAAAATAGGGGATTTTCAAATGAAACTGAAGTTGGCTTTGAAAAGAGTTCAGTAATAGTCAAAAAACGATACCTGATTCTTGTGAGCTCGATTGAAAGAGAGCGGAAGAGAACCAAAGTAGGAGGAGCAACAGCGGCAACAGAGAGAAGAAGTGACGGTGGCGCGCTAGCAGCGGGGCGACAGGCGGTGCAAGCAAGAGGAGCGACAATGGGAGCGACAGCAGCATGGCAGCAACAGAGCGCAACGGCGACAGCGGAGAATGAGGGTTGGTGAATTTGGGGTAAAATGAAGGTTGGTGAGGAATATAACAACATTGTTTCTGAACTTGGAGGCGGGTTGGTGAAGAATGTAGAAAAGAAAAGGATAAAACGAGGATTGGTGAGGAATTTGGGGTAAAATTGTGCTTCTGAAGTTGGAGGCGGGAAGTGGGCGCAGGGTTGTTGTTTTTAGCAATAAAAATCGACGGTATAGTTGTCAATTTTAATTTGAAAAAAAAGCAACGTCTTTCACGTCTATTTTATACATTAAATCAACACCATTTATTTGATTTTGAGAAAAGAACAAATATGTCCCTGACCCTTTTTTCTGTGGACATTTTTATCCTCGAGAAATGGAAAATATATTCATGTCCCTGATCCCTGTAAAACGTAGACAAATTAACCCTTCCGTTGAATTCACTCCGTTGGACCCGACGGAAAACTCTGATGTGGCATACGTGAAGCTTACCTGTCCGTGACGAGATGACACGTGGCTTTAACCTTTTGAAAACAAGACATATTAGTCCCCAGGCACGAAAACGATGCCGTTTCACTACTTCCTTCTCCATCTTTTACATTTTTCCAACTCCCAATTTCCACCCCCACACACACTCTATTTTACAACAAAACCACCTACTTTTCACTCTCTCTCTGTAATAAAAATCTCATTTTCTGTCTCTTTCTCTCTCCATGGACCCATCCTCGATCCCTCCACCAGCAGGTCCGGCCACCAACACCCTCCCCATGCCAACCATTTCCGCCACCGTGCCCTTCTCCAGTTCACCAAACAGATCATGCTCATTGCTTTATAAACACTTTTCAGGCCCCAAACATTTCCACAACAATAATAGCATCACTTATCCAGCGCGCCGCCCAGATTTCAATTATTCTCTCTCTCTCCCAAATCCTAATTCTCTCTTGTTCTTTTATCCTTTTATTTTTATTTCTCATACTATTTGTTTCTTTTTCCGTGTGTCTTTTTATGTCCCTCTCTGTTTTCAGTTCTCCTTTGCTTGAGGACAAGCAAACCTTTAAGTTTGGTGTTGACGCTTCGCTTATGGCTTTTCTGTTTATTTTTAATAGCACCAAAGGGAGATGAATGTTCTTCATGAAGGAATGAAATGGCCACTAGCATAACTGAGGTGGTTGAGTTCCTTTCATCCTATTTCTCTTCTATTCTTATTTTGTTGTCTTTTGTTTTCTGTTGCTTTGATTGCCTGCATGATCTTTAGTACTTTTAGATCTTAAAAAAAATTGTCTCATGCATTGCCCACTAAGCTTGAAATCAAAAAGAAAGAAGAAAAGATGTAGTGCATGAAAAATTGAGTTTAATTTTAAGAGTAGTCTTATTTACTTAAATGTGGTGGTATTATTTGTGATTCTGAATGCATGATATGAACAGTGGATAGTTGAATTTGAATCAAAGGATGTTGACGTATAAGGAACAAGAATTTAAAAAGTTATTATGAATTCTCTGAAATAAGTAAAAGTTTAATCCTTGAAGCAAAAGAAACAGCAAAAGAAAAAAAAATAAAAGCAAGGTCCAAGGCTCTGAGCATCAATGAATAGGGAGGTCAGACATGATTAAAAGCTCAAAGAGTTGTTTCCCTAGTCATATGCTTGTGGTGTTTTTGTGTCAAATAATCCTTGAGACAGAACACTTAGAGTCGAGACCAAGTGCATTTAGCAGAGTATGCCAAAGGCTTTGAGCACCACTGTCTAAGAGTAACTGAAAGAAAAAAAATCAGAACTTAAAGAGAGTTCCCCTGTTAAGTGCTTGTGGTGTTTCTATGTCAAGTAACAAAACACTTAAAGTCACGGCTAGGCTCAAGGTGCAAAGCACTAAAGAAAAATAAATTAAAGTAAATTTTGCTGTGTTCAAGGATTAAACTGGATTATAAAGATCAGAGAATTCATAATATTATCCGGATTCTAATTCCGAATAACAATAACATCCTTCTGATTCAAAGGAGAGTGCGATGCCAAAACTATTCAGGATTGCAGTTGTAAACCCCACTATGAGAAGAGACATGAGCTTAATCAAACTCCCATTCTCATGCAAATTCACATCCTAAGCCTATATTAGTTTTGGTTGCTTGAGGACAAGCAACAATTCAAGTTTGGTGTTGTGATGCATGAGCATCTTTCCTATCTTTTCCTAGTGAATTTGCATTTAATTTGTTGAGTTTAATCAAGAATTAATTATCTTTTAGCCACTATGGATGCTACTTTGAGTCTTGTGTAATTCTGTTTATTTTTGGTAGCATTCGGCTGGATTTAATGGAGTTTCTGCAGAAGAAGAGCACAAGAATTGAAGGGGATAACCAGCGAGGAGCAACGTGTGCGCGTACCTGACGCGTGTACGTGATTTGGAGATTTGTACAGCAATGCGTGCGCGTACCTAACGTGTACGCGTGACACGCGAAGAAGACCATCGACGCGTACGCGTGACTGATACGTACGCGTGACATGCGCCACGTGCAGAAAACCCAGAAAATGCTGGCACAAATTTTGGGCCCCATTTTGGCACTCAAGTAAGGCGCAACTCTTCACCAAGTTAGGCATGGATCCTACAAAACAAGTGGTCCCCATCCATCAATTGAAGACCTGCTGATTGCTATAATTAATTCTGATTTAAATTTAAATTTGATTTTAAAATAGGAAAAGATATTATTTTAATTTTAGAAATTAGGTTTTAAATTTATTTAGGATTAGATATAAAAGAGAAGAGAAACTTCTCTTTAGGGATATTCCATCTCATTCCGCACTTTACAGTTTACGAGAATCCTAGTTTTCACTCTTTTCCATGAGCAACTAAACCTCCACTGTTAAGGTTAGGAACTCTGTCCATTGTATGGATTGATACTATTATTTTTCTATTTTAATTCATGTTTTGATTTATATTTCAAGAATTATTTTCGTTCTTTATCTTATGAATTTGGGTGGAACGGAAGTATGACCCTCTTTCTAATTGAGTTATTGTATAACTTGGAAAAGCTCTTTATTTGAACAACAGCTTGAAAACAGTTTCTCCTAAATTCTAATTATCTGGATTTAACGGGATACATGACATATAATCCTCTTATATTTGGACAATTAGGATTTTTGTGGCATAATAACCAGAATTAAACTTCACCCCCGAATTGGAATTAATTGACCAAGGAATTGGTGATTGATGAGAATTAGAGGAGACTAGAAAGGTCTAAGGAATTAGGGTCTAGTCACATATGGTTTGCCATGAATTAAATCTTGCATGATTGAAATAGTTAGTAAGAAAAGTCAATCCGGAAAATAGATAACTCTGAAACTTTAACTGCCTTCTTCATATTGTTTTTCCCAACTTATTTACTTGCATGTCTTTCTAATATTATGAATTTATTGTTAATGCTTTTGAATCTCCAAAACACTCTTTTCTGTTGTCTGACTAAGCCAATCACTCAACTATTGTTGCTTGATCCATCAATCCTCGTGGGATCGACCCTCACTCACCTGAGGTATTACTTGGTACGATCCTGTGCACTTGCCGATTAGTTTGTGGTTATAAATTCTGCACCAATGCCCCTCAGCAGCAGCAACAGAATGTTGAGCCTGTGTGGGCCGTGCTAGGGCTTGCAGATGAGCCTGCGGTGCAGCCTGGCTCAGAGCTAAAGAAGAGGTCGGGTCATCCGAAGAAGATTGAGGTTGCCCCAGGGGCTGCAGGGACGCCAAATTCGAGCCTGGGTATTGCATAAACGGATTAAAGTGTGTTTAGAGGGGAGGTAGTGAAACGGCGTCGTTTTCATTTCTGGAGACTAATATGTCCTGTTTAGAAAAGCTCAAAGCCACGTGTCATTCTGTCACGGACGGTTCAGCTCCATGTTTGCCACGTCAGAGTTTTTCGTCGGGTCCAACGAAGTGAATTCAATGGAAGGATTAATTTGTCCATATTTTACAAAGGTTAGGGACATGAATGTATTTTCCATTCCTCGAGGACAAAAATGTCCGTAGGAAAAAAGGTTAGGGACCTATTTGTCCTTTTCTCTTTGATTTTAGAAAGTAATCTAGACCATTTAAATTTATTGACAGAAACGTTGTTAATATTTTAAATATAAAAATAGATGTCATGTTGGTCGATTTTAAAATAAAAGTATTTTCAACCCCCTAGTTCGCCGCCAATATGACGATAGTTAAAAGGGGTTTAATGTAGCATAAAAAAAATCGACAACAAAGCTGCCGATTTTATTATTTTATTTTTAAATTTCTTTTTTTTAAAATATTGACAGCAAGCCGTCGAAAAATATCGACAGGAGAGATAGCCGTCGTTTTTTGCGTCGAAAAATAAGCTTTTTCTTGTAGTATTGAGTGTAACACGAAGATATTTTGGTGTAACACGAAGATATTTGAGTGTATTGTTTGAGAATTTTCGGTGTATGTGTGCTGATAAGTTTTGCATAATTCAAAACTCTTCCTCTTCCTTCTTCTTCTTCTCATAATTCTTTTCGAATTTAGCTTCACAACTTCCTTCATTTTTCGCGACGATTTTCAGAAAATTTTGGAAGATTTTAATCCTTGTTTAAATTTTGAGCGTTGTGATTTTGATTGAGGAAAAAAAGCCATTTGCGTTATTCAAGAGTTAGGGAATCGCGTGTTTACACGCAATCTAAACTGAAGGTCATTTTTGTTGAGTTTGAGCCAACTTGTATGAATTTATATACTAAAAAGTCTTGTATGTGTAGTAGATCTCATTCAAAATTTATACACATAATTTTTTGTCTCGCATGGTATTTCTAATATGACAAGTCAATAATTAATCTATTGCAGATTTAAATTCTATTTAAAGATTTATTGTTGACCAATAAATTATTATATGTATAATATAAAATTTAAATTTTAATATTTATTTAAATAGATTAATAAATTAATTATTAAATTAACCCAAGTTGATTTAGAGATCATTATTTAAATAAGCAATAGTATATTTTTTATCAATACATCGAAATAAATTCTCTTCTAATGAGCCGTTTTCCAAGATAACTATCAAACAAACAAGAAAAGAAAACGATTTTCTAAGATGCAAAGGTAAGGTTTTATTGTCGCTTATGTATATATATATATAATAAAAGAATTAAGCGACTTTTATTTGTGCTCTTGAAGTAAAACAAAGATAACGTAGAAAAAGAAGAAAACGGCACTTTGGTGACACTAATTTAAAATCCGATATATATATATTCAAACATTCAAACTTATTACCCGGCAGATAGGAAGACCATCATCATCAAGAAATAGAATTAACGTAGTAACGTCCATGACTCTTGTTGAATTTGTGTGACCACGATATGACTAGTCTTATGATTTAAATTAAATTGAGAAAATTTGTTTCCAGAATATCTAACCATATCTTTTGGAGTGGGATAGTGAAGAAATTTTATTGTTAAAATAAAAATAGTGATGAACAAAATAATCAAGACTTAAATTTGAATCACCTTCTATGACTATTCAAGTTACTATGAAGTGGCAAAGGATTTTTTATTTAAATAAATAAAATAAAAATAATAATTACCGAAATAAATAATTTAAAAAATATTTATTGTTTTGTATTTCTAAATCATATATCGTTTACAGTATAAACGAGATGACAATTTATGTATCTCGTTTACAGTGTAAACGATATAACACATCAGTTGCAACGTGTCTATCTCGTTTACACTGTAAACGAGATATATAGAAGACAATCGCAGCCGCTATAAAAAGATGTCTAACCTTTGGTATTTCTCACAAACTTTTTCTATCCTTTTTGTGTCTCATATTTCTCACGAATACAAGGCATTAATGGCCAGTAATAGTCCATACATAGTTGTGCTTGTTTATCCGAATTGTCGTATGAGAAATGGTGATAACGGGGTGACATTTGAGTGTGAGGATCCGATATTGTTTCGCACTCAACGTGTGAAAATGTTGTCGGATTTGAAGAGTTTGATATTGAGCAAGCTCGGTGGAACACAAACGAGGAAAATCAGAAGGGTGGCATATAGGTTGATGGCACCCATGGGTAACAGAATCTTTCGGTTTCGACTATTCCAACTTCAAGGGGATAAGCATGTGCGACTGATGTTCGACATCCATGGGAAGATCATGGTGGAGCAGGTAATAGAGCTTTCCGCAGAGGTGGGACACAGTGGTAGTGGGAGTTTCGTACACTCGACCTATGTACAGGACAACCGACCTCTTGCACCACTGCCCATTCATGTCGCCAGTCCAGTGGATGAGGCAGAGGAGGGCGAGGAGGAGTTAGACGAGGATTTCGTGGCGGAAAGTGTGAACATCGACTCTTCCGATGGTGGGGATGAGGATGAGTGTGTTCCGAAAACACCTATCCAGTCTGTGACGCGCCATGTCCTGCCTCCACCTCACCCAATTCCGCCGCTATCGGCAGTGCCAACTCACTATTACAGTCTGGATTTGGACGCCATGCATGAGAGGACTCCGTTTCCTGACACGGGTGAGGAGAATTACAACCTAGATGGCGGTATAGAGTTTTGGATCGGCCATAAGTTTAGAAGAAGAGAGGCAGTGCTTCAGGGTGCGAAAAACTACAGTATTCGCAGGAGTGCGGAGTACCAGGTGATCGAATCGGACCGGATAATGTACCATGTGCAGTGCCGTCAAGCTGAGAATGGGTGTCAATAGATCCTCCGTGTGGCTCTTTAGCAGAACTTCGGATACTGGTAAGCTTAAATTTAGTTGCGCCTTTCAGTACTTCTGTACGATATATTAAGTAGGTGGACGACATGGCTAAAGCAATACTGTTTTGTCGTGTTCAAGAAGGTTCGGAGGGTTGGTGCAGTGCACAGTTGTCTAACACCCACCATGTCTCAAGACCATCGTCAGTAACGGAGATATATACGATTCGTTAAGTAACAAACTATATGAATTAACAATAATATTTAATGCAAATACAAAAATAATATTTGGTTACCTCGCAGCTAGCGGCTACTGGTAGATTCCTCTATCTGGTGGACACCACTGAGAAAATCTCTAATAAATCCAGCTCATCAAAACCGGAGTGCAACCGGCAATGCCCGTGACGCCCCGCTGTGCTGCCAAACAGAGTGATTGGTACGTCCAACCCAGCACAGTCGAGCCCCTGGATAACGCCCTACACTCCGCGAAGTCCTGGAGAAGCGTTAGCCAACATATGTGCACCAGGTTGTTGGACTTGTCTGCCAATAGATACCCTCCGATTAGTAACATAATATAGCACCTGGCGTACTGTCGGAGGGTCTCCGGGTCGTCGGTCGGGGGGCATCTAGCAGACACGATCACACAACCTCACAAGCTTCAGCGTGAAGGACTCCTTCCTCTACGTAGCCTGCTGTGCCGCCACCGGAGGCCTAGCACCAAGCAGCTGCTCCACCATGACCCACGTCTCCATGCCGTGCCACCTACCGAAGTCACAAAGGCACCCCAACGGGGTTCTCATGTGCACGTAGGCCTAGGTGGTACGCCACGTCCTGCAGGGTGATAGTGACCTCACCCCACGGGGGATGAAACGTGTGCATCTCCGGACGCCATCACCCCACGAGTGCTAAAATCAGGGAATTGTCAAAAGTGAAGTCTCTGAGGGGTACCGTGTCGCCGAATCTGACCTCAGCCAGATACGGAACGATGGTGTCTGGTGGAGGAAGGGTATAGCTGACTCGCTAGGGCAATAGAAGGCGAGGCCTTTGCGGAATAAAAAAAATTTTAACTTATAAAGAGATAATCATAAATTTTTGTAGTCTACTTAAGAACATAGAGCTACTTCTACTTAAGATCATACTTCTATGTTTCTAGTCTACACATGTCTCTAAATTACATATACCAGTAAGCAAATCCTAATTAAGTCATAACAATCTTACACAAGCAAATATAGTTCTAAATTCATCCTACAGACCAATCCCTAAAGCATTTTACTCAGTGCTTGTCATTACGGGACTACCCTAACAATATTCACATACTTAGATTAACCAAACAGAACGCAACTAACCTCGAAGTCGGCCGCTCCGGCGTAATGCGGCGTCTTGTATAGTGGTATGTTTTCTCTACTCTTGTCGTACATATATATAGTATGAGATTTGTTATTGATTTTAAATTTAAATTTTATCTTATTTCAAACAAGAATATTATCTTATCTTATTTCTTTTTTTTTGAATAAACGAGCTCAACACAATAAAGTAGAACGACATGAGAACACAATCTCAAACATCAATATTCAACGAAATATAATATGTAAACTATTCCTAGTATTATCTTATCTCATTTCAAATTGAAATATTATAAATCATGTCATATCACAATACAATTTAAACAGCATTGATTAGGATGTCATCCAAATTTAAAATTTAAATTTAGAAATAAAATAATTAATTATTCTAATATTCTATTTGAATGATTATAATTATTTATTGATCAAATTAAAATAATAATTAAATAATTTTTTAACAAAGATTAGAACACCCATTAGTGTATGATCCTATAAGTTCAACACTAAGCGAGTAGTAAATTAGTCATACTAAATTTATTAATTAAAATTGGCGTCTAACAACCCTCCTTAACGACCCGATAGTATGAATTAATATATTTTTACTAAGAACCCAATAAAAACAAAGTAGCATTCCTTTCATCTTTCTAACTCTTGGTTAACCCTTAGATAATAGTTTAATTGTCAAATTCTAACTTGTTACCATTATTATAATGAATTATGAATGACCTAAAAAATTCATTTCTTCATTCATTTAATCTCCTTAACTAAGATTTTATTCATATCAATTATTATAATTATAGAGCTCAAACTTGGTGTCGAGAGTTAGTTGATGGATTCTTTGTTGGCTAATTGCTAATTCTATAAGTATTTAAATGATACCCAATATCCATTCAACCAGCACTCTAGCATTAAATGTCCGAAATTAAAGTATAATAAATATATTATTAATTATTATGATAGTCACAAGTTAAAGAAACTCTAGTATTATGTTCATCTTGAAAATATACTATTAACAAATTTACGATAATTATAACTATTAAATTTTTTTAAAGTGAATCAATTCAAGAGTCATATCTATATACATCATTTTTATATATGTATAATTTAATAAATGAGATATATTAATTTTCATCTAATGAAGACCATATTATATATATATATATATATATATATATATATATATATATATATATATATATATATATATATTAGTCTATTCGAATTATTAATATTTTTTTAATAATCTTATAATAAAAAATATTTTGATGAAATTATAAAAAATTTAATTAAAAATTTTATTATATTAATTTTTTAATATAATAAAAATAATAAATTATTTGACTCAAATAATTTGAATTCCGATCATATTATTTATTCCTAATATTTATTCCTAATTGAATTCCTAATATTTTAAAGTCATCATATTTAATATATCGTTCAATGAATTACATATTAACTAAAAATATAGGTAAAACCAAATTTTTAACACACGTTGTTCTTATTCTTCTTCCTCTTTCTTAGCATAGAGCATTTAGAAAACTATCTACGGTCAAAAGATTGACTGGTAAGTGACTCAATTAAGTTATATATCTAACTAACCTTATTTTACTAATTTAAATCTTAAAGTTTACTTACAACGCATTACGGGTGGCATACACTTTTACAAATGAGCCTAAATACTGTGCAATTATTGTAAGAGTAAAATTTTTAACAGTCTTTGATAATTATTTTAAAAAAAACAAGACTTTTAATAAAAAAATATTTTTTTATTTTTAAATTTTATTTTTGTAAAATTGATTAATTTATCTTTTAATATTTTTCTGTATATTAATGAAATAAACCTATATAGCATAATAAATTATTGATTTATTTGTTATAAGTTAACTAGGATTGATAATTTTTTTTTTGTTTAGAATTTCGTGATCTTTTAAATGTAGTTGTTAGTATTATTTTTTTAGTTACTTTTTTTAAATACATGGACTAAATTTATTGTATAAAACTAAAAAATATTAGTGATTTTTAAATTATTTTTACTCATAAAAATTAAACGAAAAACATATTAGTGATTAACGAATCACATAAACATGTTCTGGAGAGAGATCATTGACAGACGGATTAATCATCAATATCACAAAAGTAATTATCAGGGCCGAAATGAGTATCTTTTTTCTTGAAGTTCTCATAGTCCTTCGAAAAGTTTATCATGGGATGAAATAGGTTACGTATTAATACATACTGACCTATCAATGATAAAATGATGAAAAAAGAAAAATGAAAATAAATTTGTTGAAGATATATAATAATTTTTTTAAAGAAAGATTCAAATTCAAAATCTTTAGGTGAAAATAGAGAAACTATGTCATTTAAGTTATAGTTCATTAGCATATAATAGGTTTTGTTATTATTTCAAATTTAAGTTCTTTTATTTATCTAAAATAGTTAGATATAAATTTTATCGTTTGCTATTAAATTAAAATTATAATCGATTTATCCATATATAATAAATTCTAACATAACGTATATTTAAATTGGGTCAGTTTTTTTATTCAATATGTCTTACTACAAAAAATTTGATAGATAACAGTGGTTTTTTTTACGATGATGAACCAGATTCGCCGCAAAAAGAAAACTAGCAACAATATTAATGGGCACTGCAATTATGTTAGCATTTCGCGGCAATTCAACCCCAACCGCTACAAAAATGAAATATAGTAAAAAATTAAAACGAGCAATTCTCACCTTCTTTGAGTCATGAAAAATCTGCATAATTTACTGGTCCATTTGCCAATTTATAAACAAGAAGAAATAAAAATAAAATCATAGAATATTTTAAAATATTTGACCATAAAGAAATTAAAGATTTGGTTCATCTTTTAAACTTTGCTTTGTCTCCTTAACGCTTTTTAACTGTTTGGATTAATTTCAATTTTTTTATAGAAAAAAACTATGATAATTACTCAAGATTTCATGTCTTAGGCTTTATTAAAATATTAACTAATTTATAATTCATGTCAAAAAAATATTAAATTTTAATACTTTTATAGGAAAGAAAATTTTCATACAATGTATTGGAACAAGAGTAAGAACTAACAGTGAAAGACGATGAAAAAGGAGTGACGC
This sequence comes from Arachis hypogaea, assembly GCF_003086295.3. Taxonomy (NCBI): domain Eukaryota; kingdom Viridiplantae; phylum Streptophyta; class Magnoliopsida; order Fabales; family Fabaceae; genus Arachis; species Arachis hypogaea. The sequence goes on along the minus strand of NC_092037.1, from coordinate 91,051,980 downwards.
TTGAAATTAAATAAGATCTTTGACTATACCAAAAATTTGGTCCGATAATTTAATAATGGGTAAGGCTGGCAATATATACCCTATCCGTGTAGGGTAGGATACGGATTTATGGTATATCATATTCTATCCTATCCGCACCTTTAATATATTATATAATATATATATATATATATATATATATATATATATATATATATATATATATATATATAAAAGTTATGTATGTAGTGAAGAAAATGAGTCTTGTACTCACAATCTTCTTCTTATAAAAATTTGAAATAATCACCAAGTTAGTTGATGATCATATTATTTGTAATTTTATGTTGGATTTCTTTAAAATTTTCTTGTTTTTAATTTTAATTTGAACTTAGTTTTTTTATTTTCTATTTTATTAATATGTATGAAATTTGGAATGGTTGAATTTTATATTTATTTGAATTTTTTTTGTTTTTGCAGATAGGGTCGGGTAGGGTAGGGTTTAGAACTTTAGGGTGTGGGTAGGGTTAGAGTTGAGAAATTCTTAACCCATGGGTAGGATAGGGTAGAGTTTTAAAAAAGTTTTCAACTCGCGGATAGGGTTAGGGTAGAGTCTAAACCCCACCCTACCCTACCCATTACCAGCCCTAATAATGGGAAAACAAAATGCATAATGAAAACAAAATGCATGCTCATATATATTTTTTAGAGAGTAATATTTTAAAGGTTTAATTATTCTGCAGGTCCTTATAGTTTTATCGAATTTTTAATTAAGTTCTTATACTTTTTTTCTTTTCAATTGAGTCTCTATATCATAAATTTTTTTTTTCAATTTAATTTCTGTCGTGACAAAAACATTTAAAATAACAGAATATTCTATTAAAAAATCGAATATTCTTACCACTAGAATAGAAGACCTAATTGAGAACACTTCCATATTTTCAAAATACTAAAAGAACCCTTGCCATTTTACTCCAAAGTCAGAGAGTCCTAGCTCTAATTCTTCTCGGAGCTCCCGTTGTCCCATCTAGCTGCATTTTCTGTGCTCGTCATCCGTCGCGTTCTCGTGTCGTCGTCGTCCGTCGCATGCTCGTTGTCCCTCACATGCGCCATCACCATCACTGCTCGCATGCCTTGTCCACGGGTTGTCCGCCATTGCTGGTCGTCTGCCATTAGTGGACCCATCGCCTCGCTGCGCCAGCTTTCATCCCTCCCTTGCTGCCTGACTTGCTGGTCATCATCCCCATATTTTTGCCTCTACAATAACATGTGATAATTTCATTTTTTTCAGTTTTTCCAAGGTTGATTTCTTTAATTTAAGCATATGTGAATTTTTTTATATAATGGTTTATGAGCTGATTAGAAAAAAATATGGCACTGGTTGAATTGAAATCTTGAATAATTTATGAATATGAATATCAATTGTAATTTAAACATGCTACTTCATACCAGAATCCTCAAGGGGCACAGAACGAAAATGATCCAAATAATACAATTGTGCGTACTTCTTTGCAATATACAAACCATTATACTTACTTCTTGTTTTCTAACATTTTATTTTTTTTATTGCAGATTTTTGTTGGCAATTTAGATGCAAATGTTATAGATGATTAGCTGTGACAAGTCTTTGGGCATTATGGAGAGTTAGTTTATGTGAGGATTCCATCCGACAAGAGATGTGGATTTGTGCAATTTGCCGACAGATATTTGATGTTTGGTATTTTAGTATATGTGTAGCATTAAATTACTTTTTTTCATAAGAAGGTCCTGCCTGTGATATGATTTTTAATGCATCAGGAATTGGGCTGAAGAGGCACTGAGAGTTTTGAATGGAACACTTTTAGGTGGGCAAAATGTTAAGCTTTCATGGGGACGGAGTCCTTCAAACAAATAGGTAATAAAACTTGCCTATAATTATTGTCTTAGCTACATGTGTCATAATATCTTGCTGATTATTCATGAATTTACATGATAAGAGTCTAGCAGACCCAAATTAGTGGAATAGTAGTGGATATTATGGATATGCACAAGGCAATGAAAATTATGGTTATTCTCCCGCTGGATAGGACCCCAACATGTATGAAAGCTATCCAGAGTATGCAAATTACCAACCTTCTCAGTAGCAGCAACAAAGGGGATATATATAGTTAAGAAGCCAAACTCCACTTTCCATTTTTTGTTACCATTCTGTATTCCTTTGTACTTATTTTCAGTTGCTTCTATGTTCATGGAAAATTAGTCAACTTTATTCCCTTTTTTATTTTTCCTTTTTTTTCTGGTTAGTTATCTATGGTTGCTATATTAGTATTTATATTTGTTTTAAACCTTTTGTATCAAATCATGCGTGCAGAGTACTTTGTTGATGTTCATATATTTGATGGATTGGTCCATTAGATATGTATTTCTAATTAAAATTTGTGTTTCGCAGGTTACATTATTATAGATTTGTTGAGTGCAGTAGACTGTTATTTATTTCTCACTTTTTCTTCATCTTTTCACCTTTAGTTTATGTTTATCATTACAATTTTTTTTATTGTATTGTGATATTGTCATGTCTTTTATCTCCTTCGATTAATTTATGTTAAATTATTTAAAAAAAAACCTCGTGTAAATGTCCGTATATCTGAGAGAAGAAGGCATGTTAGAATAGGTAGGGACAGAAAAAGGAGTAGAGGAAAGACTGTTGTTGCTGCATCTTCTCATCCAACAACAACCTTTGTTGCTGCATCATCACAACCACGTACTTCCTACCACACCTGCTGCTGCATCTTCATAATCACTACATCATCACAACCACGTACTTCCTACCACACCTGCTGCTGCATTTTCATAATCACTATCCTCCACATCTGCTGTTGCATCTTCTCAAAACTATCTCTCATAGTTGCTATTTCAGATTTTTAGACTCTAATCAGAGCTACTGTGCTGCAGATTTTGAAGCTCCCTATCATAGCACCTCCTGGATCGTCACAAGTTGTATAAAAGAGAATAGAAGATGTACTGAGAAAAGAGAAATCTCAGAGAAATATGAACTTATTATAGGTGAAAGACAAATGTATATAAAATTTTATAATTTACTAACGTTAACAATGATTAAATTGGAAAAAAATTATGGTATCGGACTCAATTAAAAAGAAAAAAAAAACGTATAACGACCTAACTGAAAATTCGGTAAAATTATAGGGATTTGCAGAAAAATTAAACTAAATTTTAATTTCTAAAGAATAATTTTATCCATTAAATTTTTAAAAGTAAGAGAGAAAAAAAGAAAAAAATAATAAAAAAATAAATAATTTGAAAGTAAATAAATTTTTTTAACATAATAATGATTAAAAAAATGAGAAGCCTCGCTAGTAAGAAGAATAACCTTCATCAGAAATCGTAAAATGTAATTGTTTTGCGGTTTTTGATAGTTCGTTATTATAGTCTCGACCCCAAAACAGAGAAGAACAAAACAAAGAACCACATGACTCATAATACAATTCTCGCTCTTTGACATTGTTGCCTAGGATTAATGATGGTCACAACTGTACATTACATAAACAATAGCAATATACAAAAAAATACAGCTATATATATATTATCACGAGAAATGAAAACATACAAACAAATTCACCTACATACTGTGATCTCTTGCATATACTCAATATTGATGCATGTGGTGCAACACCTTGTTACGTATTGTTGCCTGCGTCTTTTGCCAGCCAATACCGTTTTTTTTTTTGTTTTATGCTTAATAATTCATTTTGGTGTTAGATAGGTTGTCACAAATGTTGAAGTGTGACTAAATCTCTTCGTACTAAAAGATTTCTTGAAAAGGTAAGGATAGATGTTGGCTTAAAACTACTTTCGTTCTATACATACTAATATACTATCAGAATTTGAATTACAAACATTGGTCACCCGTGGCGTTAGAGGAAGAGTACTATATGTTGGCTTTAAAGTTTGCGTTTTTGTTGCCTTTATTTTTTTTTTTCATAGTATCTTCTATTTTTACAGATTAATGATTAATTCGTTGTAGATCTGAAATTCATTTAATGATCTATAATTAACTAGTGAGCAATAAATTATTACATATACAAGTTGAAATTCAAACTGCTGACACTTATTTAAGTAGACAAGTAAATTAAAACATTCAACTAATTACCCAAATTAGTTTGTCTGTTGTCTTTAGGTTTTGCAAAGATAGTTATTCTCTACTGGAATTTTCCTTACTGTATTTTCGCCTACTGTCCTAATATGGACCACTTATTCATAAATAACCATGTTAGATGTCCAACGAAAATTAGCTATTAAATTAAGAAAAAGTATAGGTAGACAATGAAAATATTAAACAATATGAATAATAGATATATCGGATGTTTATTTAACTAGATGTACGGATGATTATTTTAATATTAAAATTTAGATGATTAATTTGGAGGTGTAGTATGTTTTTATTTGATTGGTGGTTGTTCATATTGTTCAAAATGGTCATTGTTTACTTAATATTTCTTTTAAATTAATCATTTATATAAAATATATGTTGAAATACAATATATATTGAAAATAAATTAAAAAATATACGTATTTATACATAAATATAAGATACCTGATTTAGTGACTGATTTTTTATTTGTATATAGTATTTTTGATAAATAAATAGGCCCTTGGGAAAAAAAATGTCAAGCCTCTAGTTTTTTGTTTAATATTACTTAACAAATTTAATAATTGTGTCGTGATTATTTTCTAATCAACATTGTTATATATTATAGAATAAACAAATTTATTCATTAATTAATTTATTAAAAATATTAATTTAATCATAAAATAAAGTTTAATATTTAAGAATTCAAAAGATAATCATCATAGTTATAATAGTTTCACCCTAATATATATAAATAAAGATTTATCATAATTCATAATTATTTTTTTATATACGTTGAACATCTATTCTCATGTGGATCAAACTTTTTTATAGTGAAAAAAATTAATAAAGTAAAAAATAAGAGATTAATTATTTTTAAATTAAGATATTAATGGGACTCACAAATATTAAAAATTACAAATTCAATGATAATTAAATTTTTGTTTTATTAATTTATCAATATTTTTAGGAATTTAATTTTGATGTACTGACATTGTAAAACGTTTTATATAATCGTGTAATTACATCTGTTTTTTTAATGATCATTCATATAGTTGATATGAAAAATAATTATTTTTGCTATTTGATTTTACGTAATTAAATACACGTATAAAAATTACTTTAACTAATAATACATTAAAATTTGATTTTTAAATTTTAATTTTTTAAATACGATTTTTGTCTTTACATCTAGAACAAATTCATTATACTCCCAATAAACTTGTTCTAAATACAAAAAAAAAATTGTATTTAAGAAATTAAAATTCAAAAATTAAGTTTCGAAAAATAATTATTTTTTATTTTATTTAAGAAGAAAAACCTAATTACATGAGTGCAAAAAACAAGCGTTGGCAAGCAGTAATCATCCATCATTTTTATTTCAAATTTTATGGCGATATATATCTCGACACGTTACTCTTCTACTTGTAAGCAAAGTCATCGATAAATACAAAAAATCTTCTTACAAGAAAAACAAATAAAAATATCACATGATAGCACGACTTGGAGACATGGACTTTATGATCTGAAAACTTGGTTCTAATCCATAATATAATGTTTAAAAACTAGAGAAAATGGATTAAATCATATTGAAAGCGTAATTTTCAAGGGTGTTTTTTTATGGTTGTGCTTTTATTCCTTTGTCAATTTTAAAACTCAAACTTTGAATCTAACTTGGCTTCTATTCTGATAATTAAGTAATTGATTTTAGTTGTTTTTTTTGTGATAAGAATATTTTATTACATTATGTGGATGTTTATTTTTTATGATATATAATTTTTTAAAGATGACTTTATTTAATATGAAGTTGAAAAATCTACTCCATGTACGTATATAAATAGAGGCTTAAGCCTCTAATAATTACACAGCAACAAAATCTTCTCCCTCTCTTTATATTAAAATTTTCTCCTTCTTCTTAATACGCTACTAATATATAAAAGTAGTAAATATATAAGTTTCTATTATATTGTGATAGTAATCATTGTGAATATTATTATTAAAGCTATTTAATTATATTACATTATTTTATAATTACATCTTCCTTATTTATTTAGTTGTTTTACAACACGTTATCAGTACGAGACTCTGATCAAATTTTTAGGAAGATTTAGGTAACAAATTTTCATTATGTCGAAACTCTCTCATATTGAATTTAATGCTCTTGATATATCTGGAAACAATTATTTATCATAGATATTAGATGCTGAAATTCATCTTGATTCAATGGATCTTGGAGATACCATTAAGGCTGAAAATAATGCATCTCAGAAGGATAAAGCCAAAGTCATGATTTTTCTTCGTCGTCATCTTAATGAAGGATTGAAAAATGAATATCTCACATTAAAAGATCCTGCATATCTTTGGAAAGACCTTGAAGAAAGGTATAATCATCAGAAAACAGTGATACTTCCTCAAGCTCGATATGAATGGACGCACTTGTGTCTACAAGATTTTAAATCTACAAATGAATATAATTCTGCAATATTTCGAATCACCTCACGAATGAAATTATGTGGGAAAAAGATAATTGATCATGATATTTTGGAAAAAACTTTCTCAACGTTCCATGCTTTGAATGTGCTCCTGCAGCAGCAATATCGAGAAAAAGGGTTTAAAAAATATTCTGAATTAATTTCTTGCCTTCTTATTGCTGAACACAACAATGAGTTACTATTGAAAAATCATAAAGCGCGCCCAGCTGGCGCCGCCCCATTTCCTAAAGTAAATGCGGCAAATCACCCTAGAAGAGGTAAATGGCAAGGTTTTAATAACAAGAAAAATTATGGACGAAAAAGAAATTATATTCAAAAGAGAGGATCTCACCAGAAGTGGGATAAAGAAAGAAATATCGGGCAGAATAAATCAACAGAGGATAAGTGTTTCCGTTGTGGTGGAAAGGGCCATTTGTCACGTACCTGTCGTACCCCAAGGCACCTAGTCGATCTTTACCAGGCATCTTTGAAAAAGGATGACAAGGAAAAAGAGTCGAATTTTGTTTCAAATGATGCTGGAAATTCCACCACTCATTATGATGTATCTGATTTCTTTGAGGATCCTGAAGGGAATATTGATCATTTGATTAATGATGGAATAGTTTAATATGTGAGATTGTTAAGTATCCAAGTAAATAAATAATGTAAAGCATTTATTGTTAAGTTTTATTTTCTATTTATTTAAGTTTCAAAAATGATGTATATAAATAATGAAATATTAATGTTTATGAATTTTGAAATTATTAAATGTGTCAAGTTTTAAAATAAAATTTTAGTGTATGACATTATGTGCAGTGTTTCCTAGAAAAATAATTCCAATCAAGAATTTGATTTGACTGTGCATGTATTGCTATTCATTTTATTATTATTTATCTTTGAAGAAAATGGCAATGATATGTAATGAAGATGTATGCCTTGCGGATAGTGCAAGTTTGCACACTATTCTCAAAAGTGATATATATTTTACCCATCTAGTGCTAAAAGAAGAATGTGTTAATACTATTATTGGCTCAGGCAATGTGATAGAAGGCTCCAGAAGAGCTATAATTTTGTTTTCTGGAGGAACAAAATTCATAATAAATAATGCACTATTGTCTACCAAGTCTCGAAAAAACTTGTTGAGTTTCAAAGATATTCGCCGAAATGGATATCATATTGAAACAATGAATGAGAAAAATCATGAGTATTTATGTATCACAACTCATGACTTAAATAAAAAGGTTATATTAGAAAAGTTACCCTCACTTTCATCTGGGTTATATTATACCAAGATTAGTGCAATTGAATTACATGCCACTGTAAACCAGAAGTTTACTAGCCCAAATGAATTCATAACTTGGCACGACCGATTGGGTCATCCGGGAACAACCATAATGAGGAGAATTATTGAAAACTCTCATGGACATTCACTAAAGAACCAGAAGATTCTTAAAACTAGGAATTTTGTTGTACTGCATGTTCTCAGGGAAAGTTAATTTTAAGGTCATCACCAGTAAAGATTAGATTTGAGTTCCCTGAATTCCTGGAAAGGATTCAAGGTGATATATGTGGACCTATTCATTCACCATGTGGATCTTTTAGATATTTTATGGTCCTAATAGACGCATCTTCGAGATGCTCACATGTGTGCTTATTATCTTCTCGCAACCTGGCGTTTGCGAGATTACTGGCTCAAATTATTCGATTAAAAGCACAATTTCCAGAAAATCCAATCAAAGCAATTCGTCTTGATAATGCTGGTGAATTTACTTCTCAAGCTTTTGATGCTTATTGTATGGCTAATGGAATAAGTGTTGAACATCCAGTAGCTTATGTTCACACACAAAATGGGTTAGTAGAATCACTTATTAAATGCCTCCAATTAATTGCTAGACCCTTACTTATGAGAACAAATCTCCTAACCTCGGTTTGGGGGCATGCTATTTTACATGCCGCAGCACTTATTCGTTTGAGGCCAACGAGTTACCATCAGTTCTCTCATATGCAATTAGCTTTTGGCCAGCAGCCAAATGTTTCTCATTTAAGAAGATTTGGGTGTGCGATATATGTTCCCATTGCACCACCTAATCGCACTAAAATGAGACTCCAAAGAAAATTGGGGATATATGTTGGATATGATTCTCCCTCTATAGCGAGGTATCTTGAGATACAAATTTGAGATGTATTTAAAGCCCGGTTTGTGGATTGTCATTTTGATGAATCAAAATTTCCAACATTAGGGGAAGAGAATAAGCTTCCTGAAAAGGAACTTAATTGGAATGCATCATCCTTGATGCATTTAGATCCTCGATCAGGGCAATGTGAACTCGAAGTTCAAAAGATTATACATTTGCAAAGAGTAGCAAATGAATTGCCTGATGTATCTTCCGATACAAAGAGGATAACCAAATCTTATACACCAGCAAAAAATGCCCCAATACAAATTGATGTCCCAGTTGGACAAATTGCCACCGAAGCAAATACACGCCAGAAGCGTGGCAGGCCTGTCGGTTCCAAAGAAAAAAATCCTCGAAAGAGAAAAGAGGTAAATATTATTCTTGTTGAAAAAGACATAGTAGAGACACCTGCAGTTGTCCAAAATTCTGATATAGTTTTAACGCCAGATGACGTTCAGGTACCTGAAAATAGTGAAAATGACAAGATCTCGATAAATTATGTCTTTACAGGAGAGAAATGGGACCGAAATAAGACAATTGTCAATGAAATATTTGCATATAATGTGGCATTAAATATCATGCATGAAAGTAAGGATCTTGAGCCAAGATCAGTCGAAGAATGTCGACAAAAAAATGATTGGCCAAAATGGGAAGCAGCCATGAAGGCTGAATTAGACTCACTTGCAAAATGTGAAGTTTTTGGACCTGTAGTCCGTACACCTGAAGATGTAAAACCTGTTAGATACCAATGGGTATTTGTGAGAAAACGAAATGAGAAAAATGAAGTTGTGCGCTATAAAGCCCGATTTGTGGCACAAGGTTTTTCACAAAGGCCCGGTATAGATTATGAAGAAACGTATTCCCCGGTAGTGGATGCGATAACATTACGTTATTTGGTCAGTTTATCTGCATATCATAAACTGCATATGCATTTAATGGATGTGGTAACGGCCTACTTATACGGCTCATTAGATCGGGATATCTATATGAAAGTCCCTGAAGGACTAAAGATATCTAAACCATCCAATGAATATTCGCAAGGATTATACTCAGTCAAATTGCAAAGATCTTTATATGGTCTGAAGCAATCTGGACGAATGTGGTATAATCGTCTTACTGAGTATCTGGCCAAAAATGGATTCAAGAATGATGATATCTGTCCATGTGTTTTCATAAAGAAAACTACATCTGGATTCATTATTATTGCTGTGTACGTTGATGATTTAAATATCATTGGGACTCCTGAAGAGATTCCAACAATAATAAAAACTCTAAAAGAAGAGTTTGAGATGAAAGATCTTGGAAGGACTAAATTTTGTCTCGGCCTGCAGATCGAGCATATAAAAAATGGGATCTTTATTCATCAAACAATATATACAGAAAAGATCTTGAAGAGATTTTATATGGATAAGTCACATCCCTTAAGTACCCCAATGATCGTAAGATCTTTGGATGTGGAGAAGGATCAATTCCGTCCTAAAGAAGAAAATGAAGATATCCTTGGTCCTGAAGTACCATATCTTAGTGCCATTGGAGCGCTAATGTATATTGCTAATAATACAAGACCCGATATATCATTTGCTGTGAATTTACTAGCAAGGTATAGTTCCTCTCCAACCAGAAGACATTGGAGTGGAATCAAGCAAATCTTTCGATATCTCCATGGAACGGTTGATATGGGATTGTTTTATCCCTATGGATCCAAGTCACAACTAGTTGGCTATGCAGATGCCGGATACTTGTCTAATCCACATAAAGGGAGATCTCAAACAGGATACCTATTCACATATGGTGGTACAGCTATATCATGGAGGTCCACGAAACAGACGATAGCAGCAACCTCCTCGAATCATGCTGAAATACTGCCAATTCATGAAGCTAGTCGCGAGTGTTTTTGGTTGAGGAGTCTGATTCAATATATTCTGTCATCATGTGGACTGATTAATCATAAGATAGCTCCAACTGTATTGTTTGAAGATAATACAGCATGCATTGCTCAACTTAAGGGTGGATACATCAAAGTTGATAGAACAAAGCATATTTCTCCCAAATTCTTCTTCACTCATGATCTTCAAAATCAAGGGACAATTGATATCCAACAGATCCGCTCAAGTGACAATCTGGCAGATTTATTTACAAAGTCACTCCCAAAATCCTCCTTTGAAAGATTGGTACATGAGATTGGAATGCGCCGATTTCAAGACATTAAATGATGTTGGCAAGAGGGGGAGACTGTACTCTTTTTCCCTTGGTCAAGTTTTTTTCCCATTGGGTTTTTCTTGACAAGGCTTTTAATGAGGCAGTACCCATCACAAAGGATATTGTACTCTTTTTCCTTCACTAAGGTTTTTCCCACAGGGTTTTCCTTTAGTAAGGTTTTAATGAGGCAATATTCCTAAATGGTCATCCGAGGGGGAGTGTTGTGATAAGGATACTTTATCACATTACGTGGATGCCCATTTTTCATGATATATAGTTTCTCAAGGATGACTTCATTTAATATGAAGTTGAAAAATCTACCCTATGTACGTATATAAATAGAGGCTTAAGCCTCTAACAATTACACAGCAACAAAATCTTCTCCCTCTCTTTATATTAAACTTTTCTCCTTCCTCTTAATACGCTACTAATATATAAACGTAGTAAATATATAAGTTTCTATTTATTGTGATAGTAATCATTGTGAATATTATTATTAAAGCAATTTAATTATATTACATTATTTTATAATTACATCTTCCTTATTTAATTTAGTTGTTTTACAACATTTTTATCTTTATTTAAAGTTATTTTTATATTTGTCCTTGCACTTTGCTCCTAGTTGAGCATGAATTAAACAATAAAAAATAAATATAAAACTCGAACTACTAATATAAACAAAATTTTACGTGTAACACCCTAACTACCAAAGCTCACGCTTCCGGCTGCGCGACTCTGATAGCTCGGACATTACAACAACACTTATACTATTTAATACTAAAATATGAGCCTGTTTAAAACTTTCTAGCACAATATCATTCCCAAGATACTTTCGTTCGATAACGTACATCCATAGATATCATACAACTAACAAAACTCATAAAGAGTACATCCATATATATACATACATATATATAAATAATATTACAAACATTAGCCAATACAATTCCTATCCCTCTTACAAAATATATCAAGATAAAGGCGAGGGTACAATAAATAATAAGCTACAGCAATACAGAGCATTTCAACAACAACTAAATAAGCTCTTCGTGACTTCAGCGCTCATATCCTGAAAGGGGAAAAATGTAGGGGAGTGAGAATATCATCCTCGAAAGGGTTCTCAGTAGAGGGTTTTTGGGAATTACTGTAATATGATACATGAAGATAAACAGTACCAATGATTAATAACCGTCTTATGCCTCATTTCAAAAACAACGGTTTTCAATAAAAATAAAGTCGGAAATCTTTTCTGAAAGAGGAACCGTCAATTCTCAAAACATCAAAGCCTTTCAAAAAGGTTTATCTATACTGAACCAAACTAGCCTTTCATATCTTATTCCAAACCAAAACCACAAAACCGAAATCAACCATCGGTCCATCTCATTCAACCACGGCCCTAGGCCCAAACAATCCAATCACAACCAATCCACCACAATCCAACAGAGTTCCAAATGCAAACACAAGTAGGAAGATGCAAACACAAACAAACAATTATTGCAAGTAGAACAATTAGCAGTTAATTACAAAGGCAAACCAAGTACAATATGCACACCCAAACAATGTCACATAGATTCATATGATGCATGCCTGTCCCTAGTGGCTGATGATATCATCTGTCGGTTATAGAGCCAACCCGACAAGTCCTGGTAGCTAACCATTGGACTGTCCCTCTGTCGCGCATCCCCAACTCGAGTTATACTCATCATAAACTTGATCATAAACATGATCCATATCCATCACCCTCACTGGTGAATATTTCGGGGGCGAGCTCATCCGGGACTTTCACAGTGCCCGGCCACACTTACGACATAGGGTCAACAGAGTATCAAGTCTCAACCTGGAGCACGTGGTGGCTAGCCACTGCTACTACCCAGGGAAACTCGTATCTCAGATAGTGGAAGTGCAAATCACAATTATCAATAATTCAGCATATACATGCATTCATTCTCATCCGTGGATCAACATCCATCTCAGCCATCCGGCTCACGGTTCAGTCCAGAACCAGCCAATATTGATAATCACACACAGCCATTCCGGCTCACAGTTCAATCCAGAACCAGTCAATATTCATATCATTCAAAGCCATTCCGGCTCGCAATAAAACAGCACTTCCACATTCAAAATCATCAAATTCATGAAATCGGCATTTAAGCCATCAATCATTTTCTCAATTCATTTCACTTTGAAATCAAGTTTCAACTCTTTTCAGCCTTGGCTTTAGAAATCTCGTTTCTCAAATCATCTCAGGTTCATAAGCCAAATTTACTCAAAGTGAGTCCCCTTTTTTTAAAACAAAGCCACTCTCGGCATTTTCTTTCCAAAACTTCCAGAACCATGGAAAGGTAAAGATTTATTTCAAAGTATTCAAAATCACCCACCTAACAATGGGATTTTATAACAAAATTTCTCGGCAGAGTCCCAAGTCTTTAGGGAAGGTCAACCTATATCAATTCCTTAAAATTCATTGTAACCCTTAAAGTCATAGAATCTCGGTTCAAGTAAATAAAACGGAATTTATTATGAAACCGACCATACATAAATCACAAGTTCCAACCCGGTCCAAAAATCAACTCATTTGAACGGAATCGGTTCATTTGAATCAAACCACTTTCAGGTTTCTTTTTGGAAGTCATTTTTCTAGCTCTTCCAAAATGCCTCAAACTTAATTACTCAATCAAAAGTCTGGTTTCCTTTAAAACCACTAAAAGCTCCTTTTTATATAAAAATCAATATTAGAGCATCATTCTTTCCTTCAGTGATTCAAACTGTACAAATAGTCATTTCTAAATAAGCTGAACTCAACGCATAAGTTCACTAAATGAATTAAGCTTGAAAACATAAATATTCTCTTAATAAATCAAATAATATAATTTCTCAAATCCAACCCTTTTTAAATAACCTTTCAAACAAGACTAAGAGTTTATAGAAATTTCGGCAGCACCTCCCCTAAAACTTGGACTTTTGCCACCCAGTTCGGGTCCCAACTAAACCGTTTCTCATTCCTTTTCAACAACACAAAACCAGAAATCAATTCAAAGCAGGCTAAATCCAACAATCGCCTCAGTGGCGTATCTCAAGGATACCATTTCAAAATCAACTCATTTCCAAAGCTTTAAAGAATCGGTTTAGCAATAAATCATTTATCAAAGACCAAATTAATTAAAGCAACCTAGGCTGAATTTCAAGAGTATTCTATTTTTCACATCATCAAATAATTGACTCAATTCAAACCAATCCTCGACGGATTAAACTCATATTTCAAATCTCTAAAGAATCAACTTGGATGGCATTATGTTTCACAAAACCACACAACAGTTCGTTCATCAGAACCAAATAATAATCTATTCAAACATATAATTACATTCATCCAGGATAATCAACATCACATAAGGCTTATACAATCACCAAATACATTATCTCACATCAGTACCCATATGTAATAATTCCGGCATATAAAATATAGTTTTTTGGAGAGTGCCCCTACCTCAAAACGCAAATCCATAACCCAAACGTCTCATAGAGTCCTTTCCGCCTCATCCCGAACTGACAGCAACCAAAACCTCAGCTCCCAGTCACGTTCGCAATAACCATAGCAACACTAATCGCAACATAAAATAATTAGGACTCGACCCCACGTTATCAAAACTCATATTCATTAACCGAACACAACAGAATACTAACGTGAGGCTTTCCGAAACATAAATACTTACTGAACTAGTGAAACGAAACAGCTGCGCTTTCAAACAGGCCCGGCAACAGCTCTGGCGGCGGCCAGAAGCCCCGGTGGATCAACTATAAAAACCACGCAGCATTAAAACCTTCTCAAAATCCAAAAAGGCAGAAACCTCAATTAAAACCCTTACCGGAAGAGTTCTCCGGCGACAGCAGCAAGGTTCTCCGGCGACAGCAGCGGGGTTGTCAGATTCCGATACCCGTTCGGTTCCCATGGCAACCACAGCGGTGGCTCCGGGCAACATCCGGCGAGTCCTCTTTCCCCAGCGGTAACGCAGGTGGGTTCCTTTCCTGTCACAGCACCCTTCGTGCGCCGTTTCCCCCCGGTTCCCTTTCCCATACGTGTTCTCTCCCCCAGCAGCGGCGAAACTATGCCTCCTCCCAGCCTCAGACGCGAGTTCTCTCCCTCCTCCACTCATCATGCTTGACGGCGACTACAGCCCCTCTCAGAACAGCGACTGCGGCGAGGCGTGAAGCAGCGCCCCCTCCTCCTCTTCGCGGCGGCTTTATCGGCGACAACAGTAGCGCCATTGGAGGACATGGAAGCAGTGGCGGCCGAACAAGAACGCGATGAGGCTGAGGACGAATGGCGGCGACGAACCGAGGTGGTGGCTCCCTGGACGACAGCAGCGCGGTGACGACCCGCAGGTCTGACGACGGCGGTGGCGAAGCCCAACGTGCCGGTGACGCTCCTCCCTCCTCTCTTCCTTCTCCTAGTGTCCCCTCACCCCACTTCCCTTTCTATTTCGTTCTTTCCCTCTTCTGGTGGTTGGGTGTGTGTGTGTTTGGAGTAGAGAGGGCAGCAGCTGCGGCTGCTTGGTTTTAGGGGGCTAGGGCTTCATTTTTGAAAATTAGGGTTAATGGCATTATGGTAATTTCACATAAAATTGGGAATAATATAGTAATTAAAACCCAAATTAAATCCAACACTATTTGTACATAGAAAATACTAATTGTTCATCAATATCACAATTATTTTCAATAAAATGTTCAAATCAAATAATTAGAAATAATATACTTAATTTCTTCCTTTTCCAAAATAGCAGTAATAATATTTAAAATATTACTTATCTAATCCAAATCATATAAAATCCTTATTATTTCATAACTATCAACCTTATATTTTAAATATAGAGAATAATCCAATAATTATAAAATTGCATTATAATTATAACTTATCTCAAATCCAATAAATCAAGGCTATAAATAACTGTAGGATTTGAGACTTGATCACAATAAGACTTTTCAAAGATTCTGGGTCTTACATTCTACCCTCCTTATAAAAATTTTCGTCCTCGAAAATTGATACAAAATGAAAGAAATTCCATAACAGTTCACCCTTGAACACATTCAAGGAAGAAGCAAAAAATATCTCAAAATGTAATCATATATACGATTTTCAAATACTTTGATTGTCATAAGCTTAAGGATGTAAAGGTAGGAGTGTGATTGCAAAGCAAACGTTACAAGGTAGGCTCAATGCAAAAGTTAGCATGGGTCAATCATGTGATAGAAGGGCAAAGCATCAAAGGCTATAAAACAGATGGAGTTAAAACGACGTGCTTAACCTCCGTACACTAATCTCATATCAACCTCAAAGTTTCAACTTTCCAACTCCATCAAGCACTTTACAAACCCCAATTTTGATCATTAGCCTGACAACCACAAATCCGTTCGCAAGGAACAAAACGCCCACAACTCATACGTTGCACACCTACCGCTTCAACTTCCGTATACACATCACTTCTTAAGGAACTAACGTATCGCGTTACTACGTCTACAAGTTGCACGTGATATCAAAACAATTCTCGAGTCTACTCAGAAGGATACAAGATTTAAAAAGGAGAGTCAAATGTCAAGGATAGTACTCAAAGATTTGAGAGAATGTATCCAATTCCAAATAAACAAGGACACTCAAGCAATGAAGTTTGTTAGACTCAATTCAATTGACAACTTCAAGATAACCCTTGGATCAAGGAAATTCAATAGGATCAATAGGAAGGAGAATCAGCGCATTAGTTTGAAACACATTCAAGCTGAGTCGAAGAAGCATGAAGTGTCTAGAAAAGAATATCTCACACCCAAGACAAGGCTCACAGAACTCAAGAGCACGATTAGAAATACTCCTGAATACATGGTTCATAAAAGAATCGAAAATTTGTGAAAAATCACTTTGCAGTTTAGAAGAAAGTCAAGTAATAAACATTCTTCAAGAGAGTAACAAAAGCATAAACGTGGCTTTGCTGTAATACAATTTCATGTTGAAACAGACCATGTAGAATTTTAAAAACAAATGTACACATATTTAGCTGAGAGCAATATTTCCTCAAATATTTTAGAAAGATAATTAGATGCATAACTTAACCAAAAGCAGTTCATAAAAACTCGGAAGTAATCAAATGCTTGTTCATAATTCTCAAAATTTCATATTCAAACAAGCGTGTATAACATTTATAGCAAGTACAAAAGAGGAAGTTAAACTCTTTTTAGAAAAGAAACTCCGAGACAAAAATTTGCTTACAATTTGGTAAAGGAAATAAGTGGTGCATTACAAACGAACTGATTCCCACTAAACAAGGAAGCTTTTCAAAATCTCATTTAAAATAGCACATGCCAACTTTAAATTAATTTCGTCAAAATTGAACAATGGTTTCAATCTCAATCAAGCAACAGAAAATAAATTCTGTTTAATATTTCTTCAAAGAGAATTCGAAACTTCTTTAAAAGGTTCAAAACAAGACTCCAAAAGTGTTCTTGAAATTACCATCTCAGAAGAACATTCAAGAAGTTTAAGATGTACTAAAAAGGAGTCAAGCCATACTAGAAAGGATCTTAAATCAAGATAGTTCAAACAGGATCCACTAGGCATGAGGCATCAAATAAGCTTTCAATTGATTTAAAAGAATACAAAAGTCAAAGGAAAATACAACCCAATCATTAGTAATTTTCCAAGGATAAATCTTTGACTAAAAACTCTTGTGAAGACAATGAGAGGATAAACGATGCACTATTTTTGAAACGAATCAAACTGACTCATATAAGAATGAGACTCACCAGAGAAGAAAAACCAAGATCAATGAAAATGTTCACAAAATGCAAGAGATTAGTTAAAAACAGAATCACGTATGACATTCATAGAGGTGAAAAGCTTAAGAAGGAACGAGTCCGTTCATAAGAAGAAAGATATGAGTCCAACACTTTCAAAAGAACAACAATGGCATAAACCATATAGCATGCTAAATCAAACTCAATTCAAAATAAGTTAAGTAAAGCTTATCATACGAAACTCACCCGAGACAAAAGTGGTAAATCCTTTCTTTTCAAAATTTTGAAAAATATTCCAAATACATAATCAACGAAGATGTGCATTGGAACTATAGTAAAATTACTAGAAAGTCAAATTGTATTTTAAGTAGGTGCAGTTCTATAAACCAGTAAAAATACGGGCGAGGTATTAAAAATAAAGAGTTGTTAAACTGGATAAGAAATCTTCAAAGCTTCACATATAGATAAGTATATGTCTTTTTAACAGCAATTTTCATAAAAATCTCAGAATTGGCTGTGATCACTATCAAATAAGAGAAAAACTGAATCAACAATTTCTCTAAGAATGTACTCGAAATCAGGAGTAAAAATGCACAGTGCTCTAGGACCAGTTCAAAGCCATGTCAAAGAATACAAGGATCAGGAAGAACTCAAACAGAGGAAGAGAGATGCAACAAGGATTTCAAACAAGCATATGCAATTAAGATTAAACAAGAATGCATATGAATAGAGGAATAAAGTTGAAAAATCAAACTACTTTTCAAGAGGATTAGTAAACAAGAAGTTCAAGTTAGGATATGAAAGAACAGGTCGACTCAAACAGAATTCAAAACACACAACTGAATAGCCTCGAGAAATAGTTTTTTAACGCTCCCAAAACCGCAATTCGCTTTACTCAAAACTCGTATTTCATCTATGATAACCCATCGGTGCTTTCATATACATAATTCACTAGTATTAAGCCGGCCAAACTTAATATCAGGAATTATGCAATGCAAGACTAACAGCGTTAATCAATAGATCGTCATGTGCATAAAGCCTCAATTCTCGTCATTCGACAAGACCTAATACATGACAAACACTCAGAGTATGCAATTGAAGCACAGTCAGTCCATTCCTCAGGCTCTACAGGAAGAACTGCTCTGATACCATAATGTAACACCCTAACTACCAAAGCTCACGCTTCCGGCTGCGCGACTCTGATAGCTCGGACATTACGACAACACTTATACTATTTAATACTAAAATATGAGCCTGTTTAAAACTTTCTAGCACAATGTCATTCCCAAGATACTTTCGTTCGATAATGTACATCCATAGATATCATACAACTTACAAAACTCATAAAGAGTACACCCATATATATACATACATATATAATAATATTACAAACGTTAATCAATACAATCCCTATCCCTCTTACAAAATATATCACGATAAAGGCGAGGGTACAATAAATAATAAGCTACAGCAATACAGAGCATTTCAACAACAACTAAATAAGCTCTTCGTGACTTCAGCGCTCATATCCTGAAAGGGAAAAAATGTAGGGGGGTGAGAACATCATCCTCGAAAGGGTTCTCAGTAGAGGGTTTTTGGGAATTACTGTAATAGGATACATGAAGATAAA
Organism: Arachis hypogaea; assembly: GCF_003086295.3. Classification (NCBI taxonomy): domain Eukaryota; kingdom Viridiplantae; phylum Streptophyta; class Magnoliopsida; order Fabales; family Fabaceae; genus Arachis; species Arachis hypogaea. The sequence continues at coordinate 91,032,624 of NC_092037.1, read as the reverse complement.
CCGTACCAGTGATTAATAACCGTCTTATGCCTCTTTTCAAAAACAACAGTTTTCAATAAAAATAAAGTCGGAAATCTTTTCTGAAAGAGGAACCGTCAATTCTCAAAACATCAAAGCCTTTCAAAAAGGTTTATCTATACTGAACCAAACTAGCCTTTCATATCTTATTCCAAACCAAAACCACAAAACCGAAATCAACCATCGGTCCATCTCATTCAACCACGGCCCTAGGCCCAACCAATCCAATCACAACCAATCCACCACAATCCAACAGAGTTCCAAATGCAAACACAAGTAGGAAGATGCAAACACAAACAAACAGTTATTGCAAGTAGAACAATTAGCAGTTAATTACATAGGCAAACCAAGTACAATATGCACACCCAAACAATGTCACATAGATGCATATGATGCATGCCTGTCCCTAGTGGCTGATGATATCATCTGTCGGTTATAGAGCCAACCCGACAAGTCCTGGTAGCTAACCATTGGACTGTCCCTCTGTCGCGCATCCCCAACTCGAGTTATACTCATCATAAACTTGATCATAAACATGATCCATATCCATCACCCTCACTGGTGAATATTTCGGGGGCGAGCTCATCCGGGACTTTCACAGTGCCCGGCCACACTTACGACATAGGGTCAACAGAGTATTAAGTCTCAACCTGGAGCACGTGGTGGCTAGCCACTGCTACTACCCAGGGAAACTCGTATCTCAGATAGTGGAAGTGCAAATCACAATTATCAATAATTCAGCATATACATGCATTCATTCTCATCCGTGGATCAACATCCATCTCAGCCATCCGGCTCACGGTTCAGTCCAGAACCAGCCAATATTGATAATCACACACAGCCATTCCGGCTCACGGTTCAATCCAGAACCAGTCAATATTCATATCATTCAAAGCCATTCCGGCTCACAACAAAACAGCACTTCCACATTCAAAATCATCAAATTCATGAAATCGGCATTTAAGCCATCAATCATTTTCTCAATTCATTTCACTTTGAAATCAAGTTTCAACTCTTTTTAGCCTTGGCTTTAGAAATCTCGTTTCTCAAATCATCTCAGGCTCATAAGCCAAATTTACTCAAAGTGAGTCCCCCTTTTTTTAAAACAAAGCCACTCTCGGCATTTTCTTTCCAAAACTTCCATAACCATGGAAAGGTAAAGATTTATTTCAAAGTATTCAAAATCACCCACCTAACAATGGGATTTTATAACAAAATTTCTCGGCAGAGTCCCAAGTCTTTAGGGAAGGTCAACCTATATCAATTCCTTAAAATTCATTGTAACCCTTAAAGTCATAGAATCTCGGTTCAAGTAAATAAAACGGAATTTATTATGAAACCGACCATACATAAATCACAAGTTCCAACCCGGTCCAAAAATCAACTCATTTGAACGGAACCGGTTCATTTGAATCAAACCACTTTCAGGTTTCTTTTTGGAAGTCATTTTTCTAGCTCTTCCAAAATGCCTCAAACTTAATTACTCAATCAAAAGTCTGGTTTCCTTTAAATATAATTACATTCATCAGAACCAAATAATAATCCATTCAAACATATAATTACATTCATCCAGGATAATCAACATCACATAAGGCTTATACAATCACCAAATACATTATCTCACATCAGTACCCATATGTAATAATTCCGGCATATAAAATATAGTTTTTTGGAGAGCGTCCCTACCTCAAACGCAAATCCATAACCCAAACGTCTCATAGAGTCCTTTCCGCCTCATCCCGAACTGACAGCAACCAAAACCTCAACTCCCAGTCACGTTCGCAATAACCATAGCAACACTAATCGCAACATACAATAATCAGGACTCGACCCCATGTTATCAAAACTCATATTCATTAACCGAACACAATAGAATACTAACGCGAGGCTTTCCGAAACATAAATACTTACTGAACTAGCGAAACAAAACAGCTACGCTTTCAAACAGGCCCGGCAACAGCTCCGGCGGCGGCCAGAAGCCCCGGTGGATCAACTATAAAAACCACGCAGCATTAAAACCTTCTCAAAATTCAAAAAGGCAGAAACCTCAATTAAAACCCCTTACCGGAAGAGTTCTCCGGCGACAGCAGCAAGGTTCTCCGGCGACAGCAGCGGGGTTGTCAGATTCCGATACCCGTTCGGTTCCCATGGCAACCACAGCGGTGGCTCCGGGCAACATCCGGCGAGTCCTCTTTCCCCAGCGGTAACGCAGGTGGGTTCCTTTCCTGTCACAGCACCCTTCGTGCGCCGTTTCCCCCCGGTTCCCTTTCCCAGACGTGTTCTCTCCCCGAGCAGCGGCGAAACTACGCCTCCTCCCAGCCTCAGACGCGAGTTCTCCCCCTCCTCCACTCATCATGCTTGACGGCGACTACAGCCCCTCTCAGAACAGCGACGGCGGCGAGGCGTGAAGCAACGCCCCCTCCTCCTCTTCGCGGTGGCTTTATCGGCGACAACAGTAGCGCCATTGGAGGACATGGAAGCAGTGGCGGCCGAACAAGAACGCGATGAGGCTGAGGACAAATGGCGGTGACGAACCGAGGTGGTGGCTCCCTGGACGACAGCGGCGCGGTGACGACCCGCAGGTCTGACGACGGCGACGCGACGGCGGTGGCGAAGCCCAACGCGCCGGTGACGCTCCTCCCTCCTCTCTTCCTTCTCCGTGTGTCCCCTCACCCCACTTCCCTTTCTATTTCGTTCTTTCCCTCTTCTGGTGGTTGGGTGTGTGTGTTTGGAGTAGAGAGGGCAGCAGCTGCGACTGCTTGGTTTTAGGGGGCTAGGGCTTCATTTTTCAAAATTAGGGTTAATGGCATTATGGTAATTTTACATAAAATTGGGAATAATATAGTAATTAAAACCCAAATTAAATCCAACACTATTTGTACATAGAAAATACTAATTGTTCATCAATATCACAATTATTTTCAATAAAATGTCCAAATCAAATAATTAGAAATAATATACTTAATTTCTTCCTTTTCCAAAATAGCAGTAATAATATTTAAAATATTACTTATCTAATCCAAATCATATAAAATCCTTATTATTTCATAACTATCAACCTTATATTTTAAATATAGAGAATAATCCAATAATTATAAAATTGGATAATAATTATAACTTATCTCAAATCCAATAAATCAAAACTTGCCTTAATTATTTTTAATAAAATAATTTATAAAATTAAGGCTATAAATAACTGTAGAATTTGAGACTTGATCACAATAAGACTTTTCAAAGATTATGGGTCTTACATTACGTACATTAAAAACTCATAAAACTAAGCAATCAAGTGACCATATTATTATTAAAGATATAAAATAACCCCTACCGTGAAGTTAAACACAATATTATTAAAAATTTAACCATGATAAATCAATCTATTTCATCTAATAATAATAAAATATGTCATAAAAAAGTAATTTATCTTTTTTTTGAGAGAGTTAAGTAAAATTTACCTAATCTATATCTATATCTATATTTATACTATATATAGTAAAAATATGAGATGGATTATATTTGTATTCAATTTTTTTTAAAATATATTTTGTTATTTATATAATTCATAAAAAATATTATTTTTAATATTTAAATTTAAAATCTTTTAGTTAAATTATACTATCTCAACTAATTTAAATTTTATTATTTTTATATACATTTAATAAATAAAAAAGTAAATAAATAAGTTTGTTAGTTCTTATTATTGATACAATATTTTTTATATATAATTGTGATATTGAAAAAGTTGGTGTTCAACTTTTTAACTAAAATATCTTTCATTATATATAATTTATAAAAAATAATTATTTCTAAGATTTTGAATCCAAGATTTTTTAGTTAAATTACAAACCACTCATATCATCTCACCTAATTCAATCTTAATGATTTTTAAACATATTTAATAAGTAAAAGAATGAATTAGCTATACTTGTTGATACACTAGTTATATACGTACGATAGGAAGATAAAAAGAATTAGTATCTAATTTTCTTTTTTAAAATATTTTTTATTATATATAATTTATCAAAAATATTTTTTTATATTATTTTCATATCTTGAACTCAAAATTACTTAACAAAGTTATAAATTATCATCTCAACTAATTATGTTTTTAATATTTTAATATATAAAAAAATTATATTGGTAGATATGTTTTTACGTACCTACTGATACACCAGTATTATTATGCTTAGTTGCGTCATTTTTTGTCGCTACTTAATTGCATATGATGATAGTCAATAATGACCTTTTTATAAAGATATTACAGTAACTTCTATTATGATAAACACTAATAACATCATCAACCCAAATCACGTACAACGGCATTTAAAAATGAAATTGAACTAATACAAGTCAATATTCTAATCATAAATCAGTCTAATAATATCTATGTTTATTATCTCTTTGAGGTAGTTTTCAACAGAACAATATAGATTATTTAAACGAATAATCTTTGCATACAAGCGATTAACACTTACAAGTCCTTTACCTTTAAACGTGTGTTTTGTGGCATGTGTGTTTTACGCGTCTCCTTAACAGACTTTTAAATCAATTAACACACGAATATATAACTTTCTTTTTTCAAAAAATTTCGTTTCCTTTTTCGAATTTCTTGCCTTCTTTGTTCGATCTCGTTCGTGTGTTTCTTTTTGCCTTTTCATTCGTTGTTTATGTGCGTTTCTCTCTCTGTTTTCTTACTTCGTTTTTCTCGATTTTCATGGTTTCTGAAATCAAGCTTTGAAACCATTTTAAAGATAATGGATGATTCAACTGCAGATTGTCAGCTGAACCAGGGCGAAGTGGATTTTGAATTTGAATCGAATGAAGTTTCTGAGGTGTGATTTAGTTTCAGTTAATTATTGAATCTGAATTTGATGCAGTTAGTCGTTTATGATTGTCTAGCTGAATAATGCGTGAACATTGATTGTGAATTGAATCTACTGTACTAGTTTTGATTAATTTTGTGCATTTTTACCAGATGTTCGGGTGTAGATCAGAACTATTTGCGTATATTTTAGGAAAGTTTGGGTGTATTTACAGTTTATGACTTTTTTTTATTATTTTAGTTGAGTTGTTGTCATTCGGGTGTAGATCAGGAATATTTGGGTATATTTTAGTTGAATTGTTATTTTTTTATGACGTGCAGAAACTCTATAGTATATCCCTATTTTTAACATGGTATATTTTGCAATCCCTCTGTGATGTTGATGACCAGTTTGTTCCCAAGGTTGGAATGACTTTTAACACCCTTGAAGATGCATGCTGCAAAATTTTACAAGGACTATGCGAAGGCTACAGGTTTTTCTACAAGAGTTCGGAGCACAAATAAAAAGGGAAACGAAATTAAGAATCAATTGATTACATGTAGCAGAGAGAAAAAATATAAATCTAAAATATCTCCGATCGAGAAGACAAATCCCACAGCTGGTTTAAATTGTCCTGCAAGAATTTATATACACACATTGAAGGATGTTGGTGCTTGGATCATTTCGAAGGTCGTGTTGCATCATTCACATCCTTGCTGTCTAAATAAAGCAGAGATGCTCAAACAGCATAGGGAACTAAGCATGTCTGTTCGTCGTACAATAGAGAATAACGAGAAAGCCGGTATCAGACCAAACTTACCAATCATTCATTGCGGCAGCCAGGGGTCACCGCGAGTTAAATTTTATCGAAAAAGACATGAGAAATTACATCACGAGAGAAGTGCGGAATGTTTCGGAACAAGAAGATGCAAAAGAATTCGGGAAATACTTATTAAGAATGAAAGAAAAGAATCAGAATTTCTTTTTGGAACTCGAACTCGAGGATGATCGGTCGATTAAGCTGGCTTTTTGGGCCGACGCAAGGAGCATAGTTGCCTTTGAGTATTTCGGAGATATTATTTCATTCGACACCACCTACAATATAAACAGGTAATATGCTGTTCTTGTTTATGATGCTAAATTAATGCTATTTTATGAATCTGCTGCAGAGGTGTATATTGGATGTTTTTGGGTGAATAAAATCATTATTTGGGTGTATGTAATGATTTTAATTTTGTTTTCTCGTAATTTGTTTCAGGTATAATTTGGTTTGTGGTTCTTTTGTCGGGGTGAATCACCAAGGTCAGTCAATACTTCTTGGATGTGCTTTGATGAAAAACGAAGATATTGAATTATTCAAATGGTTATTTCAATGTTGGCTTTGTTGCATGGGAGGAAATGCTCCAAAAGGGATTCTCACCGATCAATGCACGTCAATAAAAAGGGCTATAGAGGCTTGTATGCCTACAACAATTCACCGTTGGTGTATTTGGCACATCACGAAAAAGATTCCAAGCAAATTAAATGGCTACAAGGGACACGTAGAAATCGAACAAGAAATGAGCCAAGTTGTTTGGAACTCTCATACCAAATACTCATTTGATAGGTATTGAAATGATTTTCTGCTCAAGTATGGTCTTGTGGACAACAAGTGGCTTTCAGGTAATGATGTTTAAAATCTGCAGTCTAGGTGTAAATTGCATGTTTTTGGGTGTAATATAGTCTGATTTGGGTGTATTATGCAGATCTTTACAAAGACCGTCATATATGGGTTCCAATTTATCTGGATCACCACTTCTGGGCCGGGATAAGAAGCACACAAAGGAGTAAGAGCATTGACGAACGGATTTCCTATTGGTAAAGAAATATAAAAATATAATCGCGTTGTAAGTATAGCTTCTAAACTAACAGAAAATCCTTTCGTACAAACATTTGGTTGTCACAAGTAACAAACCCAATAAAATTTATAAATCGAAGTATTCAAACCTCGGGTCATCTTCTCAAGGAATTACAGGGAGGTGTGTTTTATTATTGGTTATGGAAAACAGTGTTTGGGTTTGAAAAGGTTTTGAACAGGAGAAATGAATTGCAGAAATTAATAAATTAATGACGAAGAAATCTCTTGGCAATGTATGAAAACTGGAAGTCCTATCCTAGTCAACTCCTTAAGGAAAGACTATAGTTATAGGAATCTAAATTAATCAGCAAGAATAACAATTATCAATCACGATGAGTTTGACAACTCAAGAGTCACCAATTAATCAACCAAAGCCAATAGTAAAAAATCTAAATTATAAATAGGGAAAAGCAATCATGAGTCTGAAATACCTCAAATTATATTAATTAAGAAAATCATAACATGAATGGTCCATAAGCAAATAAAAGAGAAAATAAATAAAAAGAATATTGAACCTTTGATGAAGAGAAGTAGTCTAAACATGATAAAAATTCTAAATCCTAATCCTAATTCTTAAGAGAGAGGAGAGAACCTTTCTCTCTAAAAACTACATCTAAATCCTAAAACTATGTATGAATGTATGTTGTATGAAGTATCCGGCATATCATGAATGGATGGATTCCTCCATTTATAACCCTTTAATCTGTGTTTTCTGGGATTGGATCTGGGCCAAAAGGGCCCAGAAGTCGCTGGGGCCGACTTCTGCAAATTTTGAAAATCGCGCACATCACGCGTTCGCGTGGGTCACGCGGTCGCGTCATCTGGAGTGTTGCTCCTCCACGCGGTTGCGTCAATCATGCGTCCGCGTCAGTTGTGTTTCGCAAGTCACACGTTCGCGTCATCTATGCGCTCGCGTCGATTCTCTTTTGTGCTAAGTACGCGTTCGCGTCGTCCATGCGGGCGTGTCATTGCAGTTTCTCCTAAACTCGAATTTGTGCTTTCCTTCCATTTTTGTATGTTTCCTTTCCATCCTTTAAGTCATTCCTGCCCTATAAAACCTGAAAGTACTCAACACATAAATCACGACATCGAATGGTAATAAAAAAAATTAAATTTGATTATTTTAAAGCATAATAAACATGTTTTCTCATATGTCATATCATAAGGAAGAAATTGCAAAACCATGCGAATTCATATGAATAAGTAGGTGAAGAGTTGATAAAATCATTCAATTTAAGCACAAAATTTATCATAAAATAGTGGTTTATCAACCTCCCCACACTTAAACAATAGCATGTCCTCATGCTAAATCCAAGAGAAAAGATTAAAGGTATAATGGTGGAATCATGTGCAATGCATTCTATTCTAAATGCAACTACCTAAATGAGTCATGCAATTCTAATTATTATTCACTTGTTTATATATAGCGTACATGTAGTTAAATTAATTCATATCCTTAAGGAATCATATATGCATAGCCAAATCCCAGATAACATTAAAGCACTTGTATAATTGAGATGCGAAAAAAAGTATTTCACAAACTTGCAAGACAATTGACAATTAAGCAGAGATATATGGTGATGAGCCATTGAACCCTCACTGGATTTTGTGTTTACTCTCTAGTCACTCAGTGTTTATTTGGGTTAATCGCTCTATTCTTCTTTCTATCCTTACTTTCTATAACTTTGTTCTTCATCTAACCAATCAACAAATATGGAATATAGACATACAAAAATCACGAGGTCTTTCTCAAGGTTGTAATGGGGTCAGGGTAAAGGTAAGGGTATATGTATAAGGCTAAGTGAGCTAATAAGTGAATTCTTGATTAGTCTAAGATCTTATCTAATATACATACTTTATATAAATCAAAGTTTCTTAACCTATTTGCCCAAATTTTCCCACTTTGTATTGCAAACTCATGCATTAAATTTAACTTTGTCCCATGTGCATTGATTCTTATTATTTTGCGTTTGGGGAATTTTTGTATCCCCTTATTGAAAATAAAGTTTTTTTTGAAACAACTTATTCTTTTTTTTTTAAATCCTACTTTAGTGTTGGGAGGCCACAACCAAACTCTAAGTTTGGTGTTGAGAGATCTCAACCATACTCTGATCATCTGTAACGCTCCATGAGATCTCATTGTCAAGCTATTGACATTAAAGAAGTGCTTATTGGGAGGCAACCCAATTTTATTCTAATTTTATCTATATTATTTTGTTTTCTTTTAGGTTGATGATCATGTGAAGTGATGAGCGGATAATTTATACGCTTTTGGCATTGTTTTTAGTATGTTTTTAGTATGATCTAGTTAGTTTTTAGTATATTTTTATTAGTTTAGTTAAAATTCACTTTTCTGGATTTTACTATGAGTTTGTGTGTTTTTCTGTGATTTCAGGTATTTTCTGGCTGAAATTGAGGGTCCGGAGCAAAAATCTGATTCAGAGACTGAAAAGGACTGCAGATGCTGTTGGATTCTGACCTTCTTGCACTCGAAGTGGATTTTCTGGAGCTACAGAAGCCCAATTGGTACGCTCTCAACGGCATTGGAAAGTAGACATCCTGGGCTTTCCAGCAATACATAATAGTCTATACTTTGCCCGAGATTTGATGGCCCAAACCGGCGTTGCAAATCAGCCTCAGAATTTCCAGCGTTTAACGCTGGAACTGGCATAAAATCTGGAGTTAAACGCCCAAACTGGCATGAAAGCTGGCGTTTAACTCCAGAAAAAGTCTCTACACATGAAAGCTTCAATGCTCAGCCCAAGCACACACTAAGTGGACCCAGAAGTGGATTTTTACGTCATTTACTCATTTCTGTATACCCTAGGTTACTAGCTTACTATTAATAGGATCTTTTGACATTGTATCTGTACCTCATGACACTTTACACGTTTCTTTGTGTACCTTCCACGGCATGAGTCTCTAAACCCCATGGTTGGGGGTGAGGAGCTCTGCTGTGTCTTGATGGATTAATGCAATTACTACTGTTTCTTATTCAATCATGCTTGCTTCCGTTCTAAGATATCACTTGTTCTTAACCCGGATGAATGTGATGATCCGTGACACTCATCATATTCTCAATTATGAACGCGTGCCTGACAACCACCTCCGTTCTATCTTAGATTGAGTAGATATCTCTTGGATTCCTTAACCAGAATCTTCGTGGTATAAGCTAGAACTGATGGCGGCATTCAAGAGAATCCGGAAGGTCTAAACCTTGTCTGTGGTATTCTGAGTAGGATTCAATGATTGAATGACTGTGACGAGCTTCAAACTCCTGAGGGCGGGGCGTTAGTGACAGACGCAAAAGAATCATTGGATTCTATTCCGGCCTGATTGAGAACCGACAGATGGATAGCCGTGCCGTGACAGGGTGCGTTGAACATTTCCACTGAGAGGATGGGAGGTAGCCACTGACAACGGTGAAACCCTTGCATACAGCTTGCCATGGAAGGAGCCTTGCGTGCTTGAAGAAGAAGACAGTAGGAAAGCAGAGATTCAGAAGATGGAGCATCTCCAAAACCTCAACCTGTTCCCCATTACTGCAAAACAAGTACTTATTTCATGTTCTTTTACTTTTCACAATCAACCCTGATAATTATTGATATCCTGACTAAGATTTACAAGATAACCATAGCTTGCTTCAAGCCGACAATCTCCGTGGGATCGACCCTTACTCACGTAAGGTATTACTTGGACGACCCAGTGCACTTGCTGGTTAGTTGTGCGGGGTTGCAAAAAGTGTGATTGCAATTTCGTGCACCAAGTTTTTGGCGCCGTTGCCGGGGATTGTTCGAGTTTGGACAACTGACGGCTTATCTTGTTGCTTAGATTAGGACTGTTTTATTTTTGTTGGTTTAGAGTCTTTTAGTTGAGTCTAGTTTCATATTTTAAGTTTGGTGTCCTCTTTGTGTTTTTCCCTCAAAATTTTCGAAAATTAGTGTTTGATTTTCTAAAAATTTTAAGTTTGGTGTCATTCTGTTGTTTTTCTCTTTCCTCATTTCAAAAATCAAATCTTTTTCATAAAATTTTTCAATCATATCTTTTTAATTGCTAATCTCAAAATCTTTTTAATTAACTAATTGATTCAGTTCTCAATTTGCTTTGATCTTATTTTCTTTTAATTTTCGAATTTTTATTTTATCTTCCTTTTGTTTTATTTTATTTTTTTCGTTTATTTCAAAAAAAAAATATATAAATATATTTTTATCTACTTGCAATCCATATCATTTCCCTTTATCCATTATGGACCTAAGTGGGATTGATCAGTCCAGAAGGACTCTGGGGTCATATGCTAACCCCATTACAGCTACATATGGGAGTAGCATCTGTACACCTCCCATCAAAGCAAGCAGCTTTGAGCTAAATCCTCAACTCATTATCATAGTGCAGCAAAATTGCCAGTATTCTGGTCTTCCACAGGAAGAGCCTACTGAGTTTCTGGCACAGTTCTTACAAATTGCTGACACAGTACATGATAAAGAGGTGGATCAGGATGTCTACAGACTATTACTGTTTCCATTTGCTGTAAAAGATCAAGCTAAAAGGTGGTTGAATAACCAACCTACAGCAAGCATAAAGACATGGAAACAGTTATCAGACAAATTCCTGAATCACTTTTACCCTCCAAAGAGGATGACACAGCTAAGGCTGGACATCCAAGGCTTTAAACAAGAGGATAATGAATCCCTTTACAATGCCTGGGAGAGGTATAGAGGTATGCTAAGAAAATGCCCCTCTGAAATATTTTCAGAGTGGGTACAATTAGACATCTTCTACTATGGGCTTACAAAAAAAGCTCAGATGTCTTTAGACCACTCAGCTGGTGGATCTATACACATGAGGAAGAAAATTGAAGAAGCTCAAGAGCTTATAGACACTGTTGCTAGAAACCAATATTTGTACTCTAGCAATGAGTTCTCTCCAAAAGAGGAAGTCATGGCACTAGCCACTGATCCTAATCCTCAAGAACAGATGATTGAGCTTAATCAACAATTGCTCCTGATGACAGAACAGTTAGCAGAATTTAAAGAGATGCTCCATGAAACTAAAGTTGCTAACAAGAACATAGAACTGCAGTTGAATCAAGCAAAACAGCAGATATCTAAACAGATAACAGAAGAATGTCAAGCAGTTCAACTGAGGAGTGGGAAGACATTGAATAACACTGCTCAAAGTAGCAAAAATCCAAATAAGGAACAATTGACAGAGGATAACCAAACCACTGTCCAAAATCCCTCTGAGGACAGTAAGAGCCCAGAGAGGATTACTTTTGGCGTTCAAACGCCAGAAAGGGGAGGAAAGCTGGCGTTAAACGCCAATTCCCTGCCCAGTTCTGGCGTTCAAACGCCAGAGAAGGGAGAGAAGTTGGCGTTAAACGCCCAATCTTCACCAGATCCTGGCGTTCAGACGCTAAGGGAGGATCAGACACATGAGAGTGCTGATAGTAATCCCTCTAAAAAGGCTTCTTCAACCACTTCTGTAAGGAATAAACCTGCAGCAACTAAGGTTGAAGAATATAAAGCCAAGATGCCTTATCCTCAGAAACGCCGCCAAGCGGAACAGGATAAGCAATTTGCCCGCTTTGCAGACTATCTAAGGACTCTTGAAATAAAGATTCCGTTTGCAGAGGCACTTGAGCAAATACCTTCTTATGCTAAGTTCATGAAAGAAATCTTAAGGCATAAGAAGGATTGGAGAGAAACTGAAAAAGTATTTCTCACTGAAGAATGTAGTGCAGTCATCTTGAAAAGCTTACTAGAAAAGCTTCAAGATCCAGGAAGCTTTATGATACCATGCACATTAGAAGGTGCTTGCACCAAGACAGCCCTATGTGATCTTGGAGCAAGTATCAATCTAATACCTGCATCCACTATCAGAAAGCTTGGGTTGACTGAAGAAGTCAAACCAACCCGGATAAGCCTCCAACTTGCTGATGGCTCCATTAAATATCCATCAGGCATAATAAAGGATATGATTGTCAAGGTTGGGCCATTCGCCTTTCCAACTGACTTTGTGGTGCTGGAAATGGAGGAGCACAAGAGTGCAACTCTCATTCTAGGAAAACCTTTCCTAGCAACTGGACGAACTCTCATTGATGTACAAAAAGGGGAAGTAACCCTGAGAGTCAATGAGGATGAGTTCAAGTTAAATGCTGTAAAAGCTATGCAGCATCCAGACACACCAAATGACTACATGGGCACTGGCATTATTGACTCTTTGGTGGAAGAGATCAATATGACTGAAAGCCTAGAAGCAGAGTTTGAGAACATCTTCAAGGATGCTCAACCTGATCAAGAAGAACCAGAGAAAACAAAGGAATTTTCGAAAATTCCTCAGGAGGAGGATAAGCCTCCCAAACCTGAACTCAAACCACTACCACCATCCCTGAAGTATGCATTTCTGGGAGAGGGTGGCACTTTTCCAGTGATTATAAGCTCTGCTTTAAATCCACAGGAAGAGGAAGCACTGATTCAAGTGCTAAGGACACACAAGACAGCTCTTGGGTGGTCCATAAGTGATCTTAAGGGCATTAGCCCAGCTAGATGCATGCACAAGATCCTGTTGGAGGATAATGCCAAACCAGTGGTCCAACCACAGAGGAGGCTAAATCCAGCCATGAAGGAGGTGGTGCAGAAAGAGGTCACTAAATTACTAGAGGCTGGGATTATTTATCCTATTTCTGATAGCCCCTGGGTGAGCCCTGTACAAGTTGTCCCCAAGAAGGGAGGCATGACAGTGGTTCATAATGAAAAAAATGAACTGGTTCCTACAAGAACAGTCACAGGGTGGCGTATGTGTATTGACTACAGAAGGCTCAATACAGCCACCAGAAAGGATCATTTTCCTTTACCATTCATAGACCAAATGCTAGAAAGACTAGCTGGTCATGATTATTACTGCTTTTTGGATGGCTATTCAGGTTACAACTAAATTGCAGTAGATCCTCAGGACCAAGAGAAAACAGCATTTACTTGCCCTTCTGGCGTGTTTGCCTACAGGAGGATGCCTTTTGGTCTGTGTAATGCTCCTGCAACCTTTCAGAGATGCATGCTATCCATCTTCTCTGACATGGTGGAGAAATTCCTGGAAGTCTTCATGGATGACTTCTCAGTATATGGAGACTCATTCAGCTCCTGTCTTAACCACCTAGCACTTGTCCTGAAAAGGTGCCAAGAGACTAACCTGGTTTTAAACTGGGAGAAATGTCACTTTATGGTGACTGAAGGAATTGTCCTTGGACACAAAATTTCAAGCAGGGGAATAGAGGTGAATAAGGCAAAGGTAGAGGTAATTGAAAAATTACCACCACTTGCCAATTTTAAGGCAATCAGAAGCTTTCTGGGGCATGCAGGATTCTACAGAAGGTTCATAAAGGATTTTTCGAAAATTGCAAAACCTTTGAGCAACCTGCTAGCTGCTGACACACCATTCGTGTTTGACACACAGTGTCTGCAGGCATTTGAGACCCTGAAAGCTAAACTGGTCACAGCACCAGTCATCTCTGCACCAGATTGGACATTACCATTTGAACTAATGTGTGATGCCAGTGACCATGCCATTGGTGCAGTATTGGGACAGAGGCATAACAAGCTTCTGCACGTCATTTATTATGCTAGCCGTGTTCTAAATGATGCACAAAAGAATTACACAACCACAGAAAAAGAGTTACTTGCAGTGGTCTATGCCATTGACAAGTTTAGATCCTATCTAGTGGGATCCAAAGTGGTTGTGTACACTGACCATGCTGCTCTTAAATACTTACTCACAAAGCAGGATTCAAAACCCAGGCTTATAAGATGGGTGTTGCTTCTGCAAGAGTTTGATATAGAAATAAGAGACAGAAAAGGGACAGAGAACCAAGTAGCTGATCATCTGTCCCGAATAGAACCAGTAGCTGGGGCGTCCCTCCCTTCTACTGAGATCTCTGAGACTTTCCCAGATGAGCAACTCTTTGCCATTCAGGAAGCTCCATGGTTTGCAGATATTGCAAATTATAAAGCTGTGAGGTTCATACCCCAGGAGTACAGCAGAGTGCAAAGAAAGAAATTAATTTCAGATGCCAAGTACTACCTCTGGGATGAGCCATATCTCTTTAAGAGATGCGCAGACGGAATGATCCGCAGATGTGTACCCAGAGAAGAAGCACAAAGGATCCTATGGCACTGCCATGGATCACAGTATGGAGGACATTTTGGAAGTGAGCGAACAGCCACTAAAGTCCTCCAATGTGGCTTCTACTGGCCTACTCTCTATAAAAATGCCCGAGAGTTTGTGCGTAACTGTGACAGTTGCCAAAGAGCTGGTAACTTGCCTCACGGATATGCCATGCCTCAACAAGGGATATTAGAGATAGAATTGTTTGATGTATGGGGAATTGACTTCATGGGTCCATTCCCACCATCATACTCAAACACTTACATTCTGGTGGCAGTGGACTATGTATCTAAGTGGGTAGAAGCAATTGCTACACCCACTAATGATACCAAGACCGTGCTGAAATTCCTCCAGAAACACATCTTCAGCAGGTTTGGTGTTCCCAGAGTACTAATCAGTGACGGGGGCACTCATTTCTGCAATAGACAGCTATACTCTGCTATGGTCAGATATGGAATTAGCCACGAAGTGGCAACTCCGTATCATCCACAGACAAATGGGCAAGCTGAAGTCTCTAACAGAGAGCTAAAAAGAATCCTAGAACGGACTGTGATGGCCCGAAGAAAGGATTGGGCAAAGAGTTTGGATGATGCTCTGTGGGCATACAGAACAGCATTCAAGACTCCTATAGGAACCTCTCCATACCAACTGGTGTATGGGAAGGCCTGTCATCTGCCCGTGGAACTGGAACATAAAGCCTACTGGGCAACCAGATTCCTAAACATGGATGCTCAGTTAGCTGGTGAAAAAAGATTGCTCCAGCTAAATGAGCTAGAGGAGTTCAGACTCAATGCCTTTGAAAATGCAAAAATTTATAAGGAAAAGGCAAAGAAGTGGCATGACAAGAAGTTGTCATCCAGAGTCTTTGAGCCAGGACAAAGAGTTCTGCTCTTCAACTCTAGGCTCAAATTGTTTCCAGGAAAACTTAAATCCCGATGGAGGGGTCCGTATGTGATTACAGGAGTGTCACCATATGGATATGTTGAGCTTCAGGATATTGATTCTAACAAAAAGTTCATTGTTAATGGACAGAGAATCAAGCATTATCTTGAAGGCAATTTTGAGCAGGAATGCTCAAACCTGAGACTTGAGTGACTCTCAGTAAAGGTCCAGCTAAAGACAGTAAAGAAGCGCTTGCTGGGAGGCAACCCAGTCATTAGCAGGTTATATGTTTTGTTTTTACAAAGGCAAGTATCAAAAATGAAGGAATTCACAGAGTTACAGAAGGATTCAGCGCAAAAAGCAGAGAAAAAGAGCTTACTGGCGAAAAAACGCCAGTAAGGGGCATTTTGGGCGTTAAACGCCAGAATGGGCACCATTCTGGGCGTTTAACGCCAGTAAAGGTGCCATTTTGGGCGTTAAACGCCAGAATGGGCACCATTCTGGGCGTTTAACGCCAAGTGTGCAGCATCTTGGGCGTTTAGCAAAACGCCCAGTGATAAAGGGAATTCTGGCGTTTAACGCCAACCAGGGCACCTGGCTGGGCGTTAAACGCCCACAATGGGCAACAAATGGGCGTTAAACGCCAGAATGGATGCCATTCTGGGCGTTTAACGCCAGAAAGGTGGGGAACCAAGATTTTGTTTTCTAATCAAATTTTTTTCAAACTTTCCTTTTCTTACCCATACTTTTCTACATAAACACATCTCAACCTTTCATCATTCACTTTCAAATCTTCAAAAATCAAAATCATTCTTCAAATCTCTCTCAAACCAATCCCAAATCTTATTCAAAAACTCACCCTTCTCTCAAATTCTCTCCATATCTTCTCAAATCTCCTTTCAATTTTTTCGAAATCTCCTTCCCCCTTTTTAAAAACACGTTCGGCCTCCTCATTCCCCCACACCATTCGAATTTGCTCTTCTCCTCTCTCTCTCTTCTTTCCTTTCTTTTGCTTGAGGACAAGCAAACCTCTAAGTTTGGTGTGCTTTTCCGTGATCACTAAGCCAAGATTCATCAAGATCATGGCTCCTAAGGGAAAACAAACCAATTTAAGAGGAAAGAAAGAGAATAATCCAAAGAATCTTTGGAATCAATAGAAGTTCTTAACCAAAGAACATGAAGACCATTATCACAAACTAATGGGTCTGAGGTCAGTGATCCCGGAAGTTAAATTTGATCTGAAAGAAGATGAATATCCGGGGATCCAAGAGCAAATTCGAAACAGAGGATGGGAAGTTCTAACCAATCCTGAGATAAAGGTTGGAAGAAATATGGTTCAGGAATTCTACTCAAATCTGTGGCTAACAGATAAGCAGAGAATGACTGGAACTGCTTACCATACTTACAGAACCATGGTCAGAGGAAAAGTTATGTACTTCCATCTGGACAAAATAAGAGAAATATTCAAATTGCCTCAACTGCAAGATGATCCTGAATCCTTTAATAGGAGAATGGTGAGAGCAGATAAAGGGTTGGATCAAGTTCTAGAGGACATATGCCTCCCTGGAACTAAGTGGATAACCAATTCAAAGGGTGTCCCAAACCAACTCAAGAGGGGAGACCTCAAACCAATTGCAAGAGGTTGGCTAGACTTTATTGGGCGTTCCATATTGCCCACTAGCAACCGTTCTGAGGTCACTATCAAGAGAGCAGTGATGATTCATTGCATTATGCTTGGAAAAGAAGTGGAGGTTCATCATGTGATTGCTTGTGAGATCTACACAATTGCAAATAAGAATTCCACTGAAGCCAAATTGGCTTACCCAAGCTTGATCTCCTTGCTCTGTAAAGAGGCCGGGGTAAGGATGGGAGTAGATGAATTCATACCCATTGAACATCCAATCACCAAGAAGTCAATGGAAGGACAAATGCAAGACAACTCTATCAAAGGAGGGCGCAGGAGTTCCTCCCTAAATTTCCTGAAATTGGCTACTGGGCCAGCCTAGAAGCATCTATCACCAAGTTGCAAGAGACTATGGAGCAACTTAAGGAAGAACAGCAGAATCAGAACCGCATGCTCTGCAAATTGCTGAAGGAACAAGAGAAGTAGGGGCGTGAACTTCAAGAACTGAAACGCCAAAAATTCTCCCCTCAATTTGAGGGAGCATCCACTTCTCAAAATCAAGGTTGTTGAGTCCTAACTCTGTGAAAACCTCTATCATTAGGAGCCTATTTAATTTTTTGTTTTCTATTTTTATTTTCTAGTCTCATCTTATATCTATTTTTGAGTCTTGTTCTTAATTCATAATTAATAAAATTTAAAATTCATGTCTTAAAGCTATGAATGTCCTATGAATCCATCACCTCTCTTAAATGAAAAATGCTTTAATAAAAAAGAACAAGAAGTACAGGATTTCGAATTTATCCTTGAAACTAGTTGAATTAGTTTGATGTGGTGACAATACTTTTTGTTTTCTGAATGAATGCTTGAACAGTGCATATGTCTTTTGAATTTGTTGTTTTGAGAATGTTAAAATTGTTGGCTCTTGAAAGAATGAAGGAAAAAGAGAACTGTTATTGAGGATCTAAAAAAATCATCAGATTGATTCTTGAAGCAAGAAAAAGCAGTGAATACAAAAAAAAATATAATAATTTTCGAAAAAAAAAAGAAAAAAAAAAGAGAAAGAAAGAAAAAGAAAAAGAAAGAAATAAAGTTGTGATCCAAGGCAAAAAGAGTGTGCTTAAGAACCCTGGACACCTCTAATTGGGGACTCTAGTAAAGCTGAGTCACAATCTGAAAAGGTTCACCCAATTATGTGTCTGTGGCATGTATGTATCCGGTGGTAATACTGGAAAACAGAGTGCTTTGGGCCACAGCCAAGACTCATACACTAGCTATGTTCAAGAATCATTATACTTAACTAGGAGAATCAATAACACTATCTGAGTTCTGAGTTCCTATAGATGCCAATCATTCTGAACTTCAAAGGATAAAGTGAGATGCCAAAACTGTTCGGAAGCAAAAAGCTACTAGTCCCGCTCATCTAATTGGAGCTAAGTTTCCTTGATATTTTGGAGTCTATAGTATATTCTCTTCTTTTCATCCTACTTTGATTTTTAGTTGCTTGGGGACAAGCAACAATTTAAGTTTGGTGTTGTGATGAGCGGATAATTTATACGCTTTTTGGCATTATTTTTAGTATGATCTAGTTAGTTTTTAGTATATTTTTATTAGTTTTTAGTTAAAATTCACTTTTCTAGACTTTACTATGAGTTTGTGTGTTTTTCTGTGATTTCAGGTATTTTCTGGCTGAAATTGAGGGTCCGGAGCAAAAATCTGATTTAGAGACTGAAAAGGACTGCAGATGCTGTTGGATTCTGACCTCCCTGCACTCGAAGTGGATTTTCTGGAGCTACAGAAGCCCAATTGGCACGCTCTCAACGGCATTGAAAAGTAGACATCCTGGGCTTTCCAGCAATGTATAATAGTCCATACTTTGCCCGATATTTGATGGCCCAAACCGGCGTTACAAATCAGCCTCAGAATTTCCAGCGTTTAACGCTGGAACTGGCATAAAATCTGGAGTTAAACGCCCAAACTGGCATGAAAGCTGGCGTTTAACTCCAGAAAAAGTCTCTACACATGAAAGCTTCAATGCTCAGCCCAAGCACACACTAAGTGGACCCAGAAGTGGATTTTTACGTCATTTACTCATTTCTGTATACCCTAGGTTACTAGCTTACTATTAATAGAATCTTTTGACATTGTATCTGTACCTCATGACACTTTACACGTTTCTTTGTGTACCTTCCACGGCATGAGTCTCTAAACCCCATGGTTGGGGGTGAGGAGCTCTGCTGTGTCTTAATGGATTAATGCAATTACTACTGTTTCTTATTCAATCATGCTTGCTTCCGTTCTAAGATATCACTTGTTCTTAACCCGGATGAATGTGATGATCCGTGACACTCATCATATTCTCAATTATGAACGCGTGCCTGACAACCACCTCCGTTCTATCTTAGATTGAGTAGATATCTCTTGGATTCCTTAACCAGAATCTTCGTGGTATAAGCTAGAACTGATGGCGGCATTCAAGAGAATCCGGAAGGTCTAAACCTTGTCTGTGGTATTCTGAGTAGGATTCAATGATTGAATGACTGTGACGAGCTTCAAACTCCTGAGGGCGGGGCGTTAGTGACAGACGCAAAAGAATCATTGGATTCTATTCCGGCCTGATTGAGAACCGACAGATGGATAGCCGTGCCGTGACAGGGTGCGTTGAACATTTCCACTGAGAGGATGGGAGGTAGCCACTGACAACGGTGAAACCCTTGCATACAGCTTGCCATGGAAGGAGCCTTGCGTGCTTGAAGAAGAAGACAGTAGGAAAGCAGAGATTCAGAAGATGGAGCATCTCCAAAACCTCAACCTGTTCCCCATTACTGCAAAACAAGTACTTATTTCATGTTCTTTTACTTTTCACAATCAACCCTGATAATTATTGATATCCTGACTAAGATTTACAAGATAACCATAGCTTGCTTCAAGCCGACAATCTCCGTGGGATCGACCCTTACTCACGTAAGGTATTACTTGGACGACCCAGTGCACTTGCTGGTTAGTTGTGCGGGGTTGCAAAAAGTGTGATTGCAATTTCGTGCACCATGAAGTCACAAAGACAATTACAAAAATAAAGAAAAAAAATTCAAAAACAGCATTGAAAATAGCACACACTGGAGGAAGGACTTACTGGCGTTTAAACGCCAGTAAGGGTAGCAAAACGGGCGTTTACACGCCCAATTTGGCACCTTTCTGGGCGTTTAAACACTAAAATATGACACCAGACTTGCATTTAAACGCCAGAACAGGGCAACAAACTGGCGTTTAGACGCCAGAACACGAAGGAAGGCTGGTGTTTAAATGCCAGAACAGGGCAGCAGACTAGCATTTAAACGCCAAAATTGCACTCTAAGGCATTTTGAACGCCCAATTAGAGCAGAAAAGAGAATTTCTTGACCCCTTAGGATCTGTGGACCCCAAAGGATCCCCACCAACCTCAACTCACTCTCTCTCCTCTTCACACCTTTCTACAACACTCTTTCCCAAATATCTTTCACCAATCACCTCCATATCTCTTCCCCAAATACCCTTAACCAATCACTTCCTTATCTCTTCCCTAAAAACCCCCACCCACCTTCAAAATTCAAAACCATCTCCCTTCCAAACCCACCCAAACCATTCGGCCACTCTCCCTATAAATACCCCCTTCACACCTTCATTTTCACACTTCACAAACACCTTCTTCCCCTCTTGTCCGAACCCTATACACCCTCCATCTCCTCCATTTTCTTCTTCTTCTTCTCCATCTTTCCTTCTTCTTTTGCTCGAGGACGAGCAAATATTTTAAGTTTCGTGTGGTAAAAGCATTACTTTTTGTTTTTTCTATAACCATTTATGGCACCTAAGGCCAGAGAAACCTCTAGAAAGAGGAAAGGGAAGGCAACTGCCTCCACCTCTGAGTCATGGGAGATGGAGAGATTCATCTCAAAGGTCCATCAAGACCACTTCTATGAAGTTGTGGCCAAGAAGAAGGTGATCCCTGAGGTCCCTTTTAGGCTCAAAAAGGGTGAATATCCGGAGATCCGACAAGAGATCCAAAGAAGAGGTTGGGAAGTTCTTGCCAACCCCATTCAACAAGTCGGAACCTTAATGGTTCAAAAGTTCTATGCAAATGCATGGATCACTAGGAACCATGATCAAAGTATGAACCCAAACCCAAAGAATTGGCTTACAATGGTTCGGGAGAAATACTTAGATTTCAGTCCAAAAAACGTGAGGCTAGCATTCAACTTGCCAATGATGGAAGAAAATGCATGCCCCTACACTAGAAGGGTCAACTTCGATCAAAGGTTGGACCCAGTCCTCATGGACATATGTGTAGAAGGAGCTCAATAGAAAAGAGACTCAAGAGGCAACCCGGTTCAATTGAGAAGACCGGATCTTAAGCCTGTGGCTAAAGGATGGTTGGAGTTCATCCAACGCTCTATCATTCCCACTAGTAACCGATCTGAGGTAACTGTGGATCGGGCCATCATGATCCATAGTATCATGATTGGAGAGGAAGAAGAAGT
Organism: Arachis hypogaea; assembly: GCF_003086295.3. Lineage (NCBI taxonomy): Eukaryota > Viridiplantae > Streptophyta > Magnoliopsida > Fabales > Fabaceae > Arachis > Arachis hypogaea. The sequence continues at coordinate 91,010,733 of NC_092037.1, read as the reverse complement.
TCATGAAATCATACCTCTAGAACTCTACAAGGTGGCTGACAAGTCCTCACCTTTGGCAAGATTAGCCTTTCATCATCTCATATGTTACCTTTGCTATTCAGCTGGGATTGTCATAGAGGGAGACATCCTCATTGAAGAGGACAAGCCCATCACTAAGAAGAGGATGAAGTAAAATAGAGAGCCCATTCATGGCATTCAATAAGAGCATGAGGAGGGCCCTCATCAAGAAATCCCTGAGATGCCTCAAGGGATGCAATTTCCTCCACACAATTATTGGGAGTAACTCAACACTTCTTTGAAAATCTTGAGTTACAACATGGACCAATCAAGGGTGGAACACCAAGAGCACTCCATCATTCTCCATGAGATTAGAGAATATCAAAGAGCTATGAGGGAGGAGCAACAAACGCAAGGAAGAGACATAGAGGAGCTCAAGAGCACCATTGGTTCTTCAAGAGGAGGAAGACGCCACCCTCACTAAGGTGGACTCATTCCTTAATCTCCTTGTCTATTTATTTTCTGTTTTCGGCTTTATGATGTATGTTCTATCTATGTTTGTGTCTTCACTACATGATCATTAGTGTCTAGTGTCTATGTCTTAAAGCTATGAATAACTCCATGAATCCTTCACCTTTTTTAAATGAAAAATGTGCTTAATTACAAAATAACAAGAAGTACTTGGATTTCAAATTTTATCTTGAAATTAGTTTAATTATTTTGATGTGGTGGCAATACTTTTTGTTCTCTGAATGAATGCTTGAACGGTACATATTTTTTATCTTGTTGTTTATGAATGTTAAAGTTATTAGCTCTTGAAAGAATGATGAACAAAGAGAAATGTTATTGATAATCTGAAAAATCATGAAATTGATTCTTGAAGCAAGAAAAAGCAGTGAAAAAACAAGGGGGCGAAAAAAAGAGAAAGAAAGAAAAAGAAAAAGCAAGCAGAAAAAGCCAATAGCCCTTAAAAACCAAAAGGTAAGGGTAAAAAGAATCCAAGGCTTTGAGCATTAATGGATAGGAGGGCTAAAGGAATAAAATCCAGGCCTAAGCGGCTAAATCAAGCTGTCCCTAACCATATGCTTGTGTCATGAAGGTCCAAGTGAAAAGCATGAGACTGAGTGGTTAAAGTCGTGATCCAAAGCAAAAGAGTGTGCTTAAGAACTCTGGACACCTCTAATTGGGGACTTTAGCAAAGCTAAGTCACAATCTGAAAAGGTTCACCCAGTTATGTGTCTATGGCATTTATGTATCCGGTGGTAATACTGGAAAATAAAGTGCTTAGGATCACGGCCAAGACTCATAAAATAGCTGTATTCAAGAATCAACGTACTAAACTAGGAGAATCAATAATACTATCTAAAATTCTAAGTTCCTATAGATGCCAATCATTCTGAATTTCAAAGGAAAAAGTGAGATGCCAAAACTGTTTAGAAGCAAAAAGCTACAAGCCCCCCTCATCTAATTAGAACTAAGTTTCATTGATACTGTGGGATTCATTGTATATTCTCTTCTTTTTATCCTATTTTGTTTTCAGTTGCTTGGGGACAAGCAACAATCTAAGTTTGGTGTTGTGATGAGCGGATAATTTATACGCTTTTTGGCATTATTTTTATATAGTTTTTAGTATGATTTAGTTAATTTTTAGTATATTTTTATTATTTTTTAAGCAAAATTCACATTTCTGGACTTTACTATGAGTTTGTGTGTTTTTCTATGATTTCAGGTATTTTCTGGCTGAAATTGAGGGACTTGAGCAAAAATCTGATTCAGAGACTGACAAAGGACTGCTAATGCTGTTGGATTCTAACCTCCCTGCACTCGAATTGGATTTTCTAGAGATACAGAGCTCCCAATGGTGCGCTCTCAATTATGTTGAAAGTAGACATCCAGGGCTTTTCAGCAATATATAATAGTCCATACTTTGCGCGAGTTTTGTCGACGTAAAATGGCGTCAAAATGCCAGCTCTCTGCCCTTTTCTGGCGTCAAAACGCCAGAACTGGCATAAAAGTTGGAGTTAAATGCCCAAACTGGCATCAAAGCTGGTGTTTAACTCCAAGGAAGACCTCTACACGTGAAAACTTCAATGCTCAGTCCAAGAACACACCAAGTGGGCCCGGAAGTGGATTTCTGCATTATTTACCTATTTTTGTAAACCCTAGTAGCTAGTTTCATTATAAATAGAACTTTTTACTATTATACTAGGGGTCTTTTTCCCTATTTTCAAATTCACATGTCATTTGGGGAGGCTGGCCATTCGGCCATGCCTAGACCTTGTTCTTATGTATTTTCAACGATGGAATTTCTACACACCATAGATTAAGGGTGTGGAGCTCTGCTGTTCCTCGAGTATTAATGCAATTACTACTGTTTTCTATTCAATTCATGCTTATTCTTATTCTAAGATATTCGCTTGCACTTCAACCTGATGAATGTGATGATCCGTGACACTCATCACTATTCTCAACCTATGAACACGTGCTTGATAACCTCTTTCGTTCTACCTTAGATCGAGTGTATATCTCTTAGCCTCTATTCCGAAGGATTGGAGTCTTCGTGGTATAAGCTAGAATTATTGGCGGCCATTCCTGAGATCCGGAAAGTCTAAACCTTGTCTGTGGTATTCCGAGTAGGATCTGGGAAGGAATGACTGTGACGAGCTTCAAACTCGCAAATGTTGGGCATAGTGACAGACGCAAAAGGATCACTGGATTCTATTCCAACATGACCGAGAACCGACAGATGATTAGCCGTGCAGTGACAGTGCATTTGGACCATTTTCACTGAGAGGACGGAAAGTAGCCATTGACAACGGTGATGCCCTACATACAGCTTGCCATGGAAAGGAGTATGAAGGATTGGATGAAGGCAGTAGGAAAGCAGAGATTCAACAGGAACAAAGCATCTCTATGCACTTATCTGAAATTCTCACCAATGAATTACATAAGTATCTCTATCTTTACTTTGTGTTTTATTTATATTTTTAATTATTAAAACTCCATAACCATTTGAATCCGCCTGATTGAGATTTACAAGGTGACCATAGCTTGCTTCAAGCCGACAATCTCTGTGGGATCGACCCTTACTCATGTAAGGTCTATTACTTGGATGACCCAGTGCACTTGCTGGTTAGTTGTGCAAAGTTGTGAAAAAGAGTTGAGATTACAATTGTGTGTACCAGGTTGTTGGCGCCATTGTATATCACAATTTCGTGCACCAGTGTGTCACCATATGGATATGTAGAGCTTCATGATATTGACTCTAACAAAAAGTTCATTGTTAATGGACAGAGAGTCAAACATTATCTTGAAAGCAATGTTGAGCAAGAATGCTCAAAACTGAGACTAGATTAAAGTTCATTGTCAAGCTATTGACATTAAAGAAGCGCTTATTAGGAGGCAACCCAATTTTATTTATATATGTTATTTTATGTTTTCTTTACGTTGATTATCATGTGGAGTCATAAAAACAACTGCAAAAATTAAAGCAAAATAAGAAACAGCACACCCTGGAGGAGGAGCTTACTGGCGTTTAAACGCCAGTAAGGGTAGTAGAATGGGCGTTTAACGCCCAGTTTGGCACCATTCTGGGCGTTAAACGCCAGAAAGAAGCATCAAGTTGGCGTTTAACGCCAGATACAGGTTACAGCTTGGCGTTAAACGCCAGGATTGCACACTAAGGGCATTTACACGTCTAAATGAAGCAGGGATGAGAAATCCTTGACACCTCAGGATCTGTGGACCACAGGATCCCCATCTACTCCCCTCTTTCTTCTTTTGCTTGAGGACGAGCAAATCTTTTAAGTTTGGTGTGGAAAAAAAGAGTTGCTTTTTGTTTTTCCATAACCATTTATGGCACCTGAGGCCGGAGAAACCTCTAGAAAGAGGAAAGGGAAGACAAAAGCTTCCACCTCTGAGTCATGGGAGATGGAGAGATTCATCTCAAGGGTCCATAGCTCAGTAGTAGAGCATTTGACTGCACAACAAGAGAGCCCACTCATGGACCTCAACAAGAGCATGAGGAATTCCCTCATCAAGAAATCCCTGAGATGCCTTAAGGGATACATTTTCCTCCACATAACTATTGGGAGCAACTAAGGATAGGAGCACCAAAAGCACTAAGGATGGAGCAACAAAGGCAAGAAAGAGACATTGAGGAGCTCAAGCACTCCATAGGATCTTCAAGAGGAAGAACTAACCGCCATCACTAAGGTGGACCCGTTCTTTAATTTTCTTGATCTTATTTTTTTTCTATTTTTCGATTTTATGTCGTATGTGCTATCTATGTGTGTCTTCATTACATGATCATTAGTGTTTAGTGTCTATGCCTTAAAGCTATGAATAATTTCATGAATCATTCACCTCTCTTAAATGAAAAATGTGCTTAATTACAAAAGAACAAGAAGTACTTGGATTTCAAATTTTATCTTGAAATTAGTTTAATTATTTTGATGTGGTGGCAATACTTTTTATTTTCTGAATGAATGCTTGAACAGTGCATATTTTTTATAGTGAAGTTTATGAATGTTAAAATTGTTGGCTCTTGAAAGAATGATGAACAAAGAGAAATGTTATTGATAATCTGAAAAATCATGAAATTGATTCTTGAAGCAAGAAAAAGCAGTGAAAAGAAAGTAGCAAAAAAAAAGAGATAAAGAAAAAGAAAAAGTAAGCAGAAAAAGCCAATAGCCCTTTAAACCAAAAGGCAAGGGTAAAGAGGATCCAAGGCTTTGAGCATTAATGGATAGGAGGGCACAAGGAAATAAAATCTAGGCCTAAGCGGCTAAATCAAGCTGTCCCTAATTATGTGCTTGTGGCATGAAGGTCCAAGTGAAAAGCTTGAGACTGAGTGGTTAAAGTTGTGATCCAAAGCAAAAAGAGTGTGCTTAAGAACTCTGGACACCTCTAACTGGAGACTTTAGCAAAGCTGAGTCACGATCTGAAAAGGTTCACCCAGTTATGTGTCCGTGGCATTTATGTATCCGGTGGTAATACTGGAAAACAAAGTGCTTAGGGCCACGACCAAGACTCATAAAGTAGCTATGTTCAAGAATCAACATACTAAACTAGGAGAGTCAATAACACTATCCAAAATTTTGAGTTCCTATAGATGCCAATCATTCTGAATTTCAAAGGATAAAGTGAGATGCGAAAACTGTTCAGAGGCAAAATGCTACTAGCCCCGCTCATCTAATTGGGACTAAGTTTCATTGATATTGTGGGATTCATTGTATATTCTCTTCTTTTTATCCTATTTTGTTTTCAATTGCTTGGGGACAAGCAACAGTTTAAGTTTGGTGTTGTGATGAGTGGATAATTTATACGCTTTTTAGCAATGTTTTTATATAGTTTTTAGTATGTTTTAATTAGTTCTTAGTATATTTTTATTAGTTTTTAAGCAAAATTCACATTTCTGGACTTTACTATGAGTTTGTGTATTTTTCTGTGATTTCAGGTATTTTCTGGCTGAAATTGAGAGACCTGAGCAAAAATCTGATTCAGAGGCTGACAAAGGACTGTTGATGCTGTTGGATTCTGACCTCCCTATACTCGAAATGAAATTTTTGGAGCTACAGGAGTCCAAATGGTGCACTCTCAATTGCGTTGGAAAGTATACATCTAGGGCTTTCTAGCAATATATAATAGTCCATACTTTGCCCAAGTTTAGACAACGCAAACTAGCGTTCAACGACAGCTTTCTGCCCTATTCTAGCGTTAAACGCCAGAAAAAAGTTACAAACCAGAGTTAAACACCAAAAATAAGTTACAAACTGGCGTTTAACTCCAAGAATAGCTTATGCACGTGAAAGCTTCAATACTTAACCCCAGCACACACCAAGTGGGCCCCAGAAGTGGATTTCTGCACTATCTATCTTAGTTTACTCATTTTCTGTAAACCTAGGTTACTAGTTGAGTATAAAAACTACTTTTAGAGATTTATTTTGTACCTCATGACATTTTTTACATCGGAATTTGTATCTTTGACGGCATGAGTCTCTAAACCCCATGGTTGGGGTGAGGAGCTCTGCTGTGTCTCGATGATTTAATGCAATTATTTCTGTTTTCTATTTAATCACGCTTGTTTTTATTCTAAGATGTTCATTCGCACTTCAACATGATGAATGTGATGATCCGTGATACTCATCACCATTCTCAATCTATGAACGCGTGCCTGAAAACCACTTTCGTTCTACCGTAGATTGAATGGATGTCTCTTGGGTTCCTGGCTCACGAGTTTGACTGCCTCTCCTGACAACAGAGCATTCAGATCCGTGAGATCAGAGTCCTCGTGGTATAAGCTAGAATCAATTGGAACCATTCCTGAGATCCGGAAGGTCTAAACCTTATCTGTGGTATTCCGAGTAGGATCCGAGAAGGGATGACTATGACGAGTTTCAAACTCATGAATGCGGGGCGTGGTGATAGACGCAAAAGGATCAATGGATCCTATTCCAACATTCGTGAGAACCAACACATGATTAGCCATGTACATGGACCCTTTTCACTGAGAGGACGGCTGGTAGCCATTGACAACGGTGATCCACCAACATACAGCTTACCATGGAAGGAGACCTGCATACGTGAAGAAGAAGACAGTAAGAAAGCAGAAATTCAGAAGACAGAGCATCTCCAAAACTCCAACCCATTCTCCATTACTGCATAACAAGTAATTATTTAATGTTCTTTTATTTTTTGTAATTAAAACTAAGAATCCTATTGATATCCTGACTAAGAATAATAAGATAACCATAGCTTGTTTCAAGCCGGCAATCTCCGTGGGATCGACCCTTACTCACGTAAGGTATTACTTGGACGACCTAGTGCACTTGCTGGTTAGTTGTGCGGAATTACATAGTGTGAGTGTAATTTTCGTGCACCAGACTCAATTAAAAAAAAAGGTATAGCGATCTAATTGAAAATTTAGTAAAACTATAGAGACTTGCAAAGTAATTAAACCTATTTTTAATTTTAAAGAATAAATTTATTCATTAAAATTTTAAAAGTAAAAGAGAGAAAAAAAAAGAAAAAAAATAATAAATAAATAAATAATTCGAAATTAAAAAGTTCTGATAAAGTAAATAAATTTTTGTAACATAATAATGATTAAAAAAGTGAAAAGTCTCGCTAGTAATAAGAAGAATATTAAAAAAAATGAGACGTCTTGCTAGTAAGAAGAATAACCTTCATCAGAGAAATGGTAAAATGTAATTGTTTTGTGGTTTTTGATAGTTCGTTATTATAGTCTCGACTCCAAAACAGAGGAGAACAAAACAAAGAACCTCATGACTCATAATACAATTCTCGCTCTTTAACATTATTGTTGCCCAGGATTAATCATGGTCATAACATTACACAAACAATAGCAATATACAAAAAAATACAGCTATATATATTATCACGAGAAATGAAAACATACAAACAAATTCACCTACTATGATCTCTTACATATACTCATTATTAGTGCATGTGGTGCAACACCTTGTTACATATTGTTGCCAGCGTCTTTTGCCAGCCAATACCGAATTTTTTGTTTTGGTGTTAGGTAGGTTGTCACAAATGTTGAAATATGATTAAATCTCTTCGTACTAAAAGATTTCTTGAAGAGGTAAGAATAGATGTTGGCTTAAAACTACTTTCTATGCATACTATCAGAATTTGAGTTACAAACATTTGTCACCCGTGACGTTAGAGGAAGAGTACTATATGTTGGCTTTATAAAGTTTCCGTTTTTGTTGCCTTTATTCTTTTTTTCATGGTATTTCTTATTCTGATTGGTTGATGATTAATTTGTCCTAAAATATTCATTTAATGATCTATCACTAACCAATGACCAATAAATTACTACATAGATAAGTTGAAATTCAAATTTCTCATATTTATTTATGTAGATGAGTGAACTGAATTACTCAACTAATCTAACTTAGTTCGTCTCACTTACTCATGAATAACCATGCACTACAATAATATAGATTATTTTTTAGGGTTATAATGTGTAAAAAAAAAATTAAAATTTATCAAAAAAACAAATTTTGACACTATTTTAACTATTAAAATATGTTAATAAAAGTTTTGTCAAAAATAGTATTTTTAACATATAAGCGATTGTGAAAAAAATTTAAATCTTATTTTAATAAATATTGGCTGTCAAAAATAATTTGTTAGAAAATTTTGAGAACATATTTTCTGTGATACTTATTAATTGTCAAAAATACTATTTATTTTGACACTTATTGACTATAAAATATTCTCAACAAAAAATTTTAACAAAGAATGAGATGTGATCTTGAAACTAAAGAATAAATTGAGATTTTGAAGATAAAGAATGAGTAGTATAATCCTAAACGATGTCAAAATTAACAGAGCCCAAAGAAGAAAAAAAATAGTAGAGTAAATTGAAAACAAATGATTGTCAAAATTGAGGAGTAATTTTCTACGGTCAAATTTTTCGTCAAGAAAATATAGAAAATTTGACATTTGTGATATTTGTCAACAATATATATTAATTTTGACATTTAATTATGGTGTTAAAAAATAAAGTGTCAAAATAACTCTATTTTCTTGTAGTGATGTTAGGTGTCTAATGAAAATCAGTTATTAAATTAGTCATTTATATAAAATATATGTTAAAATATAAAATATATATTAAAAATAAATTAAACAACACATGTATATATACATTGATATAAAAAAGTTGATTTAGTGACTTATTTTTTATTTGCATATAGTATTTTTTATCAATAAATACCTGGCTTGGGAAAAAAATGTCAAGCCTCTTGGTTTTTTTTTTGTTTTATTATACTTAACAAATTTAATAATTGTGTCGTTATTATTTTCTAATCAACATTGTTATATCTTATAGAATAAACAAATTTATTGATTAATTAATTTATTAAAGATATTAGTTTAATCATAAAATAAAGTTCAATATTTAAGAATTTTCAAAAGATAATCATCATAGTTGTAATAGTTTCACCCTAATATAAATAAATAAAGATTTATCATAATTCATAATATTTTTTTATATACTTTGAACATCTATTCTTATGTGGATCAAACTCTTTTATAGTGAGAAAATTAATAAAGTAAAAGATAAGAGATTAATTCTCTTAAATTAAGATATTAATGGAACTCCCAAATGTTAAAAATTATAAATTTAATGATGATTAAATTTTTGCTTTATTAATTTATCAATATTTTTAGAAATTTAATTTTAATGTATTGATATTGTAAAACATTTTATACAGTCGTATAATTATATTTATTTTTTTAAATGACCATTCACACAATCAATATAAATAATAATTATTTTTGCTATATAATTTTACGTAATTAAACATACGTATAAAATTCTTTTATACTAACAATCCATCAAAATTAAATTTATTTTTTTAGATCTAAATTTTTATTATATGTTCTCATCATGCGTAATAACAACCCATGTGATAATTGTGAATACTAATCTAAATTAAATATAATGCCAGTGATAACACAAAAAGTCTTATACCTATAATCAAAATGGTTAAACTGTTATTTTATTTTGTTTTGACAAACTTAAGAGTGGTAAGTGATGATGAGATAATTATGAGATTTTTTTGAAATAAAATAAAAAATAATTATTTTTAAAAGTTGATTTTTGAACTTTAATTTTTTAAATATGATTTTTTTATATCTAAGACAAATTCGTTGTACTCCCGACAAACTTGTTCTAAATACAAAAAAAAAGGTCGTATTTAAAAAATTAAAATTTAAAAATTAAGTTTTGAAAAATAATTATTTTTTTATTTTATTTCAGAAGAAAAACCTAATTCCATGAGTGCAAAAAAACAAGTGTGGCAAGCAGTAATCATCCATCATTTTATTTCAAATTTTATGGCGATATATATCTCGACACGTTACTCTTCTACTTGTAAGCAAAGTCATCAATAAATACAAAAAATCTTCTTACAAGAAAAACAAATAAAAATATCACATGATAGCACGACTTGGAGACATGGACTTGATGATCTAAAAACTTAGTTCTAATCCATAATATAATGTTTAGAAACTAGAGATAATGGATTAAATCATATTGAAAGCGTAATTTTCAAGGGTGTTTTTTTATGGTTGTGCTTTTATTCCTTTGTCAATTTTAAAACTCAAAACTTTGAATCTAACTTGGCTTCTATTCTGATAATTAAGTAATTGATTTTAGTTGTTTTATCTTTACTTAAAGTTATTTTTGTATTTGTCCTTGCACTTTGCTCCTAGTTGAGCATGAATTAAACAATAAAAAATAATTATAAAACTCGAAATACTAATATAAACAAAATTTTACGTACATTAAAAACTCATAAAACTAAGCAATCAAGTGACCATATCATTATTAAAGATATAAAAATAACCCCTACCGTGAAGTTAAACACAATATTATTAAAAATTTAACCATGATAAATTAATCTATTTCATCTAATAATAATAAAATATGTCATAAAAGAGTAATTTATCTTTTTTTAGAGAGAGTTAGGTGAAATTTACTTAATCTATATCTATATTTATATTATGGGTATCGAATAAAATGAACATCACTCATACTATCTAGAATAATGATCTGGATACCAAGAATAATAAATATCTCATGTATAAAATTATTTATCCCAAAAGTTTAAACTGATTTTGGGGTTCACTAAAAATCAAACTTTTGACCTTTCGAATCTAGAACGTAACTCTAATACTATATCATAAACCCACTCATTCCAAAAGTGTAACCTGACAGGACAATGTAACACTAATAGTTATATCTTTAATACTTCATAAACCTCTATTGTACACATTATATGCTTAGACCATTAGCTTCTTATACTTTCTCTTTTATATATAGTAAAAATGTGAGATGGATTATATTTGTTTTCAATTTTTTTCTCTAAAATATCCTTTGTTATTTATATAATTCATACAAAATATTATTTTTAATATTTAAATTTAAAATATTTTAATTAAATTATAAACTATTTACTATCTTAATAAATAATTTTTATTTTTATTTCTTTTATATACATTTAATAAATAAAAAAGTAAATCAATATGTTTGTTAGTGCTTATTATTGATACAATAATTTATATATAATTGTGATATTGAAAAAGTCGGTGTTCAACTTTTTAACTAAAATATCTATCGTCATATATAATTTATAAAAAATAATTATTTCTAAGATTTTGAATCCAAAATCTTTTAGTTAAATTATAAACCACTCATATCATCTCAGCTAATTCAATAACCTTAATTATTTTAAAACATATTTAATAAATAAAAGAATGAATTAGCAGTCATACTTGTTGATACACTAGTTATATACGATAGGAAGATAAGAATAATTAATATCTAATTTTCTTTCTTAAAATATTTTTTATTATATATAATTTTTGAAAAATATTTTTTTTTGTATTATTTTCATATCTTGAAGTCAATTACTTAACAAAGTTATGAATTATCATCTCAACTAATTCTGTTTTTATTATTTTAATACATATATTTAATAATTAAAATAATTATATTGGAAGATATGTTTATACACTAGTATATATTATTATGCTCAGTTGCATCATTTTTGCCGCTATATACTTAATTGCAGAGTGGATAGTCAATAATGACCTTTTCATAAAAATATTACAGTAACTTGCATTATGATAAACACTAATAACATCATCAATCCAAATCACGTACAACGGCGTTTAACAATGGAATTGAACTAATGCAAGTCAATATTCTAACCATTAATTAACTACTTGCTTCATAAATATGTAGTTGGATATGTTACTTGAATGCACATAATTTAGTCTACAAATAGTTTTTTTTTTTCCGGAAATTTTTTACTTGACTCACAGAGAGTAAGAAAAAATTAGCATATATACTCTCATGGTTTGATTACTCAACATCATATATATTTATTCCTTCAACATTCCTCAAATAGTACTATGTACTTGAATGATTTTTATTTAAACATCCTAGTTAAATAAGTTTTTATTCAAATATGCTACCTTAATGTTCTAGTTGAATGTATTCATCATTTTCATCACCTAGCTAGCTAGTAAATATTATTTCCAAACAGTCTTAAATATGATATCGTTGTATTTATTATGAACATAATAATTTTGTATATGGTATGTGTACTAATTAGTTTAAAATGATAGCAAGCATTATAGGGATGTCAAGAGAGTTACTTTTAGGAATATTTACTTTTAAGAATATTTAATTTATATATATATATATATATTTGTTCTATATACTTTAGATTATTCTATTTTAAATATAGTAGGGTAAACCATCAAAAATAGATTCAAATTATTTTAGCGTTCACAGAAGTATTTTCGAATTTTGATATTAACAAAAATGTTTTTAAATAATTTTAAAATTACCAAAATTATCTCAATGTTATTAGAGACATGTTCTGTTAATGAGAGACGTGACATGACTCATTTGTCAATGTCAAAGTTTTACTTGCTATTCTATTTAAATATAGAGACTATTTTGATAAAAATATTAAAAATATTTTTTTGAAGATGTTTATATGTGTTATAATATTATTGAACATTTTTATTAAGCCAGTTAATAATTTATTTTTTAATAAATTAGAACAAAATTGGCTTATTATAACAACAATAATAAACCTAATTGTTCGCATTATAATTATTAGATTCGATTTGATCCGATCGATTTACACAATCTAAACCGAATCATGTTTAAATTTTTTGATAAAAAAAATAAATATATCCTTAATTTTTGTTTAAAAAAATAAAAAAATTATAATCCAATAGATTATATAAATTGGTCGATTTGACTGGATCTAATAATAATTGAATTTATTATTATTATTATAAAAAATTAATTTTATTCTAGTTTGTTAAGAAATTAAAAAATAACCAATTTATTATTACCTCCAATAATAATGTAATACATAAGTGTCTTTATAAAAAGACATTTTATGCGTCTTTTTAAAAATATCCTGATTTAAATATATGATATTAATTATAGGAGTCGGTTTTTGTTCTGTTTAAATATATGATATTAATTATGTAAGTAATTTTTCCTCAAATTATTATTAATTCAAAATATTTTAATCTTGTATTTTATGAATGCTTAGAAATTAAGCAATGCTTTGAATATTCTCTCTCATAGTAACTACTAAAAGGTTAGAAAATATTGTGTGTGTCTGTATATGTTGACATGATTATTTAGGTGTCTTTAATATTTCATCTTTTTGCCTACTTTGTGAAATATAAGGATAAAAATATTTTCTTTAATTAAACATTTTATACTAAAATAAATTTTTATTTGCACTATTTTAATTTAATATATGATATATTATTTATTTATTTTATAATTTAAACCAAATCGAACATTTTATTGTGATAATTATATAACATGAGAATCAATTATTTACAAATTTTTTTATTTAAATTAATTAAATATATTATTTATCGAAATTCATAACACAAAATATTTATTGATATACGCAATTTTATATATATCGGATACTGAATTCTAAATTTTTATGAAACAAATATTTCGGATACACAGTCGTTAAAATATGATACAACAAAAATATGATATATTCCAAATATACTCAGGATATGATACAAAACAGAAACCGGATATTCAACACTCGGAATACGCCCGTAAAAAAAATAGGGTCATATTATTTGAGATAGGGGTGTTTGCGGTGCGGTTTGGATCGGTTTTGAGTCAAAAACTCATTCGATCTGAACACTAATTTTACTTGTGGTACAGTTTGGATTGGATGATGTTTTAAAAAAAATCTGATCCGATCCGATTCAATTTCAAGCGGTTTAGATTGGATTGGATTTGCGGTTTTATAAATTAAAAAAATTAAATACATATAACAAGTCTTAACATCAAATTTTAAATAATTAACAATGACATAATAAGTCTCAACAATATCTTAAAAAGCTAACGATAACATAATATAGAAATAAAATTATAGGTTAGTTAAAATAAATAATAAATAACATTTTGAACATAAACTATTTATTAAATAATAATAATATATGAATAATATAAAAATATATAATAAATTAAACATGTTATAAATATAATTATAAATATAATAATAAAATAATAATATTATAATACATTGTGCGATTTGGATTGAATTGGATCGGTTTTTGAAAAGTAGATCTGAAATCCAATCCGATCCAGTGGTTTATAAAAAATAAAATTCAATCAGATCTAAATTAGTGCGATTTTAATTAATTTCGATTTGAATTGAATTGGATAAACGGTTTAATTTGGATCGGTTTGGATTTGAACGCCCAAAATCTGAGATATATACATGCACAACTATATATAATAGGTGCAACGGAGACATGTGAGTCATTTGTTAAATTTTTTAAACTAAAATTTTTTTTCCTGCATCTTTAGTGAAGTACTTAAAGTATTGATGGCTCTCCGAAAATACTTGGACATCAATCAATTAAATGCGACGTGATACGTGATCAGAGCATTAGATTTTGAGGATGGTTTCTGTCTCTTTTATGTTAATTAATTAATTAGTTTACATATTTAGATTTTATTAAGTTAGTTTACATGTTAGGATACTTTGAGTTAATTAATTAAAAGATATATGAGAAGGAGAATTTTAGTATACAGATCAAAGTTGGTACAGATTTAAAGATTTGTCTATACTATACTTTCTAAAGCCACACTTTAAACCGTAACTCTTCACAAAGAAAAGCGTCACCTAATGGAAAAAAGTAAATTAGAAGATTTAAGAGAAGAAATAATCAAGTTATCAAAATTAATAGACCAAAAATTAATGATTTTAACTAATGTTAACTGTAATGACACCGAATTTTTAAAATCAATACAAAATGATTTTTCTCAAAATCTTTATTTTACTATAAGTTTTATTGAAGGATTTCAAAAACCTGAAAAAACTTATTTTTCACACGGAATTTCTAAGAAATGTTATCATGGAAATGATTCCCCACATCTTTATCATACTTTTAACCCACAATTAAATTTTATAGTAGATATGCTTGAAGAAATATTAGTATCCATAAAATTTCAAAGAAATAAAGAAAAAGAGAATCCCAAAGAAGAAAAATTTAAAAATATAATCAACATAACAGATCTAAAAGTAAAACCACCACTAAAATTATGAATATTGAAGAAAAGTTAGAAGAAGTTACAATGCTTTTTAAACAATTAAAAATGGCTCAAGAAAATAATATTATGGAACAAGGATTTCAAATAGAAGAAGAATTAGTAAATTCTGAAAATATAGAAAATGAAGAACACATCCTAGATTATTCAAGTGACGAAGAACCAGCAATTCCAATACAAGTAAAAAATGAAGCTGGAACATCTAAAGATAACCAATCTCAATATAAATGGGAAACAGGTTTTGATAATTATGCTTTTAAAAAGGGATTTATAAATAAAGATTCAAAATATACAAAAATACCATCAAAGTACGTTCCTAAAATCCAAGAAATGGAAGGAGAAAGAATGCTTGATTTAGACTGTAAAAAGAATGAAAAAGAAATTTTCGAAAATTGGTTGAATTCCTTTTTATTAGAAGCTTTCACTAATCCAAAGCTTAGTGAATTATCTAGAAGAGATATTTGGAATTACATAGGATTTCATACTAAAGGAACTATAAGAGATTATATGACATCAATAGAAAACCAAATAATAGAAGATTTAGCAACAAAACTAACAGCTTATGATAAGATATTATATATAATGATGATTCTATATAAAGAATTTTTTGGAAAAAATATTATAGATCATAAACAAGAAGTCTATAATAAAGAATATCAAGAAGCAAAAAACCATTTAGCTAATATCCAGATATATGATCTATGTAATGTAGAGTCTTATATATGTGAATATAGAATACATTATTACAAGTTAAAAGAAGAAGATAAAAATCATTATCTTAGTATGTATATAACAAAACTTCCATATCCTGCTAATGAATTTATAATGGGAAGATTTATAAGAGAAATAAATAAAGGAACAATTGAAAATAATTTTGGTGGAGCAACCTCTGCAATAAGAGAGGAAATAAAAGAACGTTGTATGCAAGAAGCAACTCAAAAAAGATTTGCAAATATAATTAGAATTTGCTGTCAGGATAATGAAGAGATACCTCAAAAATATGGTCTTAATAAAAATTTTCAAAGAAAAAGAAAATATCAATTTAGAAGAAGAAAATACTACCCAAACTGGAGAAGAAAGAGATATTTTAGGAAAGAAAATAACAATAAAAACAAAAGACAAAGAAATAACTATTGCCCGAATAAAAAAGAAAATTGTAAATGTTGGTATTGTCAAAAAGAAGGACACTACGCAAATGAATGCCCAAAAAAGAAGGATAAAAAGGATCTTACTAAACAAATAGAAATTGCTAAGTCTTGCTTCATGGAACCATTAGAAGAATCTGATGATAACTTAGACTATATTTTTGAGTATATCTCAGAAACAGACTCAGAGACTGAGTAATAATGCTACATTTATTACTATAAAAATAACAGAAAAATTTATAAATGCTTTCATAGATTCTGGAGCAACACAATGCTTTGCTAGTTCAAATATAAAACTTGATTGGAAAAAATTAAAGAAACCATTAAGAGTTAGAATAGCTGACAAATCAATACATAAAATTGACCAAAAAGCAGAGATGGTTGAAATTTTTATTCAAAATTATAGGTTCATTGTTCCATCTATATATATGTTAGACTCCGGAATGGATTTTATCATAGGAAATAACTTTTTAAAGCTATATCATCCATTCATTCAAGAACTAACATATATAGTTTTAAAAGCCCCACACGATTCTTCAATAAATCAAAAATCAAAACGTATAAAAATACCAACTACTACTATAGATAAGATCTTAAAATTTAAAATATTTTCTATATTAGAAACATGTTATTTAAATCTATACTTTCAGATAAATATTCCAAAAAAATAATCTTGAAATAAAGATAGAGAAACTTTTGGATGAAATTTGTGCTGAAAATCCATTAGATATTAAAAATACAAATAATGAATTAGTAAGCATTAAATTAAAAGATCCCACAAAAGAGATAAATGTTCCAAATAAAATTCCTTATTCCGCAAGAGATAGAGAAGAGTTCTCACTAGAATGTAAATACCTTTTGGAAAAAGGAATTATAAGATTAAGTAAAAGTCCTCATGCGGCTCCAGCTTTTTACGTTGAAAACAATAATGAAATTAAAAGGGGAAAACGAAGAATGGTTATTAACTATAAGAAGATGAATGAAGCAACTATTGGTGATGCTCATAAACTTCCAAGAAAAGACTCTATTTTAGAAAAAATCAAAGGAGCAACTTGGTTTTCATCTCTTGATGCAAAATCAGGATATTGTCAACTTCGTCTAGACGAAGAAACAAAGAAATTAACTGCTTTTACTTGCCCAACAAAAGAATCAACAAGTGTGTTGCTCTACGAATGGAATGTATTACCATTCGGATTAAAACAAGCCCCAGGTATTTATCAAAGATTTATGGAAGAAAATCTAAAGGAGTTAAATGAATTTGTTTTAGTGTACATTGATGATATACTAATTTTTACAAAACAGGATAAAGAAGATCATCTTCAAAAATTATTAATAGTTTTAGAAAGATGTAAAGAAAAAGGATTAGTTCTTAGCAAAAAGAAAGCAAGAATAGCAAAACAAGAAATAGAGTTTCTTGGATTAATTTTATCCGCTCAAGAAAAGCTAAAACTTCAACCAAATGTTCTAGAAAAAGTAAATTTATTCCCTAATAAAATAGAAGATAGAAAACAATTACAAAGATTTTTAGGGTGTATAAATTATATTTCTGATCAAGGATTCTTAAAGAATATAACAGAATATACTAAAAGCTTATTTCCAAAAATAAGTACTAAAAAAGAATGGAATTGGGATGAAAAAGATAGTATGCAAATTCAAAGAATTAAAGAATTATGTGAAAAACTTCCAGAACTTTATATTCCAGAAGAAAATGACTACTTAATAGTAGAAACAGATGCCTCAGACATAACCTGGTCAGGATGTCTAAAAGCTAAGAAAGCTATAAAAAGCTTGGAACAAGAAAAAGAATCACTAGATTCTAAATATCCCCCAAAGGAATTACTTTGCAGGTATATTTCAGGAACTTTTACTCCAACAGAATAGAGATATACTATTCATGAAAGGGAAACTCTAGCAGCAATTAAATCTCTTAAAAAATGGAAAATTGATTTACTACCCAAAGAATTTACATTAAGGACAGATTCAAGTTACTTAACAGGTTTCATACGATATAATTTAAAAGTTGATTATAATCATGGACGATTGGTAAGATGGCAATTATTTTTATTACAATATCCAGTAAAAATTGAATATATTAAGGGTGACAAAAATGTTATTGCAGATACATTAACAAGAGAATGGAGTTCGTCTACAACGCATTAGATCAAGAAATTCAAAAATACGAACAAGAACTCGAAAAATGCAAGCATTGTCAGCAAATAAAGACACAGATCCAATCCCTCAAGAAGGCCATCGAAGCAATGAAATCAACACAACAACCAAAACCATCAGAGTTCAGCCAGCTAAGCGTGGTGGACAAATCAGGTGAGGAAAAAATTCCAAAGAATAAAACAATTGCTGAAATTATAAAAAAATCCACCCAAGATAAAAAATATTATGTAATTTATAATGGCCCCATGAAAGGAGTATATGATGCCTGGGAAAAAGCCACACCATTTACACATCAATCAAGGATAATTCATAAAGGAGGGTTTTTAACACTGGAAGAAGCAAAGGAATCCTTCAGGGAATATGAAGTTCTTCATCCAGAGCAAACCCTAAAAAGAGCAGATAAAGCTCCAATTCAAACCCAGAGAACAGGGATAATAAGAAACATTCCTACAAGGGCTGAAATCAAGGAAAAGAAAAGGGTCTGTAGATCAAATCTCAGAGAAACCCTTAACATAGTCCTGAATTGGACTGAAGAAAAAAGGGCAATCTTGGGATATTATCCTATTGCCAAAGAACAGCTAACAAAGCTGGTTATATTTCCAGAGGCTTCTCCATTTGACACCTATCAGTTTTTCCAGTATGGATTAATTGATACAATTTTAATTTTTAATGATTTGAAAATTATTAGTGAGTTTCCTGCAGGATTCATTGATGCAGTAAAGAGATTTAAAAATATGATTGACAACGTAAATCCAAGGGATATATCCCTAAAATTTACGAATAGTCAACCTATTTTTAATGAAGAAGAAGAATGCTTGGTTCCAGCACATCAAGTAATCTTCATGTCTGTCTTCCCAGGAAATTTTCAACCAATTGATCAGGTTCAAGATTTAACAATCTACAGTCATGAAGGAAGACTAGCCAGTACACTAGCAAGGGTCTTCGAAAGAACTCAAAAGATAACAAGGGAATCTCACACAAGAATCAATTATAAAAGCAGAAATACTTTGCTTGTGTCCAGTAAAAGGAATGAAATTGAAGAAAGAGAGATGAGACTCTTAGTGGAATTTGAATCAGCATTCTACAACTTATCTGGACTCTTAGAAAAGCTCCCCGAAGGGATAAAGAGGAATCTCTGCTATTTGATAAAAGACAGAGAAGACCACAAGTGCCAGCTATGTGTCTCAGAGTTATCTGAAGAAAGCAATAATAAAATGGAATCAACCCACATGATAAAGGAAGAAGACAACGCATCTGAAGGTCACATGATGAAAGAGGAGGACAGCACATCTGAAGCATCTCTCAACATTATTACATAGTGACGTAAGCGCTTAGGTCATAGAGCACCAACAATGTAGCTGGTGCAAGATAATAAACAATGACGTAAGCAATGACGTCATAAGAAGGGTAAGGATGGGAATTGTCCATCAGACCCAACCACTATAAATAGGTTGCTTAGGCAATTATAGAAGGCATCAAACGATAGAAAGCAGGAGGCTAAGAGTACTCATATGCTAGGAGAGCAAAGAGGAAGCTGCCGAGGCGATTCTATAGTTTGAAGAAGAATTCCCTTAGGAAAAACCAATTCTAAACTCCCCTCTGGAGTTAGTATCTACAATCTCCCCTCTGGAGATAAAAAACATCTTATGTAAAATATTCTAAATAAAGGAAGTTTTTCTCCAGAAAGGTACGCCTTTATCCTAATCTGTTAGCTATGAATTATTTAGAAAGTTTAGAATTAACAGAAGAATCTGATTATTATAGATTAACTGCTTTATTAGATAATGAAAAACAGGCTGTTCTAAAAACAGAATTAAATCTCAAATCAAATGAAAATTTTAATAAACAAAATCTTTTAAAAGAAGTTTTTAATAGAAAAAATATAATATACTATGGAAAAATTCAACTTGAAGCCCCTATAAAGATAAAATCCGCCAATGGAGAACTTGAAATAGCTTTGATAAATGATGAAGAATTGAGTAAACAGATTGAGAAAATTAAGGATCAACAAAAAAGATCTAAAATTGGATGGATTCATATTAGTACTATACAAGTCTTAATCAAATCTACATATATGAAAGGAATTAATTCACCAATAAGCTTAACAATCTGTGACAAAAGAATTACTGATGACCCAATAGACCAAATAATTGGAATTGTTCATGGAAACTTGGCAAACGTAAATGTTAAATTCAATGCCCATCTTGGATATGCTATACCTTTATCAACTGAAAACCTTGGGAGATCTATAAGTTTGGCTTATAAATTTCATAGAAAGAATCTAATGGAACAAAACGATGAACCTTTTTCAATTACATATGCAATAAATTATGCTTTAACAAACAGCCATCATAG
Organism: Arachis hypogaea; assembly: GCF_003086295.3. NCBI lineage: Eukaryota > Viridiplantae > Streptophyta > Magnoliopsida > Fabales > Fabaceae > Arachis > Arachis hypogaea. Next base: position 90,989,904 of record NC_092037.1, on the reverse strand, counting down.
TATAATATTTAAAAACAAAGAAAGAATTTATGTTGATGAATTATTTCAGAAAATTGTAAAAACAGAAATACCAAAATATAAAGCTATTGAAAACCCAGTTCTATTATTAAAAGAACCATCGGAAAAATTAGTTTCATCGAATTTTCAAATAAGAGAATCTAAAATTAATAGCCCTTTAAGTTTATCTAAGTTAAAGATTAAAGAAGAAAATTCTGAAATAAAAGAATTAACAAAAAAGGTCGAAAAATTAAATGAAACCCTAAACACTAAGTTATGACAATAAATAAAGAAAAAATATATGTAACCTACCAAGATAAGAAACAAGAGCTCTTTGAAAGAGAAAATCGGTTAAATTATTTACAGTTTTCCGAAATAAATCAAAGAGCATTTGAAGCTCTAAAAATAATCTACGACAAATTGAAAGGAGAAGTTGAAGAGTTAGAAAAACTAATAGAATCTCTAGAAAATAGTGATGAATCGATGATAGAATTTGCAGAAATTCTAAGATAAATAATGAAGTATACAAAGATTGAAAGACCAGAAAATAAAATAAAAAGAAAAAGGGCGAAAAAATTAAAAAGTAAAATAAAGGAGTATAAAAGGGAATTAAATAATCTTCAGTTCGAAATTAATGACCTTATAATAAAAAGGATAGAAATAAGAACAAATATAAACAAGTTGGAGCTAAACTTAAAAAATTTATAAATACCTGGAACACCATATTATGACTTAAAAGAATTAAAGCTGTTGAAAGAAAAAATGGAAAATGAAGTTAAAAAATTAAAAAGATATTTAGAAACAACAGAAAGTGTAGAAATAAAAGAAGTTTTGGAGGATTTGAAAAATTATATTAAAGAAAAAGACAAACAGATAAAAGATTTTATATACAATAATCAATGTAAAAAAGAATATTATAAACTAAAACAAGATTGAAAAACTAGTAATAGTAGAAATGTTCAATACTTTTGATTATGAAATTACAAATTATAAAGTACCACCAACCAAATCTATACACTCATTCGAAGCAAAATATGAAGAGTTAATAATTTTGGAAAAAAAATTACATTTTAAATTGGTATCAGAGCCAAGTTAACGATTAAGGGTAACACTTTTTCTTTAAACAACATTTTTAATGACACACTTTTTCAGCCACAAAATGACAAAAATCTGTACATATCCATCTTTACACTAAATGGACCCATATGAGAATAATGACAATTTATATTATTTTGATTTACATAGTATTATTCGACATATTAAAATAATTCGATCTAAGTATAGATGACGTGTTAGAATATTAACAAGTTAGATTAGATTGCTTTGCTTTAATTAATTAAGATTAATGGATTTAAATTAGCTAGGAGATCATTTTTTAGTATAGAATATTCGAATAAGAATAATTAATTTTTTTTAAAATTACATGATTTTTTTTATCCAATACTTAGGATATTACTAATTAATATTAATGTTGTTTCATGATCGTATTCTTAAAATAGAGTATTTTGTTAACGAAATTCTTTATGTACTTAATTCTAATATTTAATTACAACAAATATCAGATATTCATGAGATATAGATAAAATTAATCTAAAAGATTAATGGTTGCTATTTTTGCAAAAATCTCGATTTCTTTTGCCATGTCATGTGATATTGTTTATCCCCTCGTCCGATGTTCTATTGTCATACATTAGAAAGGCTGGATTTGAACATATAGTAGAGCTAAAGAATTTTATGTTTAACAACGCTTTGCTCTCTACATTATTTATTGAACGATGGAGATTAAAAACCTATAATTTTTATTTTTCTTGGGGTGAGATCATCGTTATACTGCAGGATGTCGCTTATCATTTTGGTTTGTGAACGGATAGTGAGCCGATCAGGAGTTGTACCATAAATTTCCAACAGTATCATTGACACCCCACATGACAGTAGGTTAAGAATTTGCTTGGTGACAAACTACCACAACAGGAAAAAGGACAAGAAGCAGACCTTTGCTTTGAGAATGACCTAGCTGAGAAACAGGGTCTCACACATTCCGCCATCCTAATCACCACTACAGTAAAAACATCGAGTACCATTGGATTTATCGATAGAAAAATGAAATTAATCTGTCGGTAATAAATTTGCCATTGGATTTTGTGCTGGTTCTAATCCGATAGTATAAACCTTGCCGGTAAATGTTTATCGTCGAACTTTATTGTCCACCGGTAACTTGCGGTAGATTTCATTTTTAAGCTATGAATATTTCTTGCCAGTTACCGGTGGATTTTTCTAATGGTAAATTTGGCACCAAACTGTTTTGTTCTCGCATTTTTACTGTCAGATTTTTTCGTAGGAGAATTCACAATAAGTTCAATTTTTTTAATAGTTTCTTTCTACATTAGTGGTGAAATTCTAAATTTTTTATTCAAATTTATATTTTGCAAAATTAGTAGCCAAATACTAAATACTAGAAGTCAAATATATTAAATTATCAAGTACATGAATAAAAGGAAAAGTCAAATAACAGAGGATATCATACAATTAAACAGTGTATAAAAAAACCCAAGTCACTGAAAGTCATCGTCGTCGTCATCGTCATCGTCATCATCCCGCTGGTCCTGCTGCTGAGGCTGCGGCGGCCTAGGCGGTGATGTTTGTGCCCCTTCAACAGCGCCGCTACTACCAGTGCGCATCTAATCCTCCCACCGTGCCATGTTCCGTTCCGTCCATTGAAACCGCTTCAGCTCCCGCCTCCACTCAAACCTAAGGTCATCTATGTTTGTCATGCATGAGAGGATCGCCTGATACCTTTTCTTAGACTCCTGCGACTATTGAGCTCATTGGTGAAGACTCCGGGTGAAGAGCAGCACCTGCTCCTGAAAATCAACACCATCTTCGGGATCGACGGGTGGACTGGTGACAGAGGCGGATGAATGTCTTAACGTGAATGTGCGGAGGTTGTCGGTGAAGAATGATCCGATCCTGTACACGCGATTCTTGTACGAGTCGGATGCGACCTCATACCAAACCCCTATCAGGAATGACAACTAATACGGCAGAGTTGCTGCCATCGTCTTGAGTACTCTAAGATTGTTGGGTTGCGGCCTCCGATCTCTGTAACACCCTACCACACAGAGCCTTACGCTTAAGTCGTAAAGCAGAGGTGGCGAGGTATTACGACTTCTAAAAAATATAAAATACATACTTATAGTAGTAGAAAGAAGATAATAGACTAGGAGACTTGAAAAAATGGGTAAAACAAAATTGCAAAATGAAAAGTGCCACGCTCCGAAAACGGAACAACTTACGTGTGAGTCAAACTATAACTATCAAACGTTATAAAAGTATGAATAGAAAGCCAAAGGTACAAAATAACAAGCTCCTCACTCAGTACGCGAAGTCAAGGCTGGCTAGAGAATATTTATATATATATATATATATATATATATATATATATATATATATATATATATATATATATATATATATATATATATATATATATATATATATATATATCCAAAGCCCAAAATGTACATAAACAAAATCCTGCCTCTCCATAAACCTCTAGGAGGATCAAAAAGAATAAGTTATGTGGAGAGAAAGATAAGTACGTGTATATACATCACTACACACCAAAATAACCCAGTAACCACTTCACTTCAGGTGTCCAGACGCCTAATGAGATACCTTTCGACCTGCATCTGAAAAATAACAACATAGTATGGAATGAGAACCAGAGGTTCTCAGTATAGTAAATGTGCCCGCATAGTTAATATAAAAGGTCCCGGGAGAGCCAGAGGCATTCCTAGAACTCCGACACTCAGGATTATTCTTAAGGAAAATAAACTAAACCAAAAGTTAGGTAAGCTATCTAAGGTATTCTAGTTCTGAATCTAACTGTAACTTAATACTTCACTTTCTGACTCCTCCAATCCTCCGAGACATTGGTGGAACAACCCTCTCTCCTCACACCTTCGTCAAGAGGAATTTCTAAGAAAACATACACATACAGTTCAAACAAGGAAAACAGAGATAGAGAAGCATTTACAGCAAGTAGAACAAGTAGCGGATAAGCAGAATTAAACAATTAAGCAAACCAAAACAATGCACACTCAAGCAAACAAACAAATGTATATGATGTATGCCTGTCCTATGGCTGATGAGTCTCATCTGTCGGTTATACAGCCAACCCGACATGTCCTGGTAGTTAACCATTGGACAGTCCCTCTGTGCGCGCATCCCCAAGATCAATAATATTCCATGGAGTTAAACTCCAAGCTCAAATATAATATTCCATGGAGTCATACTCCAAGCTCAATAATATAGTATTCCATGGAGTTAAACTCCAAGCTCAATAATATAGTATTCCATGGAGACGGACTCCAAGCTCAAATATAATATTCAATATATATATATATATATATATATATATATATATATATATATATATATATATATATATATATATATATATATATATATATATATATATATGCATGCCCATGGGGGAATCCGGGGAGTTAAAGTGCCCGGTCACATCTTGCGACAGAGGGTCAACAAATAGTCTCAAATACACAAGCCACATAATAATCTCTTTCCTTTTTAAAAATGTTACCTCAAATCAAAAATCCAATTCTTAAAGAAACTTTGGCAATATCTCCTTTAAGACTCAAATTTCTGCCACCCTTCAAGGGTCCCAACTATCAAACCAAACACCTCTCAATCACTCAAATCATTTCCAGTAACAAATTATTTCATAATCAAACAAATACCAATATTAAATCTTTTTCCAAACCGACCAACTTCAACAGCAAATTATTGACAACAGCTAAACCTCACATTTTATACCATATACACAATCCATCAATTATTCATTCATTTCATTCCTATCTTAAGGTCTTCTAGCCTAAGTTTTCACGTGACATTAAACATTAACTACGAGAAATCGAAACCATACCTTTGTACAGAATCAAAATATTCAAAGCTCTAGAGAAGCTTTCTGACTGAGCTATCGAAGAAGAAAACGTCCAGAATCGTCTTTGCTACCTAAAACTCCCGTTGGCCAAATCCAAAGAAAAAAGGAGTTACGTCATTGTCAACTTCCACTAATCAAAAATGGTGCCAACGTGTAGAAGAGGAGGTTACGAATACTTTCACCGAATTAGATTTTTGATTAGAGTTACAGATTGCAAGAAATCGAAACCAAAAATTCGAAAGAATTTACGTTTTCTCCCTTTCTCTCTTCGTTATGCTCTTCCTCTCTCTTACGTTATTCACATATATATAATGCATAATGATAATAATAATAATATATATGTAATCTAATGTAAAGTATAAACCACCTTTTATTTTTTATGCTTTATAATTAATAATAGTAATAATAATACTAGCAATAGTAATGATGGTCATTTAATAATAATAATAAACGTAATAATAGTAATAATAATAGTAATGCAATGAATATAATATATATCAACTTATAATGCAATTTAATACTTACGGCAATTATATACAATGTTTATAATAATAATAATAATAATAATAATAATAATAATAATAATAATAATAATAATAATAATAATATGGATTTAATTAAATTTAAATTATTATAAAATTAGTTTAATTACTGATAATAAAAATAATTTTTTTAAAAATAAGGAATTCTAATTTTATAAAATAAATTATAACTTATTTATATTTATATTTTTAAAATTGAGAATCGCTACAATTTCTGCGTGTAGGAGTCTTGTGTAATACATTTTATGATTAAGGCTTCTGATATCTTAAAAATGATATATTACATGATGTTTACTCACATAATGATTCGCAGCCAGCTGATTGGCAAATATTTCTATGTTGTTCTTCAACGTGTTGGTATACTTGAAGGTTTTCGCCATCAACGCCTCGTGATCTAACGACTTGGACTATACATTTTGAAACCACATGTTAAGTCAAGTAATACTGTCATTATATTAATACTAAATGAACTTAATAACAAAATGAAACAAGTTACTTACCATCCTGGACTTAATCTTTATGAATATCGCTGACCCGTTAGTATATTTCGATAACCTATCCAATATTCTATTAGCTTTGTTGGTGAGACGGCGACGCTTGACCCATTAGTCTTCTAATAATACGTAACGTTCATTATTATTGCAGTGAAAAATAAAAATGAATCATCTCTATTTTTTTTATTGATATTGTTATTGTTAAGTGTAGTTTTTATTACATAATATATTCTTTTATATTTTTTCTATTTTATTTAAAATAGCATAATAAAAAATTACACTTTATCATATTTATTAAAAAATGAAAAATTTATTTCCCAAGTACAATTACTATTTTTACTAGTGATCTTTTTATATAATTAACTTCCATACATTTTAATTTTTTATAAAAATTATTTAGGTTGGGTTGATTTTATTAATTATTCTCTTAAAGAAATAGTAATTTTTATTATCTTGGATTTTATAAATTTGGGAACAAAGCTGAAAATTAACTTTGATTAGCTACAATTCATTTAATTTTATTGTAAAATAAATTTAAAGAATCAATTTCCCTTTGAAACAAATTATAGAAAAAAAATGATTGTATTACTATTATTATTCAAAAATATAAAATTTATCTTTATTATTAAAAAAATAAAATTATTCTTTTATAAAATACTTGTATGTATATAAGGATGAGAATGTTATACTAAAATTTAATCGATAAATAAAAAATTAATTTTCAAATTTTAAGATATTATTTTATTTTTATATATTTTTTAGTTAAGAATGAGATTAAAATTAATATATGTTTCAATAAATTAAAATTATGTGATAAAATGAAAAAAATGTGCTTTAAGATTTATGGAACAATAAAAAAATTCTAACACATTATAATTAATCATGATAAATATAATTATTTAAACTAAACATTAAAGTTCTAATGTGAAAGAGAAAAAATCTTTGCACTCCTTTTGAAGATTGTATTTCTCCTGTAAAATAACAAACTTTGTTTTCTTCTCTTTTAAAGACACTTATCAACTATTTTTTGTGATAGCAAAAATTTACATGTATAAAAATTTTTTTTTACCATAAAATTCACCATATCTTTATTATTTAACTTATTTTAATATATATATATATATATATATATAATTTAATGATTGATTTTATATATGTATACATATAACATAATTGAATATGAAATAACAATCTGACCAAGGTCGGAGCTTTCACGTATTTGGGGAATGAAGCAGTGGTCCTATCTAGACTCTAGACTTTAGAAAGATATCATTAAAAGGGTAAAGAGTTAAAACATTAGATAACAATTGAATTCGGTCCAGTTCCACTTAGACTTTTAATTACTATCCAAGTATTTAATGAGTTTTCCTTGAACTTTCCTCAGCGCTAAAATAGTTCCACCGACGTTTGGAAGTTTATATTGATGATGCTGTCAACTTATCAAAAATGGAAAACTTGATTATTATTGAGACATTGAATTCGAATTTCACTATGATTTATATAGTAAAGTGAATTGATTGATGACATGAGAACGAACTTTCAAATAAAAATAATAAGTTGGCAAATGTTCACATTATTGAGAAACTTTGATTGAATACAAGAAACCGCGTCCTAGATCAATGAAAAAATTGTTATGCGTAACTCTAGATAATTCACAAAATTTTACAGAAGAATAATGTATATACTCAATAAATTAATTGAAGACAACAAAATACAAAATATTAATGTAGAAAAAAGGAGAAATAGAGAGGAAAATAAGAGGAAACAAAAATACGAAAAGATTTTCAACATTTTTTGTTGTAACTAAAATAAAAAGAGAAGAGCGGATGATAAGAATAAGAGAAAGAGCAATGTTAGGAGGTTAGCAACTTTTGTGATTGGTAGCCATCAAATAATTATCAATGATGATTTAATAGTGTAAAATTTGTGTAAAATTTCATCTAATGACTCATCTTTCTCTATTTGTTACATTCTGACTAAAATTTAATAAAATTGTTGTCCCTGACTTTTCCTAAGAAAAATTCATAATTTTTTTTGTTCATACAACTCACCCTAAAGGATTCATCTAGTGTCTTCATTGAGACTGAATGCACATATAATTTTTAATGAGACACAATATATGCCACTAGTACAAACCTCAAACCACAAGAGAAATCCATATGAACCGCTGATTGGAGGACGAAAAAATTGGGCCAACAGAGACAAAGAGGAGAATAAGAGAAAATCTTTTTCTAGAGCTCCACTTTTGCGATTCAAAAGAAAAAAAAAAGAAAAAAAGATAGCAAGGCATATAAATCATTAAAAGCCAAAAAGGATCCAATTTGATTAAATAGGTTTGCTAGTAGTATTACGGGCACCTACATCACGGCATGATCATCCTGTTCCGATTCAATCCAAACGAGTTGACCATTTAATCGGGTAGAATTGGAGTTGTGGGCTTAGGCTCCGTACTCCGAAAACAAATTGAGGTTGGAGTATTGGACTAATAGTTCTACACGTCTAATCAAAGAAAGATTTAAATTCAACATTTTATGTTTGACAAAAATATTTATTACTGTTAGATTAGTAATTTCATTGGTTAATATAATATATAAATAATATTTGATATTTGAAGGATAGAAAGATTAAATCTTGTAGTTAATTAAAAATAAATTGAGAGTAAAATGGTAAATAAATTTTTGACGATTTATATTTTAAAATTTAGGGAGATTAGTAGGGGGTGTTCATGGATCAGATCTGATCTGTATATTTACGGTGTTTATCTGAATCCAATCCAAAAATTGTTGATATGGATTTGATCTCCAAGTCTATCGGATTGGATTGCTTTTTATGTTTTATTTCAACTAAAAATTATTATATATGTTGTATTATTTTAATTTATTATTTAAGGATAGTATGTCTAATGTTATTTTAAAAGTAAACATATTTAAAAGAATAGAAAAAATGAATTTTATTGATATTTTTTAATAAAAATAAGTTTTTAAAAATATTTTTGTATTTTGCAGATATATTTGATATCCGATAAATATGCAGATCAGATTAAAATTTTGGTCATTTCCGATCTAGTCCGCATTCACCCCTATAGATTAGTATTTAAAAAATAAAATTATTAATAAAATTTTTACGGCAACATTATTTTTAAATTACCTTTATAACAAAGATTAAAAAGTCTTAATTTTAAACTAAATTATCTTTATTTTTTATAGTAAATTTTTTTTCAAAAATTAATCTATTTAAAATGTAAATGTTAGATGAAATTTATTTATCACTTTACTTATAAATTTATTTGTTACTAGTCGTGTCAAGTAATGTGTAATTGGAAGATTGAGTACGAATTGAATACAAATAGTTCATATGTTAAGGAAGTGAATTTGCAAGTGTTATGAAGGATAAGGTTGAAGGCACTTTTAAGATTTATTATTTTATTTTATAACACAGATTAGTTGTAGCACATTCCAATCCTACTTGAAAGAATAAACAATACAATGCCAAAGAGAAATGAGTTAAAAGCGAATAGAAACTAAAGAAACTTATCAGAAACGTTGTATAATACAAATCCTGAAACCGAACAAAGAGTACATGTTCAGTTCGCTATGCGTGTCACTTTCAGAGTTGCATTGCGTGTTTTACTCATGTTTTGCCACGAGTGCACTGCACGTGTCCATGCATGGCTACATTCACTATTCCTTTCTAAATAGTTGTCACGTTCTTGATTTTCCTCCCTTACTATCAGATACTTTTTACATAATTTTAGCATTAACTATGTAACACAAATTTGTTGCCTATATAAAGCCTCAACAAGAACTATGTTAGCATATTGAGCAAAAAGTCAAGTGTAATCAACTAAATTATTGCATAGATATAAGTTACAAGCATGGCATCTAAGCAACGACAAGATCTTAATGAAAAAGCAAAACAGGGAGAAACTGTGGTCCCTGGTGGAACTGGTGGCAAGACCCTTGAGGCTCAGGAGCATCTTGCTGAAGGTTATTAATTATTATTATTATAATCTCAGTAATAACGTTAACGTTAAATGATTATAAATGAATATGCAATTATATAATATAAAAATGTTGTTTAACTGTCAGGAAGGAGCAAGGGAGGGCAAACCAGGAAGGAGCAGTTGGGAACAGAAGGGTACCAAGAGATGGGTCGCAAGGGTGGATTAAGCACCATGGAGAAATCTGGAGGAGAGCGTGCTGAAGAGGAAGGAGTTGAGATTGATGAGTCCAAGTTTGCCACCAAGAACCAAAACAAGTAGTACCGTCATCTTATTATAATCCTAATCATGTATGCTAGCTTCTAATGTATGTGTGCTTAATGTATTAGCACTAGGTAGTAATTAGGTTACGGTTAATATATAACAAGGTATTTAGGTCCAGTGTTATTAGTGTCTAGAGTTCTTTAATAATAACTAGCTAGCTAGCATATATTGAGAGGTTATGCTTGTTATTACTAGTGTTTTAGTTGTTAAGCTTTGATGGTCAGAGTATATGGTTTGTCTGTAATGATGTGTTTAATGATGTAATGACAAATCTAATATTTTCCTTTAGAGGGTTGAATTGTGGTTTATGTTGTAGCATCATAATGCCATTACTTATGATGGGTGCAAATATCATTTCATCTTTGATACTAAACTAGCAAAGTATTGCGACCAAAACATTAATTTTGTAATGTTTTGTCATGTATTTGGCAAAATAAAATTATTAATCTTTGCCGTCTAATTCCTAGTAGATTTGTCGAGCTGTGTGTTAAAAATACTAGATGATTTTAACTTTTGACTGAAAGTAATGAGACAACAGTGTTTGTCGTTGGCACACTTTGTGCTATATAAACTGTGCCACTTGCATTTCTCATTTCATACCTTTAAGTCCTGAATATCAGCATATCTATGAAGTAATGGAATCAAAGTGCAGCATGTTGTCCCTTCTTAGTTCAAATCGTGTAAACTCAAATCTAACTCATTATTTCGAGGTCTTGTGTTAGAAGAATATGATTGTTTTGGGTACTCTCCTATTTTGGACAGATTTACAAGTATCATAATTAATACGAAAAATTTTGAGAGGAAATCAGCCCATCAAAACAATTTTTTAGGGACCGAATTGTCAAAGTGTCAAAATGGTGCCTATTTGGTTAACTTTTTTCATTTATGGGTATTGGCCATACAGACGGAAATACACTAATTTTAGATTAGTTTTAGATTAGATTTTTATAAAATAGAGAGTTAATTTTTTATAAAATAGTATTATACATATAAAATTTGATAAATTTTATCTCATCTTTTTAAAAATAATATGTAAAATAACATGTTATATAATTAATTATATTTATTATTTGAGTTAGTTTAATTTAATAAAAATTAATATCTTAATTATAATAGAATTATTTTATAATTAAATTATTATTTAAAATAAATAATTATATAATTTTTTGTCAATTTACTTTTTACTTAAAAGAACACTTTTGAATTTTCGTTACTTAGAGCAGATGCATTATTTGTTATCACTTAACAAAAAAAATTATATTAAACATATGCATTCTTTCTTATCTATCTATAAAATGTGTATTTTGTGAAAGTAAAATTATTCATTTTTTAATATGTTTTTATCAAATTATAAATCGTGTAAACTTTTAAATAAAAAAATTAGTTATTAATATTTTAAAATAATATATAATTATTTATTTTAAATAATAATTTAAATTACAAAATAATTTTATTATAGTAAAAATATTAACTCTCATTGAATTTTGAATAACTCAAGTTTTAAGTATAGTTAGTTATCATATATTGACACATCATACAAAATAAATTACATATTATTTCAAAAAAGAGTTAGTAAAATTTACTAAAAAATTTTTTTATAAAGATTATTAGATAGACAATAATTTTTATAAATAATGTGAATAATAGATTTTAAAATTGACTCAATAAATAAAAAAATACTCTATCCTAAATTATTTCCTAAATCTTAACATTAGATAACTATTTTCATACCTTATAAGGGTTGTCATAACTGTACATGAGTAATAGAAAAAATATCTATCCCTTATAAGGGTTATCCCTTAACACATACCTTAAATAACTATTTTTTATAAGGTTGTCACAACTGTACATAAGTAAGTAAATGGAATAAAAAAAATAATTATTTAATTAAAAATAATAAATATAATCATCTCCATACTTATTTATATTGTTCAATATTCTCATTGTCTATATCTATATTTTTCTTTGTTATAAAACAAGGATGTCGGACATACACTATCATATACCTTCTTTTTAATATTTGAAAATTAATAGGTTAATGATTTTGTTTTAAGAATCGCAATATAAATGTTGGATGAAATTTGTTTATCACTTTACCGGTAAATTTATTTGTTACGAGTCATGTCGAGTAAGATGGAATTAAAAGATTTAGAGTACGGATTGAATACATATAGTTCATATGTTAAAGAAGCGAATTTGCAAAGTGTTATGAAGGCCAAGGTTGAAGGCACTTTTACCACACAGATTAATGGTAGCATATGCCAATCCTACTTGAAAAATAAATAATACAATGCTAAAGAGAAATCAGTTAAAAGCTAATAGAAACTAAAGGAACTTATCAGAAACACTCTAGATACAAACCTGCCAACCGAATAAAGAGTACATGCTCATATTAAAAGTTCGCTGCCCTATTCCCGAATAAATAACTCGACGCGTGTCATTTTCGGAGTTACGTTGCATGTCTTACTCATATTTTGCCACGCATGCACCACACGTGTCCATGCATGGCCACGCTCACTGTTCCTTTCTAAGTAGTTGTCACGTTCTTGATTTTTCATAATTTTAGCATTAATTATGCAACACAAATTTGTTGCCTATATAAAGCCTCATCAAGGTCTATATTAGCATACTGAACAAAAAGTCAAGTATAATCAACGACATTATTACAGAGATATAAGTTCTAAGCATGGCATCTAAGCAACAAAGCCGACAAGAGCTTGATGAAAGGGCAAAACAGGGAGAAACTGTAGTACCTGGTGGAACTGGTGGCAAGACCCTTGAGGCTCAGGAGCATCTTGCTGAAGGTTAATTATTATTATTATTATTATTATTATTATTATTATTATTATCTCAGTAATAATGTTACGTTGAATGTATATAAACAAATATGCAACTATATAATATAAAAATGTTGTTTCACTGTCAGGAAGGAGTAAGGGAGGGCAAACAAGGAGGGAGCAGTTGGGAACAGAAGGGTACCAAGAGATGGGTCGCAAGGGTGGATTCAGCACTATGGAGAAATCTGGAGGAGAGCGTGTTAAAGAGGAAGGCGTTGAGATTGATGAGTCCAAGTTTGCCACCAAGAACCAAAACAAGTAGTACCATCATCTATTGTAATCCTAATCATGTATGCTAGCTTCTAATGTTATTGTGTGCTTAATTTATTAGTACTAGGTAGTGATTAGTTCAGGGTTAATATATATAACAAGGTATTTAGGAGTTACCAGAGTGTTTACAAGTGTCTAGGGCTTTCTAATAATAACTAGCTAGCTAGCATATGTTGAGAGGTTATGTTTACTATTACTAGTGTTTTCGTTGTAAGGCTTTGATGGTTGGAGTATATGGTTTGTATGTAATGATGTGTTTGATGATGTAACGACAAATTTAATATTTTCCTTAATGTCATTAGTCATTATGGATGCAATTATTATTTCATCTTTGCTACTAACTAAACTAGTGAAGTCTTGCAACATAAACATTAATTTTGTAATGTTTAGTCATGTATTTGGCAAAATAAAATTATTAATCTCTACAATAATACTTCTAATTCCTGGTAGATTTGCTCAACTGTGTGTTAAAGATTGATAAGAAGATTTTAACTTCAGTTAACTGAAAAGTGACGAGACAAAAAAGTTTGTCATTGGCACATCTTGCGCTATATAAACGGCGGCTTGCATATATAAAGCATATCCATGAAGTAATGGAATAAAAGTATTGCACATTGTCCTTTTTTTAGTTCAAACCGTGTAAACTCAAACTAATTATTTTAAATTTTTGTGCTGGAAGAATATGATTATTTTGGGTTCTCCCCGGGTAATTCTTGGTACAATTTTAGTTTTAATATCTAAAAAACCAAATTATCAAACTACTTCTAGAACTAAATTTTTGGAAAGCCTGTTTGGACCACAGAGATCAGAAAATTAAAATTTTGGACAAAATTTGTAAGTATTATGTTGTACAACAGTTATTGTGTTTCATAATTCATATTAGGAATTTTGAGAGGAAATCAGTCCATCGAAAAATTTTCTATGCGAAGGTGCTGAGAGTGTCTGTTTGGTTTACTTTAGTTTTTAATCTACAGCCATGTATGGATATCGGCCATGTCAGAAGGAGACACTTTTATATTTTTATAAAATACAGAGATATAGTTAATTTTTTATAAAACACTACTATATATATAAAATTTGGTAAATTCTATTTGATTTTTCTAAAATAATATATAAAATAATGTTATTTTAATTTAATAATTAATTATATTTATATTTAAATTACTTTAATTTAATGAAAATTAATATTTTAATTATAATAAAATCATTTTATAATTTAATTATTATTTAAAATAGATAATTATATAATTTTTTAAATATTAATAATTAAATTACAAAATAATTTTATTATAATTAAAATATTAATTTTTATTAAATTAAAATAACTCAAATTTTAAATATAATTAATTATCATATTAAAATAACATCTAATTAAAAGTTGACATATTATAAAAAAATAAGTTACATGTTATGGAAGGTGTAGTAAAATTGTCGGGCATACACTACTATCTTCCTTTTTATTCCGTTTAATTCAGATTTCAAGCAGGATTAATTCATATGTTGTAATTAAATTCGAATCAACCATCTTATTACAATCACTTTGGGTGGGAAAGAAAACTGAAAATTAATAGATAAGTGATTTTTTTAATCAATTTTGGGAAACATAGCTCATAATTGGTTTCGGCCTAAATGTAAAGAAGATTTAGGATAAAATTATCAATGAAGGTTCAACAAATCATCTTCTTTTTGGTGATATCAATCATCCATTATTGCATGTGTATCAGAGGTCCTTGTTGCTTCAATTCAAGAACAACTTCACGTTCGACCATCAATATTCCACCAAGTTGAAGACATGGAATCAAAGTATTGCATGCTGTGATTGGAGTGGCGTATCTTGTGATCATGATGCTCATGTAATCATGTTATTGCTCTTGATTTGAGTGAGGAAGGCATCCAAGGTGGATTCGACAATTCAAGCAGCCTTGTCAGTCTCCAACATCTCCAAAGTTTACTTCAATTCTTCCATTCTATCCAAGTCCAACAAATTGGAGAACTTGACTTATTTGAACTTGTCACATGCTGGTGACGGAGGAAAATTGTCGGCAAAAAATTTCACAAAAAATGTGGCGTTGCAAGTATAGTTTTAAACCAATAAATTATCCTCGATCAATGTTTAAATTGTTTGTCACTTAAGCAAATCCAATAAAATTAACCGAAGTATTTAAATTTCGGGTCGTCTCTCAAGGAATTGCAGCGAAGTGTAGTTTGTTATTGGTTATGGAAAAGTATATTTTTTGGGTTTTTAAAATAAAAAACAAGAAAATATAGATTGTGAGAAAAATAAACTAATAACTAAGAAAGCTCTTAGCAAGGATTGAGAATTAGAAGTCCTATCCTCATTATCATCGTCAATTGTGATGGTAAATGTGAATTGTCTTCACTTAGTTAATTTCTAACCAATTGAAGAAAGTCAAGTGCATACAATCAACTTGAGTTCACAAGTCCTAGTCAACCCATAGTGAAAGACTAGATTTAGTGAAATTCAAACTAACCGGCAATTTTCAATTACCATTCAACAAGAGACTTTGACAATTCAAGAGTCTCTAATTGATCAATCCAAGTCAAAATGTACCAAACTCAATTCATAAATGGGAAGTTAAAAACATAGCAATTTTCAGAAAAATTCGACAACATTCCGGCAGTAAATTGAGCGTTCTCGGATTACAAACAAGCAGCAAACTCAGTTCATATGAATTCAAAATCATTCCAGCATGAACAACAACATAAGAATTCATAGGCTAAAGCAATGAAACAGAATACTCAGCCCATAAACACCAACCAAAATATGCATACCAATCAACAGAAATGACCATCATCATCATATTCACAAAGCAATGAAACACACACCAATTCAGACAGCATGAATAGCAAACAATTATACCTAAATTCATTATCCACGCCAGATTCTCTAACCACATACATTCTAATCTAGCTAAACTTAACAAAAATCTGATTACAACTAATACTAATATGAGAATCAATTAAAAGGAAATTAAAAAAAGAAACATAAGTTAAAATAACTATAGGAGATGAAAACTAGAACCTGGGAAGATGAATAGGAAGAGAATGGAAAATTGAATGGAATGAGTGGTGGAATAAGGAATTGCCAGTCCAGTAGCGGCAGTAGTGGCGGCCCGCGGTGATGCTAGCACGGCGGTGGAAGCAGAAACAAAGAATGGTGCAGAGCAGGGGCACCAAGAGAAAGAGGCAATGGAGAAAGGAAAGAATTGGTGGTGGTTGATGGTGGTTACCCAGCGGTGAAGATGGCAGCCGTGGCAGTTGTGGTAGTGGTAGAAAAGGGAGGACGGAGCGAGAGAGGAGAAGAGGAAGAAAGAAGAAAGAAAGGTAAGAAAGAGGTTGACGGCCGTCGGTAATAGGGTCGCTGGCGGTGATGGGAGGTAGTAAGAGGCAGAAGCTTGATGGAGGTTATGGAGTTTCTGGTTCTTGGAGGGAGAAGAGAAAGAGACGTTGAGGGTGAAAGGGGACGCGAATGAAGTTAGGGTTCTCACGTCAGGGGGTTAATGAATTCAAATCCACACGTGTGCGTAAGTGATGCGCGAGCGTGGAAAGGGTGAAAATGGCGGCGACGTGTACGCGTTCATCACGCGTAGGCGTGAAGGGAGAAAAAAGAATATGACGCGTACGCGTGGAGGAAAATTGTGCGAAACACACAGTTTCAGCATATTTGTTGCACAACTCTCTGGAATTTGTACTGGGGTAGCATTGAGGTACGATGCGTGTGTGTTGGTCATGCCTACGCGTGGAAGGCCAGAAATGAAAATGACGCGTATGCGTTAGCGAGGCGCACGCGTGGGTAGGGTTGTGCGCCTAGCACCCCACCCGCATGGTTCCAGCGCAACTCTCTAGTTTTTGTACCAGAGGTTGTAGCATTCAATATGACACGTGTGCGTCGGCCATGCGCACACGTGGGACAATTTTTTATTTTTTATTTTTTGAACCAATAAGCTATCAAATTAATGCCAAACATTATTAAACAGGTGAAACCACAACTTAAACCAAATAAACCCAACTTAAATTGAAAATTCAACTTATTACCAATATAAATAAAAGAGAAAATAGGAAGAATTTACTATGGTGGGGTGTCTCCCATCTAGCACTTTTAGTTAAAGTCTTTAAGTTGGACATTTGGTGATTTCCTTGTCATGGTGGCTTGTGCTTGAACTCATCTTGAAATTTCCACCAACGCTTGGATTTCCAATAAGCTCCAACATTTCCAAGTGAATTCACCAAACCTTGATGAAGTTATTCACAAGTTTTGAGCTCCCAAAATTGATCATCTTGTATGCCGTGTTTCTACACCCGTCTTTAAGTGGATCATCATTGTTTCAACCGGGTCACAAGTAATCCGAATTCTCAATGAAGTACCAAACTCTTCTCTTAGATCCAACCAATTGATCACTAGTCCAACCCTTGCATCTAGGTCTTGAATTCTCAACCTTGATGAGTCTTGATTTACAACTCAAACCACTAACATCCTTCTCTTATGCTTCATTCCACAAAACCTCCTAAATTGACCATCCATTTCAAGCTTACCATACTCAAGTGGGACAATAAAGCTAAGAGTGATAAGTTTTACCCACTCAATTGAAGGAGTAGATGGCAACCTAGGTAGAGAAGTTTCCAACGATCTTGACAAAGCATATTCAACTCCTGTCCAACCTTGCCGAAGAACTTCCACCTCAATGTTGCTTTCAATTTCATCAAGAGAAGGTTCTTCAAATTCAAGAGATTCACTTGTGGATGCAAATTCATCACTAGGGAAACTTGATTCATGATCATCATCACCAAAGGAACTTGCCTCTTGATCTATTCCATCCAATTCTTCATAGGGAATATGCCTTGGAAGTTGTGCACCTTCTTTCTTAACCCATTTTTCCAGTCCAATGGAGGGAGATTCAATTGTAGATAGAAATTCATCAATTATTGAATCCATCTCTTGATCAACTTCCTCAAAGTCTTCAACCATGATATGCTTTGGAAGTTGTACACCCTCCTCATTATCAAATTCAAACTTCTTGGAAGGAGGCTCTATGAGGTTCCCATGGACTCTCAACATCTCCCAAGTCTTCAATCACATCTTCCTCTTCAACAATTACGTCTTCCTCCAATTGTTCTAGTACAAAATCACATTCCTCATTTCTACCGAAACTTCTAATATCTCCTTCATGCTACGCTCCTCATTAAATTCTCCACATGCGGACATAGGTGTACTTTGAGTGTCGAAGCATAGGAAGACTAAATTATTTACTACCTCGGTCAAGGTAGCCACAAATTCTAGTGTCTTCCTTTGAGTTTCATGTTGCTCATGAAGTAGTGAAGCAAAAAAAATCATCTATTGGGACTTGGGGTGGATAGGAGGGTTCGTTAATTGGGAGAAAGGACTCACAATAGGAAGGTGGTTCATCTTGATAAGGATATAAAGATAGTGTATAGTGAGGTAATTCTTGGGAGTAATTGAGGTGGTTCTATGTATGGTTCATATGGCTCATAAGGTGGTTGGTATGGTGGATATGTATTAGGGTCATATGGAGGTATTTGGTGGTATGAGCCTTGTGAGCATGGTTGGAGATTATATTGAGGAGGGGGTTCATAAGCATATGGTGGTGGTTGTTGGTAGTCACAAGAAGGTCCACCATAACCATTGTCTTGGTATGCATCATGGGATGGCTCTTGATCATAATGCACCGGAGAGGGTTGTTAACATGGAGGTTGTTCATAAGCTTGAGACTCCTCCCACCTTTAATTGTCCCATCCTTGATACATATTTTCATTGTAGCTTCCAGTTATAACCGAAGAGAGAGAAAAAAAAGAAAGGAAAAAGGAAGAGGGACTTAGTGAGTCACGTGACTCACACCCCATCCCCAACCCCAGTTATTTTCTCCCGAAACCCTTCCCTCTCTTTTCAATTTCATTTCTTCTTCTTCTTCTTCTTCTTCTTCTTCTTCTTCTTAAAATCATACACTATCATTAAACCCACTTATTTCATTTTACTTCCCACTCCTTCTCTTCTCTATTTTATTCATTCAAATTTTATTTATCAAATCCTTAAATCATGGAGTTTCAACTTGATTAGTGAGGAAGGTATTCAACTTTTGAGTTTCAATTATTATTGAGACTTCAAGGTAACTCTTTGACTCAATAATTAGCCATATCCCCAACTTTTGTCATCTCTATATTTATGGATATGTATAAATCCGAATTAGGGTTATTAGGATTAGGAAAATTTGGGGATTTTGGTCAAGATGAGTAAGATTATGTTAATTAACAATGTTAGTAGCTCACAAAAATCATTATTGTCATATTTTTAGAGTTGTAGAGTTATTGGACATCATTTGGTAGCTCGTTGGCGCGCTCAGAGTTGCTTCCGGTTCTTTGAAATCAAGTTGTGAGTGGATATTATATCTATAATTATTTTTAAATATATTATTATCAATATTTTTGTTGAATCATTAATTTAGGAGTTTGAAAATATTTTATTATTGTGATTTTTGAATTTTTGAAATAAACATTGATTTGTGAAATTTACAATTTTATAAAAATACACACAAGACGATATTTATATATTTTGTAAAGCATACATGTTTTCTTATTTGACTTTATTAAATTTTAATTAAATTTTAGTATGCATTCTTATATATTTTTTTTATTTACTATGAAAATTTAGTAATATGTTATAATTATTAGAGATTTGTTATAAATGATTTGGTTTGGATTAGTTTGGGAGACTCTGACTAAAAAACCGTAGTTAACGGCGGTTATGACGTTAACTTATATGCATCTAACTTAGACCTCAGCTAGTAGGGGCATTGCTAGCCCAACGTGTAGGCCACACATTGGATTTGTTATACCGTACGGGCACACTAGAGGAAAAGGCTACCCTTAGAGGTGGAGCCGCCTTAGGTGTGTAATATTTGATTTGATTTGGCTTCTGGAATGAGAACTCCCATTTCAGTTCATCCGCTTAACTACTTATCTATTTGTTTGCATAATTAATTAATATAAATTTCTCATCTCTGAAAGGAAATATAATTTTCAAGGTAAACTCTGTATTGTCTCGTGTGGGTTATAGATGTAATGTTTGCTCACTGAGTTTCAAAACTCACCCTATTATATTCCCATATTTTTCAGATACAGGAGTCATCCCAGGTTCCATTCCACCTGCCCTCAGTAGATCTTAGTCATTTTGGTGAGCCCTTCTTCTTTCCAAGGGCTAAGTAATTATCTAATGGAACCTTTGCTCAAAATTTAGATTATGTCACAGGCAGGATTCTCGTGTGGGTTATGTTATTTTGAATTTTGAACTGTTTAGATAGTAATTCTAATTTGGTTATGTAATACTTATGAATTTAACTATATACTCTAGTTATCAACTATATATATATATATATATATATATATATATATATATATATATATATATATATATAAATGCGTATTTTGGATATATTTGGTTGTGGATATAATTGGAATATGTTGTATTGTTGTCTTTGGAAATGGATGTTTATTATTGATACAGGAAGATACTTTTTATATGGGTAAGGTCCTAGAAACAGAGGAGATTCTGTCCATTTTTTTGAAAAATTAGGTTGTTTAGCTTGCTGAAGGACCTGTCCCTTGAGCGCCAGTTATTGCTTGGTTCGGGTCATAACAAAGTGGTATCAGAGCTTTAGGTTTTCCTGTGTAATATGGAGCAAGTGTTCTTTAGTAAGATCACAATTGTGCAAATGGAAGCCGGCCTATAGGAAGTTGTCCTCAATCTTTTGGTCTCAAAATTCTTTCTGTCTGTCCTATTATCTTTGAACACCATATACGTATGTCGTTGGTAATCCAATCGCTTATTTACTCAATAGGTGGAAGATGCCACCTAAGAAAAGACGTAGGAGAGCTGTTAATGCTCCTGATACTTGCTGAATCCAATAGGGCAGTTTCTCCGCTACTTGGAGCGCTTCGACAAAGGCCAAGGAGCCAAAGGATAGATCATAGGCGCGAAAGAGAGAACCCCGCAGTAAGAGAGGCTCAACCGGACTTAGTGGCTGAATTAATGGGAATGAATCAAACCTTTAATGTAGTATTACAGGTCCTAACAAATCAAAATAGGGGCGGAGCAGGAATTCCTAGTATGCCAAATCCTCAGCCTCATAGAGTTCATCAATTGTTTGGGGATCAAGAGCCGCCAATTGAAAAGTATTTGAAGTTGAATTCGTCCACTTTCAATGGAGATTTATTGGATGAAGATCCACAACAATATCTAGAGGATGCAAAGAAAGCTATTTGAGCTCTCAAGTGCACCAAGGAATGGGCTGTTGAGTTAGTATCCTACAACTTGCGTGGTTCAACAAGATATTGGTATGAGTCTCTTCTTGAGAGCAAAGAAGCAGTTGTACTTCCTCCTCCTTCTTGGGAAGAGTTCACTGAAGAGTTTCTTGCTCGATTTTATCCAGCTAACAAGCAAGCAGAAGATGCAATTTCCTTTGAAAGATTAAGGCAAGAGAATATGACAGTGACTGAGTATGCTAAGGAGTTTACTAGACTTTCTAAGAGTGCTCCGTACTTGGTGAATTCAGAAGAGATGAAAGTTCTTCGTTTCGTTTGTGGATTGGCAGAACCTATGTTCACTACTCTTATGCATGAGGTTGGACGCATGTCTTATAAGGATGTCCTAAACTCTGTCTCTGGAATTGAAGCTGGGATAGCGGAGAAAAATGCTTTTAAGGATGTTGGTAAGAAGCTTAAGATGAAGGGAAAATTTTCTGGTGGAGCTAGTTCAGAAGGATTTCAGTCTCATCATGGTCAGACTAATCAGCAAGGTTATTCGGGTTATCGAGCTCGTCCTCAAACGTCTTTCGGTGGGGTTGCTTCTTCTGGATCTGTTCCTATGAGTGTTTCGAGTCCAAGACCTTTTGTTGGGGGCATCCCTCAATCTAGCAAACATGGTTCTAATCAGACAAGACCAACTAAATCTTACTGCCAACAGTGTGGGATCTACCATTCCGGTATATGTTTTAAGGCTATTGGTGCATGTTTTGGTTGTGGTCAATCTGGTCATCTTAGGAGGGATTGTCCAAATCTTAGATGAGGCTTTGCTCCAGGTATTGCACATCCTACAACACCAATGCCATCATCTTCAGCTATGTCTATTAGAAATTCTTCTGGTCCTAGTGGTAGAGGAGCTAGTGGCAGGGGTCAGACTTATAACAAAGGAGGGAGCCAAAGAGGAAGAGGTCAGACACGTGTGTATTCTTTAACACGTCAAGATGCTCAAGCTTCTAATGCGGTTGTAGCAGGTACTTTACAAGTTTGTTCTTTAGATGCTCGAGTGTTATTTGATACGGGTTCTCATTATTCATATGTATCTCCACATCTTGCATCTCGTTTCGATAAACAACCTGAACTGTTATCTCACCCATTTCATGTTGGCACTCCGCTTGGAGTCTCCACGATTGTTTGAGTTGTATTTCGGTCTTGTGTTGTTAGAATTAATACCGTTGAAACCTTAGCTGATTTGATCCTTTTAGAACCAATGGAAGATATTGATGTCATCCTAGGCATGGATTGGTTAGTAGCTTGTCATGCTGATGTGGGCTGTTACTCCAAAACTGTGAAGTTTGACATACCGGGTATCTCACCTTTTATTTTTAAGGGTGATGACTGTCCCACTTTAGCTAGATCATCTCATCTATGAGTGCTATGCAATTGATAGATAAGGAAAACCAAGGATTTCTAGCAGTTGTTAGAGATGTTGATGCCGAAGCACCTAGTCTTGATTAGGTTTCTATTGTTAGAGAATTCCTTAACATGTTCTCTGATGAGCTACCGGGGATGCCGCCTGACCGTGAAGTTGAGTTTTCCATAGAATTGGCTCCGGGGGTCCAATATGTGTCCATTCCTCCCTATCGTATGGCTCCAACTGAGTTACGAGAATTAAAAGTTCAATTGGAAGATATGATAGAGAAAGGATTCATTCGTCCTAGCACTTCTCCGTGGGGAGCTCCTGTTCTATTTGTAAAGAAGAAGGATGGAACGATGCGACTATGTGTAGATTATCATCAGCTCAATAAGATAACTGTTCGTAACAAGTATCTATTGACAAGGATTGATGATTTTTTTGATCAACTTCAAGGAGCTACATGTTTCTCGAAAATCGACTTGCATTCAGGGTACCATCAATTGAAGATAAAAGAGGAAGACATTCCAAAAACTGCTTTTCGTACTCGCTATGGGCACTATGAGTTCTTAGTAATGTCCTTTGGTCTGACGAATGTGCCTGCAGCTTTCATGGACTTAATGAATCGAGTCTTCAAGCCTTTCTTAGATCCCTTTGTTATCATTTTCATCGATGATATGTTGGTGTATTCGAAAAGTGCTACAGAGCATGAGTGTCATTTGAAGATTGTGTTACAAACCTTAAGGGATCACAAGATTTATGCTAAGTTTTCTAAATGTGAGTTTTGGCTTGATCAAGTGACATTTTGGGGCATATGGTATCAAAAGATGGAATCATGGTGGATCCAAAGAAGGTTAAAGCCGTTCAGAAGTGACCAAGTCCTACTACAATGATAGAAATTCGTAGCTTTTTAGGGTTGGCTGGCTACTATCGGCGATTCATCAAGGACTTCTCGAGAATTTTGGCACCATTAACCAAGTTAACTCAGAAGAATGTGAAGTTTTAATGGTCAGAAGCTTGTGAGGAAAGTTTCCAGAAACTTAAGGCTTGTCTAACCTCAGCACCAATTCTTGTTTTACCTTCTGGGTCTGGGGGATTCTCAGTCTTTTGCGATGCATCTCGGATAGGACTTGGTTGTTGTTTATACATCGGTTCGAGCTATAAAGGACCGGGTTGGCCGACCTCTTAGAAGGTTGGCCCATTACTGACCTCTTCACAAAGAGCTCGGACAAAATGCCACAGAGGCCCAAATAAGCCCAAACGAAGGGACACAGCCCAAATCTACAGGCAGCAAAGCCTAAATAAAGATAAGGCGGTTCCCCTTAAAGATAAGATGACTTCACTCAAAGAAAAGATAAGATAACTATCTTATCTCCAGAAAGGTCACTCAACACTATTATAAATACACTGGAGCACCCAGGTATAACTCATACTCTAATTCTGCACTAAAACCTGCTTAAAGCACGTGCTAACTTAAACATCGGAGTCTCTTGCAGGTATCACCACCCTCCAGTGACGAAGGATCAGCAACACTGCCAAGTCCAACAGGTCAGACATGACAACTCCGGCCACCAGATCCAACAAATTGGACACAAAAGCTCCAGCTGCCAGATCCAACAAGTCAGACACGACAGCTCCGGCCGCCAGATCCAACAAGTCAGACACAACAGCTCTGGCCACCACAACAGATCTCATCCGAGATCGACCTTCAGTTTCAGGTAACCCTCGAAACATTGGCGCCGCGGAAGTCATCCCATCATCATGGTGGACAACCTTGACAACGACCACGATTTTGATCTTGAAAACAGGACGCCGCATAAGAACGCGGACATCACACCAAAAGATACATCTCAACCAAACAGAGACAAGAATTCGCCAAATATAGAACTCCTGGATGCTCTACAAGCTCAACAGGATCGTCTCAAACAGCTCGAAAAAGAGGCCAAGCATCAACGGAAAGCCAAGAGGGACCTTCAGAGAGAAACCAGGCGATGCCGAGAGCTAGAGGATAACCTCCTAAAGTTTGAGGCTGATCTCAAAGCTAAAACCATTCAGTCTAGTCACGATGACAGCTCCTACAAGGACCAAGATCTCTTCACCAAAAAAATCATGAAAGCTAAAGTTCCAAAGGATTTTAAAGCTTCCGACATGACTCCAAACGACGGTACCTCCGATCCAAGCCATCATCTCAGCAATTTCAGAAGCAGAATGTATCTCACTGACGCCTCGGATGCTATTTGATGCAAAGCCTTCCCGACTACTCTAACGAAGACAGCAATAAAGTGGTTTGACAGTTTACCTCCTAGATCCATCACAAGTTTTGACGACCTTACTAAAAAGTTCCTCGCCAGGTTCTCCATTCAGAAGGATAAAGCCAAACACGGTCTAAGCTTGCTGGGAATTAAAAAAGGAGATCGGGAAAGCCTTCGCAGCTACATGGAAAGATTCAACAAAGCATGCCTTGACATACAAAGTCTTCTAACAGAAGCGGCCATCATGGGACTCATCAACGGCCTAAGAGAAGGACCTTTCAGCCACTCAATATCCAAGAAGCACCCAACATCACTAAACGAGGTTCAAGAAATGGCAGAAAAATATATCAATATGGAGAAAAACTCCCGATTGGGAGACAACTTAAAAACCAGATTCTCCTAACCCACCACGGGACAAGGATAAAGAATCCTGGAAGAAAGAAGACCAACCCACTGAGAAACCTATCTCTTGTGAATGTATACCGAGAGACATGCAACACTGAGAAGATCCTGCCACCTCGCCCAATTAAACACAAAAGAGAAAGGAAGTCGGTCAGAGTATTGCAAATACCACCGAATCTACGGACATTCTACCAACGAGTGCTTCGACCTAAAGAATGTCATAGAAAGATTGGCACGAGAAGGGCGACTAGATCGGTTCTTAGCCAATAAAGCGAATGAACCGAGAAAGAGAAGAAGGGATGAAGAGGTCGGACGAGTTGAACGTCCACTTTACACCCCTGAGAGACATGTCATATAATAAATGGAGGATTCACAGAAGGATGGATCTCCAAATCATCTCGCAAAAAATACCTTAAAGAGGTATATTAAGGAAGGGAGAGAGGTTTGAATAGACAACGGAGTGCGGACAAGCCTTCCGAGATTTCAAAAAATTCTTGGGGCAACCACCCATTCTTACCCGACCATGGGAAAGTGAAGAACTCACATTATACCTCATAGTGGTAAGTCAGGCAATGGCCTCAACACTAGTCAGAGAGGACGGAAGTGGGCAACAACCTGTCTACTTTATCAGCAAGGCTCTACAAGGGGCCGAACTAAACTATCAAACGATAGAAAAGAGATCGTACAATTTGGGGGACCCTGGACAAAACCAGAGAACAGCTCAGACAATTCGGGGGACCTTGGACCAAACCAGAGAACAACTCGGACAATTCGGGGGATATGAGGTCCGACATTTACCTCAAGAATAGAATGCCCGAGTTGATGCACTTTCAAAACTAGCCAGCACCAACAGCTCAGACAATTCGAGGGATATGAGGTCCGACATATACCTCGGGAACAGAATGCCCGAGCTGATGCACTTTCAAAATAAATACCAAACCAAGGGGCAATAATAGAAGCCTTATCCAAGAAACACTACAGAATCCATCAATCTCGAAGGAAGAAAAGGTCTTAACCATATCAGGTCAGGGTCGTTCCCCCGAAGTCAAGGAAGGAAAACAAACCATCTCCTCAGGATCCGGTGACACCAACTCATGATTCTTCTATCCCTACAAATTCTATAGAACCTCCTAAGTCGCACATAGTACTCAGGAACACACATTAAAACTATGGAATCCAGCCAGTCAGACATGCCGTCCGGAATCTTAGTAGACATCTCAGCAATGTTTTTGCGGGAAGACATAGGTCAAATATTCCTACAGTAAGAAAAAGAAAATTGGGGTTATTACCAAACAACTCGGGCAAATAAGGAAACCACTCGGACAATAACAGCAAAACATCAAGTGTCAGATACGCAGTAAAAGGGAAACCCCAGGGCTCACACGAAAGTCCAGGGGCACCCTTTGGAGGGAACAACAGGGCAAGAACACAGAGAAGAGAAGTCGACAATCTATACCCAAACAATTCGAACACCTATCAAACAAAAGGTCAAAACAAAAGCTAGAACTTTTGTACAAAAGAAGTCAGGCAACGATGAAAAGAAATAGGAACAGCAACAAAACCCTAAGCAAAGTACACATTCTTCTCAAAGGCGAACGACAAAAGAAAAGTCACAACAAATGATCAAAGACGCAAACTTTTTGCATAAAGAACCAAAGTTCTTCAGAGCAAAAACCCAAATACAAAGTCAAAGCTTTACATCAAAAGCATGCACAGTTGTCAAAAGTAAAAAAGAGAGAGAAAAGAACGACTAGCCTGCAGAAAAGAAGATGAGAAATGGCTCAAATCAAAGACAACAAAGATACCAACTCCCAAACTCAAAGGGAAGAGCTCGACCTATTTCTAGAAGTCCGAGAAAGAGCTCGGATTAGAGAGGAAGCACTAAAATGTCGAATGGACCTAAGGTCGATCAGGAGAAGGGAAGCTAGCAGCCAACTGGAAAGGACCAAACCACGTTGTTTAGAAGTACTGGGGAAAGGTCACCACAAAGCGTCCGACCTCGAGGGGCAAGAGCTACCAAGGTCATGGCATGCCTGCAATCTAAGATGGGTGCCAGGCTAAGATCTAAAAGATTGCCCGACCTGAAAGGGTAAGCACTAACATGTACACCTCTTATTCATATCTTTATTTTATTGTTTAAAAGTTTGCAGATGCCCTAAAAAGTTTCCTACCAAGACGCATTAATCTGAGCGCGAAAATTCATCATTCGATTACAAAGCTACAGGTCGGCAAGATGAGAACCAAACTCATCGCCTGATCACGACAAGGTCGGCAAGGTGAGAACCAAACTCATCGCCCGATCACGACAAGGTCAGCAAGGTGAAAACCAAATTCACCGCCCGATCACGACAAGGTCGGCAAGATGAGAACCAAACTCATCGCCCGATCAAAGTGACGAAGTTATAGAAAGTAATCCATCGAAAGAGGCCTGACGAGATATGATTAAAAATGAAATACTAAAAATAACTTTGGAAGGACCAACAAGAAGAAGTCAGGCCAAACCGAGCAAAGCGACAAAAGTTATAAAAAGTAATCCATAAGAAGAGGCTTGACGAGGTCTGATTAAAAATGGAATACTAAAAATAACTTAAGAATGACCAAAGAGAAGAAGTCGGACCCAATCGATCAAAGCGACAAAGTTATAAAAAGTAATCCATAGAAAGAGGCCTGACGAGGTTTGATTAAAAATGGATTACTAAAAATAACTTAAGAAGGACCAACAAGAAGAAGTCAGACCAACAAAAAGCATGCACTAAAAGGGACATAGCTTTGCCCAAAAAGCCACAACTCCACAACAAGGCTATCAAAATTGTCCAGACTAACTAAAAAGGTTCTACAAGAACAATAAAAAGTTGTCGGACAAGTTAGCCCCAAAGATCACCTCGACCAAGGAGAAAGCGGACAAAACCAGAAATGATCAAAAGAGGTCGGACAAGTAAAGTACCAACACTCTATAAACATCTCACAAAGCAAAGGTCAAAAGGCCAAAGCCAGAAGTGCTTCGCTGAAAGCTCGGACAGCATGAAGATGCTTGAGCACGACTTTCCCAAAGAGGTCGAAACTCGGAAAGCACAACCTCATGGAAAGGTCGAAGCTCAAGCAGGGGCACTGTTCATACATCGGTTCGAGCTATAAAGGACCGGGTTGGCCGACTTCTTTGAAGGTTGGCCCATGACCAACCTCTTGGAAGGTTGGCCGATGGCCGACCTCTTAGAAGGTTGGCCCATTACCGACCTCTTCACAAAGAGCTCGGATAAAATGCCACAAAGGACCAAGTAGGCCCAAACGAAGGGACACAGCCCAAATTTAAAGGCGGCAAAGCCTAAAGAAAGATAAGGCAGTTCTCCTTAAAGATAAGATGACTTCACTCAAAGATAAGATAAGATAACTATCTTATCTCCAGAAAGGTCACTCCATACTATTATAAATACACTAGAGCACCCAGGTATAACTCATACTCTAATTCTACACTAAAGCCTGCCTAAAGCACGTGTTAACTTAAGCATCAGAATCTCTTGCAGGTACCACCACCCTCCGGTGACGAAGGATCACCAGCACTGCCAAGTCCAACAGGTCAGACACGATAGCTCCGGCCACCAAATTTAACAAGTCGGACACGACAGCTCCGGCTGCCAGATCCAACAAGTCGGACACAACAGCTCCGGCCACCACAGCAGATCTCATCCGAGATCGACCTTCAGTTTCAGGTAACCCTCGGAACAATTGTGTATTGATGCAGCATGGCCGTGTCATTGCCTATGCCTCGCGACAACTCAAGAAGCATGAGCAGAATTATCCAACTCATGACCTGGAAATGGCAGCAGTCATTTTTGCTTTAAAGATTTGGAGACATTACCTTTATGGTGAGACCTGTGAGATCTATATGGATCACAAGAGTTTGAAGTATATATTTCAACAGAAGGATTTAAATTTGAGGAAATGGAGATGGATGGAGTTGCTAAAAGATTACGATTGTACTATTTTGTATCATCCTGGAAAGGCAAATGTTGTAGTAGATGCCCTCAGTAGAAAATCTATGGGTAGCTTAGCCCATATCACTCTTGCAAGGAGTCCAATTGTTGAAGAAGTCCATCAATTGGAGGCTGGTGGAATTCAATTTGACCTTGGAGAATCAGGAGTTTTCTTAGCACATGTTCGAGCCCAATCTTCGCTAATAGAACAGATCAAGGCTGCACAATGTGATGACCCGAAACTAAAGAAGCTTATAGAAGATGTTTGCAATGGGAGGAACTCAAACTTTTTTCTTGATCAAGATGTTTTGCTTTGTGGTTGATGAGCGGATAATTTATACGCTTTTTGGCATTGTTTTTAGGTAGTTTTTAGTAAGTTCAAGCTACTTTTAGGGATGTTTTCATTAGTTTTTATGTTAAATTCACATTTCTGGACTTTCCTATGAGTTTGTGTGTTTTTCTGTAATTTCAGGTAATTTCTGGCTGAAATTGAGGGACTTGAGCAAAACTCTGAAAAAGGCTGACAAAAGGACTGCTGATGCTGTTGGAATCTGACCTCCCTGCACTCAAAATGGATTTTCTGGAGCTACAGAACTCCAAATGGCACGCTCTCAACGGCGTTGGAAAGTAGACATCCAGATCTTTCCAGAAATATATAATAGTTCATACTTTATTTGGGAATTGACGACGTAAAGTGGCGCTCAACGCCAAGTACATGCTGCTGTCTGGAGTCAAACGCCAGAAACACGTCACGACCCGGAGTTGAACGCCAGAAACACGCTATAACTCGGCGTTCAACTCCAAAAGAGGCCTCAGCTCGTGGATAGATCAAGCTCAGCCCAAACACACACCAAGTGGGCCCTGGAAGTGGATTTATGCATCAATTACTTACTCCTGTAAACCCTAGTAGCTAGTTTATTATAAATAGAACTTTTTACTAGTGTATTAGACATCTTGGGACGATTAATTCTCAGATCATGGGGGCTAGCCTCTCGGCCATGCCTGAACCTTTCACTTATGTATTTTCAACGGTGGAGTTTCTACACACCATAGATTAAGGGTGTGGAGCTCTGCTGTACCTCAAGTTTCAATGCAAGTACTACTATTTTCTATTTAATTCTCCTTATTCTTATTCCAAGATATACGTTGCACTTCAACTTG
This sequence comes from Arachis hypogaea, assembly GCF_003086295.3. Lineage (NCBI taxonomy): Eukaryota > Viridiplantae > Streptophyta > Magnoliopsida > Fabales > Fabaceae > Arachis > Arachis hypogaea. Next base: position 90,959,066 of record NC_092037.1, on the reverse strand, counting down.
ATAAATGTGATGATCCGTGACACTCATCATCATTCTCACCTATGAACGTGCGTGACTGACAACCACTTCCGTTCTACCTTAGGCCGGGCGCATATCTCTTAGATTCCCCAACAGAATCTTTGTGGTATAAGCTAGATAGATGGCAGCATTCATGGGAATCCGGAAAGTCTAACCTTGTCTGTGGTATTCTGAGTAGGATTCCGGGAATCCGGAAAGTCTAACCTTGTCTGTGGTATTCCGAGTAGGATTCTGGGATTGAATGACTGTGACGAGCTTCAAACTCCTGAAGGCTGGGCGTTAGCGACAGACGCAAAAGAATCAAGGGATTCTATTCCAACCTGATTGAGAACCGACAGATGATTAGCCGTGCTGTGACAGAGCATAGAACCATTTTCACTGAGAGGATGGGATGTAGCCATTGACAACGGTGATGCCCTACATACAGCTTGCCATGGAAAGGAGTAAGAAGGATTGGATGAATGTAATAAGAAAGTAGAGATTCAAGAGGAGCATAGCATCTCCATACGCCTATCTGAAATTCCCACTATTGACTTACATAAGTATTTCTATCCTATTTTATTTTCTGTTTATTATTTATTTTCGAACTTATCATAAACCATTTAATCTGCCTGACTGAGATTTACAAGGTAACCATAGCTTGCTTCATACCAACAATCTCTGTGGGATCGACCCTTACTCACATAAGGTATTACTTGGATGACCCAGTACACTTGCTGGTTAAGTTGAACGGAGTTATGTCCACACATAACAAAGAGCCATTAAATAAATCTCATGCAAATACAAAGAGAATGAATCACAATTTCGTCCACCAGTGGTCAACGCTTATGTGTGCCAGATAACCACGACTTAAAGAAAGCTATTTTGGAGGAGGCTCACAATTCTAAGTATACCGTTCATCCAGACTCCAATAAGATGTATCAATATTTGAAACAATTGTTTTGGTAAAAAGGCATGAAGAAAGACATAGGAGTTTTTGTTTCTCATTGCTTAACCTGCCAACAAGTCAAAGCTGAACATCAAAGACCTGCTGGGTTATCGCAACAAATTGAGATACCTGAATGGAAGTGGAAAAGGATTACGATGGATTTTGTAACAGGTTTATCTCGTAGTTTTAAAGGTTTTGATTCAATTTGGGTAATTGTAGATGGAATGACGAAGTCAGCTCAATTTCTTCCGGTGAAAACAACTTTCAGTGCAGCTCGGTATGCTCAACTTCATGTTGATGAGATAGTTAAACTACATAGAATTCCAGTGTCCATTATTTCAGATCGCGGGCCCCAGTTTACCTCTCATTTTTGGAAATCTTTTAAAAAAGCATTAGGAACTCATCTAGATCTTAGCACAACTTTTCACCCTCAAATCGATGGACAATCAGAGAGGACGATGTAGACATTGGAGGACATGGTAAGGTTTTGTGTTCGCATAATAAGAGAACATTTATTAGCAGCTCAGAGTAGGCAGAAGGCTTATATTGATAACAAAAGGCGTAACTTAGAGTTTTCAGTGGGATCAGGTATTTCTTTGAATGTCGCCTATGAAAGGAGTGATGAGGTTTGGGAAAAGAGGCAAGCTTAATCCTCGTTACATTGGTCTATTTGAGATTTTGGATAGAATAGGTGCAGTTGCTTATCGCTTGGCACTACCGTCTGAGTTGTCTATGTCCAGTTTTTCACGTATCAATGTTGCGCAAATACCTTCCCGACCCATCTCATGTGCTTGCACCACAAGCCATAGAGCTAAAAGAGAATTTATCGTTTGAAGAGGAACCAGTGGCTATCAATGTTGCGTAAATACCTTCCCGACCCATCTCATGTGCTTGCACCACAAGCCATAGAGCTAAAAGAGAATTTATCGTTTGAAGAGGAACCAGTGGCTATAGTTGATCATCAAGTAAACAAACCACGTTCTAAAGAGATAGCATCTGTGAAAGTTGTTTGGAAGAATCATTCGATAGAAGAAGCAACTTGGGAAGTGGAGGACGCTATGCGCGACAAATATCCGTATTCGTTTGAATCTGAAGGTAACTATCACACTTATCCCCGTATATAAGTTCGAAATTTGGGGACCGAATTTCTTAAGGGGGAGAGAATGTTATAACCGAAGAGAGAAAGATAAAAAAAAGGAAAAAGGAAGAGGGACTTAGTGAGTCACGTGACTCACCCCCTCCCCAACCCCAGTTATTTTCTCCCGAAACCCTTTCCTCTCTTTTCAATTTCATTTCTTCTCTATTCTTCTTCTTCTTCTTCTTCTTCTTCTTCTTCTTCTTCTTCTTCTTCTTCTTCTTCTTCTTTATCCTTTCCATCTTCTCACATCTTCTTCTTAAAATCATACACTATCATTAAACCCACTTCTTTCATTGTACTTCCTACTCCTTCTCTTCTCTATTTTATTCATTCAAATTTCATTTATCACAACCCTAAATCATGGAGTTTCAACTTGATTAGTGAGGAAGGTATTCAACCTTTGAGTTCCAATTATTATTGAGGCTTCAAGGTAACTCTTTGACTCAATAATTAGCCATATCCCCAACTTTTGTCATCTCTATATTTATGGATATGTATAAATCTGAATTAGGGTTATTAGGATTAGGAAATTTGGGGCTTTTGGTCAAGATGAGTAAGATTATGTTAATTGACAATGTTAGTAGCTCACAAACATCATTATTGTCATATTTTTAGAGTTGTAGAGTTATTGGACATCATTTGGTAGCTCGTTGGCGCGCTCAGAGTTACTTCCGGTTCTTTGAAATCAAGTTGTGAGTGGATATTACATCTATAATTATTTTTAAATATATTATTATCAATATTTTTGTTTTATCATTAATTTTGGAGTTTGAAAATATTTTACTATTGTGATTTTTGAATTTTTGAAATAAACATTGATCTGTGAAATTTACAATTTTATAAAAATACACACGAGACAATATTTATATATTTTGTAAAGCATACATGTTTTCTTATTTGATTTTATTAAATTTTAATTAAATTTTAGTATGCATTCTTATATATATTTTTTATTTACTATGAAAATTTAGTAATATGTTATAATTATTAGAGATTTGTTATAAATGATTTGGTTTGGATTGGTTTGGGAGACTCTGACTAAAAAACCGTAGTTAACGACAATTATGACGTTAACTTAGATGCATCTAACTCAGATCTCAGCTAGCAGGGGTGTTGCTATCCCAACGTGTAGGCCACACGTTGGATCTGTTATACCGTACGGCCACACTAGAGGAAAAGGCTACCCTTAGAGGTAGAGCCACCCTAGGTGTGTAATATTTGATTTGATTTGGCTTCTGGAATGAGAACTCCCATTTCAGTTCATCCGCTTAACTACTTATCTATTTGTTTGCATAATTAATTAATATAAATTTCTCATCTCTGAAAGGAAATATAATTTTCAAGGTAAACTCTGTATTTTCTCGTGTGGGTTATAGATGTAATGTTCGCTCACTGAGTTGCAAAACTCACACTATTATATTCCCATATTTTTCGGATACAGGAGTCATCCCAGTAGATCTTAGTCATTTTGGTGAGCCCTTCTTCTTTCCAAGGGCTAAGTAATTATGTAATAAAATATTTGCTCAAAATTTAGATTATATCACAGGCAGGATTCTCGTATGGGTTATGTTATTTTGAATTTTGAACTGTTTAGATAATAATTCTAATTTGGTTATGTAAGACTTATGAATTTAACTATATACTCTAGTTATCAACTTGATATATATATATATATATATATATATATATATATATATATATATATATATATATATATATATATATATATATATATATATATGCGTATTTTGGATATATTTGGTTGTGGATATAATTGGAATATGTTGTATTGTTGTCTTTGGAAATGGATGTTTATTATTGATACAGGAAGATACTTTTTATATGGGTAAGGTCCAAAAAACAGAGGATATTCTGTCCATTTTTCTGAAAAATTAGGTTGTTTGCTTGCTGAAGGACCTGTCCCTTGAGCGCCAGTTATGGCTTGGTTTGGGTCATGACAAAGTGGTATCAGAGCTTTAGGTTTTCCTGTGTAATATAGAGCAAGTGTTCTTTAGTAAGATCACAATTGTGCAAATAGAAGCCGGCCCATTTTCACAAAGTGTGACGTCACTAGAGGCCTATAGGAAGTTGTCCTCAATCTTTTGGTCTCAAAATTCTTTCTGTCTGTCCTATTATCTTTGAACACCATATACGTATGTCACTGGTAATCCAATCGCTTATTTACTCAATAGGTGGAAGATGCCACCTAAGAAAAGACATGGGGGAGTTGTTAATGCTCCTGATACTTGCTGAATCCAATAGGGTAGTTTCTCCGCCACTTGGAGCGCTTCGACAAAGGCCAAGGAGCCAAAGGATAGATGATAGGCGCGAAAGAGAGAACCCCGCAGTAAGAGAGGCTCAACCAGACTTAGCGGCTGAATTAAGGGGAATGAATCAAACCTTTAATGCGGTATTACAAGTCCTAACAAATCAAAATAGGGGCGGAGTAGGAATTCCTAGTATGCCAAATCCTCAGCCTCATTGAGTTCATCAATTGTTTGGGAATCAAGAGCCACCAATTGAAAAGTATTTGAAGTTGAATTCGTCCACTTTCAATGGAGATTCATTGAATAAAGATCCACAACAATATCTAGAGGATGCAAAGAAAGCTATTCGAGCTCTCAAGTGCACCAAGGAATGGGCTGTTGAGTTAGTATCCTACAACTTGCGTGGTTCAGTAAGATATTGGTATGAGTCTCTTCTTGATAGCAAAGAAGCCGTTGTACTTCCTCCTCCTTGTTGGGAAGAGTTCACTGAAGAGTTTCTCGCTCGATTTTATCCAGCTAACAAGTAAGCAGAAGATGAAATTTCCTTTGAAAGATTAAGGCAAGAGAATATGACAATGACTGAGTATGCTAAGGAGTTTACTAGACTTTCTAAGAGTGCTCCGTACTTGGGGAATTTAGAAGAGATGAAAGTCCACCGTTTCGTTCATGGATTGGCAGAACCTATGTTCACTACTCTTATGCCTGAGGTTGGATGCATGTCTTTTAAGGATGTCCTAAACTCTGCCTATGGAATTGAAGCTGGAATAGCGGAGAGAAATGCTTTTAAGGTTGTTGGTAAGAAGCTTAAGATGAAGGGACAATTTTCTGGTAGAGCTAGTTCAGGAGGATTTCAGTCTCATCATGGTCAGACTAATCAGCAAGGTTATTTGGGTTATCGAGCTCATCCTCAAACATCTTTCGGTGGGGTTGCTTTTTTTGGATCTGTTCCTATGAGTGTTTCGAGTCCAAGACCTTTTGTTGGGGGCACCCCTCAATCTAGCGGACATGGTTCTAATCAGACAAGACCAACTAAATCTTACTGCCAACAGTGTGGGATCTACCATTCCGGTATATGTTTCAAGGCTATTGGTGCATGTTTTGGTTGTGGTCAATCTGGTCATCTTAGGAGGGATTGCCCAAATCCTAGAGGAGGCTTTGCTCTAGGAATTGCACGTCCTACAACACCAATGCCATCATCTTCAGCTATGTCTATTAGAAATTCTTCTGGTCCTAGTGGCAGAAGAGCTGGTGGCAGGTGTCAGACTTATAACAAAGGAGGGAGCCAAAGAGGAAGATGTCAGACATGTGTGTATGCTTTAACACGTCAAGATGCTCAAGCTTCTAATGTTGTTGTAGTAGGTACTTTACAAGTTTGTTCTTTAAATGCTCGGGTGTTATTTGATATCGGTTCTCATTATTCATATGTATTACCACATCTTGCATCTCATTTCGATAAACAACCTAAACTGTTATCCCACCTATTTCATGTTGGCACTCCACTTGGAGTCTCCACGGTGGGTCGAGTCGTGTTCGGTCTTGTGTTGTTAGAATTAATACGGTCGAAACCTTAGCTGATTTGATCCTTTTAGATTGTTTGTCACTTAAGCAAACCCAATAAAATTAACAGAAGTATTTAAACCTTGGGTCATCTCTCAAGGAATTGCAGGAAAGTATAGTTTATTATTGGCTATGGAAAAGTATATTTTTTGGTTTTGTAATAAGAAACAAGAAAGTAAAATGGTAAGAAAATAAACTAATAACTAAGGAAGCTCTTAGCAAGGAAAGAGAATTAGAAGTGATATCCTCATTATCATCGTTAATTGTGATGGTAAATGTAAATTGCTTTCACTTAGTTATCCTCTAACAAATGAAAGAAAGTCAAGCTAGCAAAATCGACTTAAGTTCACAAGTCCTAATCAAAGACTAGATTTAGTGAGACTCAATCCAACTAGTAACTTTCAATCACCAATCAACAAAAGAATTTTGATAACTCAAGAGTCTCTAATTAATCAATCCAAGTCAAGAACATAAAAATCTAATTTAAAATCCAACCAAATATTTTATCAAACACTTGGAAGGCACAAAATAAAAATATAGAAAACTAACAAGACATAGCAAAATCTAAGACTAACAATTGCAAGAGGAAACAATAACAATAAATTAAAGAAAGCAATCATAAACATGAAGGCATAAATTGCATTAATATGGATTAAAGGAAACAAGAAGAATTCATAAACTAAATTGGCAACATAAAGAAATCAACAAGTAGGTTGCACACGGATCGGATCGGATCGGATATAGCCTAAAATTCTATTCGATCCACACTGTACTCATCGAATCAGATCGGATATCGAGTATTGATGAGCGGATATTTTATATGCTTTTTGGTAGTGTTTTCATATAGTTTTTAACATGTTTTATTCACTTTTTATTATATTTTTTATTAATTTTTATTCCAAAATCACATTTCTGGACTTCACTATGAGTTTGTGCGATTTTTTGTAATTTCAGGTATTTTCTGGCTGAAATTGAGGGACCTGAGCAAAAATCTGATTCAGAGGCTGAGAAAGGACTGCAGATGCTGTTGGATTCTGACCCTCCTGCACTCGAAGTGGATTTTCTGGAGCTACAGAAACCCAATTGGTGCGCTCTCAATAGTCCATACTTTACCCAAAATATGATGGCCTAAACTGGCGTTAAATGCCAGCCAGAGACCTTTTTCTGGTGTAAAACGTCAGAACTGGCACCAAAACTAGAGTTAAACGCCCAAACTGGCACCCAAGCTGGCGTTTAATATTCCTTTTATTTATTTTTTCAATTTGGTTTATGAACTCTTTATGTTTAGATTGATTTTCTATTTAATATAATTTGAGGTATTTTAGAATTATGATAGCTTTCCTTTATTTATATAAATAATTTAGATTTTCCCCTTTTGGCTTTGGTTGATTAATTGGTATCTTTGCTGATTGATTTAGATTCCTATAACTCTAGTTTTTCCTTAGAAGTTGACTAGGACTTTAGGTGTTAAATTGATTTATCCACTTGACTTACCTTCATAGTTAGAGGTTGACTGAGTGGGAGCAAAAATATAATTCTCATCACCGTTGATAAGGATAACTAGGATATGACTTCCAATTTTCATACCTTGCCAAGAGTTTTCTTTGCTATTGATTTAATTCCCTACAATCTATTTCCCTTGTACAACCTTTTTAAAATCCAAAAATTTTGTTTTCCATAACCAATAATAAATCATACTTCCCTGCAATTCCTTGAGAAGACGACCTGAGGTTTGAATACTTCGGTTTATAAATTTTATTGAGTTTGTTACTTGTGACAACCAAACGTTTGTACGAAAGGATTTTCTGTTGGTTTAGAAGCTATACTTACAACGCGATTATATTTTCATATTTCTTTACCGACAGGAAATCCGACTGTCAAAATGGCGCCGTTGCCGGGGAATTGCAAACGTGTGCCTTATTATTGATTATTGTAAATACTTTTCAAAAAAAATTCAGATTTTTATTTTAACATTTTTTATCTTATCTTTTCTTTCAAAAAATAATATCTTTTATCTTTTCTTATCTTTTTTTTTTCAAAAATCATATTTTTTTCAAAATTTTTTCTTTTTGTTAGTTTTTGTTTTTATTTTCTCTTACTACTATGAACTCTCACCCCTTTGGCTACGAGTATGGTTACAATTATGTTGCAGGAAGAGGAGATTATAATGACAACATGCACCATGGTTGGAACAATCAAAGATGGGAGGAGCCACAAGGATTTGATCAACCCTCATGGCAACAACCACTCCATTATATCAACAACCATTCTGTACTGCATATCAAGGCAATGGCTATGGTGAGCACTCTTTTGATTATCAACAACCACCACCTTATGCTTATGAACCCCCTCCTCAACATAACCTTGGACTACCATACTCACAAGCCCCATTCCGCCATTCACCTCCATATGACCCTAACCCTCAACCACCATACCAACCACCTTATGAGCCATATGAACCATATATAAAACCACCCCAATTCCAACCCAATTACTCCCAAGAACCACCACCTCAATATTCACCATCTCCATATCCATCAATCTAAGAGCACTATGATCTTACTTATGATAGCCGAGCCCAACAAGAATCAAAGGATCATCTCAAAGAAACAGTGGAAAAACTTCATGCAACCCTTCGCCAACTGGATCAAGCAATAATTCGATTACCTTCCCAACGTTCGGACATTCAAGGAACCCCCATGGCTTCATTTGGAGAATCTACTGAAGAACGTGGCATGAAGGAGAAGTTAGAAACTCTGGTGGACAGTGAGCAGCACGATGTTGTATTGGAACAATTGGAAGAAGCTACGCCTGCCATTGAAGAGGAAGAAGTGGTTGAAAACTTAGGAGATGCAGAACCTCCATGGGAAACTCAAGTCATAGAGCCTCCTTCTAAGACATTTGCAATTGATGTTGAGGAGGGTGTACAACCTCCAAGGCATATCATGGTTGAAGACTTTGAAGGGGATGATCAAGAGATGGATTCAATCATTAATGAATTCTTATCTACAATTGAATCATCTCCCATTGGACCTGACATGGAGATTAAAGAAGAAGAAGCACAACCTCCCATGTCCTTGGTGAACAATGAAGAAGAAATTGAATTGGAAGAAAGCTACCAAGAGGAAGAGGTTGATATTGAAGAAGCTTGCAAAGAGGTAGTAGTTGTCAAAGAAGAACACAAATGAGTGGAGCTTGCGAGTTCATTAGAAACCCTTCCCCCTAAGTTTCCATCATCCTTCACAACATTCAAGTGGGTCAAATTCATATCCCTTAGGTTTCTAATTCCACTTAAATATGGGCTACTGGAGACGGATGGTCAACTTAGAGCTCTTTGTGGCATTAAAAGTAAGAGGAAGATGGTCAGTGGTAAGAATTGTCCTACAAGGTTCATTATGGTTGGAAGCTTTAAGTTTAAACGCAAAGGTTGGTGTAAAGCTCAACTGAATGGGTCTAGGAAGTTGTTTGGCCACTTTAGTGAGAATTCAGATTGCTTGCTACCCGGATGGAATTATAATGATCAACAAGAAGACGGCTGCAAAAGCAAGGTTTGGGACCCCGAAATTCAGTCTAGAAATCAACACTCTTGGGGCCTTGTCACTTGTTTTAACTTACTTGAAGGCTTTCTGCACCTAGTTTGGGATCCCGGAGGTTACTGGAAGTACAAACACTGGTGAGGATTCCTGGATGAATATAAGCACAAGCCACCATAACAGGGAGCTTGCCAAATGTCCAACTTAAGGACTCTAACTAAAAGTGCTAGGTGGAAGACAACCCACCATGGTATGATCGTTTCTTTTTCAATTATAATTTTATTTAGTTTTGTTTGTTTTTTAGTTTTTTTTTATTTCATTGAACCTCAAATTATTCACAACATCTGCATCAGCATCGGCATACTGCATTCTGCATTTTGCATAAAAAAAAACAAAAAAAGGGGTGAACGACGCACAAGCGTCTACGACGCGCACGCACCGTTTGTGCAGCGAAACTGAATAGAGAGTTGTACGAGAGACGCGCGGGAGTGGTGCGTGGTACACAAACCACACCACGCCCCCTGCAAAAAGTTCAACCCACGCGTAAGCGTTACCGACGCGTCCACGTGGGTGTGTAAATCGGCGTTATTGGGGTTTCGCACAGAAAGTTGTGCGGGAGTGCGGATGGCCTCGTGCGTTTTGCACGATCCCTAATCGCGCGTGCGCATGATGGACGCTCTCGCGTCCCTCCCCTATACGCTCACCCACGCGTCCGTGTGTGTGACGCGTTCGCACCGTTAGTGCCGTGCACCTTGCATGCAGCGCGCCGCCTAATCAGTTATCTTTTCTTCTCTTTTCAAATCCTATTTCTTTCTTCTATTCCTCCCTCTTCTCTTCTTCATTCTTCTTCTACCTTTTGCACTTTTCTCCCCTCCCTTCTCATCCCTATTCTCTTTCACTTTCTTCTACTTAATTTATTTGCACACTTTCATTCATCTTTTAATTGCGGCATTTAATTATTTTTTTTCTTAATTTTCTTTTTAGCATAATTATTTATGGTCTCTTTTTCTTTCTTCTTCATGCATTTTTATGTTGGTGTTGGAACTTTATTTAGATCTTACACTATTGCTTGTGGATTATTATGGAGTAGTTTGACAATTCATATTAATTGTATTCGGAATGCTTGCATGTTCCAATTTCATTCTGTAATACCTGGTCTAACCGAAATTAATTAAATAATGAGTTAAGTAGGAGCGAATATGGTTGGAAGATTTGGCAATTGGAATTTGATGATTTCAATATGATATTTGAATTCAGTGAATTTTTTCGAGTCGGAAAATATAGTTTTCTGCGTAAAAGCGCGCAGTGGAATTTTGATCGACAGCACCGGCTGAGACCTGTCTGGAACTGCAGCTGAGAAAATTGATTATGAGTAAATAAGATTAAGAAATGAGGAATTATAATTAGGGAAGGTAGAAATATTTGAAGTGCGATTTAGAGCGCTAATCTTAAAGGTTTTGGTCCGAAATTGGGCCAACGGACAAAAATAGGTGAACTGGGCCTAAGTGGGCCCAAGACCCAACGTATATAAACATTAGTTATGAGCATTTCAGCTCATTTTGCTCTAAAGAATGAGTGTTGGGCGCTGAATAGAGAAGAGAGAAGAGAAGAGAGAAAACCTAACTCTCTTTGATCTTCAAACCACCATAACTTGAGCTACGGAGCTCCGATTGACGAGCCGTTTGCGGTCACGCGTCGCTCTTCTCATCCTCTAAAATTCTATCTAATTTTTGTGGTGAGTAATCCACTGTCCTCTGCCCAGTTTTCATTTTTCTTTTTAAATTCGAATTTGGTTTGGGTTTTGAGGAAACCTTGTGATTTTGATTATTTAGGAGTGCTCTAGTATGAGCCATGGGTGATATTCATCACAAACTTCAATGGGTTAAGGTAAGAAATCCTCCAACCCTTGTGATTTGTCATTTTTATGAGCCCTAGGTTGATGTATGTATGTAATATTGGTTATGTTAGTGGATTTGATGGTTTTGGTGCACAATTAGGAGATTGGTGTTGCTTGAGGAGCTTTGGTGAGGCTTGGGGCTAAGGTTGGTGGAGACTTCCAAAGAAGAGGCTCAATTGATTTGGCTACAAGAGGTATAGTTTAAGTTTCATTTAAGTACCGTATGGTGTGATGAGAATTCCTAGGCTAGATGCCCCTAGGATTAAGTTTGGATTGTGTAAATGGTTGGTGCTAATATGCATAGTTGGTATGTAATGTGAATTGATGATTGGGTTGAGAATTGTGTGTCCTTGTATGCTTGGTGTATTGAAAATTTGATGTATCGGGTAATGAGTATTAATTTGTGATTTATGCATTTAAATTGTGAAATTGGGCCGGAGGCCGTAAATTTTGGGTCGGAGGCCGGAAAGAGGTAAGGGAAGTAAGTTGATGTGTGCATTGTATGATGACACAAGTGATTGGATGAATTTCAGATAATGAATATATGAATGATTGGGTTGGTTATTGAATAATGAGGTTTGAGGAGTTGAAGTGTGAAAATTGGTAATTTTGGGTGAAATTGTATAGATGAGGTATGTTTTATTTTGGTTGAGATATATTATATGGTCATATATGTGAGTATGATTATTGATGCCTTGATGGAATGATAATGCATGAGAGATATGTATGTTGTGATATTTGCTTGAGGAATGATTAAGGTTGATTTGGGGGTGAAACCACGTGATAGTGAGTATGATATTGGTTATGTATAATGATGGTTGATTGAAAATAGTATTGTTGGAAATTGGGATGAGGAAGGATGTATGACATGTTGATATGTTTGTAATTTAGCCATTTGTTTAAAATGGGTAAAGATGGTTATATGGCGGTTTTGTGAATCGTGATAAAGTGTTAATGTATGAGTTGAGGAGGCTTGATGTTGATTTTAGTATATTTTGATTGGGTTCAAAAAGGGTTGAAATTGGCATGTTTTGGTTGATTTTGAAAAGAGTTGAAAATGGCTTGTTTTGAAAATGGCACTTTGTGATTTTGTATGAAAAACATTGTTTTTGGGTATACTTTGACGGGACATGACTTGCACTACGGATCTCTGTTTTGTGCCAAATCTATTTAGAAATGAAATTGGATCCGGGATGTCCATGCCGTTCGAAGAACGGGTGAAAAATGATTTCAAATGAGAAAGTTATGTCCGTCGGAAGATTGGGGGTTGAATCTGTGAATTCTGCAGCTTTTAACTTAGAAAATTTTTAGCAGAATGACCCTCCACGCGTAGGCGCACTTGGCGCGTACGCGTCGTTCTTTGAGAAGGCACCATCCACGCGTGCGCGTGGTGTGCGCGTGCGCGTCGATGCGCTGCACCCAATGCCCAGCCATTTCCCGAGAGTTGTGCCAGAGTTGTGCAAGTTTTGTGCCTGGGGCGCAAATGCACCCACGCGTACGCGTGGCTGACGCGTACGCATCGTCTGGCTGTGTTTCAATCCGTGTGTATGACGCATACGCGTCGATGAGCTTTGTGGCCATCCACGCGTGCGCGTGGAGTACGCGTACGCGTGGCCCTGTTTTCATCCCAAAGTTGATTTTTGGGTTTTAAAAACTAAATCTCATACTTCTAAGCCTCCGATCTCACCCCTCATGTATTAAATCATTCTGATATGCCTATCAATGAGAAAAGAGTTAGGGGATGTAGTAACTTGCGAGTGAAGCAAGGGAAAAAGTTATGATCAATGGTGATCAACGATGATTATATGAGATATGGAGGATGACGGTAGAAGTATCGTGTATGCCATGAGCCGAAGGGCTATATTTATTGATAAATGGATGGTTCTTGATTGAACCATGAGCCGGATGGCTGAGTTATTGCCAGGGTACGGCAAAGCCATTATTGATTATGGCTGAGTATAAATGCATATATGATTAATGAATGAATGTGTTAAATGGATAATAATGGAAAATGTTGAAATGTGATGTGTAATCCCGTGTAGTAGGCAGTGGCGTTGTCCACTTGTTCCGGGTATGAGACGGAAAAGGATGTTTCTGATAAATGAGTTAATTAAGGAGTTTTGAATGAATGTAACTCTGATACCTGGGTAGTAGTAAGGGTTGGGGTTCATCCCACTTGCTTCGGGTTAATGTTTGAGATTTGATAACAATGAGGATTGATAATATGAATTGAGATTGAATGAATATATGTTTGAGATACCTGGGCAGTAGCAAGGGGTTGTGGTTCGTCCCGCTTGCTCCGGGTTAATGCTTAAGATACCTGGGCAGTAGCAAGGGTTGTGGTTCGTCTCACTTGCTCCAGGTCAGAGATTGTGACGCCTAGGTAGTAGCGGCAGTAATGGTGAATCCACTCGCTCTAGGTTGAGCTTTTAAACACCCGCCTGGGTAGTAGCCGCAGTAGTGGTTGTTCCACTGGCTCTGGGTTGAGCGGGTAGTAGCAAGAAGGTTGTAGCTCAAACCTACTTGCTCCGCAAGGGGTGTTTGTGTCCAATGGTTAGCTACCAGGACATGTCGGGTTGGCTATATAACCGACAGATGATATCATTAGCCATAGGGCAGGCATACATCATTTGCATATGTTTGAATTGTTTGGGTTTGCCTATTTGTTTTGGATTTCTATATCATATATGCTATGTTACCTGATTACGTGCTACTTGTTCTACTTGTACCTTATTTATGTATTACTTGTCTGTATTGCTAGTGTTTGTACAACTGAGAGATCCCTCAAATTGGTGTCGGTGGATGTTGGGGGCTGTTCTTGATGAGATGAATTGATAATGCGATTGCATGATGATGATGATTTTTGAATGAGATAATTTGAGCCCCCTAGGTAGACGCAGTGATGTGATTTCACTAGCTCCAGGTGAGGGTATAATGTATTGATATAGAGTTGCTGAGACAGAACAACTGGTGATGGTTTTTCTTATGATTCTAAGTCTGATTCGTGGAAGAATTAGCGAGTTGGGAAACATGTGTAACATGAACTAGATTTAGTATCCCCTTACGTCAGATGCCTATTTATGGATTAGTGAGAATCTAGGCTGGATACTTGGTGAAAAGGAGTTTAGGATGCTTAGTGAGTTTTTATTGCAGTGCATTGTATTTATTTGGCACTTTTACCGTACTGGGAACCCATGGGCCCGGGGTTCTCATTCCGTATATATCTCTTGTTTTTCAGATACAGGTTCAGGTGCTCAGAAGTGAGCTGCGGTCTGAGAGACGGCGAAGATATTTATTTCCTTTACTTTGTGTTTTGCTTAGAATCTCTCCACCTTTGTTTTGAAAAGATTATATTATGTGTTGAACTCTTTTGGAACTTGCCTATAGAGGCTCTTATGTTTCCTTTGGGAGAGATTAGGATGTACTGTTGTCAGTTACTTTCATACTGTACCCTAGCCGGCCTAAACTTCGCGGGTCGTTACTAGTGGCTATTTACTTATGTTATATATATATATATATATATATATATATATATATATATATATATATATATATATATATATATATATATATATATATATATATATATCCATCTGTTATCTATCTCTTAATCTTCTTTATGCCTTGTCCGTATATCGCTTTCGGCTTCACGTTTTATCTTTTCGTTGTCGAAACGTGAGTGATACGTCTTCGCGATTTTATTTCTACTCTTTTCAGGCTTCTCGATTAATACTCCTTTCGAAATTACCTATGTTTATATATTAAAAATTCACCTGAGAGTCGTACCACCGTAATATCATTGACTTATGACTCGAGCATAAGGATTTGAATATTAGGGTGTTATATTATGGTATCAGAGCAGTTCGTCCTCATGAGCCTGAGGGATGGAACTGCTTATGCTTCAATGCATACTCTGAGTCTGTGCATGTGCTAGTTAGGGTATCTAACCGATACATCTAGCATTAAGTCCATGAGTGTACCTTTGGTACTTTGAAGCACTATACTTCCGATATTGAGACTGATCAACTTGATATCGATTGTTTGGTGTGTATAGGAACCAGATGGCGCCTCGTGGACCCGGTCAGGGATGTGAGAGAGATCGTACTAGTACACAGGAACCGGAAATCAACTCGAATAACCCGGTAAACCTTATGGCGGCGTTGGAGAATATGGCTGCTGCTATGCAGGCCACTGCGGAGGCCCTTGGGCAACAGATAAACAATAATGGCAATGGCGGAAGGGAAACTCAGGGCCCGATGACACTGACAACTTTCTTAAAGGTTAACCCACCCAAGTTCAAGGGAACCACCAATCCGACTGAGGCCGATACCTGGTTTCAGGCTATGGAGCGAGCGTTGTAAGCGCAATTAGTACCCGAGGAGCAGTGTGTTGAATTTGCTACCTATCTGCTCACGGGGAAGCATCACATTGGTGGCAAGGGGCTCGACGTCTCCTACAACAGGGGAATGATCTTATCACTTGGGATGCCTTCCAGGTGGAATTCTATAAGAAGTACTTTCCAAATTCCGCCAGGACAGCCAAGGAATTGGAGTTACTACAGTTGAAGCAAGGTGCTATGTCCGTATCTGAGTATACAGACAAATTTGAGGAGCTATTCAGGTTTTCCCGCATGTGTCATGGAGCTCCGAGAGACTTCGAGGAATGGAAATGTATTAAGTATGAAGGAGGGCTCCAGAGCGACATCTTGGGTTCAGTGGGACCAATGGAGATCCGAACTTTTTCAGAGTTTGTGAATAAGAGCAGAATTGCTGAAGAGTGTGTGAAGAGGATGGTTGCAGAGAAAGGAAGTCATAGAGAGCACAACCAAGGATTTGCACCAAGGGGTCGAGAGTTTAAGGAGAGAGGATACATACAAAACTTTTCCCAAGGACGAAATAACTTTGCAACGAGTGAGGAGTCCCAAAGAAACGGTAAGGGAAAGCGAATAGCGACTTCTTCTGATGTTTCGAGCTGTCAAAGATGTGGAAGTCATCACCCAAATAGGCCGTGACGATTGGGGTTAGGTGTATGTTACAAGTGCGGGTTACCAGGGCATGTATCAAGAAATTGCCAACAAGGAGAGAGTCAGGATGCGGGCCGATTGCGACAGTAAGATTGAGGTAATTATTATCATCAAGCTTAAAGGACAGTGCGTGATTTTATAATACCGCCTATACAGTAAAACTGGGAATGTCAAGCTTAATATTAGACTGAGAAGCAAACTGGATGGTCCGAGTAAGGAATTGCCTTAATACAAATGGATAAATGCCTGTGATGTAAATGATTTTCTGTTGAGAATGATGTGTTGTGTTTGTTATATAGTTGGTTGATTTCTAGATTTTTGGTGAAACGGATTGAACCCGTGACTTTTAGTTCCTTTGATTTAAATAGATAAGAAATGGTCCTAAATGATGGATTTGGAAACGTTGATTTGAAATGCCAGTCATGCTAAGTTGTGGTTGGGTACTTGAGGAAATAAGTGATGGAGCTAATACTTGACGAGAAATCAAAGTGGCATAGCGGAAGCTTGCTAAAAGCGTTAGCATAGTATGGTAATAATAAGGAAAAGTGGGGTATGATTAGAAATGCTTTATGCTTTGAGTACTTAAAAGTTTAGTGAGCTTATACAGATACTGATTCTCGATAATTGGAATTAATTGCGGCTGTGAGCCTTAATGGTTCTGAAACGGATGAGGAAATTATCATTGATGCGTAGTCGGATTTAGATGATGATTGAGTGCAAGTTGTCGTGTTCGAGAGATGAGTGCTATGATGTTTGGTCATGGTGACCTTGGATTTAGATCAAGATTTGTAATGATCGGTTTCAGAGGAATCGTTTGGAAACCTTTAAATTGCAATGTTGATGCGGTACTGAGATTGGTTTGAGGGAACCCGTGACGGGTGGTTAACTCCAATTTTTGGGGAGGTGCTGTTGAATTTGTTTCCAACAATTTGAAGGAGTGTTGGTTATATTTTTTTGAAAATGATTTTTGATCTGAGTAACTTCAACAAAAGAAATGTGTCTCGAAAGCTTTTATAGATTATTAAAGGAAAGCAGATTCTTAAGAGTTTGTCAGCTTGTTAGTCCAAACTCATTGAATTCTAAAAACGAAGGAAGCTTTGATTGATTATAGTGATGTGGGATGATGTCTATGATTAACGAAGATGGCAATATTATTGATGACATGATTTGAGATTTAATAGGGTGTGGGTTGATGAGACGGTAAAAGTAAGGAACGAGGCTGTTGGTCAGCGTTGAACGAACGACCGAGACCATCGGGAATAGAGAAATCAGAGCGCGGCAACGGAAGCGCACAGAGTAAAAGGACCTTGGAACTGTTATGCGTTTGATATAAAGGCATACTATGCTCGCGTACTCGTAGTGATGGATGGAATTTTCGAGGGCAAAAATTTCTGTTAGGGGGGTAGAATGTAATACCCGGTCTAACTGAAATTAATTAAATAATGAGTTAAGTAGGAGCGAATATGGTTGGAAGATTTGGCAATTGAAATTTGATTATTTCAATATGATATTTGGATTCAGTGAATTTTTCCGAGTCGGAAAACATAGTTTTCTGCGTAAAAGCGCGCAGTGGAATTTTGATCGGCAGTACCGGCTGAGACCGGTCTGGTATTGCAGTTGAGAAAATTGATTATGAGTAAATAAGATTAAGAAATGAGGAATTATAATTAGGGGAGGTAGAAATATTTGAAGTGCGATTTAGAGCGCTAATCTTAAAGGTTTTGGTCCAAAATTGGGCCAACGGACAAAAATAAGTGAACTGGGCCTAAGTGGGCCCAAGACCCAATGTATATAAACATTAGTTATGAGCATTTCAGCTCATTTTGCTCTAAAGAATGAGTGTTGGGCGCTGAATAGAGAAGAGAGAAGAGAAGAGAGAAAACCTAACTCTCTTTGATATTCAAACCACCATAACTTGAGCTACGGAGCTCCGATTGACGAGCCGTTTGCGACCACGCGTCGCTCTTCTCATCCTCTACAATTCTATCTAAGTTTTGTGGTGAGTAATCCACTGTCCTCTGCCCAGTTTTCATTTTTCTCTTTAAATTCGAATTTGGTTTGGGTTTTGAGGAAACCTTGTGATTTTGATTATTTAGGAGTGCTCTAGTACGAGCCATGGGTGATATTCATCACAAACTTCAGTGGGTTAAGGTAAGAAATCCTCCAACTCTTGTGATTTGTCATTTTTATGAGCCCTAGGTTGATGTATGTATGTAATATTGGTTATGTTAGTGCATTTGATGGTTTTGGTGCACAATTGGGAGATTGGTGTTGCTTGAGGAGCTTTGGTGAGGCTTGGGGCTAAGGTTGGTGGAGACTTCCAAAGAAGAGGCTCAATTGATTTGGCTACAAGAGGTACGGTTTAAGTTTCATTTAAGTACCGTGTGGTGTGATGAGAATTCCTAGGCTAGATGCCCCTAGGATTAAGTTTGGATTGTGTAAATGGTTGGTGCTAATATGCATAGTTGGTATGTAATGTGAATTGATGATTGGGTTGAGAATTGTGTGTCCTTGTATGCTTGGTGTATTGAAAATTTGATGTATTGGGTAATGAGTATTAATTTGTGATTTATGCATTTAAATTGTGAAATTGGGCCGGAGGCCGTAAATTTTGGGCCGGAGGCCGGAAAGAGGTAAGGGAGGTAAGTTGATGTGTGCATTGTATAATGACACAAGTGATTGGATGAATTTCAGATAATGAATATATGAATGATTGGGTTGGTTATTGAATAATGAGGTTTGAGGAGTTGAAGTGTGAAAATTGGTAATTTTGGGTGAAATTGTATAGATGAGGTATGTTTGATTTTGGTTGAGATATATTATGTGGTCATATATGTGAGTATGATTATTGATGCCTTGATGGAATGATAATGCATGAGAGATATGTATGTTGTGATATATGCTTGAGGAATGATTAAGGTTGATTTGGGGGTGAAACCACGTGATAGTGAGTATGATATTGGTTATGTATAATGATGGTTGATTGAAAATAGTATTGTTGGAAATTGGGATGAGGAAGGATGTATGACATGTTGATATGTTTGTAATTTAGCCATTTGTTTAAAATGGGCAAAGATGGTTATATGGCGGTTTTGTGAATCGTGGTAAAGTGTTAATGTATGAGTTAAGGAGGCTTGATGTTGATTTTAGTATATTTTGATTGGGTTCAAAAAGGATTGAAATTGGCATGTTTTGGTTGATTTTGAAAAGAGTTGAAAATGGCTTGTTTTGAAAATGGCACTTTGTGATTTTGTACGAAAAACATTGTTTTTGGGCATACTTTGACGGGACATAACTTGGACTACAGATCTCTGTTTTGTGCCAAATCTGTTTAGAAATGAAATTGGATCCGGGATGTCCATGCCGTTCGAAGAACGGGTGAAAAACGATTTCAAATGAGAAAGTTATGTCCGTCGGAAGATTGGGGGTTGAATCTGTGAATTCTGTAGCTTTTAACTTAGAAAATTTTTAGCAGAATGACCCTCCACGCGTAGGCGCACTTGGCGCGTACGCGTTGTTCTTCGAGAAGGCACCATCCACGCGTGTGCGTGGTGTGCGCGTGCGCGTCGATGCGCTGCACCCAATGCCCAGCCATTTTCCCGAGAGTTGTGCCAGTTTTGTGCCTGGGGCGCAAATGCACCCACGCGTACGCGTGGCTGACGCGTATGCGTCGTCTGGCTGTGTTTCAATCCTCGCGTCCGCGTGTATGACGCATACGCGTCGATGAGCTTTGTGGCCATCCACGCGTGCGCGTGGAGTACGCGTACGCGTTGCCATGTTTTCATCCCAAAGTTGATTTTTGAGTTTTAAAAACTAAATCTCATACTTCTAAGCCTCCGATCTCACTCCTCATATATTAAATCATTCTGATATGCCTATCAGTGAGAAAAGAGTTAGGGGATGTGGTAACTTGCGAGTGAAGCAAGGGGAAAAGTTATGATCAATGGTGATCAACGATGATTATATGAGATATGGAGGATGACGGTAGAAGTATCGTGTATGCCATGAGCCGAAAGGCTATATTTATTGATAAATGGCTGGTTCTTGATTGAACCATGAGCCGGATGGCTGAGTTATTACCGGGGTACGGCAAAGCCATTATTAATTATGGCTGAGTATAAATGCATATATGATTAATGAATGAATGTGTTAAATGGATAATAATGGAAAATGTTGAAATGTGATGTGTAACCCCGGGTAGTAGGCAGTGGCGTTGTCCACTTGCTCCGGGTATGAGACGGAAAAGGATGTTTATGATAAATAAGTTAATTAAGGAGTTTTGAATGAATGTAACTCTGATACCTGGGTAGTAGTAAGGGTTGGGGTTCGTCCCACTTGCTCCGGGTTAATGTTTGAGATTTGATAACAATGAGGATTGATAATATGAATTGTGATTGAATGAATATATGTTTGAGATACCTGAACAGTAGCAAGGGTTGTGGTTTGTCCCGCTTGCTCCGGGTTAATGCTTAAGATACCAGGGCAGTAGCAAGGGTTGTGGTTCGTCCCACTTGCTCCAGGTCAGAGATATTGACGCCTGGGTAGTAGCGGCAGTAGTGGTGAATCCACTCACTCCAGGTTGAGCTTTTAAACACCCGCCTGGGTAGTAGCCGCAGTAGTGGTTGTTCCACTGGCTCTGGGTTGAGCGGGTAGTAGCAAGGGGGTTGTAGCTCAAACCTACTTTCTCCGCAAGGGGTGTTTGTGTCCAATGGTTAGCTACCAGGACATGTCGGATTGGCTATATAACCGACAGATGATATCATCAGCCATAGGGCAGGCATACATCATTTGCATATGTTTGAATTGTTTGGGTTTGCCTATTTGTTTTGGATTTCTATATCATATATGCTATGTTACCTGATTACGTGCTACTTGTTCTACTTGTACCTTATTTATGTATTACTTGTCTGTATTGCTTGTGTTTGTACAACTGAGAGATCCCTCAAATTGGTGTCGGTGGATGTTGGGGGCTGTTCTTGATGAGATGAATTGATAATGCGATTGCATGATGATGATGATTTTTGAATGAGATAATTTGAGCCCCCTGGGTAGACGCAGTGATGTGATTTCACTAGCTCCAGGTGAGGGTATGATGTATTGATATAGAGTTGCTGAGACAGAACAACTGGTGATGGTTTTTCTTATGATTTTGAGTCTGATTCGTGGAAGAATCAGCGAGTTAGGAAACATGTGTAACATGAACTAGATTTAGTATCCCCTTACGCCAGATGCCTATTTATGGATTAGTGAGAATCTAGGCTGGATACTTGGTGAAAAGGAGTTTAGGATGCTTAGTGAGTTTTTATTGCAGTGCATTGTATTTATTTGGCACTTTTATCGTACTGGGAACCCATGGGCCCGGGGTTCTCATTCCGTATATATCTCTTGTTTTTCAGATACAGGTTCAGGTGCTCAGAAGTGAGCTGCGGTCTGAGAGACGGCGAAGATATTTATTTCCTCTACTTTGTGTTTTGCTTATAATCTCTCCACCTTGTTTTGAAAAGATTATATTATGTGTTGAACGCTTTTGGAACTTGCCTATAGAGGCTCTTATGTTTCCTTTGGGAGAGATTAGGATGTACTGTTGTCAGTTACTTTCATACTGCACCCTAGCCAGCCTAAACTTCGCGGGTCGCGACTAGTATATATATATATATATATATATATATATATATATATATATATATATATATATATATATATATATATATATATATATATATATATATATTATCCATCTGTTATCTATCTCTTAATATCCTTTATGCCTTGTCCGTATATCGCTTTCGGCTTCACGTTTTATCTTTTCATTGTCGAAACGTGAGTGATACGTCTTCGCGATTTTATTTCTACTCTTTTCAGGCTTCTCGATTAATACTCCTTTTGAAATTACCTATGTTTATATATTAAAAATCCACCTGATAGTCGTACCACCGTAATATCATTGACTTATGACTCGAGCATAAGGATTTGAATATTAGGGTGTTACACATTCTTCCCCTATCATATTAAACATGCATACTAAGTGTTTGTGAAAAAGCCCGTATGGCATTGTGCATTCTTCATTATTCTATCCTTCTACTCTAATGCCTGTTTTTTTTTCACAAAACCCTTTCCACATTTTATAAATTAATTATAATTGTCAATACAAACGTGATTGTCGGTTTGTTACAAGTAATAATACATTTTTAATTTTTGATGCTTGATCTATACTACTCATGCCTTTGCCAGCATGCTAATAAACATCTTGCATCCAATACTTACCATGCCTTGCTATATTTCCTTTGATGAACTAATCACATGGAATCACGACCATGTCTTTCGTTCACTATTTTCCTTACATGGGCATCAATTTTTACTTGCACTGTCCTCTTCCTTGGACTTACATGCTACTACTCTTTTCTCTTTCAGGATGGCCACCAAACAAGGTAAAGAGAAAGCCTCTAACAAGCCACCAGCAAAGAACGGAACGAAAGGAGCACCGGCTGAGGAACCACAACCCCTGCCCACCTGCACATCTTAGCATGCACCGAGGACGGTGCAATCTTTAAGTATGGGGAGGTCGATACCGATCTCCGTGGGTTAGTACCTTCTTGTCTCAACTCCAATGTTTAAATTTTTTTTGTTAAATTAGTTGTTGCATTTGCATGTTTGTTTGATTTTGTGCATATTTTACCAACAGCTTGGTTGAAGTAATATTTTCTTTTTCAAGAATCTTTTTTATAGCATTTCACTAATTTGAATTAAACTTTTTGAAAAACTTGTTTGAAGAAATTTTATTTTGGAACATGGTTTTAGAGCTCGAACACACAAAACCCGTGAGATTTTGAGCTTATTTGATTGGTTGCATTTTATCAACCAATATTTTATTTTTGGTATGTGTTTTTCTCTCTAAAATTGTGATCTTTGTCTTGTTTGATTCTATATTTCCATGGTTTAATGTATGCATGCACTTATATGATTGAGACCTTATTTCACTTAGCTTACATACCCATATGGCCCTACCCTTTCATTATCCTTTGCAAACCAATGTTGAGCCTATTTTACCCCTTTGTTCTTTACTTTAGCTCATCACTAACTCTAAGCAAAAAACAACAATGTCTTCAATTTGAATCCTTGGTTAGCTTAGACTAGTGAAAGTGCTCATGAATTAAGTGTGGGAAAAGTGGGTTTGGAAATGTTTGGTTTGAGAATTGAGTATGTTAGACTTTCTGTGAAAATGTGAAAAATGTTGAGAACATGTTTATGCATTCAATACCTTAATCGTATGCATTGAGAAAAACAAAATAAAAAAATAAAAAGAAAAATAAAAATAAAAAAAGGAGAGAAAAAGAAAAGAAAAAGAGCAGAAAAATAAAAAGGGGACAAAATGCCCCAAAGTAAATGGTGAAATCAATGCATATGAGTTCTACTTAAATTTGGAATGCATGAATATGTGGTAAACATAGTTAATGGGTAGTTAGGCTTTATATTATGATTACATGGATTGTCTAAAGTTAGGTGAAAAGTTTATGTTAATTAAGGATTCAGATTTTAGTCCACTTGGCCAAATACAATCCTACATTTATCCTAACCTCATTACAACCCTTATAAGACCTCTTGATATGTGTATCTGTGCATTAATTCTTTGTTGATTGGTAGAAGAAAAGCAAGCCTTAGAAAGCAAGATTAGTAGAGAATTGAGAGAATCAAACCTCGAACACTTGAGCGATTAGAGTGTATACACTTCCAGTGAGGGTTCGATGCTCGATTCCTTGTTTCCTGCTTTCATGAGCTATTTTCTTCTTGCAAGTCATTTGTACTTTGTTTTGCGATTTGAATTAGTGAAATCCAGTTCATATTTGTTCTTGAAAGATTTATTTACTTTTTCACCAAGTAGGTAGAATCATTTTAGCATGTAGTTGCATTCATATACATAGGTTGCATTTCATGAGTCTCACTTTCCCTTATTCATTCTCTTTGTCTCCTTGAGCTTAGCTTGAGGACATGCTAATGTTTAAGTGTGGGGAAATTGATAAACCACTATTTTATGGTTTATCTTATGCTAAATTGAGTGGTTTTTATCAGCTTTTCACCCACTTATTCATATGAATTGCATGATTTTACAATTCCTTCCTAGTTTAGTTCTATGGTTGAAAACTTGCTTCCTAGAGATCTTTTAATTATGTATTTTAATTCTCCTTTATACCATTCGATGTCGTGATCTGTGTGTTAAGTGTTTCAGGCTTCATAGGGCAGGAATGGCTTAGAGAATGGAGAGGAAGCTTGCAAAAAGGGAAGGAGCACAAGAAATAAAGGAGACAACCAGCGAACAGCGATGCGCACGCATGGCTGATGCATGCGCGCGATTTGGACAAAATCATAGCGACGCGTATGCGTGCTAGACGCGTATGCGTGGATTAGAGTTCGCGCAAACGACGCGAGCGCGTGCCTGACGCGCACGCGTGGAGAAGAAAATGCTGAATGACGCGTACGCATGACTGACGCGTATGCGTGACATGCGCGATCTGCAGAAATTACAGAATATGCTGAAGATGATTTTGGGTCATGTTTTGACCCAGATTTCGGCCTAGAAACACATATTAAAGTCAGGGAACATGCAGAGACTTAAGACATCAGATCATACACACAATTTTAGGTTTAGATGTAGTTTTTAGAGAGAGAGGCTCTCTCCTCTCTCTTAGGATTTAGGATTAGGATTCCTCTTAAAGGATTTAGAATTTGTTCTTCTCAATTTCCAGGTTTAATATTCCTTTTATTTATTTTCTCAATTTGGTTTAGAACTCTTTATGTTTAGATTGATTTTCTATTTAATATAATTTGAGGTATTTCAGAATTATGATAGCTTTCCTTTATTTATATAAATAATTTAGATTTCCCCTTTTGGCTTTGGTTGATTAATTGGTAACTCTTGAGTTGTCAAACTCATCGTGATTGATAATTGATATCTTTGCTGATTGATTTAGATTCCTATAACTCTAGTCTTTCCTTAGGACTTGACTAGGACTTTAGGTGTTAAATTGATTTATCCACTTGACTTACCTTCATAGTTAGAGGTTGACTGAGTGGGAGCAAAAATATAATTCTCATCACCATTGATAAGGATAACTAGGATAGGACTTCCAGTTTTCATACCTTGCCAAGAGTTTTCTTTGCTATTGATTTAATTCCCTGCAATCTATTTCCCTTGTTCAACCTTTTTAAAACCCAAAAATATTGTTTTCCATAACCAATAATAAATCATACTTCCCTGCAATTCCTTGAGAAGACGACCCGAGGTTTGAATACTTCGGTTTATAAATTTTATTGGGTTTGTTACTTATGACAACCAAACGTTTGTACGAAAGAATTTTCTGTTGGTTTAGAAGTTATACTTACAACACGATTATATTTTCATATTTCTTTACCGACAGGAAATCTGACCGTCAGCCAGTGACCATGCCATTGGTGCAGTATTGCGATAGAGGCATGACAAGCTTCTGCATGTCATTTATTATGCTAACCGTGTTTTAAATGACGCGCAGAAGAATTACACAACCACAGAAAAGGAGTTGCTTGTAGTGGTTTATGCCATTGACAAGTTCAGATCTTATTTAGTATGATCAAAGGTGATTGTGTACACTGACCATACTGCTTTAAAATATCTCTTCACAAAGCAGGATTCAAAACCCAGACTCATAAGAAGGGTCTTACTTCTGCAAGAGTTTGATATAGAAATAAGAGACAGAAAGGGGACAGAGAACCAAGTAGCTGATCACCTGTCTCGGATAGAACCAGTAGGAGGAGCGTCCCTCCCTCCTACTGAGATATCTGAAACCTTTTCGGATGAGCAACTCTTTGCCATCCAGGAAGTACCGTGGTTTGCAGACATTACAAACTATAAAGCTGTGAAATTCATACCCAAAGAGTACAGTAGGTAGCAAACAAAAAAACTGGTTTCTGATGCAAAGTACTACTTGTGGGATGAACTATATCTCTTTAAGGGATGTGCAGACGGAATAATCCATAGATGTGTGCCTAAAGAAGAGGCAGAAAAGATCCTATGGCATTGCCATGGATCACAATATGGAGGACATTTCGGAGGTGAGCAAACAGCCACAAGGGTTCTCCAATGTGGCTTCTACTGGCCTACTCTCTATAGAGACTCCCGAGAGTTTGTACGTAACTGTGACAGTTGTTAGAGGGCTGGTAATCTACCTCATGGTTACACCATGCCTCAACAAGGGATCTTAGAGATTGAGTTGTTTGATGTATGGGGTATTGACTTCATGGGGCCTTTCCCACCATCATATTCAAACACTTATATCCTAGTGGCAGTAGACTATGTATCTAAATGGGTAGAGGCAATTGCAATACCCACTAATGATATTAAGACAGTGATAAAGTTCCTCCAGAAGCATATCTTCAGCAGGTTCGGTGTCCCTAGGGTCCTGATCAGTGATGGAGGCACTCATTTCTGTAATAAACAGCTTAACTTTGCTTTGATCCGATATAGAATTAATCACAGAGTGACAACTCCATATCATCCACAGACAAATGGGCAGGCTGAAGTCTCAAATAGAGAACTAAAACGAATCCTGGAACGGACTGTAAGTACTCGTAGAAGGGATTGGGCAAGAAATCTGGATGATGCTCTGTGGGCATATAGAACCGCATTCAAGACTCCTATAGGGACCTCTCCATACCAGCTTGTGTATGAAAAAGCCTGTCATCTGCCAGTGGAACTAGAACACAAGGCCTACTGGGCAACCAGATTCCTAAACCTTGATGCTAAGGTAGCTGGAGAGAAAAGATTACTCCAGTTGAATGAGCTAGAGGAGTTCAGACTCAATGCTTTCAAAAATGCTAAAATTTACAAGGAGAAAGCTAAATGGTGGCATGACAGAAAGCTATCATCTAGAGTCTTTGAGCCAGAACAGAAGGTTCTGCTGTTTAACTCTAGGCTCAGATTATTTCCTGGAAAATTGAAATCCCGGTGGAAGGGACCATATATGATTATAAGTGTGTCACCATATGGGTATGTAGAGCTTTGGGATATTGACTCTGACAAAAAATTCATTGTTAATGGACAGAGAGTCAAGCATTATCTTGAAGGTCATGATGAGCAAGAATGCTCAAGACTGAGACTAGATTAAAGCTCAGTAAAATCCAGCGAAAGACAATAAAGAAGCGCTTGCTGGAAGGCAACCCGGCCATTAGCAAAAATTAGATGTTTTGCATTTATTTAATTTTGTTATTCATGTTTGTTAATACATTTCAGTAAATAATTCAGAAAAATGAAGGTTCAGAACATAAAGCAGAGGAATCACAAAGAAAAAGAGCTCACTGGCGTTAAAACGCCAGTAAAGAGGCATTTTAGGCGTTAAATGTCAGAATGGCGATCATTCTGGGCATTTAACGCCAGTAAAGGTATCATTCTGGGCATTAAACGCCAGAATGGGCAGCATTCTAGGCGTTTAATGCCAGAAGCAGCAGTGTAAGGCCCACATCGGTTGAAGAGGGGAACGAAGCATGCCTTATAAGGGTGTGGATACCTCTCCCTAGCATGACGCATTTTGACGAGTGAGTATGGGGGGCTTCGGCTAGTATCCCTATCGTCAAAGGCAAAACCGTGAGGCCTTGTGTGCCAAAGCGGACAATATCATGCTAGCGGATGGTTTGGACTGTTACAGATGGTATCAGAGCCAGAACCCGGATCGATGTGCCAGCGAGGGCACTGGGCTCCCTTAGGGGAGTGGATTGTAAGGCCCACATCGATTGGAGAAGGGAACGAAGCATGCCTTATAAGGGTGTGGATACCTCTCCCTAGCATGACGCGTTTTGACGAGTGAGTGTGGGGGGCTTCGACTAGCATCCCTGTCATCAAAGGCAAAACCGTGAGGCCTTGTGTGCCAAAGCGGATAATATCATGCTAGCGGATGGTTTGGACTGTTACAGATGGTATCAGAGCCAGAACCCGGATCGATGTGCCAGCGAGGGCACTGGGCTCCCTTAGGGGGGTGGATTGTAAGGCCCACATCGGTTGGAGAGGGGAACGAAGCATGCCTTATAAGGGTGTGGATACCTCTCCCTAGCATGACGCGTTTTGACGAGTGAGTGTGTGGGGCTTCGGCTAGCATCCCTATCGTCAAAGGCAAAACCGTGAGGCCTTGTGTGCCAAAGCGGACAATATCGTGCTAGCGGGTGGTCTGGGCTGTTACAAGCAGCATCCTGGGCGTTCAGAAAAATGCCCAGTGACAAAAGATTTCTGGCGTTTAACGCCAGCCAGGGTACCTGGTTGGGCGTTAAACTCCCAAATTGGCCACCAGATGGGCGTTAAACGCCAGAATGGCTATCATTTTGGGTGTTTAACGCCAAAACAGCAAGGGAGAGGTAATTTTATTTCCAATTCAAACTTTTTTGAATTTTCATGTTTTAATTCATAATTTTCTGCATAAACATGTTACAAATATTCATTTTTCAAGTGGAGAATGGCTAAAGATAAAAAGTTGGATCAAGTTCTAGAGGATATATGCCTCCCTAGAATCAAGTGGATAACCAACACAAAAGGTGTCCCAAACCAACTGAAGAGAGGAGATCTCAAACTAGTTGCTAGGGGCTAGCTGGATTTCATTGGGCGTTCTATACTTCCCACCAGTAACTGCTCTGAAGTCACTGTCAAAAGGGCAGTGATGATTCACTGTATTATGCTGGAAAAAGAAGTAGAGGTTCATTAGCTGATTCCTTGTGAAATTTATGTATTTGCAAACAAGGAATCCACTGAAGCCAAATTGGCTTACCCAAACTTGATCAGTCTGTTATGTAAAGATGCGGGAGTGAAGATAGGTGTGGATGAGTATATCCCAGTTGAACACCCAATTACCAAATAGGTAGTGGATGGACCTCAAGTTCAAGACAACCTCATCAAGAGGAGGGCGCATGAGCTCCTCCCAGAAATTCCTCAATTTGACTATTGGGCCCGCTTAGAAGCATCTGTCACCAAGCTGCAAGAAGCTATGGATCAACTCAAAGAAGAGTATTAGAATCAGAACAGTATGCTCTACAAACTGCTCAAAGAACAGGAAAAGCAAGGGTGTGAGATACAGAAGCTAAAGCGCCAGAAGCTGTCCCTTGAAGAGCTAGCCATCCCACAGATTGAGGGAGCATCTCTCTCTCAAAATAAAGGTTGTTAAGTCCTAACTCTGTGATAACTTCTGTTATTAGAGACCTATTTTAAGAGTTACATGAGCATTAGTATTAGAGTAGTTTATTTTTATTATTATTATTCCATAAGTATTAGTAGCATTTCAATTTTCATTTTAATTTTCTGCTATAAAATTTAAATTGCGTGAGTAGTACTTTATTTTTATCAATTTGGCTATAATTTACTCTTCTTATCATCATCAAACATGAATAAAATAGTAAATTTTTTTAAAAGAGCAAGGGTGCAAATATTTCGCGTACAAAATAAGAAAAATTCAAATGATTTATATGTGATGGCATTACTTTAGCTCTCTGAATGAATGCATAAACAATGCATATTTTTTTATATCTGAAATTTAAGTAATGTTTGGTTCTTGAAAGAATGACTGAACAGAAAGATATTATTGATATTCTGAAATATTATAAAATTGATTCTTGAAGCAAGAAAAAGCAGTGAAAAACACAAAGCTTGACAAAAAAAAAGCAGAAAAAGCCAGTAACCCTTTAAACCAAAAGGCAAGGGTGAAATGGATCCAAGGTTTTGAGTATCAATGGATAGGAGGGCCCAAGGGAATAAAATCCTGGCCTAAGCGGCTAATCAAGTTATCCCTAACCATGTGCTTGTGTCATGAAGGTCCAAGTAAAAAGCTTGGGACTGAGTGGTTAAAGTCGTGATCCAAAGCAACAGAGTGTGCTTAAGAACCCTGGGCACCTCTAACTGGGGACTCCAGCAAAGCTGAGTCATAATCTAAAAAGGTTCACCCAGTTACGTGTCTGTGGCATTTATGTATCCGGTGGTAATACTGGAAAAACAAAATGCTTAGGGTCACGGCCAAGACTCAAAGAAGCTGTATTCAAGAATCAATCAAAGTTAAACTAGGAGAATCAATAACCTCATCTGCATGCTGAGTTCTGAAAGAAGCCAATCATTCTAAGTTTCAAAAGATAAAATGAGATGCCAAAACTATTCAGAAGCAAAAAGCTATAAGCCTCGCTAATCTAATTTGAATTTGAGCTTCATTGAAGACTCTGAGATTTTATTACACCATAATCTTCTTTTTATCCTATTTTATTTCTCTAGTTGCTTGGGGACAAGCAACAGTTTAAATTTGGTGTTGTGATTAGCGGATATTTTATACGCTTTTTGGTAGTATTTTCATATAATTTTTAGCATGTTTTATTCACTTTTTATTATATTTTTTATTAATTTTTATTCAAAAATTACATTTCTGGACTTCACTATGAGTTTGTGTATTTTTTTATAATTTCAGGTATTTTCTGGTTGAAATTGAGGAACCTGAGCAAAAATCTAATTCAGAGGATAAGAAAGGACTGCAGATGCTGTTGGATTCTGACCCTCCTGCACTCGAAGTGGATTTTCTGGAGCTACAAAAATCCAATTTCCGCGAACTCAATTGCGTTGGAAAGTAGACATCTTGGGCTTTCTAGAAATGTATAATAGTTCATACTTTGCTCGAGATATGATGGCCCAAACTGGCGTTAAACGCCAGCCAGAGACCCTTTTCTGGCGTAAAACGCCAGAATTGGCACCAAAACTGGAGTTAAACGCCCAAACTGGCACCCAAGCTGGCGTTTAACTCCAAGGATGGCCTATGCACGTGAAAGCTTCAAAGCTCAGCCCAAACACTCACCAAGTGGACCCCAGAAGTGGATTTCTGCACTATCTACACTTAGTTACTCATTCTCTGTAAACCTAGGTTACTAGTTTAGTATAAAAACTACTTTTAGAGATTCATTTGGGTACTTATGAAATTTTACATCTCTTATTGTATCTTCTACAGTATGAGTCTCTAAACTCCATAGGTAGGGGTGGGTGAGGAGCTCTGCTGTGTTTCAATGGATTAATGCAATTACTACAGTTTTCTATTTAATCACGCTTGTTTCTATTCTAAGATACCCATTCGTACTTCAATATGAAGAATGCAATGATCCGTGACCATTATTATCATTCTCAAATTTATGAATGCATCCCTGACAACCACTTCCGTTCTATCTGAGCTCAACGTAGTCATTGGGCGACAGCTTGAGTGCGTATCTCTTGGGATTCTAATCCACGAGTTTGATTTGCATCTCCTGACAATAGAGCATTCAAACTCGTGAGATCAGAACCTTCGTGGTGGAGGCTAGAACTAATTAGCAGCATTCCCGAGATTCGAAAAGTCTAAACCTTGTCTGTGGTATTCCGAGTAGGATTTGGGACGGGATGACTGTGATGGGCTTCAAACTCACGAATGTTGGGCGCAGTGACAGTGTGCAAAAGGATAGAGAGATCCTATTCTGACACAACTGAGAACCGACAGATGATTGGCCATACAGAAATTGTACCTAGACCATTTTCACTGAGAGGACGGATGGTAGCCATTGACAACGGTGATCCACCAACATACAGCTTGCCATGGAAGGGAGCATGCGTGTTTGGAAGAAGAAGACAGTAGGAAAGCAGAGATTCAGAAGACAGAGCATCTCTAAAACCTCAACCTGTTCTCCATTATTGAATAACAAGTATCATTCATTTCATGCTCTTTTACTTTTTGCAAACAAAACTCTTTTTATCATTAATCTCCTGACTAAGAGTTATAGGATAACCATAGCTTACTTCAAGCCGGCAATCTCCGTGGGATCGACCCTTACTCACATAAGGCATTACTTGGACGACCCAGTGCACTTGCTGGTTAGTTGTATGAGTTGTGAAAAGTGTGATTTACAATTCCGTACACCAGGTATATCGGCATAACTCAAAAAAAAAATAATTTTAAGATTCTGTTTGGCTATTTTTACAAAAAATATCTAGAAAATTTATTTTCTATCCATTTAAACCTATTTACTCCTAAAATATTATCAATAATAGTTCTCCTGAATAACAAAAACAAAATAATAACACAAGATTTAAGTTTAATTATTCTAAGTTGAAGTACAACATAAAAAATTAAAAACAAAATATCATAAAATTCATAAAATAACACACTAAAATTCATATCACATTAGGATTTACTTTCTTAAATTATACTATTTATATATGATGTGCGGATATGCGGATCGGATCCGTGGATATCACTACCAAATCCACAATCCGATCCGACCATAATGTGGATCGGATCGGATCGAATCTGATGGCTCTGCGGATTGGATAATATCCGCAAAATTTGGATCAGATGCGGATAATTATCACGGATATGCGAATATTATCCGATCGATCCATGTGCAGCCCTATCAACAAGTAGATAAGCCAAAATATTAGAACAAATAAAAGTAAAAAAAAAACTAAATTAAAGTAAGGTAGAAATCTGAATTTGAGAAGGAAGAAGACTAGAAATTCTAAAACCTAGAGAGAAGAGAGAGCATCTCTCTCTAGAAACCTACATCTAAAACCTAATGTGTATGAATGATTGATTCTGCTCCACTCCCAGGCTCTAATCTGTATTTTCGGGCCTAAAATTGGGTCAAAAGCAGCTCAGAAATCGCTCCCAGCGTTTTCTCGTAACTGAGGCACGTGACGCTCGTCACGCGTACGCGTCAGCCATGCGTACGCGTCACTGAACGAATTCATGGTCACGCGTATGCGTCGTCCACGCGTGCACGTCAAGGTCAGCTTCTCAAAACTTCAATTTATTGTGTTCTTTCCAATTTTGCATGCTTCCTTTCCATCCTCTAAGTCATTCATGTCCTAGAAAACCTGAAATCACTTTAAGGCACGTATCACGACATCGATGGTAATAAAAGAGTATTAAAAAATTAGCAATTTTAACCCCAAAGCAAAATATGTTTTCAATCATAGCACGAAATTAAAAAGGAAACTCAAAAACATGTAATTTATATGGATAAGTGTGAGAATAATTGATAAAATTCACTCAATTCAATACAAAATAGACTGTAAAATAATGGTTTATTAGCT
The DNA here is from genome assembly GCF_003086295.3 of Arachis hypogaea. Classification (NCBI taxonomy): domain Eukaryota; kingdom Viridiplantae; phylum Streptophyta; class Magnoliopsida; order Fabales; family Fabaceae; genus Arachis; species Arachis hypogaea. Next base: position 90,925,610 of record NC_092037.1, on the reverse strand, counting down.
GACTTTGTGGGACAGTTCCACTTCCCCTTTCTATTGGTAACATGCTGCATTTATCAATAGGTGAATGCTACGTGTCTTTGACATTGTGTCTAACTAAAAAAGGACAAATAAATACGATCTAATAAATTTTAAATATTTTATTTTTTACTTTAAAATATTTTATTTTTTTACTTTTAAAAATAATATAGAATTCACCTTATCAATATTCCTTCTTTGCAGCTGCAAATTTAGTGGAACAATTCCTACTTCATGGCATCTTGCAACTTGAAAACTTTCCCTGATTTCTTGAGGTACCAATCTGGATTACATGATTTGAACCTCTCATATAACCAGATTCAAGGAACAGTATCCAATTGGATTTGGAGTTCTAGATAGTCTTGACTATCTTGATATCTCTCACAATTTTTTAACTAATTTTGAAGGGCCATTGCAGAACCGTACTCATAATTTGTACAGCCTTTACCTTCAATCCAATAAACTGCAAGAGCAGATCCCAGGCTTTCTTCAATATGCTTCCTTTGTGGATTACTCGAGCAACAATTTTAGCTCTGTTATCCCAGCAGATATTGGTCATTACATGTCTGATACATTTTATGTTTCTCTCGCAAACAATAGTTTTCACGGCAGCATCCCTCATTCCTTGTGCAATGCTTCAAACCTTCAAGTTCTTGACCTTTCCAATAACAAAATATCAGGCAAAGTCCCCCAATATATTTCCAAGTTCTTGTGCTCATTTTCAATGGAAATCCATTAGTAGGGCCACTTCCAAAGTCTCTGGCACATTGCACTGCCTTAGAGGTATTAGACATTGGAAGAAATAAGATCATTGGGGGCTTTCCTTGCTTTCTAAGAAATATATCCACGGTTGCGTCCTGGTTTTGCGGAATAATAAATTCCACAGTCCGATGAGATGTGTAAAAGACAGTGGTGTTTGGAAAAAGAGTCAGATTGTTGATGTGGCCTTTAACTGTAAACTTCCTGGAATATGGTTCAGAAATTGGAAAGCCATGATGTCTAATGTGGAAGAAGATCAATCTAAGGTAGAACATCTTGAATTTCCAGTTGGTGATATATAATATCAGGATTCAATAACAGTCACAAGCAAAGGTCAACAAATTGTATTGGTTAAAATCCTAACGATCCTCATTTCCATTGATTTCTCACACAATCAATTTGAAGGGCCAATACCAAAGGAATTAATGGATTTGAATGCACTGTATGTGCTCAACTTGTCAAGTAATGGTCTTTCGGGTAGAATCCCATCAACCATTGGAAATCTGATACAGCTTGAGTCATTGGATCTGTCAAAGAAATCACTTGAAGGAGAAATTCCCAATAATCTTGCAAGTTTAAGCTTTCTCTCAGCCTTAAATATTTCCTATAATCATTTGATTGGGAAGATCCCACCAAGTACTCAACTTCAGTCATTCGAAGCAAGCTCATTTGAAGGCAATAATGGGTTGTATGGACCTCCACTCACCAAAACTCCAGATCATGGAATGCATACACTGCCACCATGTGGAAGCCTAGCTTGTGAAGTTCACTGGAATTTAGTGAGTGCAGAACTAGGATCGGTTTTCGGACTCGAAATTGTGATTGTTCCCCTCTTGTTTTGGAAGAAATGGAGGCTGCAATATTGGCAATTTCTGGACAGAATTCTTTGCCGGATATTTCCTTAGCTGTGTGTTGAGTAGAAACTCGTGGAGGAAAGAGTTACAAAGTTCTGATATGAAGAAGTTACTAGTCACTATTTAGTATGCTATGAATAATGCAGAAGCAAGAAAAAAAAAAGGAGAGAAGAAAAACATTTCTGGAACATTGTATACTTTATTGCATTCTCAGTGTATATTTCTTTTTCGTTTTTTAATGCATCATGTATGTGCTTGCTATATGTTTCTTGAGCAGTTTTTATTTCTTTTACTAAAATAGTATCACATGTTATCCCAGCGAGCATGAGTCATTGGTGCTTTCATATATATATATATTTGAAATGCTTGTTTGATACTTAATATAAGTTCATTGTTCAAACAAAGCATTTTGTAGTCGAACTTGATTTTATACTAGTAGTATACCCCCGTGCATTCGCACGGTCTTAAATATGATTTTTTTATTAAATTTAATTATATATGTATAACTCTAAATGGTTATGTATATAAAATATATAAAAACATTTAATTTAGTGTAATAAAAATATTTAAATTATAGAGATAATAACATTAAAATTTTAAATACATTCAACAATTTAGTTTAAAATTTTGGTATTAACACAATCAATTTCTAAATATATTTATATAATAACTCATTTAAAATATAATCAACTAAAATACATATTAATCAAAACAAAATATTTCATACAAAGTTCACCAATATCTTAATATAAATATAATAGTTTCGATTACATGAGGGATAACAAAAATACATATTAATTCATGTTGGAGAATTTTACTCTAAATTCACAAAATCAAGACAAAATCCAAAAAGAACAAAATACAGCTGAAAACATATTTCTATTTTAATGCATTGAGGTCGGATCAGATTGATGTTGCATGCATATTTTAAATGCATTTTGAAGTTCATGTTCAGCTACACCATAAGAAGACGAATCTGGTAAAGCCATGCTGCTAGCACAATCTACTTCCTCATCCAACAAAGAATCATCCATCTATACAAAAATAAATATCAAATGCTAATAAGTACAAATATATAATAAAGTTAAACTAATAGTAATCATTTTTTAAAATCCAATCCCAATTCTTAAAATAAAATTATGAAAAATAGTTGTACATCGTAAGAAAAGAATTACAATTAAGACACCTTTTTTTCCATGTTAACAGTTGCTTCTGATAGACAGCCAATATCCATGAAGTATTCCTACAACCATAAAATAAAGAATTTTGAAACTTATAATTACTAATTAAAAGATGAAAGTAATAAAAAAAATTAACTTCTAAAAAGAATCAATAATTTAAACTTATCATACTTTGGTATCCACCATTTGATATAATTTTTGAAAATCATCCATTGTCAGCAAACGTGAGGATGAGCTCTCAGCTTTTTCATTTTTAGTAATACTATCAGGGAACTTATTCTGAATCAAACCTCTCTGAAAATGGACACATTTGAAAATTTTAAAATTTTAAAATAAACCAAATATTTAACCAAATTAAATATAAAAAAAAATAGCAACATAACTAAAGCATATATAATACAAAGATTTATATTCGAAAATATTACATCGATCACCTTTTTATCATGCATGGAAGCAGCAGCTTCAAAAAGATTAACCAGTGACATATCATCACAAATCCGAAGAACCATATACACACTTGTGTTATACTGATACCCCAGAGGTCGAGGATCAATCATGAAAACCATCTTCCTTTGAATCAAATAGTTACCCAGTTCGGGAGGAACTTTACGTTCAGTATTAGTCTAAATTCAAAAAAATTAAATAAGAAATGAAACAAATCATAAGAAGGAATGGAATTACAATGAGTCTAATGAGAAAAATTATTCTATAATCAATATCAGCCTACGTTAAAAATTTAAAAAATTAGAAAAAAACTATAAGAAACATAAATGAACCTGTTTCAAATGGGGATTTTCATTTAGCAAAGCAGAGCATCTTTTCTTAATTATTTGAGTAATCTCACGATCATGAAGCAGAAACACATTGCTACCGTTTGCATGAGAAATAATCACCTTAATTCGGTAACTGTATAATAATAACACAAAAGAAATATATAAAGATCATTTTGATGGCTTAACATTTATCTAAAAAGTATGTAAGTGAACAAAATAAGGAATTACTTGATTTTGAAAAATCATTGGAATTAAAAAAAAAACGGGATAAAATCAACTCTTTGTGCAAACCTGGGTATAACATCAACACATTCAAGTTCACACATGTCACAAAAAAATGATCCTTTAATTGCACGAGTAACTCCACCACAAAGACAAGATGAGTACCACCATTTTTGTTCCTTTATGACAGAGACTATAGATCCAAGCAACAAATCATATACATCCTATGCAGAGGCCATTTTTAGAAAAGATAAACATATGATTAATAACAATAAATATGACAAAATTGCTCAATAGATAATTTTTGCAAAGAATATTTCATTTTTTATGGCAGTAATAAAAAACAATTAACATTCTTAATTCTTTAATAAATAAAAAAATTCACGTAATAAATATTAGAATATACTGGATCGGGAGTTGCACAATTGAAACCAGTTGAAATAGAATCCAGCAACATCTCATCAATATTGTTAGCATCAATAGAAGCATCAAATGGAATTCGACTTGTATATTTTTCTATTTCAGAATAATGAAAATCAGCTTCACATATTGGAGTGTACGCAGGTGCTTGAAAAGTATCCTACAGTATAAAGAAAAAATACCAAATGAGTACATTTACATAAAAAATAAATAAAAAATACATTGCAAACAAAAATTGACAAATTTATATCTATGAAGCTAAGGAAGCATTATATAAAAGTTACAAATAGAATGTAAACATACATTTATACGTGAATCAACACTCAACCCTAAACCTGTCTGTCTGTCATCCAGTATTGTAATAACTTTGAACATTCCACCAAATTCTTCCTTAATTAACTCTGTGAACTCAATTTTGAGAATTAATTCTTTTCCAACAACAAGCTCAAAAAAAGCAGGATGCAATGGATGATTAAAATCCTGACATACACAAATAAGAAGATATAAACCACATAATGAACTAAATATAAAGACTTGAAACTGACAAATAGATGATTGTTTTAAAAAATAAACGTAACTCACATTCAACTCTTTCTGAAACTGATCCAAAGCGACAGAGCAAGATTTTCCAAATAATTTAGTTGCAGCAGCATTAAGGAGAACAAAGATTCCACTTGAAGTACTATCTTCCACAATTATTTTTACTCTATAGCTAAGGAAATGCATAAAAAATAGTTATGTATTATATTTTAAACGTATAAAAAAAAGCTAAAAGCAAGAACAGATTTTGCCAATGCAGAGTTATATTATACATATTTAAAATAAATACCTAGCAATGACATTATCAATATTTTTGTCACAAACTTGACAATAGAAATTGTCATGTGAATGCTTCTGAATGCTGTGTCCACAAACACACGAGAAAGACCACCAATGACCATCACCAACAACTTGTTTAATTTTACCCGCAACAAAGAAGAATGGATTCTGGAAAGAATTGAGCACATAAAATGAAATTATAAAAGTTTGGCAAACAAGACTGGTTTAAAAAATAAATTCAAGTTAAAAATACGACGGTATGAACCACACAAATGAAAAATTACCTCCATCTTTTGTTGAATTAGTTGAATTGTACGGATGCGCCTCCAATCGAATGAATCATGATTAATATAGGAAACTAATGAACCATGAATATTCTTCTTAAAGCTAAAGAAATGATAAGAAGCAACATCAAGCCTACAGATAACAACAATAAATCATTAATTTATAATACTAATAGAAAAAACTTCAAAGATAGAATTAAAACAGAGAAAAAATTTAAATCAAATAACTAACCTCTCAAGAAATCTAACAGTTTCTTGTAAATCTGGATTAATAAGAATATCGGAGACATTCAATACATTTTGTAGACATACTTCATCTGAATAAGAAACCCAAAGATAAAACAAAGATATAAGTACAATAACTTCTTTTACAGAATAATTCAAAGATTAGACATCCTAAGACAAAATTATTCGAGAAATCATTTGTTAATTATAACACAAACCTCCATATACTTTGATTTTAAAAGATTGGAGCACAATAACAGGCAGTCTTTCGAATTTCATCAGAATGGAATTATCCAAAGAATCACAGCATTTTCCGAACACGTTGCATTGGACCTTTTTCCTATAAAATTTGGATTCAGAAACATCAAACTAAAAGGTATATAATAGAAAAAATAATTAAATTTGAATATGATTTTTCCAAAATATAATACCCATCAGCATAGATTTCCAAAATCATTAGCTTAAGCTTCTTTCCATAGTAGTCAACTTCCGTTTGGTGACGAACCGAAGTGATAACTCCTATAAAGTCTGAATAGTAAAAAAATAATAGTATAACTTTAAATTAGATAAATAAAAGATGGAACATATACGATTCTCATTTATATCGACATGATTAAAATAAAAAATTTACAAATAAAATTAGTAGTATTATAATAACATACCTATTAGATAATGGTAATCTGATTTTTTTTCAAGTATTTCGAACATTGAACAAAAACTGAACCCAGAATCACGAATTTGGAGACTTGGTTCTGGTATAACAGTGGTTCCTTTTTGAAAAAGTAGCTTAAAACGATGATGAGTCATCTTCATGATCCCAATATTGGGCACAACAGAAAAACTTGTCATACAAAAAGCACCACCAACATATAAATCATCAACAAACATTGATATGTAAGGTTCTTTGACGGTAGCCTGTATTTTATCCCGCTAAACTCAAGAAAAAAGAAAGAAAAAAAATTATTATTTCATATTACAAAAAACATGAAAACAAAAGATTTTGATATCAATATGAATATAAATGAAAATAAAACTACTCACATTTTGATCCATTAGTATCATATGAAGCAATTTTTCGTTATTTTCTGCTAATGGATCTGTATAAAACCACAGCCTAACAATTTTCACTCTTAACCTCCACGATTCCTTCCATGCTGTAATACACTTGATCGAATCAACCTTGTCTTCCATATTGTTCTGAAGTTGCATTTTGATTGTAAAGGTATGAACTATGAAAGACTTTGCAAGAGAAACAAAGAACGAAGTTTTTTTCTGATAGTTTTTGTCTCCAATCTTCGAAGTCTGAGTCCCATATAAATAAATAAATAAATTTAATTTAGTCAAACACTTGAGTTCAATTTTTTTGATTTGATATATCAACAGCTCTTCTGAAAAACCTTCTCTACACGTTTACACCAACTCACATTGGTTTAGCCACTGTAACAGTTAATATGACTACACGTACCTTCTCAGCTTCTCTGCCATCTGAGGCACTCCATCAAATATTGGGAAAGAACAAATTGGTTGGATAGTACCATTTCTATTGATCTATTAAAAAAAAAAGAAATAAATTAATTACATACATCTTCTTGTGAACTCATACATAAAAGAATGTTTAATTTTTTTAAATAATTAATATTTTCTTTTATAAATAATAAGCTTTTATGATAATTGTAGACAAAAATATAGTGTGTATTTGAATTGAAATTTGTGAATAAGAGGTTGCATAAAATAGACTTTACAAAATTATTTTTTATTAAGAGTGAGTTAGTGTTAATTTCATAATTTGGTTTATGTTTAGCAATTTTAGTATAAAATAGATAGCAGTCAAATACAGATGCCGATTTAGAAGGGGCCAGTGGGGTCATGGGTCATGGCCGTCAAAAAATTTTAAAACTTTTATATATTATATGATGATACATTTAAATTTAAATTAAGTTGTTAGTCTAGTGACTAATTAAAATATTTTTTACATTTTTTTAGACGAATCATTTTGATTAATAAATCTTTTTTAATTGTTCCTCCTATTCTTTATTTTTTTCATTAACCATTTGTTTTGATGAATTCTTTTTTTATTGTGCCTTGTATCTTATTAATTTTTTTTCTTAACTTTTAAATCTATTATCATATAAAAAAGACTTTGATTTTTATAACAAATTCTAATTAAATAGTAAAAAAAGTATATATATATATATATAATTTAAAATATTTCAATATTTATTTATTTTCTCATAATATTGAAATAATTACATATTAAATTATATATTAGTATGAATATTTTACATATTTTGTTAATTAATTATTTTAAATGCATATACTAAAAATATTCGAATAACTGATCTATATCATTCATGTTACATTATTTATAATAATAAAGGATAAAAATTAAAATTTTTGTTATTATGAATGATATCAAATATAAAAATTAGTTTTTAGTAGAAATTTCTATTTCAATATAGCATTTATTAATAATTTTTTTAAAAAATAAAAAAATAATATCATCAATTATATAATACAATATTAATTATATAAATATTATTAAATATTTAATTTTCGATTCCCTGTTCAAAAGATTTCTGAATGTGTCCTTGGTCAAATAAATGTTATTTTAGATAAAAAAAATTATTGAAAAAGATATAAATTTAAATAATTATTTTATACAATATTTTCATTTTATTTTACATATTTAAATAAATTTTAATATTCTTTTTCTAATATTCTCAGTACTTTTTAGTACTCTTTTGGCTATAATTTTTTAGTACTTATGATTCTAATATTACTTCTAGAAAAATTTATTTTATTTAATTTGGTTTGTCTAATGAAATTAATAGAATTACATTACAAAGTTTAAAAAAAGACCTCCATACAAAAATAAATAAAAAGAACAATAAAAAAAGGAAACTCACATAACCAAAAAATAATAATTCTGCATCAGGGAGTATTAGAGACATAGTTATAAAAAGAAAAAAAACAACAAAATTCATTGTATAAACCATGATGAGAAAAGTGATAAATATAAAATAAATTTCTTTAATTAATAGTTTAATAATAAAAAGTGAATACAAAACTTAGAATTTTTATTTTCAGGTAAACATAAGCTAGACTAAAGGCATGTTTGTATTTAAAAATAAAAAAAGAAGCTTTCAACAAAATTAAAGTTTAATTTAAAACTCAAAACACTAAACCAAATACACTCGTAATGTTACAAAAGTAAAATAAAATATATAGTAACCTTTATTTAAAGATTTTTTTACAATTATTTATTTTATAATAACATTATAATTACAATATAAAAATATAAATTCAATTATATCATTTGACAATTTAGTAGGATTTAACAACAAATTCAATGAAATAAGATATAAAATATAGAAAACTAATGATTAAATTCAAATGAGAAAATAAAAGAACTTACCGAAAATTTTATTGAAAACTTCTGTGAATATTATATTTTCTGTCAAGTCGTCCTCTGGTCTATTCTCATCGCACAATAAAATTTTCAATCCCTTTTTGTACCTCACACGTGATATAGCCACATAAAGTTGCCCATGTGAAAAAACTGGACGATGTAAAAATAATCCCACAGTTGATAAGGTTTGACCTTGACTTTTGTTAATTGTCATTGCGAAGCACAATGCCAGTGGAAACTGCCTACGTTGAAATTTGAAAGGTAAACCAGAATCACTTGGAATCAAATTTACTCGGGAAATGAACACTCTATCCCCAACATTACTACCAGAAACAATATCTGCAGTAATCACATTTCTTCCAAGACTGTGAACAATAAGTCTAGTACCATTGCATAATCCACCAGCAGGGTCAATATTTCTCAATAAAATAACAGGAACACCTTTTTTCAACTTCAAAGAATGATTTGGTAATCCAGAGCATCTGATCTGATTTAAAAATTCAACATTGATCCAATCAATGTCAATGTCAACATTTGCATCACTGCCACATATGCTATCTGAGCTCAAATATTCTGTCATCTCCCCCGGTAGTAAATTAACAATATGATCATTGACTTCCTCAACAATCTCAATAGTCGCAGCAAGAATAGCTCTATCTTGAAAATATCTAGAATCAGCTGAATTCTCTGAGATATTTGGATATATTGCAGAAACAATATCATGAATTGGATCATCAGTAATAGGAATCGATAGATCTGAAGGAATACGAACAAAATGTCTATCATTAATTATTATACCACATTGAGCTTCTCCAACTTGAAGAATCCACTCTGAGAATAATTTTAACTCATCGACATCTGAATTTTCAATACCACTCTCGAGTCGCATATTCCTACTCAAATTAAACACTTCACAATGCTTCCATAGATAAGAAGAATTTATTGAAGCCATGACAATTTCAGCACGTGAACCTTTAGGTATAACTGGTAAAACTTGTCTAAAATCTCCGCCTAGAACAATGACTTTCCCTCCAAAAACTAAATTTTCATTGGAAGCACAAACAATCTTCATTAAATCTCGAAAAGTTCTATCAACAGCTTCAAATGCTAACTTATTTGTCATTGGAGCTTCATCCCAAATGATTAAAGCTGCTTGACGAATTAAATCTGCCTTTTGTGAATTGATTCTAATTCTACAAACTGATTCCTCATTCAATTCAATAGGAATACTAAACATAGAATGCGCCGTTTTACCTCCTGGTAACAATAAAGAAGCAATACCACTTGAAGCAACATTAATAACAATCTTTCTCTCAGATCGCAATCTAGTTGACAATGTTTTATACAAAAATGTTTTCCCCGTACCACCAAAACCATGCACAAAAAAGAAACCATGCTCTTTTTTTGAAACACAATTAATAACCCTATGATATATGCTCATCTGTTCTACTGTCAATTGATGAAAATATGCATCATGTTGCTTCTGCATTTCTGAGATATCATATTGCAATTCACGCACCAACATAGAATTGGAAAAGTGAGATATTGAGTTAACATTAGGAACTGGCATTCCAGCATAATCCTTCAAAGATTTACCATTATTTTGAAGAAGGTTCTCAATCTCAACCAAACAAAAATTCTGTAACTCTTCAGATGTCATTCTTAATCCTATAAAAAAATTCATACAGTGGAATTTATATTTTATTACTTATTATAAACAAAAATCTAAATTATAATATAACATCACACAATAAATATAAAAAATTATTTAAAATTTTATTCCAACGAATAAAATTTTCTTTTCATACCTGGATATTGTAACTGGAGTCTTCTATGATAAAGGATATCTTCAGATAAATACATCCAAGTTTGATTCCAAACAGAGAAAGGCCTACTCATTGAACCTGATAATAATAAAGTTCCAAATAATCGCCTAAGTTGAGCACCTGTACCTAACTCAGCAGCTTCTTTAATAGCTTGAATGAATTCATTATCATCAGTCAACAAACCCAACGATGAACAAGCTTCTTGAAATGTATTATATGTCACGCCACAAACTGTTCTAAGGCTCTTAAAGCTTGTACAGCCTCTTTGCACATTTAGTAATAGGCGCATATAAAACAATTCACCAGTTGATGGTGGAACAAAACTTAACCTGCCTACTGAAAATCCCCTTTGTCGTGGTCTCCATTCTCTATTGTCAACAATGTAAACAAAATGTTGTGGGAACTCAACATATGTTAAATGTCTTCCCTCCGAATAGGTCCTGTTAGCTAACATCCAAGCAATAAACATAGTAACCAAATCTCTATTCCTGACTAAAACTGAGCTTATTGAGTCACGATCATCAAAAATAACATGTTGCTCTTTCGGTAAATGAAAACTTAACCTTTGAACAGATGGCCACCGATGATGAATATCATAAGCAAAAAGCCTCCAAATAGACTCACATGGAGATAAGTACCGACAATCAAAGTATTCTCTAATCTCATCAATTGCGTGAGAGTGTTGATTCCCAATATTACTATTACCCAATGTTGCTGTTACGCGATCAGGACCTTTATTAACATATTTGAATAAATATTTAATAACATTCGATTTGTTACAAAACTCCAAATTAATATGAGCACGATACTTCATCAAAAGTAGCGGATTATATGGCACAACAAATCTATTATCAACTTCAACACCATATGTTTTATAGGTCACACCAAGATCACGCCGTTTATATATGGGATATCCTTCTTGATCAAAGTAAGTTTCATTAACAAACTGCTTAGGATAAAACTTAGAACATCTACCATCTTGCATGCAAGGAGAATTAAACCGAAGTTGACCACACGGACCATGAATCATAAATTTTGTTACCACATCATAAAGCAGAGGATATTTTGCAGGATTAGGCAGCTCCGCACATATCAATTCATCTATTATTTCACTTGATTGCAATCTACTCCTCCCATCAAGCCAAAGCAAAATATGTGCATGCGGCAATCCTCTCTTTTGAAATTCAATTGTATACATTCCTGAAAAAAGAGATTAGACAAGAAAAAACATTAGTTTTAGAAAAAAAAACAAGAATCAATGAAAAAATGAGACAGGTGCACATACCTGCATTAAGTGGCCCAAAGAAAACACCACTTTTCAAATCTTCTAATAAACACTTCATTTTCGCATGAAAAACTCGACATGAAATATCTGGACGCTCAGCAATTGGAATACCATCAACACTCGTATATCTTTGAAATTCAGGCCAATTTGGATTGCACGTCATTGTCATAAATAGATCCGGATAACCAAAATGCTTACAAATTGCCATAGCATCTTGACAATTGTTAAACATATATCTTCTACCACCAGTGAAAGAAGAAGGTAAAATAACACGTGTACCAATTGAGGAAGCTTCTGTATCTCCATGCTGCATAGCTTCTTCAATTCCACTCAAAAATTCTCCACGTATAGTACTTTGTTTCTTCCGTATCTCATAAAGTCGTTGTGACTCGACCATCGAAAAACTATCAACAACAAACTGTTGAAACAATCTTCTAGCTTTATGAATAATGCTTTCTTCTGTCTCTCTAATTTGTAACCGAAAACATATGAACTCCCGCAGAGAAACTTTAGTTCTTCTTCCACGCACATTTATAGTTCGAACACCTCTATAAGGTATATTATTCTCAAAACCATCTTCACCATAGGGAAAAAGCAAAGGATATTGTAATGGCCAGTATAAAGGATGAGTTTCATAAATTCGCTTCAATTGGCCATCTATAGATCGAAGAATAATATCTCGCCCTTGATCTGAACTATCAAAATCACCAACAATCAAAGCAGCAATCTCATCACAAGAGGAGAATTATATGTTCTTCGATCAAAAGATCTATGAGAGAACAATCTAAGACTAAAAATTTCTGATCGGTGATCCTCATAGAATCCTCTAACTCTTCGAAATGACTTTGCTACCACATTATGTTCATCAATCATATGTATTAGACTAACAATCAATTCTGTATCCACATCTGATCCATGGCTGAAAAAATAAACAAAATTATAGAAATTTATAGAATAAATGAATAATAATAACAATCTATAATATTCATTGCCTAATATTTAAACAAAACATACCTAAAAATACTTGTCGATTATAACTTCATGCACTTGTCGTAAATTAGAGTTTGCAAACTTAGGTCTTTCACCATCTGAGGGTAATAAACTACAATTATGATAGTTTGTCCACTAACAATAAATTGGGGGACCCTACCATTTTAATAGAACTAACAACTTTACCTCAAATGATGTGAATGCAAAAATACTATTGTATGATCGTATATTCTTTTGAAAATATGCTCTTGCATCGGTACCATTAATTAAATTAACCAATAAATCTGGTGCTCTCTGTAAGAATGGTAATTGAACCTTCCCTTTAGCACAGCACACAGAAAATATAGGTTGATTTTGTCTTGAATCTTTTTCAACACGTTCTAAATACCAAAAAACAGCTCCACACCAAACACATGCACAATCAGGATCACCGATATCAAGACATTCTAAAAGAAAAAAAAATATGAAATAAATTATTTTAAAACTTCAATTTAATAAATAAATAAATAAAGAATTAATATAACCTTGCATTTCACTTTGTGCAAATAACGGATGATCAGCAATATCATCTTCTATAGGTCTAATACTTATGGAAGGATCAATTACATCTGTTAATAAAATGACAATTTAAAAAAAATCCTAATCAGAAAGAAATTATAAATTATTATATTTAATGAAAATAAATAAATAAATATATGTAAATTTTTAAATTTTACTATAATACTACCTGACATAGTAATAGATGAACTTGTTGGAAGACAGCTAGCTAGAAATATTGAAAAAGATTATAATAAATTAACAAAAACAAAAAATGTTGGATCATGCACATTTAAAACAATATATTTAATCAAATTACAAACACTTACAATAATTAAATTGAGTTGCTTGAGTTACAACTCTTGCCTTAGTAACTGCATAAGAAACCAACAATAAATTGGACGAAAAAATTTATGAACCACAACATTAACTAATATAAAATTTTATCACGAATAAAACTACATAAAAAATCAAAAAGAAAAAACTTGCAATAACACACCTCTTCTTTGTTGTAACTTGAATGCCTTTTTCCTCTTCAAAATATTTATCCTATTCAACCTTGCCAAAGCAAAATCAGTAGGCATGATGAATAGAAAAAATACAATACTGACCTCCACAAAAAAAGTAAGTTCCAAAGAATGAGATAACTATTTAGCAGCAGCAATCTAATCTACTTAAAACGCACTCATGAACAATGAAAATAACTCTCTCTCTATGTCTCTCCTTACGCATGTATCGATATATATCTGTATATCTAAAAGAGTTAGATGTCTTCTTCATATCCTTTTATCTTATTTAAAAAAATTAATTGTTTAAAATAATTGCCACATTGCTATTTGTATTTGGCAAAAAAATATTAATTAAAAATCATTGTATAGTTAAACATTGGCGAACTCTAAAGTAATTATCATATTTGATATTCAATGTCAATTATCGGTAAATTGAATTTTAAAAATAAATAATTATCATCATACAATGCAAATTAATAAAGCTGCTGCATATTATAATTAATATCATAAGAACTACATTCATTACTGAAATTCACAACAGTGGACATATACATCCACACTATGACTTATATTTACACTCCTCCAACTATATGACACTGTGTCCAATATCTAGCAAAGCAGATTTTAATGTAGCACATATTCTCTTTGAAACAAAAAAGATAAATATAACACCTAGACAAAAGAACCACTAATCTGCTTGAACATTGTAGAACTTCAAAACGCAAAAGTTCTTCCAAAAAAGAAAGAGGAACAAAGATGACTCTCCTAGCAGTTGGACACACCTCAAAAAAGAGGAAGATTAATAAACTTCATACATAATTCACCATAACAAAGATAAAACCTATTACATAAATCTAACTTCATAGACCTAAGACAGCAGCTAGCTTTCATCCATAAACACCCATCTTAACTATCTTCAAGTTCCTTATCAAAATCAGCCTCAAGATTCCTCTTCACCTTTAAAAATACTGCATCTTTGGGAACAACATTAGGCACATTAACTTTCCTTGAGTCATCTAAAAGGTGTGAGAGCGAATCCTACACAAGAAAATAAAACAAAAAAAGGAAAGCACCCAAAAAAAAAGAGGATCACCCAATTAGATGAAAACCTATTGAAACTCCACAGAAAACTAATTATAATGATGAATAAGAATTATTAAAAATCAAGCAATAAATCGAGTATCACCTGAGTTTCATCAACATCAGACCGAATAAGTGAGCCAATATCATCCGACAGCACTACATTTCATCACTATCAACAGGAATGATCTTGAATATCAACCTCCTTAACACCTTCCATATCTAAGTGTATATCATCAAGTCCAGCAACATTTGCTTCTTTTTGAAGAAAAGATGACATGACAGTATTCTCTAAACATTTTGTATTAGAAGTTTCACCCAACTCAGGACCAAACACAAGGAACAGGTGCATCCTTTAAATAATAAGACAAAAGGCACAAAAGAGGAAAGATAGATATCAAAGGACTGCGACAAAAAAATGAAACATGGCACCTATAAATAAATTAAGTACCTTCAAAGGTGTTATCTCAGTCTGAGCAAGTTCAAACATTGAAATAATTGCAGCATCATCACAAATCCTCTTCACACGAAAAGTTCCAAAATATCTATCAACACCAAGAGACTTAGTATCCACTTTCAGCAAGACTTTTTTACCCTCCAAATTTCTAAAAATGATAGGGTAGTCATCCCCACAGAGAACCTACAAAGAAAGAAATAAATGCTACCATCAATAAAAAAAACCATTTTGAACAAAACCAATAAACTACTTTCTGCTTTTCTTTCATTAAAACAGAGAAAGACAAATCTGACACACCTTTGAATCTTTATGTACCTCATTAAATAGGTCAGCACATGTTTTTTTAACCAAGTAGGTTGTTTCACGATCAAATAGGACAAATATACCCTGTCCAGTTTCATCTGATACAACTACCTTGAGCCTATACCTACAAAAGAATGAACTACGATCATAAAAGATAGTAGTAAATGAAAAAGTCTATTCAACACATTAAAAGACAGATTACTCATAAATAAAAATCACAAAGTAAATAAAAAAAACAAGAATGTAACATGACAGAACCTTGGGATCACATTTGTCACATGATGCATGCACATATCACAAAAGTAAACACCAGATTCAGGATGTACTGTCTTCCACAAACATAGGTAGATACCACCAGCACCCTCTTCTACAACATCAATGATAGTACCTAAAATGACAAAGGTTCCATCCTACAAATCATAGAAAAATAGAAGCCAAATGCATAAAAAACCATAAAAATTTAAGAATCAAAGTTCAAAGGATTTAATAATCAAGAACGAAAACAAATAACTACAAATCAAATTAAAAAAAAAATTTTAACCTCCTTGTATTCTTGCAACTCATCTATGTAGATTCTAGTCAACCTCATGAAGTCATCCTCCAATGAGATAGTTTTTCCTTCATTAGCAATAAACAGTGGCTGGGTCCCATTTATCTCTTGCTCTACCACGCTAACAAATGACATGAAGGAACAATCTTAATGCTTTTTTTCAGCATATTCAACATACATAAAAAATAAATAAAACTAAATATATGAAAAATAGTACTACACAAACCTCTTCCTGAAATCACAACAGCTGCCAAGTCAGGATTAAGAATATTTTTGTTGCTTTCATGACATTTTGTAACCCAGGTTGCCCTAAAAAAGAGGAAAAAAATGTTAGCAACCTTTCCAAAAAAATCTTATACCAACAATGTAAGAAAAGAGTTTAAAAAAATCATTGATAATACAATATTCAACAACAGTACCTCGAAAAAGCTTAACTTTGGCAAGTGAAGAATCACTACTGGTTGTTTCAACATAACAGAAGAAAGAAATGATTTAGTTGATCCACATATTCTCCAAACAGGGCGCACCTAAGCACCATCCTACAAATAAAACACAACAAATTGTAACATAAAAAATAGATAAAACAAAAAAATAAATGAAAACCATATGCTGAAATAAGAAAGTAATGAAGCAACGAACTTTTGAGAAGAAAGCTCCACAACAAACCATCTTGATTGTTTTTCCATCTTTATCATAACTTTTTTCCTCTCCAACTAAAGTCAGCAACCCAATAACATCTGCAAGTACATTAAAAAAACCGGCAAAAAAAGTAGAATAATATATAACAGGATCAACAGCACATAATCTCAATAAATGGAAAAGAAATACAGAACCACTCACCAACTAAATAATCATGATCTTGACTCATTTGCAATATCTCCTCAAAAGGATATAGAGTAAAACAGACTCTTGGTATGATATCATCTGGTAAAGTTGTTACTATTGTTCGGAAGAGAATGTAAGCTTAAACTCATGTTTTGTAGCTCTATAAGAGCCCATGATTTGGAAACAACAGAGAAATAGCACATCTTGTAGCAATTCCCTTCAATAATATTATCTTTAAACCTGTTTGATAAGCTGCTTCCTTATAGTGGCTGGATTTTGTTTGACTATAAATAATAAAAAATAAGAATACATGTTAGTCAGCAACTAAAGAAATATCAACAATATGCTAACTCAAAATAAACTACAAATAAAATGACTAACATTTTCATCCACCAAAATGAGCTCCATTGGAATTTGGAGAATCTGGATTTCCAAAGCTTGGAACAATCCAAGCGCCTAATTACCCTCACTTTAAGCCTCCAAGCTCTCTTGGAGGAACTATCTTGCTAATAGCATCAAAAGATGGACTCATTTGAGCGTACTAAAACACTTGTAGAAAAGAAAACAACAACAATATGAAGATATGTGAAAGATGAACAAAGCCAATGATCTGCACTACTCTTACCACTTCAACCCTCTTTTATAGACAACGCTAGATGAATAGTTTCAAATTTGAATTCAAATTTTTTAGCAAAATGGGGGGAAGTAAAGATTTTTCACCTTGCAAATCCAAAAAAGAACTGAGGTTTCT